>NC_047044.1:41649014-42249014 GCF_011762595.2 Tursiops truncatus
CATTTCTTTTCATTCTTTTTTCTTTATTCTGTTCCACAGCAGTGAATTCCACCATTCTGTCTTCCAGGTCACTTATCCGTTCTTCTGCCTCAGTTATTCTGCTATTGATTCCTTCTAGTGTATTTTACATTTCAGTTATTGTATTGTTCATCGCTGTTTGTTTGTTCTTTAATTCTTCTAGGTCTTTGTTAAACATTTCTTGCATCTTCTTGATCTTTGCCTCCATTCTTTTTCCGAGGTCCTGGATCATCTTCACTATCATTATTCTGAATTCTTTTTCTGGAAGGTTGCCCATCTCCACTTCATTTAGTTGTTTTCCTGGGGTTTTATCTTGTTCCTTCATCTGGTACATAGCCCTCTGCCTTTTCATCTTGTCTTTCTGTGAATGTGGTTTTTGTTCCACAGGCTGCAGGATTGTAGTTCCTCTTGCTTCTGCTGTCTGCCCTCTGGTGGATGAGGATATCTAAGAGGCTTGTGCAAGTTCCCTGATGGGAGGGACTGGTGGTGGGTAGAGCTGGCTGTTGCTCTGGTGGGCAGAGCTCAGTAAAACTTTAATCTGCTTGACTGGTGATGGATGGGTCTGGGTTCCCTCACTGTTGGTTGTTTGGCCTGAGGCAACCCAAGACTGGAGCCTACCTGGGCTCTTTGGTGGGGCTAATGGCAGACTCTGGGAGTGCTCACGCCAAGGAGTACTTCCCAGAACTTCTGCTGCCAGTTTCCTTGTCCGCACAGTGGGCCAAAGCCCCCACCCCCACCTCTGCAGGCCACCCTGCAACACTAACAGATAGGTCTGGTTCAGTCTCCCCTGGCGTCACTGCTCCTTCCCCTGGGTCCTCATGCGCACACTACTTTGTGTGTGCCCTCTAGAGTGGAGTCTCTGTTTCCCCCAGTCCCGTCGAAGTCCAGCAGTCAAATCCCACTAGACTTCAAAGTCTGATTCTGTAGGAATTCCTCCTCCCGCTGTGGACTTCTGTGGTATAAGTGTTCTCCAGTCTGTGAGTCACCCACCCAGCAGTTATGGGATTTGATTTTACTGTGATTGCACCCCTCCTACCGTCTCACTGTGGCTTCTCCTTTGTCTTTGGATGTGGGATATCTTTTTTGATGAGTTTAGCGTCTTCCTGTCGATGATTGTCCAGCAGCTAGTTGAGATTCTGGTGTTCTCACAAGAGGGAGTGAGAGCATGTCCTTCTACTCCCCCATCTTGGTTCAGGGCCTGTTAACAGAATTTTAGAACCGGAAGTTAATTTGCAATAATGTCTGAACATACAGGTAGGAATATGTTGAGCTGAAGTTTTGGAGATAGGCTAGGTCTGAAGAAGAAACTTGGAAGTTGTCTGAATAAAGGTAGCAAATGAGCCTTCATTAAGAATGGAATCTGCAGGAAGAGAGCAGGTAGAGAGAAAACAACAAATAGTTGAGGATTGGTTGTTGGTTAAGGTCACTCACTTATTGAATTGGAGGACCAAGTGGAGGTAGGCAATTAGGAGAAAGGAAGCCAGAGCAGTGGCGTATTTTATAAACTAAAGGAGGAGAGAGGACTTGCGTGGAAAGTAGGAGAGGGCTTGCATGGTGGAAGGGCTGGTATAATTAAATATATGCAAGGAGGATAAGAACTGTGAAAAAGCCCCAGAACATGTCCGAGAAGACTTCATGGGTTGGCAGATTGATTGTAATTTCCTGAAGCCTCGGGATTTTTTTTTTTAAGGATTTAGTTTCCAGTGTACAGATACTGGTAAGCATACTATTGCTTTTTTTTTTTTTTGCTACTTTTTAAAGGATTAATGCACCACTTAATTCATTTGATAAACTGTGCATGCTCTCCAGATTCAGATTCAGGTATACGAAATTAAATCACTCCTGAGAAAATTTGTCTTTTTTTTTAGATCTTGCCATTTGCAGAAGTTGCTGAAGTTAAAGAGACAGAGAGTAATATATGGTATTATTTTCAAAATGTTAACATTTTTGTATTTTTTTTAGAATTTCAAGTTAGATTCTTAAAATATATTTTCCACTATGTTTAATAATAGATGATTATGACATTATAAAACATAGCTAACATAGATCGAAAAGATCACTTTGAAAATTGCGTTTTCATTTTTCCAATATGTAAATAGATTTAATCTTTTTTGACTATAAAAATAATGCATACCAATGTGCCATTTTTAAACAATAAAGAAAAATATAATAAATAAAATTCTACCTTCTAGAGGTAACCACTGTTTTTATTTTGTGGCATATATGTGTTCATATGTGTATATCTTACACATGAAATTTCATAAAAATGGAGTCATATCATACAAACTTCTTTATAACCTACTTTAAAAAAATTTTATTTTACTGAAGTATAGTTGATTTACAATGTTGTGTTAATTTCTGCTGTATAGCAAAGTGATTCAGTATAACACTTTTAAAAGCCAATATATAATGAATGTTTTTCAGTCCCTGAAAAAAAAACCAAACTATAATGACTACATAGTATTTTATTATGTGAATGTATTATTATTTATTTAATTCCTTGTTTTAAGTAGATTAGTGTAAATGATGTGATAAATATCCTTGAACACATCTTTTAGTATACATTCCTAGTGGTGGAATTGCTGTATCAAAAATGTAACTGCTGGCAGATCAGATCATATTCTCTAACAGCGATAAACTCTAGTCCCAGAAAAATATTCCCTTAAAATCTCTCCTGTAAAACTCAGGGATAAAATGTGCACAGTGTGTTTTGCAAACGATTGCAGGAATATGAAAAAATTTATTTAAGTGTAGAGTGATGACTCCTGTTTAAAGAACAAACAGATCTCAGCTGCGTTGTATATCCCTCATTGACGTTTCTTACTCTAAAAGCCAAAGATAACACTAAGTAGAACATTCTTTTTTTTTTAATTTTCTGTTTTTTTAAAAATTTATTCTCCTTTTTTTTTTTTTTTTTAAATTTTTGGCTGCACTGGGTCTGTGCTGCTGTGTGCTGGCTTCCTCTAGTTGCAGCGTGCGGGGGCTACTCTTCGTGTTGGTGTGCGGGCTTCTCACTGCGGTGGCTTCTCTTGTTGTGGAGCATGGGCTCTAGGTGCGTGAGCTTCAGTAGTTGTGGCATACGGGCTTAGTTGCTCCATAGCATGTGGAATCTTCCTGGACCAGGGCTCGAACCCCTGTTCCCTGCATTGGCAGGTGGATTCTTAACCACTGCACCACCAGGGAAGTCCAAGCACTCTTCAGATGTTTTATATAATTCTTCTTCAGTATTGTGGCTTCCGAGAGCCCACTGAAGTAGGATTGCTTCTCTGAGTACAACTTGATCAACTGTATTGGGGGAAGAGGTGCCGTCTGCTTGGAATTTTATTTTTAAGCTCTACTCATATCAGTGTTTGATAAGCTATTTGTACTTTCTCTTAAGCTCAACAAGTAAGTCAAATCAATAAAACAGGGAGGTGCCGTGCTAAAGGCAATGAAATCAAGCTATAGACCTCATGGTATTGTTTCTGTATTATATATATACGGTGGCCATCTGTCCTGGATTGCTCAGGACTGAGGGGTTTCTCAGGTTGAAGGGTGTGATTATGAACTTCTACCTCTTCCTTTACATTGCTTAAAGATCACAAGTTTTATGCTAATTATAGATGGCATGGCAAATATTTAGAAGTACATTAAAGTAAAATCACATTTTTTATATTATGCTTTTTTCCTGATATTTGTAGACTAAAATCAGTAAAGATTTAGATAATGGCTATATTTCATGCTTTTATTTAAAGTACTGGTAGTATGCTATTGAATACTAAGTAGAAAAATTCTAGGCATGTTACTATTATTATTTTTCAGCTCATGCTTTCTGCCAAAGTAGAGAATTTATTTATGTGATAAAAAATTTGAGATGACTATGGACATTGTTCAAGGGATAATTGTAAACATGATAAGTTGCTCAGAGAGAGAAAATGTTTCTGTCATATCTTTTTTTTTTTTTTTTTTTTTGGTGGTATGCAGGCCTCTCGCTGTTGTGGCCTCTCTCGCCGCGGAGCACAGGCTCCGGACGCGCAGGCTCAGCGGCCATGGCTCACAGGCCCAGCCGCTCCACGGCATGTGGGATTCTCCCGGACCGGGGCATGAACCCGTGTCCCCTGCATCGGCAGGCAGACTCTGAACAACTGCACCACCAGGGAAGCCCTGTCATATCTTAAATGCTCTTTTTCTGAACAAACTGAGGAGAAAGTTCCTGGATTCCTTGAAATTCTAGCAGTATTTCGTTCTCTAACAAAAGCCAAGAAGAGTGGCTAGCTTTTTATTTTTTTTAATATCTTAAAAGGTACTTGTATAGAGCATTTCTACATCAATACTTCCACATCGTCTTTATTCATGGGTTATACAATATCGAACTGCACAAATTAGGCCCAATCCTAAAAGCAGTAAGAATAAGAAGTGTAGTGTACAGTTCAGCAGTGTGTAGAAGACTTCAGTGATGTCTGTTACTTGGTAAAATTAATATGTAATCTTCAATTACTTATATATTGTTTCCCAGTTAGCATCACTTGCAAATAATTCTGGGAGGATGATTTCACTTGCATCTCAACTTAATGCCTTTTTATCCACATCCTTCTGGGAAAGGTTTCTGAAGTGAAGCTTATTTTTCATTGTGTTTCTGCTTCTATTTGTAGTGTTTCAGCTTTAATTCTTAGTTCTGTTGTTCCATTATAATGTATGTTTTCTGGAGGCTGTTCTTTTATCCTGTGGCATTTTTCAATCTCCTGTGATGAAGCCATTCAGATCATATACCCTAACTATCACACATACCATAATTTATACTATTTTCTTACCAACCTAAACCTTTCCCTGTACAGGTCTGTGTGTCTAGCTGCCTACTTGACATTTTGACTTAGATGTCTGACAGGCATTTCAAACTTAACCTATTCCAAACTGAGCTACAGTTGGCCCTCCATATCCGAGGGTTCTGCATCCAAAGATTTAGCCAACTGCAGATGGAAAATATTTTGGGGAAAAAAATTCCAGAAGATTCCAAAATGCAAAACTTGGATTTACCACATGCTATAAGCTATTTACATAGCATTTTCATTGTATTTACAACTATTTACATAGCATTTACTTTGAATTAGATATTATAAGTAATCTAGAGATGACATAAAGTATATAGGAGCATATACATGGGTTATATACAGATACTACAGCATTTTATATAAGGGACTTGAGCATCCGCAGATTTTGGTATTGTGGTGGGGTGGGGTGGAGGTGGGAGGTGTCTTGGAAGCAGCTCTCTCTGGATACCAAGGGATGATTGTACCTATATTTCTCCCTGTAAACTAGCTTGTCTCACTGTCTTTTCCATCTCAGATTATGGCAGTTCATCCTTCCAGGTGCTCAGACTCCAACACTTGACATCATTTTGATTCCTTTTTTTCTTTTACCTCATGCTTGGCCTGTTTGGAAATCCTGTTGACCTTACCTTCAAAATATATTTAGAACTTAACTACTTCTCATCACTGTCACTGCTCCCATCTTCATCCAAGTCTCCTTCATCTCTCCCCTAGATTATTGCAGTAACCTCTGAACTGATAATACCCTTGTCCCTCTGGTCTATTCTCAACATAGCAGCCAGAGCAGTCCTGTTAAAACATAATCATGTATGTTACTCCTTTTCTCAGAACCATCCCTATTTAATCCAGAATAAAACAGAAGCCTTGACTAGGTCCTATGAAGTCCTACAGCTGTTTACTTCTTTGACTTCATCTGCTACTCTCCTGCTTGCCTTGTTTCCAGCCCTCTGGCCTTTTCACTATTCTCCAAACACTCCAGTCTTGCTATCCAAGTACTCTGCTCTGTACTTGATCCTCCCTCTCCCTGGAGTACTCTTCCCCTTTAAGTCCTTATGGTTAAGTTTCCTCATTTTGTTCAGTCAGCTTGGTAGTGAAGCCTTCTTAGGCCACCCTATCTAAAACTTTAACTCCATCTTCCCTAACATTTTATGTCTTCATTTTCTGCTTATTTTTCCTTAGTATTTATACTATATAATATACATCAAAATTTTACTTGTTTATTATGTTATTGTTTATCTTCCCTACTAGAACATAACTACCACAAGGACAGGATTTTTGTCTGTTGTGTTCACTGCTATATTTCTCAGTGCTTAAAATGATACCTGTCTATATAGTAGGTACTCAGTGAATATTTGGATGGATGGATGGATGATAGATTAATGATAAGAATAGGCAGTGTTTACTTTGATTATTCTCCAGTGCCTCAGCCTGAGAAAAATATTGGATTAATACAATACATTCAGATTTATATGACACCAGTATGCCTGAGGATATAATGTTGAAAGCATAATTTGAAATAAATGTTCAGAAGCTGTTGTATATGCTAGGGATTATTTTCTGGGAGTAAATATATAAGGAGTACAGCTGCACAGAAGATGACATAGTGCTTTTAATCAACAAAATCTGAGAATTATACAGAACTGTACAATGAAAGTGAACTTGATCTTTTTTCCTAAGTAGAAGACCAGTTCAAAAGCTTCAAATGTGACTGGCCCTTGTGAAATTAAATACTCTTAACTATGTAAATATGGTTAGAATCATTCTTTCCTTTAGGAAGTTATAGGTAAATCTAGGGAAACTGGTAATTATTCATATCAGTACAGGAAGATTTTTCCAAAAGATGTCTATGAAGGATTTGTAAAGTTTGCCATAGTTGTCTCTGTCAGGTTCTGAACTTCCTTCAGTTTTCCAATATTGTATTAGCTATTTATTGATATATAACAAATCATCCCAAAATTAAATGGTAGAAAACAAGCATTTATTATCTTACAATTTCAGTGAGTCAGGAATTTAAGAGCAGCTTTGCTAGGTGTCTCTAGCTCAGAATCTTTCATATGGTTGCAATCAAGCTACTGGAGAGTGGGAGCTGCTGCTGAGGGGGTCAGGGGAGGCGGGAGAGCCATTTCCAGGGTCACTTAGGGTTTGTGGACAGACCTCAGTTCCTTTGCCTCATGGGCCTTTCTACAGGGTTGCCTCATGATGCAGCAGCTGGCTTTCCCCAGGATCATCTATCTAGGAGAGAGCAAGAGACCACAAACAAGGTTGAAGTCATAGTCTTGTTACAGTCTAATTTTGGAAATGACATCCTTTCACCTCTGCCATTTTCTGTTCATTAGAAGTGATTCAGCAAGTCCAGTATATGCTCAAAGAGAGGCGATTATACACCAAAAAGTGGGGATCACTGGGGCCATTTTAGAGGTTGCCTGCCACAAATACTTTAATCTCTTCCCACATGCTTGCTAGCTGTAATGGATTTGAGCACAATTATTTCGTTGTCACTAAAGCTGTATTTCTTTTTAGTTTATCTGTGAACTCAGTTTATAGAAGAATGAATTTAAATGGACACCTATAGAAAAAATGAATAGAGCAAATGCCTTTAAAGGCATTAGAACATAATTTTAAGCATTGTGAAATAACCATCACTTTAGGGAAGTAACAGGGCCAAGATTTTTTTTTTTCCCCTAGGAGACAGCAGAAGCCCTAAAGCAAACAACTGCTACTTTTTTTTCTTTTTTTGGTCAAAACCAATTAAGATTCCCCATTCCCTTTAAATAAGACCAAACAGTAATGTCATTAGTGGTGGGAACTTTTTGTTTGTTTGTTTATCCACTTCTGATACGTTTCCATGTTTGGTATTTGAAATGAAGGAGAGAGCTAAGGACTCTGTTCCTGCCAAGGGAGACCAAAACACTTGTTTATACGTGACATTTAGTGTAATGCTGTTTATTAAAATAGTTACTAGACAAAGATCAGCAGTCTTTTTCCTGTTTCTTTTAGTTGATTGCAAGTTAATCATTTAAGAATTGGATCTTCTGACTTCCTAGAGACTAGTAGCTCTAGATTATATGCTTGATATTAGTGGGTCCTAAGAAAGTTTTGTCTAACTTAGTAAAATTTATTGTTCTTCTAATCAATACTCTTTGTTTTTTTGCCATTTGAGAAAAAAATTTGTTCCACTTTGTTGATGTCTCTGTAAAAGCTCTTTACACATGCTTGGCATAATGTAAGCACTCAGTAAACTCCTTTCTTTATGTAGAAGAAGCATCCTGAATTTCTATGTAGTGTTAAGTGCTTTCATGGCATGCAGAACTAATATTTAATAGTGCATGGGTGTTATATATTTTTAAGCCACTTGAATTTAAATGAATAACTTTCTGGCTGTCCTTTACATTTCTAAATAATTTTTTATCACTCCTAACCCATATCTTGAATTATAGTTGAAAGTAATTTTTCACTTGAGTAATTTTCAAAACAAAATACTTGGGTGATTTCATTTTTCTCTTTCCCCCTTCATTTTCCAAAATTAAAACAAACATAACACCTAAGCCAAGGTCTTTTTATGTGTGGAAAAGAAAATTCCTTGCGAATTATGATTATTAGAATTGATATGCATGTGCTTTCTACTTATAAACTAATGCTATTTTCCTTGTCCTTTTGTTTCACTGCTGCTTCAATCCTGATACATTTTGCTTCTTCCTGATTTGGATTGTATTTGTTTGCTGCTCAATTACCCTGCATTAAAAGCTTCTTGGTGATAGCAAAGATGTCCTTGGGCCATCAAGTAAGTAGCTAAAGTTTGAATGGCATGTTTGGAGACATGATAATATTTTGATGTGTACTTAGAAAAGGCATGTGGTATTTCCATTTTGGTTATTAAGTCTTCTGCTTTTCTTTCCAGGCTTTGAAATATAAAGTAAAGAATATGAATGATCATTCAGTACCCATCTGTTGTCAGTGTCCATCTGAGATTGATAGTGTTTGTATATTTACGTCCTGATTATCTGAATATGGATTATTTATTTAGCCAGTTATCTACTTCATAATTTATAAATTGATAATTCCTAAATTATGAATTAATACTTCTTTATAGTATCCTTTCTACAATCATCACAAAGCATAGATCAGAGTACTCTGAGGCTGGATATAGTACAACAAATTCACTGCCATATGAAAGTGAGAAATAGTGTCTTATTTTGTCAGAATTTTTACATAATAGATAATTTGGTTATGAAAAGTTTTTATGTATACTTTGGTGATTTCATAAGTGACCTGCTTTATCTAGGGATTTAGAAGATACACCCTTTAAATTTATGTCCAAAAAAATTTTTCTTGACCAGACGCTGTGCTAGCTTCAGGGGATACACGATGAATAAAACATGTGCCATGCCCTTAAGATCATTATATACTAGTAGGGGAGTTAGACCCATGAATACATAATTTCAAAGCTTTGTGACATATTAAAAGTCATAGAATTACTGAGGTGAATGAAACTTCAGAGATCATTTAATAAAGCATTAATTTTGTAGATGAAGAGCCTGAAGCTAAGAACTTACATATCTAAGGAGTTAGAATTGGTTGCTAGTTCAATATGTCATCTTCTGGTTTTCAGAAATCATAATGAAACTATCATTTTACTGAATTCAAGTCTAACCAAATAATTAAGATGTTACTGCATCATAAATCAGACAAAGATTTTAACTTTATTCAAGACCAATGTGGAAATTATATCAATTTAGGATGTTTTAGTATTTATTCCTAAGTAATTGACTGTAGTAAGTCAATTCACCACTTTGGGGCTCATTTTTGTTATTGGCTAAAGAAGGGGACTGAGCAAGATAATGGCAAAGTTTCTTCTAGTTGTAAAATACTTTGGTCTAGATTAGTTGCTGTTTTCTCTAATAATGGTTATAGTATATTTGTGATTTTGTTTTCTAAAAAGAGAGGTAATATAAAGTGATATGCTAAAATTCCTTTTTTATTCTAATTGCAACAATTCATAGTATTTTAAATACATTGTTTATTATACATCTCGCATTATTAGAATAGTGAAATTTAAAAGTAGAAAAAGTATACAAATCCCAAAACATTTTTATGCTTTCTTGTTCAGGCTTACTTGTGATACCTGGTAGATATTTTCAATGCATTTTTCAGTTACTTTAATTACCTCATATATTTAGATGTTGGCTCAGGTGAACTGATTGGCACTGCTGAACTTTACAAATAGAATTGCATTTTTAGAAATTTATTGTGGTTATATATTTTAAGCATATGTAAATTAAAATATACAACATATAGTAGAGAAGAGTTTATATTGTACTCTGCCAACTGTTTAAAGACCGAGGCTGTATAATTATTTACTGCAGACCATATATCTGTTTGAGTGAAACGTAATTTCACATAGTACTTCATTAGGATCTGTACAATTGAATTAAAAAACTATGAAGATCATATTCAAATTACTTATGTATTTGAGAAAAGGTATATCCTCTGTAAGGGGATATTTAGGATTTTCATAGAGATTTGTATGACTTTAAACAATTACTTTACTTCTTAGTTTTCACTTAGATTAAAAGCAAACACCAGACTTTGAGGCTTGTAATATTCTTCAGATTTTGTATTGATGAGTTGAATTCAGAAAGGATGGTAGTTATAGAACCATATTCTCTTAGAAGTTACAGTATGTTAATTATATTACTATTATTCCAGTGTGATTAGTTCTTACCATATTTAAAAGTAATATGACTAGCAAAGTAGGTGGCTTTGCTTTACTTTGACTACAAAGTAGAACCAGGAGAGGGCACTATAATGCTAATATCTTTAGAAGGTTAGGCAGTTGATTGAATTACCAGAAACTGTTTTGGAATCCTGCAGTGATTCATTGGTCAAATATCGATCCAAGCATTTAGTAAGTATTTATTGTCAGTTTTATGCCAAAGGATACAAATGAAAATAAAGTCACTGCCCTTCTTGAGTTTATATGTGAATAGTCTACTATTTTGCAAGTGATATAGGACATCAAAATGATTTTTATATTATGCAGATTTTCTGTATTATAGTTAATGTTTGTGAATGGGGTGAAAGAAAACAAATTTAAAAATGCTTTCTGTTTTTTTTTAAGGAAATATACTCTGTGTATTGCTATTTCTATAAGCCCTCTCATTTCAAGGTTATCAAAATCATAAACAGTAATACCTCAATCAATAAGGAGTTAGAAAGGGGTGAATAGAACTAAGTTTACACTTTTCCTTTTTTATATAGTGAAGTTATTCAAGACTTAGATATGTATGTCTTTCTTATGGAATACTAAAGCATACTTTAATTCTTTTAGCTGTTCTTATAATGTATTTAAATTAGCCTTAAATGTACTAATACTATAAAATAATATATGAAGCATATGTAAATTATAAAGCATAATCATACAGTGAGTACATATTGAACCTACCATTCAACTAAAGAATTTGAATCCTCCAAATGCCTCATGTCTATCTATGTGCTTCTTCTCTTTCCTCTCCCTGTGCCTACCGCCCCCCCAGGGGTGATGACTAATTTGTATTTTTTTGTTTATTATTCTTTGCTTTTTCAAAACTAGATTTTTGGGGTTATTTTTAGGTTACATATGTATCACTAAGGTTTGCTAGGTTTTTAATTTTATAGGAATGGTATCATGCTATATGTCATCTTCTCTGACTTGTTTTCTGTAGTTAACATTGGATTTCCAAGATTCAGCCATGTTACTGGGTATAGATAAAGACCATCTGTTTTTAGTGCTATATACTATTCCATTATATGCCTATACCACAATATATTAATCCATATTGTTTTCAGTTGATGAATATTTAAGTTGTTTTGATTTTTGCTGTTATGAACAGCATTGCTATGAACGAATCTTATTTTTGTCTCTTGGTACACACACAGAAGAGTATTTCTAGGTATAAAGCTAGGAGTGGAATTTTTGGACCCATGGGATATGTGAAATTCAATTTTATAAGCTCTAAATGGTTTTTCAAAGTGCTTATATCAGTTTATATTCTGCCAGCAATGCTTAAGATGGCTCACTGATCCCATCCTTAACCAGTATTTGGCATTATCAGACTTACTAATTTTTTTCAGTTTTACTGAGTGTAAAATATTTATTTCATTGTGATCTTGATTTGTTTTTTCCTGACTGCTAAAGAGGATGAAAATCTTTTTGTACATTTATTGGCCATTTGCATTTCTTCTTCCATGAACTAACTGTTCCTGTTTTCCCACCATTTTTCTCTTTTTTTAATTAAAGATTTTTTTAATTGAGGTATAATTGACATACAACATTGTAGTAGTTTCAAGTGTGCAACATAATGATTCCATATTTGTATATATTTTGAAGTGATAACCACAATAAATCCACTTAACATCCATCACCATACATTGTTACAGAATTTTTTTTCTTGTGAAAAAAAATTTCTTCTTCTTTAAGATTTATTTACTCTTGTGATAACTTATAATGGAGAAGAATCTGAAAAAGAATATAGATAGGTAGATATCTATATACATATAGATATATAATTGAATCACTTTGCTATACACCTGAAACATAGTAAATCAACTGTACTTCAATTTTAAAAAAGATTTACTCTCTTAGCAAATTTCAAATATGCAATACAGTATTATTAACTCTAGTTGCCATGCTGTACATTACATCCACATGACTTATTTATTTTATAACTGGAAGTTTGTACCTTTTGACCCATTTTGCACAAGCACAACGCCATCCCCCTCTCTGGCAAACCGCCGATTTGTTATCTATATCTGTGAGTTCAGTTTTTGTTGTTGTTCTTGGTTATTTGTTTAGCTGCCACATATAAAGGAGATCATATGGTATTTGTCTTTCTCTGACTTATCTCACTTAGCATAATGCTCTGAAGGTCCATCCATGTTGTCACAAATGAAAAGATTTCATTCTTCCATTGATGGACACTTCGGTTGTTTCTGTATCTTGGCTATTGTAAATAATGCTCCAGTGAACATGGAATGTGTGTATCTTTTCAAATTAGGGTTTTCATTTTCTTTGGATAAATACCCAGAAGTGGAATTGCTGGATCATGTGGTAGTTCTATATAGGTTTACTTTTTGAGGAACCTACATACTGTTTTCCATAATGGCTGCACCAATTTACATTCCCACCAACAGTGCACAAGGGTTCCCTTTTCTCCACATCCTCATCAATACTTGTTATTTCTTGTCTTTTTGATAATAGCAATTCTAACAGGTGTGAGGTGAGACCTCATTGTGGTTTTGATTTGCATTTCCCTGATGATCAGTGATGTTGAGCATCTTTTCATGTACCTCTTGGCTATTGAGCTATATGAGTTCTTTATATATTTTGGATATTAACCCCTTATCAGATATATGATTTGCAAGCATTTTATTCCATTCATTATATTGATGGTTTCCTTTGCTGTGCAGAAGCTTTTTAATTTGATGTAGTTTCACTTGTTTATTTTTGCTTTTATTGCCTTTCCTTTTGCTGTCAAATCTAAAAAATCATTGCCAAGACTGATGTCAGGAAGCTCACTTCCAGGGACTTCCCTGTTGGTGCAGTGGCTAAGAATCCACCTGCCAATGAAGGGGACATGGGTTCAAGCCCTGGTCCGGGAGGATCCCACATGCTGTGGACAACTAAGCCCGTGCGCCACAACTAATGTGCCTACGCTCTCAAGCCCGCGAGCCACAACTACTGAGCCTGCATGCTGCAACTACTGAAGGCCGTGCACCTAGAGCCTGTGCTCTGCAACAAGAGAAGCCACTGCAATGAGAAACCCGCACACTGCAATGTGAAGCCCATGCACCGCAGTGAAGAGCAGCCCCCGCTCGCCGCAACTAGAGAAAGCCTGCGCGCAGCAATGAAGGCCCAACACAGCCAAAAATAAATAAATAAATTAAAAAAAAAAAAAGAAGGTCACTTCCAGTTTTCTTCTGGGAGTTTTATAGTTTCAGGTCTTAAATTTGAGTCTTTAATCCATTTTGAGTTAATTATTTTGTCAGAAAATAAGTGGTCCAGTTTCATCCTTTTGCATGTGTCTGTCTAGTTTCCCCAACACCATTTATTAAAGAGACTGGCCTTTTCCCCATTGTATATTCTTGGCTCCTTTGTCATAAATTAATTGGCCATATATGTGTAGGTTTATTTCTGGGCTCTCTATTCTGTGCCATTGATCTATGTGTCCCTTTTTATGCCAATACGACAGTGTTTTGATTACTGTAGCTTTGTAATATAATTTGAGATCAGGGAGTGTGATGCCTCCAGCTTTGTTCTTTCTCAAGATGACTTTGGCTGCTCAGGGTCTTGTGTGGTTCCACACGAATTCCATTGGAATTTTGAGAGGGATTGCATTGTCTGTAGATTGCTTTGGGTAGTATGGACATTTTAATACTATCCCTCCAATCCATAGCATGGTATATCTCTCCATTTGTGTGTGTCTTCTTCAATTTCTTTCCTCAGTGTTTTACAGTCTTCAGTGTTACTGGTCTTTCAACTACTTGGTTAAGTTTATTCTCAGGCATTCTTTTTGATGCATCCTCCCATTTTTCTTTTGCATTTTTGGTCTTTTTCTAATTGATTTATACGAGTTTTTTTTTTTAACATATTCTGGATACCAACTCTTTGTTAATTATATGTGTTGCAAATATCTTCTCTTGTTTTTTTTGATTTCTTTATATCTTTTGATTAGATTAATTCTTAATTTTTTTTTCTTTTTTGGTTAGTGCTTTGTTGTGTCTTTTTTTTAATTTTTGAATTTTATTTATTTTTTTATACAGCAGGTTCTTATTAGTCATCTATTTTATACACATCAATGTATACATGTCAATTCCAATAGCCTAATTCATCACACCCCCACCCCCACCCCCCTGCCGCTTTCCCCCCTTGGTGTGCATATGTTTGTTCTCTACATCTATGTCTCAATTTCTGCCCTGCAAACCGGTTCATCTGTACTATTTTTCTCGGTTCCACATATATGCGTTAATATAAGATACTTGTTTTTCTCTTTCTGACTTACTTCACTCTGTATGACAGTCTCTAGATCCATCCACATCTCAACAAATGACCCAATTTTGTTCCTTTTTTATGGCTGAGTAATATTCCATTGTATATATGTACCACATCTTCTTTATCCATTCATCTGTCAATGGGCATTTAGGTTGCTTGCATGACCAGGCTATTGTAAATAGTGCTGCAATGAACATTGGGGTGCATGTGTCTTTTTGAATTATGCTTTTCTCTGCGTATATGCCCAGTAGTGGGATTGCAGGATCATGTGGTAATTCTATTTTTAGTTTTTTAAGGAACCTCCATACTGTTCTCCATAGTGGCTGTATCAGTTTACATTCCCACCAACAGTGCAAGAGGGTTCCCTTTTCTCCACACCCTCTCCAGTATTTGTTGTTTGTAGATTTTCTGATGATGCCCATTCTAACTGGTGTGAGGTGATAACCTCATTGTAGTTTTGATTTGCATTTCTCTAATAATCAGTGATGTTGAACAGCTTTTCATGTGCTTTTTGACCATCTGTATGTCTTCTTCGGAGAAGTGTCTATTTAGGTCTTCTGGCCATTTTTGGATTGGGTTGTTTGTTTTTTTAATATTGAGCTGCATGAGCTGTTTATATATTTTGGAGATTAATCCTTTGTCCATTGATTCATTTGCAAATATTTTCTCCCATTCTGAGGGTTGTCTTTTTGTCTTGTTTATGGTTTCCTTTGCTGTGCAAAAGCTTTGAAGTTTCATTAGGTCCCATTTGTTTATTTTTGTTTTTATTTCCATTACTCTAGGAGGTGGATCAAAAAATATCTTGCTGTGATTTATGTCAAAGAGTGATCTTCCTATGTTTTCCTCTAAGAGTTTTACATTGTCTGGTCTTACATTTAGTTCTCTAATGCATTTTGAGTTTATTTTTGGGTATGGTGTTAGAGAGTGTTCTAATTTCATTCTTTTACATGTAGCTGTCCAGTTTTCCCAGCACCACTTCTTGAAGAGACTGTCTTTTCTCCATTGTATATCCTTGCCTCCTTTGTCATAGATTGGTTGACCATAGGTACGTGGGTTTTAAAGGTTTCCTCTTTAAAGGAATCATTTCCTACCCCAAATTTATAAAGATACTCTCTTAAATTTTCTTTAAAAAGCTTTCAAGTTTTGCTTTTTGCATTTATGTTTTTAATTTCATAAAAAATATTCTTTGTGTGTTGTATGAGAGTGGAACCTATTTTTCCAACATGGATGACCAATTTTCCTAGTATCAATATTATTAATTGCATAGTCTTTCCTACCTCTGGCATATATATACGCTCCACATATGCATGGGTTTGTCTCTGAGAGCTCTCTGTTAAGGTCTTTAGATCAATTTGTCTCTCTCTATATCAATACCATACATTTTAAATTTCAGTAATAATTTTTAGGTATTAAATGGATATTGGATTTAGTAACTGAGTAAGCCACCATATACTTTATGATAATGAAGTTTCATAAAAATATAAAATTTGTTGATTTGATTCCTTCAACAAAATTCTTTTGAACACCTTCAGTATGCCAGAATCACACTGGGACTTGAGGATTTATGGAAAAATAAGGCAGACAAAACTCCCTTCTCATGGAAGTTATGGTCTCATGTAGAAGGCAGATAATAGACAAATAAATTATATAATTTCAGATGCTGATAAGAGCTACAGTGAAAATCAGGTAGGGTAAAGTGATAGAATATAATTGTGGTAGAATGGGCACTAACCAAAACAAAAAAAAACAAAACCAGAATTGATAAATTGTATTATATTAAAATTAGGAACTGACTTATCAAAAAGCACAATGAGGGGCTTTTCTAAAGAGATGACATTTGAACACAGACAACAAATGACGAGAGTGGTCAATAATATGAAGATGTGGGGTAGAAGTATTCCAGGTAGAAGGGAAAAAAGATATAAGGGCTGTGACTGGGGCAAGATGGCATGTTTGAGGAATACCAAGAAGGCCATTATGGCTGGAGCCAAGTGAATAAAGAGGAAAATAGTAGAGAATGAGGTTGGAAAGATAAGCAGGGGCCAGACTGTTGAATCTTTAGGCCATGGAATTTATTGCAAATATAATGGAAAGCCATTGTGGATATTTCTCCTTAATACAAATCTGATCTATGGTTTATAAAGATTATTCAGGCTTTTGTATAGAAAATGAACTCTACACAAGGCAGGGAGCAAGATGCTAAGTCCGGAGACCAAGTAGAAATCTGCTGCTGTGATATTGGTGGTAATGCTGGCTTGGAACAGGGTGGTAGTTGTGGAAGAGAGGAGAAGTAGGAGGATTCCAGATAAATTTTGAAGATAGAGTATAAAGATCTCACAGATGAATTGGATATGAAATGTGAAAGAAAGAAAAAATATCAAAGAATACATATAAGGTTTTTGGCCTGAGAAAGTGGGGGAAGGAAATAGTGATTCCATTAACAGATGGGAGAGAGGCAGGTTTGGAGAATAAGGAAAGGCAAGAATGGTTCTGGATAAATTTGAGATGTCTGTAAAATAATAGAGGTGATTATAAGGCAGGTAGTTGGATATGTGAGTTTTTGAGTTTAGGAGGAGATAAAAATTTAGTAGTCATCAGTATAAGGATTTTTTTTTATGGACTTGATGGGAAAATAAATTTATATCTTTACTTGGATGATAAGTGAAAGTATTTTTGAGTTTTTACTTTAAAATTTAAGGAGCTAAAATATAATTTTGATAACTTTAGCACAATTTGAAAACATGTTAAAACAATTAGATTTAAAAGATATGGTGATTAAAAATGTGAATATTAAGTTCTCATTAAGTTTAAAATTACATCTAGACTGAAGACAGAATCATCCTCTCTCAAGATAAAACTAAAGTTTTCATAGACTGAAAAGCAGTTATATAAAATGAAAGCTTGGAGATCCTGGGGTACTGTGGATTAGCTCACGATTTGCCCTACTCCTTCAATGAGTATTTTTCTCTTTTCTACCCTCTCTGGAACTGGACATTGCTCTCCTCTATTAGTAGCTTTGTCAAATGGGTGAATAGCAGCCTTAAACACTAGATTGATTGTTGGGACAGCAAGCTTTTGAGACCAGACTTTGAACCAAATGGTTCTGAGTTAGAATCTTACCTCTGTTATTTAGTCTTAGGCAAGACAATCTCTGAACCTAAAGTTTCCCCATCTCTAAAACAAGAATCACACCTACTTTCCATGAAAATTAGAAATTAGAGTAGAAATTCTAGTGAATATAAAATACCATTTTATACTGCTATTAATTTGTATTTTTTTCATTACTAATGAGGTTGACTATCTTTTCATATGTTTACTGACCATTTGTATTTCTTCTGTGAAATGACATTGTCTTTTGCTTACTGCTCTATTGGCAAATATATAGAGTTAATAACACAATGAAAGGTTGACAGTAAACCTTGGAGTACTTTCATTATCAGAATATGTACTTTCATTTTTATGAGGTCTATAATTTGTATAATTTGACTCATACCTATAAATTCCTCTTGAATTGATAACAAACTAAAAATAAAACAATTATGTTAATTTTTTATTAAAGTATTGAGTTGGTAAAATGAATATAACCACTGAGGCCATTTCAGTCGTAGTTCTATTCCATGTTATTAACTATGCCGTTATGTAAATCTATGAATTAAGTACTAATTCTTTTTTCCTTCTTTCCTTGAGCTGTGGTAGCAAACAGTGACGATACTCAACACCTGACACCAGGAAAGATGAGTCAGCGCCAAGGGAAAGAAGCTTTTCCAACGCCAACCAAAGATTTGTATCAGCCATGTTTTAGTCCAGCAAGTCCTCATAGCCAGGGTAAGGAGTTGTACTTTAATGTTTTTTGTTGTTTCTGATGGTGTGGTGTGTGTGTGTGTGTGTGTGTGTGTGTGCATGTGCGTGTGTGTGTGTGTGTGTGTGTGTGTGTGTGTTTAGGGAGAAAATGACATTTGGGGGTCTATCATGACTTTTCTTTTGGGCTGTTTGGTTTTATAAAGGTTGATGTTTGTTTTGCTTGTTCATAATACTCTTGAAATGAGTGCATTTTCCTTTGGAGTCCTTTAATTCCCCTTATATTCTACAACATATTTGGTTACTTGTATCATTCTTCTCATTCAGTGATTCTCAAACTTTTTGGTCCAGGACTCCTTTGTACTGTCAAAGATTACTGAAGCCCCCAAAGAACTTTCGTTTATTTGGGTTAGGTAACCTCCTGATACTTAACTGTATTGTAAATTAAAACTAAAACCTTAAAAAAAATAAAAAATAAAAAAATAAAACCTTAAAAAATGTTCAGTGTTTTTTTAATTGAAGTATAGTTGATGTACGTACAATATTATGCACATTACAGGTGTACAATATAGTGATTCACAATTTTTAAAGGTTATACTCCATTTATATTTATTATAAAATATTGGCTACATTCCCTGTGTCATATAATAAATCCTGTAGCTTATTTTATATGTAATAGTTTGTTTAAAATGTTTACTCTTAATTCATTTAAAATTAAATAATAAACCTATCACAGATTAATATGATTAAAATATTTTTATGAAAAATAACTGTCTCCCTCTCCCCCACCAAAAAGAAAGTTGAGTGAGAATGAGAAGAGTAGTATTCTTTTCCCTCAGGGTCCCTCAACCTTGGACCTGTTGTCATTTGGGGCTGGATAATTCTTTGTTGAGGGGAGGTATCCTGTGCATTGTAGGATATTTAGCAGCATCCTTGGCCACTATGCACTAGATGCCAATAGCATTTTTCCTGATTGTGACAACTAGAAACAGCTCTAGATCTTGACAAATGTCCCTTGCAGGACAAATTGTCTCTGGCTGAGAACTACTGTTTTACAGTTTTTGCAAATCTCTTTAATTTTTATGTCTAGCTTTATCAAGGACATTTGTAAGTGAAACCGGCCTTCTTTTACTGCAAGTGCATAGCAGTGAAGAAATCAGTGACTACTACTGCAGTCTGGTGCCTCTGCTTTGATATGTGCTGAAGTGCCAATGGTCTTACCCAGCATTGCTTTTGCACTATCAGTGAAAATGTCAACACAGTGAAAAGTATTATGAAACTAGTTTTGACGTTGCAGACCCTTTAAAAGAGTCTTGGGGACTTCCAGGAATTATGGAATTCCTAAGTCATAATTGATACCTTTTGTATATTCGCTTCTGCTTCTTAGCTAAAGTTTATTTGATCAAATGCTTTGAACTCTCCGGTGGTACTACTAGTAACTGTGGTGGAAAGACTTCTGCTTTTAAAACTAAGAACTTAAATTTGGTGTTTGAAAGCTAATATGTACTTAGGTTATCAAATATTTTTAAAAATTTAGAGTCTTAACAATTATGTTATACTGTCTGTATAGTTAGTCAGGTTTTAGTGTTGTTACTTTATGAATTATTCATTGAAGTAGGCTTTAGTTACTTCTTTTTAAACGAATATTAACTGGTTAATAGTAAGTTACATGATCACTTTCAAACTTATTCCAGTAGAAAATGTTTTTCTAGTCAAGTGTTAGATGGAGACATTTTTATATAGCATTGCAGGAATTGGAAAAACTTTAACAAGATAAAAACAATTACTACTATGCTAAAATTTATTGCTTGGTTGTTGAATACATTTTGGAAAGTTAACATTTTTGTTACTAAATGCTTTTTTGAAAATGGATATATGGTACACAATGGTATACATAAGCTTCATTAAGATAAAATTCTGAAAGGATGCAGCTTACGTGATTTTTTCGTTCTGTGCACCAGAATTTTGACTGTAATAAATATGGTTCATCTGATTCATATATCTGTGTACTAGAATATTTAGAGGAATTCTTTAACTTGGAATTTAATGAAACAACAAAAAGGTTAGTTACTAATCATTAGTTAGTAATTACTAATCAAAGTACTTTCATGTGTCACGAACATTTTCCGGCAAACAGGGAATTTGAGAGAATAGTACAATGAACACTAATAAATCCATCAAGTAGATGTAAGAAGTTATTAACCTTTTGTTGGATTTATTTTATTTATTTGGGAGTGGGGCTGGAATATTTGGAGTAAATCATAGACCTCATGATGTTGTACCCCCAAATACTTAATCCATCTCTAAAAATTAAGAACATTTTCTTATATAACCATAAAACCTTTATTAGATCTAACAAAGTTAATGATAATTATTTAATATAAGCTAACACCTAGCTCAAATTTAAATTTCCCAAATTGTCCCCAAGTTTTTTGCAATAAGCTTCTTGAAACCAGGATCCAAGAAAAGTTCATGCATTGCATTTGGTTGTTACATAATTAAATCTCCTTTAATCCCAAAGAGCCTCCTTGTTTACTCTTATTTTATTTTCTCTTGTGCCTTTGACTTTTTTAAGAAACTAGGTCAGTGTCCCTACAGAGTGCTGGACCTTTTCGATTTGATTGCCTCCTTGCAGTATTGTTTTATTTGTTTCCCCCTGTCTTTCGTATTTTCTGTGAACTGGAAGTTAAATGCAAAGGCTTGACTACATTCAGGTTGAACATTTTTGGCAAGATTATTTTCTAGGGGATGTGTACCACTTCATGCTGCCTCGCATGAGAATTCACTCAACATATGATTGTCCCACTATTAGTGATGTGAGATTGATCAGTAGGTTCAGGTGGTGGCAGCCTAATCCTCTTCAATTGAAAGTTGCATCTTTTCTCCCCTTATAACCTGAAAGTAAAAGACAGTTGGCACCTAGTAAATATTCTGTTCCCCATCAACTTTTCACCTAAAGGTGTAAGCACTCTTTGATGATCAAGATCAATTAGGGTGGAAAACAACATTAGGGTGGAAAAGTGGTGATTTTCTAATTCTGTCATTCTTTTTACACTTGAAGTTTTTGTGTAAGAAAGAGATCTTAATTATCTTAAGGTACCTAATAAACACTGAAATAAGTTCCTATAGAAAAGTCAGGATACATGGTTATTGCCTCCTAAGTACCAGTTTTTTAGATTAAAAAGAAGACATAAAGTCTACTTCCGGTGGTGACGTATTTTTTGGGCTTACAAATATTTTAATGTAAAGAACTCATGCATTGAAGATAGTAATAGTATCTATCCAGTACATAAGATTTTTATAAGGATTTAAATGCATTAATACATATAAGAAGTTTAGAACATAGCCTGGTAAATGATAACCACTCACGATAGCTGATTAATAATAATATTAATAACCACAACAACAATATTATTACTATTATTATTGTTTTAAATAAATGATTCTATTTGAGTTGAAGGCTGATATTTCGACTTTTGCTGTACTTCAGCATCTTATAGAGGCTCAGTTGGAAATTCTTTTAGTATGGATGGCCATGCACAACCTCTAACTTTTGCATTTACAGCGTCCGTAGTGTTAGTTATATCTTGATTTACACCTAAATGTTCCTGGGTAAGTTATGGGTAAATTAATAGTTGTAGAGTGAATTACATACTGAACGTACTTCTCTGTTAAAGTCAGCCTATTGGGTTTTTGAAATGTATAATATCTCCCTCTGGTTTACCTACTGAAATTCCACATCATAGTTTTCAGGTGTCAGAGGTGTGTTTGAAATAAGATAAACCCATTAACTCTTGGTTATGGTGAAGATAAATTATCGGGGATTAACAAATATCTAGAAAACCTCTTTGATAGGTCTGCCATAACTCAAGTACTCTAGATCAGTATTTCAGCTTCTGAATGGAAAGAATTAGAATTCCAAAACCTTATTGATAGTAATAATGACCAACATTTAAAGTTCCCTGTGTCTCTTAAGTGCTTTTTACATGTATTATTAGCTCCTGGAATTCTTATAAGAACCTTATGGTATATAAATCATTCTCCCTGTTTCACAAATGAAGAAACTGAGCAGTTGGTAAGGGTAATTTCCTTAATGTAGTTTACACAGTTACTATGTGATAGAGCTAAAATTTGAACCTAGTTATGACTCCAGAGGTTTATATTTTTAAAGTTTTGATCAATTTAGTCACTTTTTTTTTTTTTTTTTTTTTTGCGGTACGCGGGCCTCTCACTGTTGTGGCCTCTCCCGTTGCGGAGCACAGGCTCCGGACGCGCATGCCCAGAGGCCATGGCTCACAGGCCCAGCCGCTCCGCTGCATGTGGGATCCTCCCGGACCAGGGCACGAACCCGTGTCCCCTGCATCGGCAGGCGGACTCTCAACCACTGCGCCACCAGGGAAGCCCTAGTCATTAGATTTTTGAGGCTCAAATTTTACAAACCTTAACTCTGGCTCCTGTGTCTTTTGATATAACTCCATAATGTGTACAATGCTTTATGTGGAGTTTTTTTTCTTTCTTTCTTTGAGTCGTATCTAGGAGTACAGTTGTGAAGTCATATGATGAGTGTATGTTTTACTTTATAAGAAATGGCCAAAACTGTATTCCAAAGTAGTTATACCATTTTACATTTGTCAGCAGTGAATGAACATTTCAGTTGCTCTGTAACCTTGATTTCTTTTAGTTTAGCCATTCTAGTGGGTGTAGAGTGATATCACATTGTGGTTTTAATTTGCATTTCCCTGATGACTAATAATGTTGAGCATCTTTTCATATGCTCATTGGCCACTTGTATATCTGAAGTGTCAGTTCAGATGTTTTTGCTCATTTAAAAATTTGGCTTGTCTTATTGAGTTTTAAGAATTTTAAAATATATTTCAGTATCATCCTTTGCTAGCTGTATACGTTGTATTTTCTTCCAGTCTTGGCATGCCTTTTCATTGTCTAAATGATTTCTTTCAAAGAACAGATGTTTTTAATTTTGATGAAATCCAATTTATCAATTTTTCCCTATGACTCGAGCTCTTTTTCTCCTCGTTAAAGAAATCTTTGTCTACCCTAAAGTTGCAAAGAACACTTTTTGTGATTTCTTCAGTGTCACAGCTCTGGTGTTTATCTTCATTTTCCTTCTTAACTATCATCATCTTAGGTCAGGTCCTTATTATTCCATACGTACATTACTCAGTACCATAGTATCCTAACTCCTCTTAGGAACTTGCCTTCCAATATACCAGGCTCATCTTTCTTAACAAGACAACCAAACAGAAAATCATTGTTACATGTTAAGATGAGACTGTGATGGGACTGGGGTTCTTATAGATGTATATGGTCAGAGAACACATGGATCCTATGAAGTAGGTCTCTTAGGGAAATGATATGAATAAAGAGAAATAGAAAATTATAAATGAGAATACAGATTTTTATTATTCAAGCTTATAACTGAAAACTTCATTAGTTTCTGCATTTATGACACTCCCATTCTCAGAAAGCCAGTGGTTGACTGTTGCCTAGAGCAGTGGCTCCTAAGTCTGGCTGTATCAGAGAATCACCTGGGAGCTTTCTTTGCTTAGATGTAGCTTCTTCTCCAACCTTCCAAAATCTCTAGGGTGAGTCTGTGTATTTGTGAAGCTCTCCAAGTGTATCTGATATAGCAACATTTGGATCAGCAAGCAGAAACCAACAATAAAGAGCGTAAATTACAGATTTCATAATCTTGTAGTTAGAGCTGTTAGTATTTCTGACTTTATTCTTCCCTTCCAATTTCATTTTATATTTTCCCCCATCATGAACCTAGCTAGATGACTTTCTTCCCTGTTCCCCGTAAGAACTGTGCTTTATTTATTCTCATTCTCCATTGTGGAACATTCTCTCCCTTCCCTCTGCTTATCTAATTCTTCTCAAATCGCGGGGTGCAAAAAAATGACCTCAAAATAAGGATCAGATCAAGAGTTCTTCTGTAAGATTTTTTTGGTTGAGACCTCAGAAAGATTTAAGACATTGCCTCTTAGAGCCTTTCAGCTAGAGAAAAGCACTGAAAAGAGTCTTAAAGGCATACCTTATAAGAATGTCTCAGCTAGTCCAAAGAGCTTCAAAGCTCTTAAGTCTGCTGTCCTACAGTACCATGACAGACAGCCTAAGAAGGGAGTGGCCTATCTCAGAGATTAGTGGGTGTGATATCTGTTTAATTGAGTTATTTCCAATAAAATTCATAGGAAATCCATAAAGTTTTTACAAGGATGGTACTAATCAAAGCACCACCAGCTTAGACAGAAAAGGATAGACAAAGTTCAACTAAAAAGAACCTTTGTATGTGTGGGGAATCCCAGTCTTCTATGGGCAGGAAGCAAGCTGAGAAAGCTACACTGTTGCAAACGTGGACCATTTCTTACTAAATAGGAAGAGTGACCTGAGGATGGAGCTCCGAGCTTGGAGCCCAGAGGGTAGAGTCAACAGTGACAGAGGACTGTTTTCAGGGAGCAGAACTGTTGTTCTAGTCAAGTTGCTGATGACGTGTCCCTAGCAGATTTCACAATTGCTATGGCACTGATATGTGCCTTCTGTGTAACTCCCTATTCCCTACAGCTTTTGAACTCGAGTGTCTTATTGCAATTCTATCCCCGGCTTACTGCAGTGGGGCAGATAAGTTATCTTTTGAGGCAATGGGATTTTTATTTAAGAGGAGCTGTATCAAAGGAACCATATGGGGACTTCCCTGGTGATCCAGTGGTTAAGACTCCACCCTTCCACTGCAGTGGGCATGGGTTCAATCTCTGATCAGGGAACTAAGATCCTGCATGCTGCGTGGCCAGAAATTTAAAAAAAAAAATTTAATTAAAAAAAAAGGAACTATATATGCGGAACTAAACCCAAGGAATACATGTGCATTTGAACCTAATTTAGATAACAAGATCCTGGCCTTACAGCCAGTGCTGTAATAGGATGACATTTTGATTAGGGGAAGGGCATTGAGTATATTTGGCATGTGGAAGGAATGTAAATTAGGTGGACAGTGGTATATTTCATTTTCAAAGATGACTGCAACAACATCTTTCATCTCACATGCCCTTTTTCTATGTGTCCTTACAACTTGCCCATCAAGAAATGGAGTCTATTCCTCTTCCACCCCTACCTCTGTTTAGTTCTAGGCTGGCCATGTCTGTTGGCCAGTCTATTGGCTATGACCAATAGAATGTAGTAGAAGTGACATTCTAGGACTTTTGAGACCAGGCATTAAAAAGATCTGGTAACTTCTATTTTTGTATATTGGAGGAAGTCAGCTTCCATGTAAAAGTCTCACCATCCACATACTACCAGCTGTATGAAAGCCCAAATTGGCCAACCCCTAGCTGTTCTAGTCACCTAGCTAAAGGACCAGACATGTGAGTGAGGAAAGCATATTGGGATTTCCAGCAGATGCTATGTGGATTAGAGACAAGCAGTCCCCATCTGCCCCCCTCCCCCAGTTTGCCAAAATTGTAGAACTATGAGCAAAGAATTTTAGTGTTTTAAACCACTACGTTTTGAGTGGTTTATTGTACAATAGATAACTGTAAGAGTAGGCAACACAAAATGATTAGAATTGCATTTATAAATTTGGAAGAATACAGTATATGAGAGAGGACTCATTACTAGACTGTACCGTCCAGGCGAGGTGAATACAGCCTGGATGAGAGTGACAGTTGCGTGAGTTTTAAAAAAAAGTGGAGAAATATATAGAGGAAAATTTCTCAGAGATTAGTGATTGACTGGATTGGGGGGCGACAGAGGAAAAAGAGAGGGAGGACTCAGCAATGACTCCTTGGTATTTTGCTTGGGAAATTAGTTCAGCAGTTTACCAAGATAGGGAACTATGGAGGAAGACCATGTTTGGGGGAAAGATGCTGAGAACTCCAATTCTGGACATGGTGAGTTTGAAGGACTTTATCCATGTGGAGCTGTTGAGGAGGAAATTGGCTTTATGGGTTTAGAATTTAACAGATACTTACGCACTAGAAATGTAGATTTGGAAGTCATCAGCTTAAATAGAGTAATTGAAGACAGTTACAACAATTGTGTAGATCAGTTTAGTGATTCTCAGACAGTACAGTTTTTTTTTTTAATGAAATAGAATAGGATCAAAAGATCAGAGCTTACTTAATCTGATCTGTGAAATTGTTATCTGATACTCACATGTGTACACACACACACTTGATGTAAAATATATTTCTCGTTGCGAGCTGTGAAAAGTTTGGAAAGAATTGTAGTTTGAGAAAAGAAAGGAGTTGGAATACAGTCCTAAGAAGTGTCAGCATTTGAGGATCTGTTGGAGAAGGAATTGGCAAAGAAGATTTGTAAAGGAATGTTATATCCCAGGAGAATGAAACAGGGTTTTATGAAGGAAGGGGAGTGACCTACAGTTTTATATATAACTCAAAAGTAAAGCCAATTAAGACAACTGAAAAATTATCCATTGACAAGATATCTTTGATAACTTTTGTGAAATCAGTTTTGGAAACAGTGATGAAGCTAGATGGCAATAGGATGAGGAATAAGAAAGATAAGAAATTGGGGACAGTTAAGATAGCAAACTCTTAGGAATTGTGCCTTTGAAGGGGAGGAATATGTAGGGTAGATAGAAAAAGAACATGGGACAAAAAGGAGATTTGTTTTAAGTTGAGATATTTGAGCATGTTCAGACATTGACAGGAGAAAGTCAGTAGAGAGAAATACTATAGTAGAAAGGAGAATTAATAGGGCAGGTTCTCAGAGAAGGCATCAGAGATGGGATCCATTGTGAAGATTAAGGGATCCACTGGACTAGGAATACAGCTAGAAAGTGGAGCAACCATGATAGTGGGATTGCCAAGTAGCGTTTAGGTTGGTATCAGTCGGACCTAGTATGGGATTTTCTTCTGTAACGTTAGGCCTTGCTTGGTGTACGCAACCAAAGAATGGTGGCAGAGTGAGTGTGGGATGCTGGCAAGGGAGTGGAGTTTGGTGGATGAGCTTGGTGGACTGCTTTGGTGGCAGGGTAGGATCTGTAGGAGGAAATGCCAGGATCAGTAGACGGCTTGGAAGCATTGTGTTAAGTGGCTGTAGGGGCAAGGGCTCTCTTATAGACAAATACTGAACTGATAAAATAATTGCAGGTTAGTGTAAAAGGAAGAGAGTTGTTGAGCGTAAATAAATGTTTGTCATATATATATATATAAAATAAGTATATATTCCCCCATGCCTCGCATAGTACCTGCAACATAGTAGGTACTTTTATGTTTAATAAGTGAATATGTGAATAAATATCGTTATTGAGTACCTGTTATGTGCTGGTTCCTGCCACTGTGAAGCTTATGGGCTCATTTTTTAATGAATAAATGCAATTTTGGAGGTGATCTTCATGTGCTGGAAGCCCCTTCTCTAACACGAACCTCACGTGTCATATTGTTCCTGTGTTTGCTAACGAGAGAGAGTGGATGACCAGGCAGACAGACAGATTGATTGATTGATTCATTCACTCATTCATTCATTCAATATGACATTCGTTTTGCTGATATTTGCTGGACTCATACTAATAGCTACCATTTATTGAGCACTTACTGAGTTTGGCCATTATACTAAAAGGTTTATATTTCGAATTATATTTAACTTTTGGAACAACCCCACAAGATATAGGCACAGTTACTATGTCTGCTTTACATGTGAGGCAGTTGAGGATTAGGGATGTTAAGAAATTTGTTCAAATTCACAAAACTAGTATGTGTCAGAGGCAGGTTTCAAATTCGGGACTGTCAAAGCCCCTAGTCTTTAACTATTCAACTATACTGGAGTGAATTACAGATCAGCTATTTTCTTTTTCTGTTTTATACATGGTATGGTGATAGAAATTTATGTTTTGCGAGTGCTTTAGAATGGCAAAGATTCTCACTGTCCTGTTTTCTGGCTGAGTCTCCTTTATACATATTGATTCATACCAATTTAATGTGGGTCACTTTCCCTTAAAAACAACTTAAGTTTATTTTTTTGCACTGTGGTTTCCTTCCATCATTTTAGGATTTTTTTTCTTTTTTTTTTGGAGGAACTAAGGAGACTCTGGCTCTCCTCACTAAAGCCCACCACACACATCAATATAACCTTTCATTTGTTATCTGTTTAGATTATGATGATGAATTATTTGGATTATTCCAAAAATTGTGTATTTGCCAGATTTTTTTCCCTGTTTGAAGACTAAGTACCAGTTCAAAGTAGTTTTAACTTAAGTATGATTACAATCTCTTAAGTAGAATTTGTTTTAGGCTGACTTGTTTGAATGTAATGTATTTCAGTTTTTTATCAAGAAAGAAAGACTTGTAGATTAATTAGGCTTGTTGTCTCCCTTTTCCCTGTACTTTTGAATAAGGACAATGCTAAGGCAGCCTAGAGACTAAATTATAGCTCATCTCAGAGACAGATGCTCTATTCCCTCTAGATCACGTTTGAGATAATTATCAAAGCTTGATGAGTTACTAAATTTTATCTTGTAGCTACCCTTTCTTTCTCTGGTCATAAAAAGCTATTTTCACAGTTTTATTTTTTAAAAACCATCTTTCAATTGTAGTGCTTTGTGAGAGAATGTAAAATGTTGCTGTGCCAAAACTTATATGAATCCATTTCAAACTAACTTTTGTGTTTAAAATTTAAAAACTTTGAAAACTAAAGGTTTTACCTGCTCAATCAGTTTTATCAAAGTTAATTTAGGCCGTGTTTGGCTTATCTAGGCTTGAATTAAAATGTCTACACTTAGTATTGTGTTTCTCTTATCCTTTAGTAAATTCTCTTAAACCTGTGAAGTCCCTTCACCTTGAATGCTCTGGCAGCATTAAACATGGAGTGATGGGTCTATATCAAATACTTCTAATTTAACAGAAAACTTTAAAGGGGGATTTTCTTTAACAGGGAGTGTACTATTGTGAAGATATCATACCAGATTTCCCAGGGTGACAATTTTAGACATTGTTAATAAAATCTCAGGTGACTAATTCTGAGTACCTTCAGTAGAGTGGCTCACAGACCAAAGGAGACCTAGAAGTCAGTTTCCTCCCTGAAACGAAGCAATTCCTCCTTCTTTGGCAAGACATTTCTAGGGTCAATTCTGAACATATATGAGATCATACACACATTAACAAGTATGTTCTTGAATACATGTGTTATATTTCATGAAAATTGTTTTACCTAAAAGAAAACTTGAATTTATTCCCCACCCCCACTCTCTTTTTTCCCCTAGATGTTGTGCTATGGTAGATTGTTTTCTTTAGAAATAGTATAAATTAGAGATTATGTTGATTTTCTTCTAAGTTTCTGAGCCCTCAATAAGTTAGATTTCTGAAGTTATTTCGTAAGACACGGTTGTTTTCTGTTTTGAAAGTCCTTGTGTTTGGGGAGTTGCTTCATAGAGCTATGAAAGTACCTATTAAGTAATGAAAGAGAATATAATATTTGGCAAGTTAAGGAAATAAGAATAAAATATTTTTCTAAATCTCTCTTGTGAAATGTTGCAATATCTGTATTCTTTGGCTGTTCCTACATGGGAAACTGAAATACTTTGAAATCATTTATTGAAAAGTGAGAATGAATAATTCAGCTTTGTTTTAAGCATCTTTACAAAGATGAGAGAGTCTGTCTTATCCTTGCCAGTCCTTACTAATTGCTTCTTTAACAAAGCAGTAAGATGAACATTAAGAACGCTAAAGGATGCTTTTCTCCCTGTAAACATATACATTCATATACTCCTTCCCCCCCCAATTTATTTATTTATTAAGATAACAGTGAAGGATTGTCACAAAATACCTGCACTAGTTTCTCAGCTCTTTTCTGGTGGGATTTCCACCCCCCAATTGTTTTCATAGTCAGAGAGGTTGACATCTCCCTCTTAGCCAGAATGGTAAGAGTTTCATTTGTAGAGTTAGCTGCTACAATTTTCCTTTTCCTTATTTGAGGCATGTGGAGGCAAGCTTTCTGTATTTTTAATGAGTATATAGCAAGATAATATCAGTTTAATTTACCAAGTAATATTTGCATAATTTCTGAGAGAAGATAAACAGTAGTTTCATAGAAACTTTTCTGTTTCCATTTCTTTGTGGTAACTTTGAACATATATTAAATTTTATTTAAGGATGAAACACTGGAAGTTTAGCAAACTCATCTTTTTCCAGGTGGAGGAAGGATGTTTGTAACAGAAGGACAAATACCACCTGGGGAGTACAGGATTTTCCAAGGGTCTCCTCTATCAAGCCAGCCTTTATTTAGCCTGCTTGGTACCTACTTCTGTACTAGAGAGCAAGAACAAACAAAAAATGATATTCCTAGCTTCTGCCTTCAAGAGTTTAATTTGTGATTGCGAAGTTTAGGGACAAGAAGTAGGGAAACATAAGAAACATGTAGCTGAACTTTCACTTCCAGTAACATGGCAAACTAAATGTTCAGAGAAAACCTTCTTAGTAAGAACATCAGAATGCTGGACATGGTGTTTTAAAAATTTATTTTTAGAGTGTGACTGACCTGTCGGTAAAGTAAGGGAGTTAGTAAGAGTTATTGAGAGAAGGGAGCCAATTTAAAAAATAACCACTTAAAATAACAGAAAATAAGGTACATAGCAATAAATCTAACAAGAGATGTGAAATACCTTTAAGTAGAAAAGTATAATACTAAGAGTATGTATTCTCAGTAAATGGAGAGACATACCATGTTTCTGATAGGAAAATTCAGTGTTATTAGCATGTCACTTCTCAGATTGATTTTGTGTGTTCGATGTGTTTTGAATTCATATCTCAACAGGATTTTTTTCATAGTACTTGATAAGGTGGTCTGTAACTCTTTGGGAGAGCAAAGGGCAAAGAAGAGTCAAGACATTCCTGAAGAAGCAGAGCCAGACAAGGATCAGGGCTTACTTAGTACTTAACAATGCTCTAGCAAATAAGATAGGTGGTATTCATGCTGATAGAGACAATGAGATGAATGAAACACAACAGAGACTTAGAAACAGACTCAAGCATATATAGAAACTCAGTTTATGACATATTACTCAATAAACTGTTTGGGGGAAATTAGTTATCTGTATGAGAAAAAATGAAAATAGACCTCTTCTACTAAATACAAAATCAACCCCAGATTAAATGTGAAAGATAAAGCTATTAAACTTTACAAAACATAAAAAAATATTTTTATATCCTTAAGGTAAAGAAGGATTTAACAAGACGCACGCGCACACACACACACACACACACACACACACACACACCTCTCAAACTGAAGATTGACCCATTCTACCTTGTTGAGGTTAAGAATATCTGTTTATCTAAAGATACCACAAAAATAGTGAAGAAACAAATTGCTATGCATATAACTGACAATGAATTAATATCTAGGAAAAATAAAATACTCCTATGTATCAACCCAAAAGACCAAAACCCACTAGAAAAATATACAAAAGACATGAATAGCTATTTACAGAAGAGACAACACAAAAGGCCAGTAAGTGTGAAAGGATGTTTAACATTAGGAAATTGGCAAAAGTGAATTAATACTACAGTGGATTTCCATTTTATACCCACGAGATTTAAAGTCCAACAAGTGCAAGTGTCAGTGGGGACGTGAAACAACAGGAACTCTCATTTACTAGTAGTGAATGCTTATGTTGGTGATTTTGGAAAATAGTTTGGCATATTACATAGTAAAGTGGAAGATGAGCATATTCCTTAGTGTATCCTAGACCTAGTGAAACTCTCACAAATGTGTACCAGCAAATTGTCTGTAATAGAAAAAAAAAAAGAAATGGGGAAAACCCAAATGTCTATCATCAGTGGAATGAATAAATATCATAGTTATATTCATACAGTAGAATACTATGCAACAATGAAATGAGTGATTTAAAGCTACAGGCATCAGTGTGGAAGCGTATACAAAACAAAGTTCATGCAGTATGATGACATTTATGTACAGTTTAAAAATAAGTAAAATGAATGAATGCATGGGACCTCCCTGGCAGTTAAGTGGTCCCACTGTAGGGGGCACAGGTTCTGGTTGGGGAACTAAGGTTCTGCATGCCGCATGGTGTGGCAAAAAAAAAAGAGAGAGAGAGAAAGAAAGAAAAAGAAAAAAAATGAATCAAGGGACTTCCCTAGCAGTCCAGTGGTTAAGACTGCACACTTCAGTGCAGGGAGCATGCGTTCGATCCCTGGTTGGGGAAGTAATATCCTGCAAGCCGCGCCACACAGCCAAAAAAGAGAATCAATGCATTGTGTAGTGATAGGTACATGATAGAACAATAGAAGGAGTAAAATAGAATTTGGGATAATGGTTAACTCTTATTAGAAGGGAGGTGTGTACAATCAAGCATACATGGGAGCCATCAAAGACACTTGAAATGCTCTCTTTCTTAAGTTAGTGGTCATTACCTATGTTTTCATTTTTATTAATAATGTTTAAAATGTACACATGTTATATTCACTCTTGTGTATACGTCCTTAGAATAAATGCATCTCTCTTTTTTTAATGGTATAGTCTGTGGGCTAGTGCTGGTGGTTCTTTCCTAGTTCTGTAAGTAGATGAGAAAAATAAATACACTATTACGATTTTTCACTAAGTGGAATTCCTTCAGTGTAAAGGACCGTCTTTATTATGAGATTATAGTCTTCCTGCTGTATGATATTTAATATCCCTTTGTGAATTGATGAAGACTGTGAATTATAGGTTTAAAAAAATATTATGTCTTATCAAGATGAGAACCCTGATAGCAGTGCTACCGTTTTGGGGGGAAATTTTACTGGTCCCCAAATTCAAACTCTGTGAACCATCATAGGTTTATGTCATTTGCCTATGTGAGGAGATTGTGGGTATAGGGTAAAAAGATAAGGAAATCCTTGTATTTTGGGTAGAGTAATGGACCATGAAGTTAGTTAGATATGTGGTTACAACTGTGGAATCAAAATAGCTTCTTCAGGACCTTGTTAGGCTCATCATTAGGAAATTTCTGGAGTGTGCCAGCCTATTTAATTTATATCCAACTCCAAAGCTTGCATAGAGTTGGATTGAGTCTCTGATGGGTAAGTAAAAAGATGTGAGCATTAGCACCAATATTTGAACATCAGCTAAGAGAGGGAATGGAGAGATCAGTATCCATTCTTGCCGTCCTAAAACAAGCAATATTGTCTTAGAACTTGGTTCCCATGCTTGGAGAGAAGAGCTGGAAGACTAGTTACTTGTGGAATACTAACATATTTAAATGGGTACAGTGGGGAGTGGGATTTTCTTTATCTGTTATGTTTTGAGAACTCAGTTGTATGGAAGGAAAGAGTGTAGTAGCTTTTTTCTAACATGATACTTGCACAGCTTTCTAGTGGAAGAATTTTTGAAACAGATTTTTTAAAAGTTTTTAATTAAGTCCCTGATTTACAAACTGTCCCTACGTGTGAAAGATGATCTAGTTAAGTGGTCTCTGTCCTATAGGCTCCCCTTTCTTCTTCACTATCATTAAGATTTTTCTCATTTTACCCCTTCCCACTGCAGACCCTATTGTAGCCTGGGATCATGTTTTTTATCCCCCATCTTTGAGTCTCGCCTTACCACAAAATGGTTTGATGCTGGCATCTGTGTTGGCAGGCTTAGGGAAAGCAGAAAGAGGAGACGGGGGGAAAGTAAACACTACTCTCACGGCTGGATTCTAATCTTGACTCTATTGCTTGTTTACTGTGTGACTTTGAGCCTATGTGCCTCAGAGCTTGATTACCTGCAAAACCAGGATACTACTCCTTTTGTATGTCATATTGTTGTTCTTTGAATCTATTGAGAACATATGTGAAAACACTTTTGAAAGCTTATCACTATATAATTATTAGGTAGTATTATGATGGGTACATTCATAGGTACTCTTAGTACATTTTCAGTTACATTCTTGTGAACAGTCTTAGAAAGAAACCTAAGCACTTCATTTAACATTTACTTTGTGGAAATAGACTCTCCAAGTTTCAATCAACTTTTAATGAACATGTACTCACATATGTTGAAAGCTCAGTAAGAGCAGAAATTAGGGACTGTTATGTTCATAACTCTCTTGTGCTTAACATAATTCCTAACACAAAGTAGGTGCTTATTAAATTTTTATTGAATGAATGAATATCTAATATACAAATATAATTACAAAGAACTTTTCATCCAAAGGAAAGTACTGTCTTACACTTATTGCTGTGAATATCGATATATAGACAAGAATGCTATCCAGTCTAAAATTATACTAAGCCATCCTTTTAATTTTGTATGTGCATTTACATGTGCTGTTAAGTTGAGAAGGTATTTAACGCTGAGAAGCTACAGTTATTTTCTGAGGTAATGTGGGATAATAAGATTGCTTTGTATAATTTTCAAGCCATATAATCATCAATGAAATTTTACTAATTACAGCTAAGAAATTAATTGTCATATTGGAGGATGGAAATTGACTGAGAACTTTATTGTTGTGTTTTATATTTTAAAGCAAAGGTCATTATCAACCATCTTAATTTATATGTTCTTTGAAAGGTTATTAATAGACTTTTTTGCTAACCCTGTGCTGCTTAAATAATAGTAAATAGCTATATAATTTTTTAAATTTCATGCTCTATAAGGAAACTTACTGCTGAATTTGTATAGTACCACCTTCAGATATTTAGTTCATTTTTTAGGGCAGTGGTTCTCTTCATGTTTGGACATAATACTTTCTTAAATTCTTATTGGTTGATTTTTGTTTTCAGTATTTTGATCTTTTTCCAACTCTTCTTGCTGCTTTAAGGATTTTAAAATCTCTTAAAGCCTAAGTTTATTATCTTGGGATTCAAGATAAAGTATATAGCTCTTACAATACTTTCATCATAATTTAAATCAATATATTTTATCATGAGTGTGCATATGGAACTTTATAGAGTTTAGATGGATTTTCCAACTACCAAATTAGATGATTCCAGAATATCAGCTATGTTTGCTTCATCTGTTTTTAAAATAAAGATGGTCTGGAATTTGTCCAGGGAACTCATTGGAGTTCTGTTATTACAGTGAGATGCCTTCTCCAGTCCTAATCTTTTGGCTCTATAGAAAGTAGTTGAAGCTGGGCATTTTCTTTGGGCATATAGCAGGAACATCTAAAGATCTTCTTATTATGGCCTTTTGTGGTTTTTTCCTCTGCTCAAATGTCTGCCATTTTAATATGGAAAGAGTCCCTAGACCAAAGATAATATATGTAGTTGGTCTCTAGTGGCAAGGAGATATTAGTTCTTTTTAGTGTTAGGGAATTTCAAAAGGAATAATATCATTTATGTCAGTGTTTTCCTATTTTGACAATGATCCATGTAAGAAATACATTTTATGTCACTACCCAAAACATAATGTGTGTGTGTGTAGTTATATAAAAAGTCTTAAATGATTGATGAAACAACTCGCCTTTTAATATCAGAGTATGATGCACTCTAATATTTCCTATCTTGGCTTATTCTGTTTCATTTTTTTAAATGCTATTTGTGAGTCACTAAATTGATTTTCAACTTACCAATGAGTGGTAACTTGAATTTTGAGAAGCATGTTCAAAATAAGTAAGTTTATCCATAGGTCAAAATCTATTTCTAATATAAGTGTTTCACATGACTTTCAAAACTATTATGATGATCTTACAACATTCTTGTTTTGTAATTTTTCTTGTTTTCATACATAGATAATGTAGTGTAAAATGAGAGAGATGATAAATTCAAATGTTAACCCAGATATGTTTGAAGAATGTTCAGCTTTGCTATAAGTTTTACAGTAGTTGAATCTAGCCAGCGAGGCACAGTAAATGTGATTATGCTGCAGGTCTTTAAAAAAAATTTTTTTTATTTAATTTTTTTTTTTTTTTTGGGCTGCGTTTGGGTCCTTCGTTGCTGCATGGCTTTCTCTCTAGTTGTGGCGAGCGGGGGCTACTCTTTGCTGCGGTGCACGGGCTTCTCATTGTGGTGGCTTCTCTTGTTGAGGAGCACAGGCTCTGGGTGCGCGGGCTTCAGTAGTTGCAGCATGCAGCCTCAGTAGTTTTGGCGTGTGGGCTTCAATAGTTGCAGTGCGTGGGCTCAGTAATTGTTGCTCACGGGCTTAATTGCTCTGTGGCATGTGGGATCTTCCCAGACTAGGGATCGAACCCATGTCCCCTGCATTGGCAGGCGGATTCTTAACCACTGTGCCACCAGGGAAGTCCTAAAGATTTTTTATTGAAGTATAGTTGATTTGCAATGCTGTGTTAGTTTTGGTATAGTGCAGCAAAGTGATTCAGCTATACATATATATATAGGTTTGTATCTGCTAATCCCAAACTCCTAATTTATCCCTTCCCCACCCCCTTTCCCATTTGGTAACCATAAGTTTGTTTTCTATGTCTGTGAGTCTATTTCTGTTTTTGTAAATAAGTTCATTTGTGTCATATTCTTATAAGTGATATCATATGATTTTTGTCTTTCTTTGTCTGACTTACTTAGTATGATAATCTCTAGGTCCATCCATGTTGCTGCAAATGGCATTATTTCATTCTTTTTTATGGCTAAGTAGTGTTCCATTGTGTATATATACCACATCTTCTTTATCCATTCATCTGTCGATGGACATTTAGCTTGCTTCCATGTCTTGGCTATTGTAAATTGTGCTGCTATGAACATAGGAGTGTGTGTATCTTTTCAAATTAGCGTTTTCTCTGGATATATGCCTACAAGTGGGATTGCTGGATCATATGGCAATTCTCTTTTTAGTTTTTTAAGGAACCTCCATACTGTTTTCCATAGTGTCTGCACCAATTTACATTCTCAGCAACAGTGTAGGAGGGTTCTCTTTTCTCCACACCCTCTCCAGCATTTGTTATTTGTAGACTTTTTAATGATGGCCATTCTGGCCAGTGTGAGGTGATACCTCATTGTAGTTTTGATTTGCATTTCTTTAGTAATTAGCAATGTTGAGCATCTTTTCATGTGCCTATTGGCCATTTGTATGTCTTCTTTGCTCTTCTACCTATTTTATTATTGGGTTTTTGTTGTTGTTGTTATTGAGTTCTATGAGCTGTTTGTATGTTTTGGAAATTAGGCCCTTGTCAGTCATAACGATTCCCAGGAAAAGATAAGCTGAATAGAGTCTCTGGGTTATAGTTTGGCTTTGATTTCTTTGAGAGTTTAACAGGAATCTCTTCTTTGGAAAGCACTGGGCAAGTGAGCCCTGGTATACATAGGGTTCATCATAGCTTGCAGTTCAGGTACTAGATACCTTACAGTAATATGGTCATGAAAGGTATTTTCTGCCTTTTAGTTCACCATGTCCTACCAAGAATAGGTAGAAAATAGAACATTTAAATTTAAAACTTTTGCTTTGTGAAAGAAAGTGACAAGAGAATGAGCTCACAAGCCAAAGACTGGGAGAAAATATTTGCAAAAGGCACACCTAGAAAGGACTTATCCAATGATATACAAAGAGTTCTAACAATAAGAAAACAACTCGATTAAAAAATGGGCCAAAGACCTTAACAGACACCTCACCAGAGAAGATATACAGATAGCAAGTAAGCATATGAAAAGATGTTCCATGTCATATGTCATCAGGGAAGTACAAATTAAAACAACAAGATATAACCACTGCACGCCTATTAGGATGGCCAAAATCTGGAACATTGACATCGTGAAATGCTGGCAAGGATGTGGAACAGCAGGAACGCTCGTTCATTGTTGGTGGAACTGCACAACGGTACAATCATTTCAGAGGACAGTTTGGAGGTTTCTTACAAAACTAAATCATATTCTTACCATATGGTCAAGCAGTCACACTGCTTGATATTTATCCAAAGGGGTTGAGAATTTATGTCCTCACAAAACCTACACAAAGATGTTTATAACAACTTTATTTTATAATTGCCAAAACTTGGAAGCAACCAAGTTTTGTCCTTCTGTAGGTGAAAGGATAAATAAACTGTGATGCATCCAGACAGTGGAATATTGTTTAGAGCTAAAAAGAAATGAGATATTGGGACTTCCCTGGTGGTCCAGTGGTTAAGAATCCACCTTCCAATGCAGGGAACGTGGGTTTGATCCCTGGTGGGGGTACTAAGATCCCATATGCTGCGGGGCAACTGGGCTCTCGCAATGCAACTACTGAGCCTGCGCACCACAACTGGAGAGCCCATGTGCCACGACTGCTGAGCCCGCGCGCTCTGGAGCCCGCATGCCACAACTAGAGAGAAGCCTGCACGCACCGCAGCAAAGAGCCCACATGCTACAACGAAAGATCCTGCGTGCGCAACTAAGACCTGACACAGCCAAAAATTAATAAATAAATTAACAAAAAAAATAAAGAAATGAGATATCAAGCCATAGAGGAACCTGAAATGCATATTGCTAAGTGAAGGAAGCCGACCTGAAAAGGCTTCAGACTGTATGATACCAGTTACCTGACATTATGGTGGAGGCAGAATTATGGACACAGTAAAGATTAGTGGTTTCCAGGAGTTAGAGAGGAGGGAGGAATGAATAGTTGAAGCACAGAAGATTTTTAGGGCAGTGAAAATCACTGTTAGGAACCTGTTAGGAACAGGGCTGCAGAGCAGGAGGTGAGCGGCAGGCGAGCGAGCGAAGCCACATCTGCCGCTCCCCCTTGCTCGCATTACCGCCTGAGCCATCCCCCCGCCCCCCACCCCGATCTGTGGAAAAATTGTCTTCTGCAAAACCGGTCCCTGGTGCCAGAAAGGTTGGGTATTCTGTCCTAAAGTACGCTGTGGACTTCGGGTGATGATGATGTGTTAATACAGATTCATCAGTTGTAACAAATGTTCTACTCTGGTGTGGGAAATTTATAATGGCAGAGGCCATGCATGTGTGGAGGCAGGGGGTATATGGGAAATATCTGTACCTTCCTCTTAATGTTGCTGTGAATCTAAAACTGCTCTAAAAATAAAGTCTTTAAGAAAAAACAGTTCAACATATTTGGAGTATCCTCAGTTTATCCAGACATCAGGGGCTGAGAGAAAGAGAAAAAGCTTCATCAGCATACTGTCAAGACAAGCCAAGGTCAGAAAAGAATTTGGGCAAAGCTCACCCACAGAATTTGTCTTTTGGGTCAAAAAGAGATAGTAGGAGATGTTTGGTGATGACAGTTTTTTAAGTTCAGTATCCTGTTTCCTGTATTCCATGCATTCTTAATTTGCCATCACTTTTTGGTAGAGTATATATATATATATATATATATTTTTTTTTTTTTTTTTTTTTTTTGCAGTATGCGGGCCTCTCACTGTTGTGGCCTCTCCCGTTGGTGGAGCACAGGCTCCGGATGCGCAGGCTCAGCGGCCATGGCTCACAGGCCCAGCCTCTCCGTGGCATGTGGGATCTTCCCAGACCGGAGCACGAATTTATTTACTTTATTTTTGGCTGCGTTGGGTCTTTATTGCTGCGCGGGCTTTCTCTAGTTGCGGCAAGCAGGGACTACTCTTCATTGCAGTGCGCGGGCTTCTCATTGCGGTGGCTTCTCTTGCTGTGGAGCACGGGCTCTAGGAGCATGGGCTTCAGCAGTTGTGGCTCTTGGGCCCTAGAGCACAGGCTCAGTAGTTGTGGCGCATGGGCTTAGTTGCTCTGCAGCATGTGGGATCTTCCTGGACCAGGGCTCGAACCCGTGTATCCTGCATTGGCAGGCGGATTCTTAACCACTACGCCACCAGGGAAGCCCTAGAGCATATATTTTTGTATAGCCTTTCTCAAGGAAGTTCCTTAGAGGGAAGTAAGGAAAGCCTGTGGAAAATAATATAGGTGAATATTTTCTCAATTCTCCCAAGTATATGGTACATGATTAGAGCCATTATAGATGCATGGGAGAAAAAAGTTAATTCATTCTGAAGAGTGGATGTTTTAGTGCATTAGGCCTATTTCTATTGTAGAACCCCAGGTGAGAATGGCTACTCTAGTAAATTCTTTAAAAACATTCATGGAAAGTAAATTTTTAAGGCCTTGCATATCTAAAAATATATTTTATCCTAATATGTAATTGATAATTTGACTGGGTATGGAATACTAAATTAGAAGTCATTTCCTTCTAATTTTGAAGGCCTTGCCTGTATTTTTGTCTTGATTTCAGTATTGTTGATGTCAGTAACTTGTCTGATTCCTGATCTTGGTGCTGTAAATTATATGCACAAGGATTCTTCGCCATGAGTAGGATTAGTTCTCAGTTTTTACCACTGCTGGTTTGTGGTTAAGCTTTCCTGAATCTGCAGGACAGTGACTACAAGTTCCTTTCATTCTCTCCACTGTCAAACTTATGTTGTTGATGTATCTTCTCCTGGATACATGCTTGTGGGATACATACCCATACCTGCTTATATTTTTTAAAAAATACTCGTTTCCTGTCATTTTTGTCAAGTTTTAGGAGGGAATACATTAGGTCAGTATCTTTTTTAACCTGGAACCGTTCTTGATTTTACATGTATATTATCCAATTTGATCCTTATAACAATCCTGTAATATAGGGAATATTATTAGCATTTTATAGATGAGGAAACAGAGACCCAGAGAAATTAAGTCAATTGCTCAAATGCATCCAGCTAGGATAGAGCTAGGATTTGGACCCAGGCAGTTTTAATTTAAAATCCTGTTTAACCATTATACTATAAATGCCTTTTTTGATGTTATATTCTTCATGTCTTGAGAGCCAAGTACCATTGCATGAATTAATTATAATTATTTTTCTTTTGCCTGTATTAAATGGTAATCTATGTTTCATGGCATGGAGAAAAGAGAAAAAAAACAACCCAAAAAACAAACACACAGTGTTATAGTTGTAGGTATCAACCATAAACTGTTTTTACTACTAATTGATTTTGAAATACCTTTGTCAAAGAAATAATATGTTATGTATATATTGTTTGTTTATTTTTAAGTGTCCTTTCTTGTGAAGAGAAACAGTCTGAGACTATATGGGATGCTGTTGTATATGAGTGGAGAACCAGCCTTGAAGTGTATGCATAGTAAGGAAGGAAACAGATCTTATACTAAGGTCTATAAAATGAACCACTAAATCAGTTGTAATTGAGTTGTTGTTGTCTAGCTAAGGAGGTGTATTTCCAGGTTGAAAGAACTGTGATCAGAAAAAGCAGTCTAGAGGAAATAGAGAAAGTAATTGACTTAGAGTTTTTAATTTTAGTTAAGGTGTAGAGTGAGGCAAATGGATTTTAATATAAGTAGGAAAGAATTCTCTGGAGTTTTAAAGATTAGGAATAAAGAGACGACATAGTGTATCATTTTGGCTATGGGTCTTTCCTGTTAGATTTAATGATGTGGGATCATACCAGTCACTTAGTTTTAACCTAGAAAAGAAAGATATTTCCATCTGTTACTGTGATAATAAAGTTACATTTTTTTAATAAGAGAGTTTTAAGTGGAAAATACTTGTTGGTAGATTATATATTTTGAAAAGTTTAAATGTAATGAAGAGGAACTACAGCAGCTGTTTCAAAGAAACATATATTGGGGCATGCAGCATTATTAATGGTGTCCTTTTAATCTTTTCTGTTGATTGGTTTGCATTAACACTGTCTTAATGATGCATATATCCCTACTAGAGGTAAAACTTAAATGTTTGTTCTCTGCTTTAGCCGCTGGAATCCATCAGAACCGAGCGTGAAAGAATATCTTTCCTTATGAATTCTTAATCATGGCTGAAGCAAGCAGTAGATTAGATATAAATCTAGAAGCTTCAGGAAGGATAAACAGTGTTATGTGTATATCCATTTTTAAAGTAAGCAAAAACTGGAAAGGAAAGAATTGGAAGAGGTGGGAAGTGTGGCCGATACTATAAAAATGTAATGGATATGAGAAGAGGATTGCGTTTTTTGGGAAAAGAGAAACTGATCTTATTACTTCAGCCTGAATCTCTAAGTATTGATCTTGCTTTGTTTTCCTAAAGCAGCAACTCAACCCAGGGCATTACTGGTTTGATAAAAAGGTGAAACGGTGGAATAGCCTGTCTTGTTTATCAGTTCATTTTTTAAAAAAACCCCAGCAGCATGACTTAGTGCCTTTTCTGTCAGTCTCTTTCTCTATCTGTTTATTGCTGATTTGACAGTCTCTGGTCCTTCTCCTTTGCTGTTAAATGTGTGTGTCCTTTGTTTGTGCTGGTGGGTTTTGCTATATTTGGATGTGAGAGAAAAGCCTGTCATTGCCATATTCGTCTAAGTAGGCTTCTGGGTGAGCATATACATTAAATAGACTTTCTAAGCCATGAAGGAAGAGAGCTCAAAGCAACGTAGATTTTCTTCCTGTACTGTGGTTTCGCCTGTTTTATTTCCTCCACGAATTGATGGCCGAAAGCTGGTCCGGAATGCTTCATTTGGAGGATACAATGAACTTTCTCCTTCGTTGCCAGGTTTGTTTGTTTAATCTTGCATTCTTTTCTTAATTTCTTATAGATTTTTTATTAAAATAAACTAGATGTTTTAACATCTTAAAACTGCTTTTGTTTAAACAAAACAATTCTATAGTGAAAGGTTAGATTTTAGTAACTGCTGCTATATGGCTTGGCTTTTCCATATTTGCTTTTACAGTCTCTTTAAGCTTGAACTTGAAAACTAATGATTCAGTGAAGTATGAATCTTGAGTGCTGATAGCATAAATTTTTGCTTTAATTATTGAAATAAATATTATAACCCTTTGATAAAAATAAAGCCCTTTCTAGACTTCAGATAAAATTCTATAGATAAACCAATTGCAAATGAAACCCACATATTTAATATTGATACTTGTTAGACTATTTCAAGCAAAATAGTAACTATGTGAAAATTGATGTTTAGTTTAAACTTTAATAGCTTAAGTTCTGACTAACGTGAAGTTTTCTACCTAAATATAATTTTGGAAATGCCTTACTTTGTGTTGTTAGATGTGTTTGGGTATCATAAGTTTTTGCTTAAAAAATGTTATTTTTCTGATAGTATTTATTAAATGAAATTAGGCATTGACAGCTATGATTCGGACATTAAACACTTGGTCAATGAGATGTAGATGTAAGCTGATCTTTTATTGCTTGGAAAAGATTTATTGTAGCAAATATTTGGTTATAGATTTTAAAATATAAATAGTCTGTTTTGTTTTCAAAATATTAAGCTGCTACATAATCATATCTACTCTTTTAAGGTTGTATTTTTCTTTTAAAATAAAAATATTCTTTTAATACTCATGGTAAAGAAGTATTGACTGAAACTGGTGCTTCTTTTAATTGTTTTTTTGTTGTTGTTTTGCGGTACGCGAGCCTCTCACTGCTGTGGCCTGTGCCGTTGCGGAGCACAGGCTCTGGACGCGCAGGCCCAGCGGCCATGGCTCATGAGCCCAGCCGCTCCGCAGCACGTGGGATCTTTCCGGACCTGGGCATGAACCCGCGTCTCCTGCATTGGCAGGCGGACTCGCAACCACTGCGCCCTAATTGTTTATATATTTTTCTGACACACATTTTGTGAAATTCGAATTATATTTTCATTTTTCACACTAACCTTTATTCTTAGCTTTTGTGAATATTCATGCCGCTAGGCAGTATATGCATTCTTTTGAGATGATGAAACAACTTGTAGAAAGTGTTACTTGGGCAATTAAGTAAATTATTGTAAATTCACTGATTTCATTTTCTTTTCTAACAGGGTTTCCGAAAAGAATTGGAAACCATAGTCCTGAACTGTTGCCTAAGTAGCATAAGCTTTAAACAACATTCATAGTCCGTAATTTAGTCTTCTTAGTGTAGCATGATTACTATCATGCTTCTTTCTTAATGTTCTCAAAATGGTGTAAATTTTACTATTTGTCTATGTTCACAAGTGGCTCTGAAAATGCAACACACAGAAATGTTTTTAATGTTGTTAAATACTGTACTTATTTGCTTTTACAGTGTGACTTAGTTCCATTTCTGTATTTGTCTTTGTCTTCTTGATTTTCTTTTTTTAAGCCAGCAAGCTTGCTAGCACGTTTGCTGACCTTCATGCCATGAGTCTGCTTAATATAAAGAATAATCAGGTTACATTACTAAACAATAGAAAACTTCCCTGTTTAGAAATTTGGTTTTTACTTCACTAGGTAATTGAAGACAGAATTGTCAGTTTCTATTCTCAAAGAAAATATTGAAGGTCATTCTAGATAGATTTGTTTGAATGGAAAAGTAAATGGTTGGCTTTGTTTTCTAATTCTTGAAATAGAGAAAATCATATTCATAGGGATGCTTCCATATTCCTCTTAATACAACCAGCAGTTTTATTACAACCAGCCATGATAAAAAGCTTTTTAAAATATGTTTTATTTTATCAGCTAAGAAGTAGAATTAGGTACTTCAAAGAAGTGGCTTTTTATGTATTTCTTTTAAGTTAAAAGTAAAAAATATAATTTTTTCTGGGACATTTTATTGATTTATCTGACATCATTAGAGAAAGAGAGGTTCTACATTAGTGATATTTAAAGATAACTTTGTTTTACCACTTTGACCACAACCCTTTTATCATTTTAGTTTTCCTTAGGAAAATCTACCCCCCCTTTTTGTTTGTTACTTCTACCTTAAGGAATAATATTGGTATGGCCTTTTTCTTTATGATGAGTTATAAAATAGAAACGGTACCCTTTGTCCATGTACCTAGAAATTAGAATAAATAAACTTTGAACAAAGATGTTTATAGACACTCTGTGTAAGCTTTAGTACATAGATAGATCTGTTTAATATGTTTTGACTTCTCGGAGATTTTTTTCTTATACAATTTCTTGATTCTTGGCTGTATTCAGTATAGTTTATGTAGCAATTCTATATTTTGTAAATACTTATTCAATCTGCATTTGTAGATATGTGTATATAATCTCATTTTAACAAGATTAAAGCAGCATAAAACTTGCTGTATCATATCTAAACATTAATGAACCAAATTTTACTGAAGTATATAAAAAGCTTATACCTTATCAATGCTGATAACACTTGTATTCTGTTAACAAATTAGAATTAGGGGCAGAGTGCTAATTTATTCAGGAATCATAGTCCATTGAATTAGTAAGAGAAAGTAAACTCTGTTTACTACTACATTATTGGAAAATATCTTCATGACCACAGATTTAGGGGAGACTTTCTTAAGACCAAAAAGCACTAACCGTTAAAAGAATGAAATTGCTAAATTTGACAACCTTAAAATCAAGAGCTATTCATCGAGGAGACCGTGCATAGAATTAAAAGACAAGCCGTAGAATGGGGAGATATTTGTAATAAATATAACTGGCAAAGAACCAATAATTGGAAAACATTAAGAATTCCTATATAAATTAAGAAAAAGGTAGACAATGAGGTTTTTTTAATGTAGATAGACAATGAGTTGTTTTTTTTTTTAATGTGCAAAAGATCTGGGCTCTTCACAAAGAGAAAATTAAAATGGTAATTAACATGAGATAGTGCTCAATATCATTAGTAATCAGGGAGACACAAACTAAAATCTCATTGATTTACCATTGATACACACACCCAACAGATTGGCAAAGATATTAAAAATCTGTCAGTATTGATGTGTTACCATGGATATGGAGAAAGGAGAACTCACACACAGTGCTAGTGGAAAAATAAGCAAATTGGTAAACAATATGGTATTCTTAAAAGTTGAAGACCCACATATACTCTGACCTAGGAGTTCTGCTTCTAGGTTTAAACCCTAGAGATATTCATGGATATATATGTCTACTAGGATACATTTCCAAGAATATTCGTATCACCAGTGTTTGTAAGAGGGACAAACTAGAAACAGCCCAAACAATGGATGGATAAATAGTGATACAGTCATGCAGTAGGATTCTAATCAGCAATGACAATGAATGAAATACCTGCTGTGACATGCTGGTAAATAATAATTGCAAAAGTCAAGGTAGTTACCTTTGAGGGAAAGAATAGATAGATTGTGATCAAGCATGGCATGGGGCAGGTGGGGAGTAGTTCTTATGGGATGTTGACAATTCTGTATTTCTTGATTTGGGTGGCGGTTATGCAAATAATCACTGTATACATTAAATTATGCCTTTACATTTTATGCATTTTTCTGAAGGTGTGCTATATTTCACCTATTTTTAAAAGCCACTACAAGTAAAAGTAGAGTCCATTTTTATTAATTTTTGGATCAGTTTATCAAACTTTGTATTTGAAAGGATGAATAAGAATTAAACCCTTCTTTTAAGGAACTCACAGTCAAGTATGTGACATGAACATGAAAACAAATAATTGAAGTACATTGTGGTAAATATGGTAGTACAAATGTACCAAGTGCTGTGTCTCAGAGGACACAGCTAACTCTATGCCTACACAATCTAAGCAAGGCTCCCAGAAGACGTTGGCCTTGGATCTTGAGACACACCCTGGCATTCTAGAAACAGCATGAATTTGAAAGTTAGACCTAAGTTTGAATTAGCTCTGATACTTTCACTTATTGACATTTGTCAAGTTACTTAATTCCTGTGAGCCTCAATTTTTTCAGTTATATAGAATATTCCTAATATTTAGCGGGGGGCATTGTTTTAAAGATTAGAAGTAGTAAATCAAGAGCTATTCATCAAGGAGACTGTGCATAGAATTAAAAGACAAGCCATAGTCACAAGTGTCGGGCTTCCCTGGTGGCACAGTGGTTGAGAGTCCGCCTGCCGATGCAGGGGACACGGGTTCGGCCCCGGTCCGGGAGGATCCCACATGCCGCGGAGCGGCTGCGCCCTTGAGCCATGGCCACTGAGCCTGCGGCGTCCTGAGCCGGTGCTCCGCAGCAGGAGAGGCCACAACAGTGAGAGGCCTGTGTACCGCAAAAACAAAAACAACAACAACAAAAAATCACAAGTGTTCCTACAAGTGGATATTGGTTGCTTTATTGTTGTTTTCATAAATATTATTATGTTAATTATCCCCATAATTATCATCATTGTTGATGAATGAATCAGAATTAGCCCAGAGCAGGATATGTTAAAGGGATATAGATTAAGTAAGAAAGGATGTCATAGCAGGAGAGGTCTAATAAACTAGAAGAATAGGGAAGGATATCTGAATTTAAAAAATTTTTTTATTGAGGCATAACTTACACATAGTTAAGTGTACAACTTTTTGAATTTTTAGTTATGTATCGATATGTGTAACCATTTCCCAGTTCCCCAGAAGACCCTCTCATGCCCACCCCAGTCAGTTCCTCCTACAACAAAGATAAACCACTGTTCCAGCCTCTCGCACCATAGATTAGGTTTGCTAGTTCCTGATCTTTATATAAATGGAATCATATGGTATATGATATGTGCTTTTTTTTTTGATGGGGAGAGGTGGCTTTTTCTACTCATTATTCTGTTTGTTGTTTTGTGTATTGGTAATTGGTTCTTTTTCATTGCTGTGTATCATTTCATTGTGTGAATATAATGTATTCATTTATTCTACTATTAATAGTCATTTGAGTTGGCTCCAGATTTTGCTATTATGAATAAAACTGCTGTGAACATTTTTGTACCTGTCTTTTAACGAACATGGACATACTCATCTCTGTTGGGTATAGCTAGGATCAGAAGTGCTCTGTCTTAGAATATGCGTACTTTCAGCTTTAGGAGATACTGTCAAATAGTTTTCCAAAGTGACTATGCTATTTGTAGTCCCACCAGCAGTGAATAGAGTTCCGGTTGCTCTATATTCTAACCTAACCTGGATTTGGATGGTCTTAGTCCTTTTGATCTTAGCCATTTGCGTGGGGATGTAGGTTTCTATCTCATGGTAGTGGTGAGGAGGCTAGTAGGAAGAGAATTTAATACCTAATATCGCTAATAAGCAAACTTGGTAAAAAGTCATGATCTGAAACTGTTCTGCATTATTGACAATGGTCAATAATGTATTGTAGGCTTCAGGATTTTATCTATAATATCACATTTTTAGGAAATAAAGGAGTAATTTTTAAGTAATTTAAAATCCCTATACATGGAAAACAAAAGTCTAAGAATTATTTTGGCTGAGCCCTTTTTGGCTTCTAACAAATATAATACTTTCGCTGACATTTTAAGATGATTATTTTTCATGTTCTTAGGAAGCCACCTTTATCCAGTCTAAAGAAAGAGTCCTTCATGTGTTGCTTTTTGCTTTGCCTACCTTGGAATTACCCTTGAAAACTTAGTGTACAGTATGGCAATATTTTCTGTTTAAGGCTTTTGAACACTTTTATGTGGTCATTGCACTTTAAGCTACTCATTTGCTTATTTGCACTTAGCTGAAACTCAAAGTATTGGACCAGACTTAGCCTTTTGCTTTATCCGCTGTAATTTTAAATAACTTGGAAGTCATCAGGGCCAGCTTTTAAAATAATGATTTGATTTGCTAGTTTGAGGTATAGAAAATCTTTTAAAATGGGATTCATTTATTGGTCTGACATAATATACAACCTATGTTTATGAGTGCCCTTTTTTTTGTTTTTCTTGTTTAGTTTCATCTTGCTTTCGTATGTGTCCTTTTCCAACATTTGAAACTTTCTGCAAGACATATTTGCATGTTCAAAAAAAGTCTGTTCAGATTTGTAACTTCCACTTTGTTTTAACTTACTGTTCTGTTTTTAAAATAATATGTGAATGTATACACAGTGAAGTGGGCATTTTTCTTAGTCTAATAAATGGATTGACCTAGATTGAGCTGAAACCAAAACCAAACTAGAGAAATTTAAGTAAAATTCAGTTCTTAGGAGAATAAAGAAAAACATCATCTTTTTTCCATTCATAATATATACTTTTAGAAAGTCTTTGTTCTCTTGTACATCTATTTACAAGATCATTGAAATAATTTGTGTTAATTCATTAGAATTAAGAATTACTTATTACAAAATGTTTATTACTCTAAATAAATATTTTAGAATTTTTAAACTGAATTATGTAAGTTTGGTTTGCTTTACGCTAAAGTTTCAAATCCTGGTAAGTTTTCCTTTAAAATTCCATGTTAGATTTATGAAACAGGTTTCTTTTTTTCCCTCCTTGGTTTTAGGATTGCCTGATCTTTCTGCTTACCAGAGATGGAAAAAAAAAAAGAAAAAGATTCCTTCTTCATATTACAAAAAAAAAAAAATCAGCAAAATCTCTGAATTAAGAAAATGGAATGGATTTGTTTTAGCTAATATAAATCAAATACAGAATAAATGGTCTCATTGATATGCTAGAAATGATTTTTAAATGCTTCAGGCACTGATACTGATAACTTTATAAATGCTGCTTTATGAATGATTATATTTTTATATAGGCTTTTATTGGACTCAGAACAAATAGTTGTAGGGAAGAGTTAATATTACTTGTCCTCAAAAGTAGAAAGAACTTCATTAAAATGAGTACTGCCCCTCTTATGCCTGCCACACAAATCTCAGCATTAACGTTTCTCTAATTGTACCCTTACAACATTAACTTGTTAATTGCTTTTGATAGTGCTCTATTAATGTGTTACATGGTAGGAAAGATGTGTGCATATATCCCAGTGCACTCATGTTTTAGATTTATCCTTTTAGAATTTATATAACAATAGTCAGTGACAATGATAATATTAAGGGTCAATGTTAATTGAATACATACTGTCTGCAACTACTATGCTAATTGCTTTCTATGCATGCTCATTTAATTCTCACAATAAACACATTATTAGATTTTTTTTAAAGTCTGTCCTTCAATTCAGATTTATTTCCCTAGTATTCTTTTATCACCCATTCTGGAGTTGTTTTCCAGTTTGGCAAGAGGTGTGAAAAGTATGTTGGGTTGGTTCTTTGTTAGAAAACAGCTAACTGAAATAAAAATTCCATGAGTCCTGAATTCATGCCAAGTGAATGAGCAGAGAAAAGAGATATTTAGCTTACGTTGATGGGTTCAGGGAAAGACACCAGTGCCTCTGTAAGTCTTGATTTATTCTAAAGAATTACTATTAGTGACATGATCCCTTAGTAGTCTTTAAACTATAATAGTTTAAAACTGTATGTTGAGTCTAGGCTTCTTGCACTGATGTATATCAAATATTGTATAGTGTATATTTGAAATTGAATAACTTATGTGCATTTGCTTTTTAATGCCTATATGTGTTCAAATGTGGTGATACTGAAATAATGACTATGTTTTTAAAGGGTTTGAAAGAGGAAAGGAAGACATTTCTCAAAACAAAGATGAATCTTCCCTTTCTATGTCAAAGAGCAAGGTAAGCATATTGTTGTCCTCAAATATGTGATCACAACATTTTTCTAATATTTAAGACGAGTGAACTAACACTGAAATCCTATCAGATTTTTGTGGGATGTTTTCATGTTGGTATATCTAAACCAGGTAGTATATATGAAAAAAGGAAAGTTCCCCTGGGGCTGATTTAGGTTCTGTTGGTTACTTGGAAATATAGCCTATTGGTAACCAAGGTTCTCTCCTGAGTGATATTGTTCTGGTATGTCTGCTATAGCAGTATATCTCAGACTGAAGTCTGAGGGTTCCATGTAGAGAATAGAGATAGTCAGGGTTCATTGGGTTTTTTTGTTTTGTTTTGTTTTTTAATTTCTAAGTGTTTTGGGCTCATTCAAATGACAATCAAAACACGTACAGTTTACCAGTTAAAGGCCAAACATCTCTTGCTATAATAGTGTGCAATTGAAAGGCACTTTCTTAGAATAAGACATAGTTCCCTAAATTAGTAATTTTCAAATGAGATACTTGTACATATTCTTAAGTCTGTTGAGAATTTTTTCTTTAAGAGTACTATTCAAATTTGAAAAGTATTGTATGTTGCATTGACTTTCCTATGGGTTTGTAATTCACTAGATTTTCTATAATTCGTCAATGGGTTTGACTTTTGACGGTTATTATTTCTGGTCAGGTTTAGTAGCAGGAGAAGCTTTTATGTTTGTGGAATCAAACTTCAATGACTGTAAGAAAATCTATATCTTTTTTTTAAAAAAATTATTTATTTATTTATGGCTGCATTGGGTCTTTGTTGCTGCACGCAGGCTTTCTCTAGTTGCGGTGAGCGGGGGCTGCTCTTCGTTGCGGTGCGTGGGCTTCTCCTTGCGGTGTCTTCTCTTGTTGCAGAGCACAGGATCTAGGCACGTGGGCTTCAGTAGTTGTGGCTCATGGGCTCAGTAGTTGTGGCTCGCAGGCTCTAGAGTGCAGGCTCAGTAGTTGTGGCACACGGGCTTAGTTGCTCTGCGACATGTGGGATCTTCCCAGACCAGGGCTCGAACCCGTGTCCCCTGTACTGGCAGGCAGATTCTTAACCACTGTGCCACCAGGGAAGTCCGAAAATCTATTTCTTAAGCTAGTAAATTCTCTGCTATTCTCAGCAGTAGGCTTGGCTTGTAAAACCCTACATATTTTGTTCCTGTTCTTGTGAGTGATTGAGAGAATTCCATGATATATTTTTTATCATATTCCGTGATATGCTTTACACAGATTTTATTCACACTTAACTTTTCAAGTATTCATTACATAAAGGTCCATCCTGTACTTATATGTATATAAGTACATAAGGTGAAAATTTAGTAGGACTTTGTATGTATATAACATATGCATGAGAAATACCTTTATTGTTTTATATGAGATGCATAATGAGGAGATGATTTATCTTGGTTCTGCCATGGTTAGAAATACAACGAAATTTATGGAATTTTCAAAACCTATTTTCAAGCAGTTAGTACCAGAATTGGTGAGTGTATAGAATAGTGGTATTCCTACTCAGAACCCTAAACTCCAGATCTACCTACCACAGCCATCTACGTGTAGTCTCTGAATGGGAGGGTGAGGGAGGGGCTGGAGGGGTAGGGAGGGCAGGGAGCCTGAAAAGCAAGTTTACATACCTTAATGAAACACTGTGCATCAATAAATAAAAGGAAACACAGGCTGCACCTTGAGTACAATAGCACCTAGTTGTGTATGAACCTTAAATTAAAATTAATTAAAATTAAATAAAATTAGAAATTTGGTTCCTCATTTACACTAGCCACATCTCAATGGCTCACTAGCCACATATAGCTAGTGGCTACCATATTGGACTACTCAGATATAGAATATTTCTGTTATTCAGAAAGTTCTACTGCACAGCAAGCATTCACTGCTTTAGGGTCAAAAAAGTGAGTTTGAATCTTGACTGTCATATAATACCTGTGACTTCTTAGATGCTAATTATAATGACATTAATAGCTACTTTGTACTAAGAGCTTGCTAAGTGTCCTTTTAACTCTCTTAAGGATACTAGAAGACAGGTATTATTGGCCCCATTTTATTAGTGAACAAACCGAAGCTTAGAGAAGTTAAATAACTCTCAAGGGTCAAAATGGTAGAGCTAGAATTCAAAGTGGCTTCAATTTTCTTATCTGTACAAAAGAGGTAAGATCTAACTCTCAGATTGTGATGCTGTAAGTGCCTCATGAAGTACTTGATTAATAATAGGTGTTTGAGAATTCGTTTTTCTTACTTTGAATAAAGAACTACAGTGAATGAATAGGCTTCTTGACGTGGTAACTATTTGGTGTAAGTAAAATTGTACTCATTCTGTTATTTTCCAAGAGCTGAATCTTATTGATTCTATCTTACCTTAGATTTAATCTTGGTTTATTCTGTTAGCTTAAGAGATACATAGTCACTAGTTTGTCCTTATATATTTTAACATATATTCCACTCTTTTGTTTTTCAGAACAATCCTAAAATTTATACATTTATCATCAAACCTTATTCTCATGGAATTCTGAAGATTTTGTTCTTACCTAAGTAACTTTGGGAAGCAAAATCTTGTTATTCCTTCTATGATCGATCTGCATAACTGAGACCATTAAATAATTTTAACCTTATACTTGTATGAATTTGATGCAGAAAGTATCAGTACTGTCATTTTGGTCACTGAATTTACGGTATCCTTCTTCCCCCCAACCCCCACCATTTTAAAAATAAAGGCAGTTCCTGTTTCTCAGGCATCCTGTAAATGAGTGAATTGGAGAAATCAGTTAATCAGATCATCCCATCTTCCTTTTAGCATTTTTAAATAAATTTTTAACTGTCCATCTCAATGAAAGGAATTGCCAGCATGAATAATATTTCTAGTGGGATAAAAGGAATGCTATTACAAGGATAAGGGGTTTCTGAGCTGAGATCTTGACTTGATTCTCCAGCCATCAGTCTGCTTAGCTGTAGGTTTGCTAAATCATCTACCTCTTGCTGTAAAAAATATATTTCCTTGGACATTTAAAAAAAAAAAAACTTTCCAAATCAAAATATCTGATAGAGTCATAGTAACTTATCATTATTGTTATTATTCCTTATATCTGCAGTATTTTATAGTTTTCAAAGCAAGTCGAAAGTGTTCTCATATGTTAATGTTCCATTTATCTAAAGGTCATATTTTTGTCAACACTTGCAATCTAGAGGATAGTCACAAACCTGAAACACAGTATACCAAGTACTGTGTTAAACACATCATGCACACTACCTCATTTACCCCTCAAAGCAACCCTATGACTTGGTAGGAATATCCTTATTTTATAAATGAGCAACTAAGACTGGAAGAGATTGAATAACTTCCCATAGTTGCACAGCCCATAAGGTATCATCATTAAAATAGTGGTCAGTAAGTTTATAAAAGGAGGAAACTTAGTTTAGTAAAATATTTCCAACAAAAAAACAGTTTATGATTCTTGGTATTTAAAAGGTAACTTGTTGATTCAGAAAACTTTGGTAGTATTTCATTGAAAAGACTATAGAACTTGGTCACTAGATCCTTTTTTTCTTTTTTCAGAACTAGCTACACAGTATGGCAAGGATTCCTTGAAGTATGTGTGCTGTAATCTACCAAGCTCATGTGACAGCCATCTGGCCTGCTGGTCCCTTATATACTAGAATCGTTTAGGAATCTCCAAGCCAGATCTTGTCATGTCTAGGGAAATAGATTTCCTGTTGTTCGTAAAGATAAGTCTTAAATTTGAGTCTAAGATTCTATATGAACAGTTTTAAAAGGTGAGAAATAAATGTGATGAGATGGCTAAGAGCATGAGACTGAGAATTAGGCACACCAGAGTACAAATCCCAGATCGTCTACTTATGACTCTGTGACTTTAGGAAGTTATTTAATCTGTTAGTCTTAGTTTCTTTATTAGCAAAAGGAGGAACTACAACTATCTCATAAGGTTGCTTTGAGGATTAAATGAAGCAGAACATATAAAGTACTTATATAGTACTTGGTAAAGAGTTAAACAGTCATTCATTTTCATTAACTTTTAAGCTAATATTATTAGTATTCTTCACTTAATAGTATCTAAAAAGTACATTATAATACACATTTTCCTATTAAGCTGTGGGAAATAGAAACCATTATATTCCTCTGACAGTAGCCATGTCATCTTTGAGTTTCCAGTGGCAAGGAGAGGACAGAGACCTGTTTGGCTTGAGAACTTTTGTGGAATGGTTTTAGTATCACAATATATCCTATCATCATGGGAGTAAGCAATATGATGTTTCAAGGCCAGTTCTCAAAGGAGTAACTTCAACAAAAATTTAATTAGGTTAATCCCCACCTTCTACATTGAGTGTAGTTTGCAGTTCCTTTCCAGTTCAGCCAGTTATTACCATCAACATAATAATTCGTATTTTGTACTAAGTAGTGGAGGCATTTTTAGGAGAGATGAGCTGCAAATGCTAGTTTCATTTTCATTTTATTAATTCCAAAGGTATTTATTGAGCCCTTCCTTTTCCGCAGGTGATAGCTGGCTATAATTGATGAATAAACATGGTCCCTGTCCTCATGGATCTTAAAATTTAGTGAGGGAGTTTGTACCCAAAGTTTTTCATCCTTGATCACATCTAGTGATATTATGTAGATCTGGCCATTAAACACTTGAAAGCTACCATTTGGATCAAGCCCCATATACTTTCCTGGCACTGGGAGTAATGCTACAAACTTTAAGTACCTTCTCCCATGTCTAACAATAGGTAAAAATGAAAATCACAGAACAGTGAAGGAATATGTTTAATTTAATTGTTCCAGGATTTATAGAAGCAGCTTTTAGTTCTATATTCTTCTACTCTGGTGGAAGAAAGTAGTCTCCTTGAAAGAGTGCTGGATTAGGAGACCCGGGTTCTGATCCCTGCTGTTGATTGATTGTTTAGAAAATCAACGTCCCTGAGCCTCCCTTTCATGATTTGTAAAATGGAGATAAAACCACTTGTTAGGCCTATTTTTCAAGGTTCTTATGAGGATCAAATTGAAATATCAAGTATAAACAAAGTCTGGAAACAAGTTTAAGACATTAGTAATAATTTAGGGGCACTGGATAGTTAGGAAGAAGTAGGTGCTAGGAATATTGATTTTTAAACACTGTACAACTTAGGGTGTTTCATTACTTGTTTCTGAAGATGTTTGTATTTATCCCCTTTGGAGAAGGAGTAGCAACAGGGCAATGTGTACAGCAACTTGCTAGAAGATTTTTGTTTTTTAGAATATTTCAACTTAAAAAATTACACTGCTTTGGATACATTTGTCCTAAGAATAAGTAAATAATTGTATTTTTCAGAAATACCCTGAAAAATATAAGGCAGAGATTTATAAATGATCTTATTTAACCTCACATTGTAAATTAATTTATTGATAAGTTTTTATTTTTGTGGCTTTAATGTGGATTAGTTTTCAAACCCAAATACTGTAAAGGGAAAATCAGTATTTGAAAATTGACATTTGCCTAAATCACAGCAATGAATGGGAAGAATGTCACAAACATAGTTTTAACATTAGTTTTTATGTGCCATATGTGTGTGTAGAATAAGTGGCGATTTTAATTATTATTTCTCTTTTCTTCATTTCCATGTGATTTCAGTCTGAATCTAAACTTTATAATGGCTCGGAGAAGGATAGTTCAGCTTCAAGCAAGCTTACAAAAAAAGAATCTCTCAAGGTTAGTTTCCACAGTTATGAAATAAGATAAAGAAATAAGTATTTGTAATCCTAAAGGAAGAAAAAAAATATTAATGTTTGTATGGCATGCTGGAGTCAACTGAAAAGACTCTTTGATGACTGTCCCAGTGCTACTCTGGCCCTCACCTGGGGTGCGGGTGCTGAGGACTGGATATCTCTGCACAGCTGTACTTGAGTCAAGCACGCCACTGCGTTATAGAACATAACGGGAAGCTCTGCTGCCCTTTGAAATTTGAGTTTACTAACTGCTAGATCATGGGCTGAATTTGGCCCACAGGTAATATATATTTTGTTTGACCTACACAGTGTTTTAAAAATTTGAGCCAACAATTACAAGTCCAGATTTCCAGCTTCTCCTAAGAAATAGGTTATACTGGGCCTGCCTTCCAGAATGGCCACAGATCCTGGAGTTTAAGGAACACATGCTTTCCAATTGATTCTTGATTCCCATATAGTCTGTTTTGCCCCTCTTTTTTTCCATATCTGATCCTATACGTATCTGCATTTACAGTCCTATATGAAATCTGTTAATTCAGATATGCATATTAACAAAGACCAAAGTGAAAACTTTTTGACTGTATAATTATTAAAATTTCTTGTGTGTATGTAGTCTCTTCACCATTAAATGCAACTAGGAAAATTTTGTGTTTTAGTTTATAAAAAGTCACTGATAGGTTATCTTCTCCCCTTTGTGAACAACAACAAAGCAATAAATAATAAGATTGCTTTACTGCTACTTTCCCAAATTATCTCAGGAGTGACTTATGAAGGGTAAAACTTTGATAATTTGAATGAATTAGTTTCAATGTTGTAGTTTCTTAGTTATTTATATGTTATATATTAGTGTCAGAAAAGAGAGAAAAATTGCCAGTCCTAAATAACTACAGCATTGTTTGTGATATGAAAAACTGACAACAGAGTAGATTTCCATCAGTAAGAGAATATGTTAAGAAAAATTATAGAAGTAGTATAGCATGGTGCTTAAAAGCATGTGTTTTAGAGCCAGGCTGCCTCTATTTGAATTCTGCCTCCATGAATTACTAACTATGTGATCCTGGGCAATTTACTCTCTGTGCCTCAGTTTTCTCATCTGTAAAATAAGGATAATGATAGTCCTACTTCCCAAGGTTATTGTGAGTATTAAATGAGGTAATACATGTAAAGTGCTTACAACAGTGACTGGTACGCAGAATGTGTCTCGTAAATGTTACCTCTTATTATTTTATTCATACTAGGAATCCTATGTAGCAGTTAAAAGAATGAGGTAGACATGGAATGGAAAGAGAATTGAAATGCTCCAAAAAATATTGAATAGGAGAACCTTTTTTATGTGTTTAAAAAAACAAAAACAAACACAAAAGTATATTTCTGTAGGTTGTGTACATAGAAGAGGCCTGAAAGGATAGTGTTTTCCTGAAGGTTAACAGTGATCAATTCTGAGAATCGGAATAGGAGAGGGTATAATAAAAACGGCTTTTAGCTTTGTGTTGTTTGAAATTTTTACCATGAGTTTGTATTCATGTACTGTGTAATTTTAAAAACGTAAAATTCTTTAAAAATATACAGAGAATTGGACTAGTGATCAGAAAAACTAGATTCTAACCTTGCTTTTCTAAAAATTTCTACCAGCTCTTAAAAAAAAAAGGTCTGTCCTAAGATGCTAGAATTCTAAAAGAGGTTTAGAATTTTATTCTAGAGTGTAAATTTTTTTACATACTATGGAGCTAAAAAATTGGAGAGAAATTGCCTATTTCTAATGAATTTTTAATTTTTCTATTATTTCTGTAAAATAGGTACAAAAGAAAAATTACCGAGAAGAAAAGAAAAGAGCCACAAAGGAGTTACTCAGTACAATCACAGATCCCTCTGTTATTGTTATGGCTGATTGGTTGAAGGTCAGTTTGTATTGACTCTTGAATTCAAATGCTGGATATTTACCAACTGGAATAGGAAAGCCCAGAGTGCACCTAAAAGCCTGCAAGACAAAAACATCTCCTAGGTTGATTGTTTTTCACTGATGAAGAAACTGTTGATTGTATCCCGGAGGATCTATGTTCCAGTCTTAATGGAGAGAAGAAACCTTAATGTTGTCTCTCTTGACATCAAGTAACATCAAATATGGATAGCAGTTCTTTTAAAAAGGCGTTTTGATTTGTGTGACATGATATAGTCTAATCCAGGGGTCCCCAACCCCCAGACCACGGACCAATACCGGTCCGCGGCCTGTTTGGAACCGGGCCGCACAGCAGGAGGTGAGCGGCGGACGAGCGAGCGAAACTTCATCTGCCGCTCCCCATCGCTTGTGTTACCATCTGAACCATCCCCCCTCTTTGTGGAAAAATTGTCTTCCACGAAACCGGTCCCTGGTGACAGAAAGTTTGGGGACCGCTGGTCTCATTGATGTCCTGTAAAGAAATATTTTGTTTGCTGTTCAAATTATCATTTAGTATTATTGTAGACTTGGTATATTTGCATTTTGGAGAAGATATGAGTCAAATTTAGTGTAAAAGTTACCATTTGAAAAGCATTAATTTGCAGAACAACATACATATTGCTATTTCTATTCCTTATTCTTTTAGCCTCTGGTTATTTCCACTTACTTTTATTTCCTGTCATCTTAGTCACTCTATCCTCTTTATCATTCTTATCTGTAGGATATTTGGTAGGAATATTTTAGCCTAATACTAACTTTGAGAATGGTCTTGTAAGACCCTGACTCCCAGGAAGTTTTAGTACCTGGCTTTCACCTAAAAATCACCCCAGCAGTGAAAGCTTTTCACCTTCCCCAAGGATAGGTACAACCTCCAAACTAAAATCCTTATGGGATCTGTCATGGAAGTTTTCTTACTAAAACAAAAGTCTAGTGATAGTTTCCTTGATAGTTCAAGTAATATGGGGGTCTTCTTCGATATTATTCTGAAAACACCTTCTGACTTATATTGGCTCTACTTACTAAGTCTTTAAGCTCCATATCCTATACTAGGAAAGTATATTTTAATGGCCCCTGACCTGGCCAGGAAGGCTAGGAAAACCATTCTACTTGGTACATTGTTTTGAAATTGTTGATGCAGTCTCCCACTAGAATTTAAGTTCCTCAGAAGCAGGAGTCATGCTGTTTTCACATTTATTTCCAGTGCTTGCTATTTAGTAGCTTAACAAACATACACCTAGTGAATTTAAAGTGTACACTTTATGGAAATTTTAGATTAAAATACCCTATTTGCCTCTATTTGGTTAGTGTCTTGTGGAGCAGAGAAACAAAGGTTTATTTCTTAAATAAACTTATATTTTTGTAGATTCGTGGTACTCTAAAGAGCTGGACCAAATTGTGGTGTGTGTTGAAACCTGGTGTGCTACTGATCTATAAAACCCAAAAAAATGGTCAATGGGTAGGAACAGTTCTTCTGAATGCCTGTGAGATCATTGAGCGTCCATCAAAAAAGGATGGCTTTTGTTTTAAACTTTTCCATCCTTTGGAGCAGTCCATTTGGGCAGTGAAGGTAAGTAAGCACTTGTTATATAGGTGAGAGGTAAAGATGACAATCTATAAGTAGAACTGAGATAAATCAATGAATGATTAATGATTGCTGTCCTCTGCCAGAACTTATAAATTTGTTTTTGTCTTCAATCACATTATTCCTCTTTCTGTTTCTACCCACGATGAAATGTGCACCAAAATGCTTAGTTTACCTTTAAGATCTAAGTTAAAAATTTCTCCAGAAAATGCTTCCCAAATTTATATTGTACCTTATTATCTCTTGTCTGTAGGGATTGTTTGTACTGTTCTTTTACTTTGCAATTACCAGCTTTGCTTTGTAATATTGTATCCTGTTTACTGTGAGTGTTCTTCTCTTTATCAAATTGTCAGACTCCCTAGAACAGAAGCTGCCATTTATTTTGGTGGTCTTTCCTGTAGTGATGTAGATATGTGATAGGAAGCCTATAAGCAGAAGCAGTCCTACATATTTTTGAGAGGTAGCTTTCTTTGAAGATGGAGCTCTAATGCTTTTATAACTAAAAAGCATTACCGTGGTCACTCCTTGTTTTAAAAACAAACAATCAAGAAAATAGAAATGCTCTATTTGATAGACTATTATACTAAGGAATTCTACAAACAGTAGACAGGCAGTACATGCTAACTGAATAAATGAGTCTAGCTTAAGTTTTTACAAAGGGATCATTGTTTTAGTTTCTAAAGTCAATTACACTTGAATAAAGGTTTTGGGACTCCTCCTTTAGGTAAACAACCTAATTGAGATTAGAACTAAATGTAGCTTCAGCTTTTTAATTTGTTGGGTATTGCTTAATTAGGCAATATACAGACACCTAGGAAAAGACCTGGGCTTTTAACCTTTATTTCAGTAGTGTGGAATCATAGCAGGAATAAATTTAGGATTACAGAGTTAGTTTTATTCTGAGATTATATACTTCCCACAGGGGAAAGAATTTAACCCATGAAACCTCTGGTATTTCTGTATCATGTCATTCTAAAGTGAAAAAAAATTACTTTCAAAATCTTTTATATGTATATTATTTATTCTTTACTACTATTTTTAGGCATTGTAAGAATTATAATGAATTTTAAAATCATTAAAAGATACTTATAATGTCAAGTTATTTCATTCCAGATATTGGTGGGAGGGAAATTTGTACAATTATATGAACATCAGAATATTCTTCACAAGCAAAACCTACTTAGGACATTGTTTAAGCAGCTTAAAAGTCAATGTCTATGCTTAGGAAAGAGTAATGTTTATAACTTTTTACTTTGAGTCAGAGACTCTTTTCAGCATGTTATATGGAATCTTTTTTTAATTCTCGTGCCTGTAAGGTACGAGATAAGGAGGATACAAATTTCCTGTAAGGAGGATACAAATATCCCCCATTACCCAGATAAAGAGATTGAGGCCTAAAGAGGTTACTTAAGTAATTTTTCTAGTATGGAATCAAGATTGAAACCCAGGCAGTCTGACTCAAGGTCCTACTCTATACTGGTTCTAGGAACTAGACCATAAATTATAAAGCCATTTGAAAATACCCAAGGGATATTATAGGATTTGTTAAAATCGTATTGATTTGTTTCTACTTTTTTCACTTTAAATGTCCATCTTTACCTCCTAATGTTTATGCTTCTTAAAATCCATTTTATTCTTTGACAACTTAAAAAATTATTTTTCCCTGGACCTAGTAAAAATTCATTTCTCTTTTTCTTATAAGTTTCCAGCTGTTTCTTTAGGCTTCCAGAAATTTAGTATTTCTCATCTAATAGTTTCTGTAGTATGGAAATTCTCTGTTAAATTAAAATTTGGTCTCATATGGGAAATTTTAGGTTTCTCTTTAATATGTGAACAATATGCAGAGATAATGCTTAATGTTAACTATAAGTTCAGTTTTCTGGTAAGGAGGTAAATTTTGTGGAAGAGGAAAGCTTTCCTCAGTACTTAACATTTGCTTTCTTAAGAAGCATGAAATTAAAGCTTGTTTGTTTTTAAAAATTATAATCCATGCCTCACTTAGATTATTACAGATAATTATGAATAATATAAAGTTGAGATCTCATAATACTGTACACCATTTATTTTGTTTATTCTGCTTTTAAGGGTCCAAAAGGTGAAGCAGTTGGATCCATAACTCAGCCCTTACCTAGCAGTTATTTGATCATCCGAGCTACTTCAGAGTCAGATGGTAAATACAAAAGATGGATTGGATTTTGGTCCTTATTTTTAAGAGTCACTTAAAAATATACTATATACTTTTATAGATCTATACTTTTATAGATCACTGCATTTTCCTTTGGGAAATCTGCATTTAGTATGGAATTTGCAGCAGACGTATTATAATCATAAATTGCCTAGAACACTAAATATATCATCAACTTGGTTGACAAATGGGGAAATCTAATAGGAAGGAAGCATTATATAATTGAGTGATAAACTAGCAGCCTGGAGTTTTCTTCTTCATCCTTTATTGACATATTAACACCTTTTTGACTTGATTAGCATTCTCTGTGGTAACTCATTAAGTTTTGTCATTTTAGAAGTACATTTAATACTATTTATATTTTATCATTAAATATTAACATGACACTGTATACACTATTTTGCTTTTTTGCATAAGACGTTCAAACACAAACTTCTATTCTGTACTTTATTACTTAATATTTAATTCCTGAAACAAATATAGGGAGGGTATAATTTGTATGAAAGCAAGGTAACTTTAAAACTTTAATAATTGATAATGGATTTTTTCTTCACTTTTATGTTTTATAGTGTAGACTAGCTTAGCCTAGGGAATCATGTAACCTTCTAAACTTTACTTTCACTAGATGATGGTTTTTTAAATTAAAATATCATAGGCATGAGCTTTCATTATGAAAACGATTTATGTGGCTGATATTGCCACCATATCTTGAAACAAATGTATATGACTTTTAAGAGTAATTAACATTTTTTTTCTACTAGTACTTTTCTAAATTTTAATTTAAAAAAAATAAAGTTATTGGGGGGAGGGATAAATTGGGAGTTTGGGGATTGACATATACACACTATTATATTTACAATAGATACCAACAAGGACCTACTGCTGAGCGCTGTTGAGCACTGGGAACTCTGCTCAATATTCTGTAATAACCTAAATGGGAAAAAAAATTTCAGAAAGAATAGATATATGTATATGTATAACTGGATCACTTTGCTGTGCACCTGAAACACAACATTGTAAATCAACTATAGTCGAATATAAACAAAAATTAAAATACATAGAGTCAACCACACACACACAAAATTAAGTTATTAATGTTTCTACTAACTAATATGGCAGTTAATAACAGTATTAGACAGGCATTTTTCTGACTTAAAATTTTGGTGCTAAACCTGGGATAGATGTCCTGTCAACAACAAAATATTATTTTAGATAGTTTGTTTATAGTAGAAACATAATCCCTTAGGTATATTTCATGTACCTTTTTGGTACCTTCAGTTATTCTACATGTTAATGTTTGAAGCTTTTAAAAATAAAGTACATTTATTTTAGATTAGATGTATTTTCTAATGTATGTTAATGCTATTTATTTACCAGTGGTTTCTAGATATTTAGAATGTAAAAAGCACTTATTAAACTGAAAAATTGCATTAAGACATCCTGGCAGGATTTTATATTCTAATTAATTTTTACAGTGCATGTTTCTGAGAGAAATAATAGTATGTTTAAAAGTTAACAGTGTTAAATTAAGATGGATGCTAGTTTTTCTAGTTTCTTGAATTATACTATTTATGAATCTGTCTTTTTCTAGGAAGGTGCTGGATGGATGCTTTGGAGTTGGCTTTGAAATGTTCTAGTCTTCTTAAACGTACAATGATCAGGGAGGGAAAGGAACATGACCTGAGCATCTCATCAGAGAGCACACATGTGACTTTGTATGGCTTATTACGTGCTAACAGTCTCCACAGTGGTGATAACTTCCAGTAAGTAGATATTGCCACTAATTTGGTGATTATTTTCGAGACTGTGTTATTCACTAGGTTAGTTGGCAGGCCTAGAATTTTTGTATTGTATCTAGGATTGAAACTTAGCTGTCTTTAAACCCCTATGGCCTGGTTTAAAATTTGTTGAGTTGCTCTGGTGAGGTGTAGAGAGTTATTTCCTTGATTCCAGCTAATATGAATTACTTGTTCTTTCCTAAATACAACCATGCTAACTACCTTGTCTTTGTGCCTGGTGTTCCGTCAATTAAGAATGACGTCTAGTCCTCCTTGCTCTTTTCTTCCGTCATACTCCTGTGTTCTTCAAGGCCAATCTCAATCTCAAATATTATATCATATGTGAAGCCTTTCTTTGCCTCATAAAAATGAGATGTAATCCGTCCTTCTACTGTTGTTCTATTAGCACTTTTTTGTTTTTTCTATAATGGACTTGACTTATTCTACCTGGTATTTGTGGAATTCTCCTATTATATTGTGTTTCAAATTGGGACTGTATCCTATTTGTGTTTTTTTTTTCCCCTGAAGCATTCATTGTAGTTAATACTAAAAAAAATTTTCTTCAAGGAAACGAAGGTTGAGGTTCAGATCTCTTCTGTTGCTTTGCAGGAAAAATAGACTTCCGCTTTTCCTGCCTGGCCCCAGCCCTCAGCTTTTCCTCCCTGGCCTCAGCCCTCAGCTTCTCTGCAGCCATTTATTTCTGTCAGCATTGATGTTACCCTCCTCAAAGTTAGACTGCTTCTCTCCTCGCTTCCCTGTAAGCGGAGCTGAACTTTTTTTTTTTTTTCCTATCGTTTTGTTTGACTCTTTTTCTTTACTCTCTTTTAAAACTGCCAAAAATAAATAAATAAATAAAACCACCATTACCTTATCTTTTACATCCTTTCTTTGCAGATCTATAATCTGGAGCTTTGTTTTATCCTAGTGTAGGAGTCTGATAGGATGAGGGGGAGGGAGGTGCACCTGATATAGGAATGGGTTTTTGTTGGGGCCTTTTCCCCTGGTATTATAGAATACCAGGTAATCCTTAAATGCTCTTATTTGGGGATCTTAAAATTCATCTGCTTCACGTATTTATTCATTAAAAAATTTTGAGTCTCTTTTCTGTGTAAGATACCATACACTTTTCTTTGTAATTCACCACATTGTGAATAGGAAAATGAATCAGATATGATCCTAAATTTGAATCCAGTATAACAGTTTACTAGCTATGTAATCCTAGAGAGATGTTTTGTTTTGTTTTGCTTGAAAGCGATAAAATGCCAGGCAACTATAAATAATAGGAAGAAAAGAATGACATAAACAACCAAAGGAGAGATGTCTTAGGGTAATATAGGATCAGGAGAATTTAGAGGGTGAAAACATAATATCCAGCTAGGGAATCAGGGAGAGGATCAATATAACAGATTTTACCATTAAGTAGAATCAACATATGAACACGTTCATTTGGATATATGACAGAAAATGAGCTAGGAACTGATGTTGCAGAGATGAGGAAGGATGGGAGCCTACCTTCGAGACTTAGAGTCTCCTTGGATGTAAGAGACAGGAAACGGGTAAAGTTAAAAAAAGATTACCAAGTTTTAAGCCTGAGTAACTGGGAAGATGATAAAAAATTTTTAAAAGGACCATATTTGGGAGATAATATATTAAATATTGGATATGTTGAGGATGCAGTGGTCCCAGTATATATAGATGTGGTCAACCAAGCGTTTAAAAACATGAATCTGAAGCTTATTCTTGCATGCATGGGAAATCATCAAACAGAAATCATCAAATAGAAATGATGAAGTCTTGAAACTGGACAGGTTGCCAAAGGGGAGAGAGGATAAAACAAAATAAAAGAGAAAATAAAAAACAGATTGTGAGGGATTAAGGAGAGACTAGATGGTAAGAAAGCAAAGACAGCAATATATGATTGTAAAGGAGAAAAAAGAAAATAAGTATTCTAAAAAATGAATTTCTGTTAGAAGTTGTCTGATTAAAATCCAAACATAAGAAGATTTTGGAAAAATAGAGACTAAAAGAGAATCAAATAGGACTACTCTGTTAAACTTATCTCAGCATTGTTAAAATGTCAATTACTATATATAACGGCACCATGTATTCTTTTGTAAAGTACTTTACAAATTTTTTATACCAAACGAAACCCACAGATACTTTCTTAAATGAGAAATTTCTAAAAAAATGTTTGATTCTGGAAGTGATTTTTTTAAAAAACTTGTTTCCTTTTTGTGCAGAATAGTAACCCTAGTCTTGTAAGTAAGAATAAGGTTGGGTATGGCAGCTTAACAATTTTAGGCCATAGGTTCATTTCCTTAAGCTGAAATTTCCATTTCCAGTTCTCCATAGAGTTTTTTTTTCAGGGTTAAGCCTATCCAGTTGTTTTTCTTTCTTTCTTTTGGCTCCGTTGGGTCTTCGTTGCTGTGCGTGGGCCTTCTCTGGTTGCGGTGAGCGGGGCCTACTCTTCATTGTGGTGCGCAGGCTTCTCATTTTGGTGGCCTCTCGTTGCGGAGCACAGGCTCTAGGTGCGCAGTCTTCAGTAGTTGCGGAGCGCAGGCTCTAGGGTGAAGGCTCAGTAGTTGTGGCACAGGGGCTCAGTAGTTGTGGCTCACGGGCTCTAGAATGCAGGCTCAGTAGTTGTGGTGCATAGGCTTCATTGCTCTGCGGCATGTGGGATCTTCCCGAACCAGGGATCAAACCCATGTCTCCTGCATTGACAGGCAGATTCCTAACCACTGTGCCACCAAGGAAGTCCTCAGTCCAGTATTAAATCGATGTAATTACCTTATACATTTCTCCTTTTATTTTTGGACTTATTATGAGTGACTTTGGAGACCTTTACAGGTAGAAAGTCATAATTCATTTGTGTTCACTTGAGAATCTAGTGGTCTTGTCTTGAAGTTTTTCTTTAGACCAGAAGTGATAGGTTGATTCAAGTGATGATGTTTGTAAAACTAAGGAAAAAATCTAGCAAGAAATAGTATAAAATTTTGCTTTTGGAAAATTTTAGACCTAAAGGATAGAGAAGCAAAGAGCTCAGAGTGTCATCTTTTAGCATTTTCCAGGTTTTAATTTAATTTCTCTGTGCCTCCATTTTTTAATCTGTGAAGTGAGAGTAATGATTTTACTTTTAGGGCTATTTTATGATTAAATGAGTTAAACTATATAAAACACTTAGAATGGTACCCTTCACATAGTAAATTCTCAGTAAGTGTTACATATCCTTCTTATTTATAAATTAAATATTCTTAACCTCCTTTATCCTTCCTCCTAATAATTCTTTCTCTTAAGGTTAAATGATAGTGAAATTGAACGGCAGCATTTTAAGGACCAAGATATGTATTCTGATAAATCTGATAAAGAAAATGATCAAGAGCATGATGAGTCTGACAATGAGGTGATGGGGAAAAGTGAAGAAAGTGACACAGATACATCAGAAAGGCAAGATGACTCATACATTGAACCTGAGCCTGTTGAGCCTTTAAAGGAGACTACCTACACTGAACAGAGCCATGAAGAACTCGGAGAGGTAACAGTCTGTGATTTTCAGAGATTTTGGTTTTCTAATGCTTGGAAATTTACAGATGAAATTGAAGATATTTGTATGACCTATTTCTTCTTTTCCTGAAAGAGAATAGTATTTATATAATACCTATTTTATTTTAAAAGTTGCATACATATGAATATATCAAGATTTATAAACAATTAAACACATATACTGGCACAAATACCAATATATTCTATTAAATTTAGAGTTTACATCTTCAGGTTTGCTTTTGAAATAAAATACTCCTTGATGTTATTGCCAGGTACAAAGTAAATTGTAGGGAAACATGAATTTATAACTTTCTTGTTATTGCTAATGCATAGAAGTAAACATAGTATAAAATAATAGAGTATAATGTTTTTTTGTAATGGATTCTTTGTATATATCATTCACTTTATTTAGTGTCTCTTGCGACTGCCCTTTTACTAAATTTTATAGGTGTTGACTTATTACCTAATGGGTTATTTTCACATTTTAAGATTGCTTGGAATAGTCTTAGAGAAGATTCATATTTTCAGTATGAGCTGTCTTATCTACATATTTATGTGTCTGAAATAAATATAGTATTTCAGTATTTTTTGTTAATTGCTAAAGGCAGGTGAGGCTTCTCAAACAGAAACTGTGTCAGAAGAAAACAAAAGCCTTATCTGGACACTACTGAAACAAGTCCGTCCTGGCATGGACCTATCCAGGGTGGTTCTGCCTACATTTATTTTGGAACCCCGTTCTTTCCTGGATAAACTTTCAGATTACTACTATCATGCAGATTTCCTATCTGAGTAAGTAAGTTCTCATTTCTTAAAATAAAAGATACTTCATGGTTTTCGAGTATTTTCAGAGTGCTGATTTCAGTGGTAATGCTGTACCAAAATCAGGCTCAAATGAGATGCCACTCTCTCTTCTCCACCACTTCTGTGGTTGACCTTAATAAGAAGCAGGTTTAATACTTTGCTGTAATGTTTCCATTTATGAGGTCAAATGGAGAAATCACAAGCTTGAGGAAGACAGGAATTCTGCCCCTGCCTTGACAGCACTGCCATCACAGGCTCCCTGACCTGTGCATTGACCTAACACAGGGAGAGCTGGTTGGCATTCTTGGTTCTCCCCCACCTAAGTCCTCTTTCAGGTCCCATCCTGGGGCTTCTGCTTTTGTTTGTGCTTATTCTCTCTGCATGCAGTGAGGCATGTGCAGCTTATCACAACGGGAACATCCTACTAACTGCTGGCACATGGCATAAATCCCCACTCTCACCTTTGCTTTTCTTCCTGCCAGCTGATCCTGGGAGTAATTCTGAAGAAGGCAGGCATGAGGGAGGTGGAGGAGGAGCTGCCTACCTCTTTCCCAGCAGTTTCTTGGACAATCATACTTTTCCAAGTTTCACTTGCTGCCCCCATTCCAGCAGCAGTTTCAAGGCACTGTGTTTTCTAAGATACTAGGTTCTGGCCCTGTGACCTGATTTTTAGATTCTGCATTAATACCTGTATTCAGTTTATTCATTGCATTATTAGTCTATTAGTTGCATTAATGAACATTGCAAAAAAAAGAAAAAAGAAGCTGATTCAAAGGATAATTCGTAAACTGTGGGAGATTTTTGCAAATTAAGTCATAAATGAAGTGTTAAGTTCCCTAAAATAAAAAGGGCTCTTTTTATTTTAGTGAATGAAAAGAAATTCTTAGTGAATGAAAAAAAACAAGCTGATTCAAAGGATAATTCGTAAACTGGGGGAGATTTTTGCAAATTAAGTCATAAATGAACTGTTAAGCTCCCTAAAATAAAAAGGGCTCTTTTTATTTTAGTGAATGAAAAGAAATCCTATGAAAAGAAATTCTTAGTGAATGAAAATGATCAATAACCTAATAGAAAAAGAAGTGGAGGAAATGACCAAGCAGTTTAAAAATGAAGTAATAAAAATAGTCCTTAAGGGCTTCCCTGGTGGCACAGTGGTTGAGAGTACGCCTGCCGATGCAGGGGACACAGGTTTGTGCCCCGGTCTGGGAAGATCCCACATGCCGTGGAGCAGCTGGGCCTGTGAGCCATGGCTGCTGAGCCTGCGCGTCCGGAGCCTGTGCTCCGCAATGGGACAGGCCACAGCAGTGAGAGGCCCGCGTACAGCAAAAAAAAAAAAAAAAAAAAAAAAAAAGTCCTTAAACATGTAAACTTCACTTAAAATAAGAAAAGTGCAAATTCAAACCATAATAAGATCTATTTTCCATCCATCACTTTGACCAAAAATCTAGATGCTTTTATACCCCAGTTCTGCTTCCTTTTATCTATCTAGAAATGTATTTCCCTCAGAATATGAGGCAGGTTCCTATGAATCACAGTAAGATCTTGAGAGATGACCATTTTCCCAAATTAAAAGGTTGCACTTCTGGCAACACACACTGTTGCCAAGGTTGTGTGGCACTCATAGACTGCTGTTGGGTCATACAAACTAGCACAGTGCATTAGAAAGGCATCTGGCAGTATCTACCAAAATTATAAATGTATTCAATCCTTTGATCCAGTAATTCTGCTTCTGGGAATATCTCCTACAGATACAACTCCACATGTACAAAATGACATAGATACAAAATTGTTGCAGCATGGTTTGGAACAGCAAAAGGTTAGATAACTCAAGTGTCCAGCCACAGTTGACTGGTTAAGTAATGTATGGTACATCCACACTAAGGAAGAACTCTATAAACTGATTTGGAGGGATCTTCAGGAGTGTGTGTGTGTGTATGTAAAAAAGCAAGATACAGAAGAAGGCATTTAGTTTGTTCCCCTTTTTTTTTAAGAAAAAGACTACATATTTGGGACTTCCCTGGTGGCATAGTGGTTAAGAATCCTCCTGCCAGTGCAGAGGATACGGGTTCGATCCCTGGTCCAGGAAGATCCCACATGCCGCAGAGCGACTAAGCCTGTGAGCCACAACTACTGAGCCTGCGCTCGAGAGCCCACGAGCCACAACTCCTGAGCCCCCATGCTGCAGCTACTGAAGTCCGTGTGCTTAAAGCCCATGCTCCGCAACAAGAGAAGCCATCACACTGAGAAGCCCACGCACCACAATGAAGACCCAACACAGCCAAAGAAAAAAAAGACTACATATTTATATTTGCTTCTTTATACTTGAAGAAAACTATATGAAAAGAAGCAACTAGGGACTTCCCTGGCAGTCCAGTGGTTAATACTCTGTGCTTCCACTGCAGGGTGCGCGGGTTAGATCCCTGGTTGATCCCTGGTCGGGGCACTAAGATCCCATATGCCACGTGGTGCGGCCAAAAAAAAAAAAAGAAGCAGCTAAAAAAAAAGGTTGCCTATGGGAGGTTAAGTAGGAAGAGTATGGAGAGATGGGGCAATAGCAAGACTGTGTACTTCTTTATATTGCTTTGAGTTTTGAACTGTGCATTCTACATACATGTAAAGCTGTAAATAAATTGTGTAGTAAAGAGAATTTAAACCAAGAAAAGAAGAGAGCAATCAGAGGGATGTTAACTCCCGAAAAGTTCAATATTTTCAACTTGGCACAGTTGTCAGCGAGCCTAGGCCTAGCCTCTTCCATCTCACACTTCATCTTCAAAAATCACCACATTGGACCTTCAGACATGCTTGAAGGGAGTAATATAAATAAATTGCCATATATGCATATATATATATACAAACTCAGAATTCACCTGAAAAACACAATCAGTGTTTTGCAATGTTCATAGAATTAGCAGAAGGGCAAGGGGACAGGTGAGTCATGGCTTTTGAAAATGCCTGTTTTAAAATGAAAATTATGCTTTGATTATCTGTTATATTTGTACAGTTAGCTCACTCTGGAAAATCAGTTGGTAGCACATAGGGGAGGTTGAAGACTAAAGATGGGGTTAAAAATGGGCAGAATAGTAACCAGATTATGAAAAGTGATTCTTGCAAACTGATTTATATGGTTGTTTTTGCCATCTATTTTGAAAATGAATTATGCTTTCCAGTCATATCTCATATTCAATTGTTGACTTGATTAATATGAGGGAGAATTTGTGATATGTTCTGTAAAATTTTTGCATATATCATTTTATTTTTTAGGGCTGCTCTTGAAGAAAATCCTTATTTCCGTTTGAAGAAAGTAGTAAAATGGTATTTGTCAGGATTCTATAAAAAGCCAAAGGTAATGTTTGTTTTACTTTCTATAGCCTTATATGTGTTCTTTATTCTTTATGTTATCTTTAGATTATTTATTAATAATTGCATTGCAGGGCCTCTTTCAGTTAGCAGAATTGCAAAATACTTGGTTATTTAGACCTGTATTATGATTGAAGTCATTTAATTTTATTTCATGTTACTACTGGGAAATTTTATAAGGATAGTTCCCAGATGATACAGTTAAGCCTATCTTGACTGGTTTAAGTTAGTACTTTGAATCTTCCATATTTATAATTTGAAACTTGTATGTTTTTTACTAGGGACTGAAGAAACCTTATAATCCTATACTTGGTGAGACTTTCCGTTGTTTGTGGATTCATCCCAGAACAAACAGCAAAACTTTTTATATTGCTGAACAGGTATTAGAAATCCATGTTATAGAAATAAAACTGATTTGGAAGTTATTCAGATTTTTTTATAGAAAATGTTAACTCAGTAAACTCACTGTTGATTATAACCTTTCTTACTAGCGAACATTTGGTAAGATTTTAACCTCTTGGTACTGACTACTAAATACCATACTCTTAAGCTACATACGCTCTTACAGTCATGGAATCCTACGATAAAAAATAAATCTTTATTTTTATTGCTCTGCCCCCCCTCCTTTTTTTGGACCAAATACTTCAATGGTTCCCCAGTTCCTAAATCAAATTTACACCCATTTCTCTGACATTCAGGGTCCTCCATATCTTTCTAAATTTATCTCAAATTACATGCCTTTTTAAGCCCTCCACAGATTCACAATTAGGTAATCTGATATTGCACTTTTTGCCTCATTATTTTTAAATTTAATTCTCCCACCCTATTATATCTTCCCAGCTATTCTTCATCTAAACAAATCCTGACCTGCTTACCTTTCATATACAGAATGTAAGGAGGATGAGAGGACTATGTGTTATTTGAAAAACCTTCCTCTTCCCAAGAGATTTTGATATACTCCTCAGATTGAAACCACTTATCTGTATTAATTTTTTTTAATTAATGATTATACTGTCTTGTATTTTAGTTCACTATAATTCTTCACTAAGTTGAGAAGCTTGAGAAGCGTTTGATTTTAGTTTTGTCTCATTTCAAAAAACATGATGTATACATTTTGCAATATTAATTATTAAAATATTTGTTAAAGCTTTTGTTAGTTTCCTACGGTCTATTCAGTAATCTACATGAAGAATAGCCACTGTATTAGTTATTCATTGCTGTATAACAAATTCAAAACTTAATGGCTTAAGACAAAAAACATTTATTATCTCATGCAGTGATGTTCAGGAATCTGAGAACTGTTTAGCTGGGTGGTCTGGCTCGGGATCTCTCCTGAGGTTGAGGTCAAGATATCAGCCAGCTTTGCAATCATCTGAAGGCTTACCTGGGCTGGAGGATTCTGCTTCCAAGCTCATCACATGGCTTTTGACAAGAGTACTCAGTTCCTTGTCACATGGGCCTCTCCATAGAGTTGTTCATAACATGGAAGCTGGCCTTTCAGAGCTAATGATCTTCGAGAGAGAGACACACACACACCAAGGTACATGCTGCATTATAACCTAATTTCAGAAGTGATATACTATTACTTCCACACAAACTAACTTTGGTACAGTGTAAGAGAAGCTCACCTTAACGGTGTGAATACCAGGAGGTGGGTTTCCTTCAGATACATCTTGGAGATTGGTTACTATAATCATCAATATTTAATTTTACTACTTACCAAATGTTTCTTTTAATTCATTATTAGAGTATGCTTTTAAGACTTGAACTTTTGATAATATCACAATAATATGCTTATATTATTATATTTTAATGTATTTTTCCTGTATTCAATAGGTGTCCCATCATCCACCAATATCTGCCTTTTATGTTAGTAACCGAAAAGATGGATTTTGCCTTAGTGGTAGTATCCTGGCTAAGTCCAAGTTCTATGGTGAGTTTACCCGTGTCTCAATCTATATGCTTTTCTGGAAGGTAGTATTTCCTGGTGAGCTTTTATACAGACAATGTCTTGGGCTGTTTTCAGCCAGGAATTTATAGGTCATTTTACCATTTTTACTTGGGTAATGACCTTTCTTTTTCTGTTGTTTTTCTTTGCTCATTCATAAATAGAGATATGACTCATGTTATGTAAGTGTTCATCACGTACGTGTAAATTTACCACAAGTACCACTTATCAAAAGACAGAATAATGATTGCCCACTACAGCTAACCATTTTAGGCCATAATGTTTTGTTTTGTTTTAGTCTTTGAAAAGAGGAGAAAGCATCCAAATACAGTTAGAATACTTAGTCCAGGGTCAGTCAGTAATGATATTTAACCTTGGATCAAGTAACATACTAACAAAAACTTTTTTAAGTACAAGGGAAAATAAATATGTATAGTAGGAAACCTTAATCTAAAATCTGTGACAATTCAAACAAACAAATCATCCCTTGATGCTTGCTTTGTTTGGGTTTTGGGTTTGATTTTTTTGCCTAGTTTTATCTTTTGCTTGTTTCAGAGGGTGATCATTTTCTTCTGAAGGTTACGTATATTTGGGTTATTCCCTCCCCACTGAACCCTCCATCCCTCCATGCCCCTACCCTGACTATAGTTTAAATGGCTTTAGTGAATATGTGTTCTACCCTTGTAGAATTTTTATTGAATACCAGGTACATAGCTCACTTTCTGCAATTACTTCAGCAGCTGGCCTTCTTTTTTCTATGTTATAGTACATACAGTTGTGTATATCAGAACTATCTGTTCCTTTATAATTTGAAAGAATTTACTAAATTCAAACTTTGTAGGGACAATTTTTTGGTAACTTCCTCATTTCTTCTTTGGTTATTGACTTGCCCATATAGAAACTTCTTGCTAGGAGAGTTTGATAGTTTATATTGTTTTAGGAATTAGTTCATTTTCTTGAATCTAAATTAAGTTAAATTTAATGACATCTGGGTAGAGTATATTCCTCTTAACAAGTAGTCTCTTGACATTTTTTTTTTTTTTTTTTTTTTTTTTTTGCGGTACGCGGGCCTCTCACCGCTGTGGCCTCTCCCGCTGCGGAGCACAGGCTCCGGACGCGCAGGCTCAGCGGCCACGGCCCACGGGCCCAGCCACTCCGCGGCACGTGGGATCCTTCCGGACCGGGGCACGAACCCGCGTCCCCTGCATCGGCAGGCGGACTCTCAACCACTGCGCCACCAGGGAAGCCCTCTCTTGACATTTTGATGTACTAAATTATCAGTTTTTCCTTTGCTGGTTTTTGCTTTTGGTGTCACAATTAGAAAACCCTTTCTCTCTTCAGCTTATATAATAAGTCGCTCACATGTTCTCATATTTTTATGCTTTCACTGCTCTTTAGTTTGCCTGAAATTTATTTCTTTGTATATAGTGTGTATGAAGTGAAGCAAGAGCACAACTTTCTCTTCCCAAAAGCCAATAAATTTTCTCAGTATTTGGTTTATTTATCACTGGTTTTTAATGCCATTATTTTGTATTTCAAGGGCTATCTTCTTGGATCTATGGATCTGTTTTTTCTTGTACCACTAGTCTTTGCCCTAAGAACCATTCATTTTTAAATGGCTTTCTGATATTCTGCAGAGCAGATAAAATATAGGTACTTAGTCACTTTGCTATGGGTTGAATAATTTATCATCATTTGGGAGAACTGCTCTTGTTTTTCAAACGGTATGCATAAACCATCAATTTCATAATCAGAGTATCAGTTAAAATTTTGGAGTCCTGAATCCCAATCTTGACTTACCAAATCAAAATCACTGGGCTCAAGTATATTCTTTTTTAATATAAATTTATTTATATTATTTTATTTTTGGTTGCGTTGGGTCTTTGTTGCTGTGCGCGGGGCTTTTCTCTAGTTTGGCGAGCGGGGGCTACTCTTTGTTGTGACGCGTGGGCTTCTCACTGTGGTGGCCTCTCTTGTTGCATAGCACGGACTCTGGGCACACGGGCTTCACTAGTTGCAGCACACGGGCTCAGTAGTTAGGGCTCGTGGGCTCCAGAGCGCAGGCTCAGTAGTTGTGGTGCATGGGCTTAGTTGCTCTGCGGTATGTGGGATCTTCCCAGACCAGGGCTCGAACCCCTGTCCCCTGTATTGGCAGGCAGATTCTTAACCACTGTGCCACCAGGGAAGCCCAAGAATATACATTTTTACAATCTCCTCAGGTAATTCTAATGTGCAGTAAAATCTGAAATGGCTTATGATATAATGTTAAGTGAAAAGCAGAGTACATATATGCTCTGAGTCAACTCTGCTTTAAAACATGTATACATTCATATATAGGAAAAAAAGATGCAAGGAATTATATCAAGATTTCATGATTAACCTGAATGATGGAATTATGGGTAATTATCGTTGGATTTTTCAACTTTCCCACAAAGAGCAAGTATTTCCTTTAAAATAAGAGAACATTCAGTTATTTTAAGATATAGTATGGTTATGAATACTATATAATAAGAGAGAAATGATTTTAAGAGAGAAATGTGTTACGAATGTATGTGAACAACAGTGTCTGAATAAGGTCCTACTAGACCAGTCCTTCTCCTCTGGACATCTGGCCCTAATACAGAAAGCAGCTATTAATACGTGAAAACATTCAAGAGAGCAATTGCAGGCCAATTTAGTGGAAAGTCCACAGTCATACAACAGAAATTATACAGAATGAATCCTCGTTTCCGTGACTTTCAGCCTCAGGTCAGGTACAGTTATCAGGGTAAACTGGTGGAAACATTGCAGCCTTTCTGACCTGGGGAACCAAACACTAAATTTGGAGAAACTGTGGCCACTGGACAGAGAACAGGAACCTGAAAAGTAAAAGAGCCAGAGAGGGGATCCTGAATTCTCTCTGCCTACCTCTCTGGCTAAATCCAGAACAAAACTGCCACCCAAAAAAAAAACCAAAGTTCGTAATTTGAGTCCAATCGAATAATTGCATGCTAAGACAAAAGAACAACTTTCATTGGAGAAAAATAATAGAATTCAGAGTCTCTACAACTCAACATTTATAATGTCCAGAATCGAATACAAAATTACCTAACTTAAAGACCCAGGAAAATGGAACATATTCTCAAAGGAAAAGAAAATCAACTGAGACAAACCCCAGGATATACTGTTGGAAGTAGCACACAAGGATTTTTAAGTGGCTAAAATAAGTGCCCTTAAATAAGTAAAAGAAAATATGGTCACAGTGAATGAAAAAATTGTACAGCTTAGAAGAAAAGTAGAAATAGATATATTTCAAAAATTAAATAGAAATTCTAGAACTGAAAAATTCAGTATTTTAAATTAAAAATTCATAGAGTGAACTTTACAGCAGAGTGGAGATGATAGAGAAGAAAATAAGTGAGCTTGTAAATAGATAAATAGAAATCCAATGTGGAAAGCACAGAGAAAAATTATATTAAAAAATGAACAGAGGGCTTCCCTGGTGGCGCAGTGGTTGAGCGTCCGCCTGCCGATGCAGGGGACGAGGGTTCGTGCCCCGGTCCGGGAGGATCCCACATGCCGCGGAGCGGCTGGGCCCGTGAGCCATGGCCGCTGAGCCTGCGCGTCCGGAGCCTGTGCTCCGCAGCGGGAGAGGCCACAAGTGAGAGGCCCGCTTACCCCAAAAAAAAAAAAAAAAAAAAAAAAAAATGAACAGAGCCTCAGATATCTGTTATATAAAATCATGTGGTCTAACATACGTGTTACTGGAGTCCCAGAAGGGGAGAGAAAATGGAACAGGAAAATAATGAATTGATGATGCTCAACATCACTAATCATTAAAGAAATGCATATCAAAACTACAATGAGGTATCACCTCACACCAGTCAGAATGGCCTTCATCAAAAAATCTACAAACAATAAATGCTAGCGAGGGTGTGAAGAAAGGGAACCCTCTTGCACTGTTGGTGGGAATGTAAATTGATACAACCACTATGGAGAACAGTATGGTGGTTCCTTAAAAAACTAAAAATAGAACTACCGTACAACCCAGCAATCCCACTATTGGGCATATACCCTGAGAAAACCGTAATTCAAAAAGAGTCATGTACCACAATGTTCATTGCAGCTCTATTCACAATAGCCAGTACATGGAAGCAACCTAAGTGTCCATCGACAGATGAATGGGTATAGAAGATGTGGCACATATATACAATGGAATATTACTCAACCATAAAAAGAAACGAAACTGAGTTATTTGTAATGAGGTGGATGGACCTAGAGTATGTCATACAGAGTGAAGTAAGTCAGAAAGAGAAAAACAAATACCACATGCTAACACATATATATAGAATCTAAAAAAAAAAAAATTGGTTCTGAAGAAACTAGGGGCAGAACAGGAATAAAGACACAGATGTAGAGAATGGACTTGAGGACACAGGGAGGGGGAAGGGTAAGCTGGGACGAAGTGAGAGAGTGGCATGGACATATATACACTACCAAACGTAAAATAGATAGCTAGTGGGAAGCAGCCGCATAGCACAGGGAGATCAGCTCGATACTTTTTGACCACCTAGAGGGGTGGGATAGGGAGGGTGGGAAGGAGATGCAACAGGGAGGAGATATGGGGATATATGTATATGTATAGCTGATTAACTTTGTTATAAAGCAGGCACTAACACACCATTGTAAAGCAATTATACTCCAATAACGATGTTAAAAAAAATGAGTTGATGCAAAAGTTTTCCAAATATAACGAAAGGTATAAATTTACACATTCAAGATGCTCAAAGCATACCAAGCAGAATAAACATTAAGATGGCTAAACCAATGCATGCGGGATCTTGGTTCCCCAACCAGGGATCGAGCTCATGCCCCCTGTAGTGGAAGTGCAGTCTTAACCACTGGACCACCAGAGAAGTTCCCAACTCCCACTTCTTTAACTTCGAGTTCTAGAAAACTGGTGGAGTGGGAATCCATCAATGTCCTAGAGAAGGCAATACAGGAAATTTCCTGACAGTCTAGTGGTTAGGGAAAAAAAACAAAAAAGATGGCTAAGCCAAGACACAATGTACTCAAACTATTTAAAGCCAAAGATCAAAGACAAATCTTGAAAACAAAAAGAGAAAAGCAGTATAATACATTCAGGGAAATAATGATTCTGTAATGGCCAACTTCTTATTAGAATCTGTGAAGAACTCAGGGAAATGGAACATCTCTATAGTGTTGAAAGAAAATATTCTTCAAGAATAAAGTCATTTTCAGATAAAATAAAACTAAAAGAATTTGTTGCCAGAAGAGTCATACTACAAGAAAAGCTAAATAAAGTTCTTCAAGCTAAAGGTAAATGATACTAGATAAAAACCCAGATCCTCAGAATGGACAGAAGAGTGTAAGAAATAAGTATCTAGTAAATCCAAAAGACATTTTTTCGTACTTTTTCTTCTCAATTTGTTTATAATATATATTACTGTTCAAAACAAAGAATGTTAACATTGCCTTGTGAATTTTATAGCATATGCAGATATAACTATAGCATAAAGGCTTAAAGGAGAGTGGCCATACAGATTGCAAAGTTTCTACATTTTATAAAAGTGGTTAATTTAATTGTAAGTGGCGTGTGAAATTTTAAAGATAAATATTTGTAATCCCTAAAGCACTGGTCCTCAACTTTGGGGCCCAGGAGACATTTGGCAATGGCCAGAGATATTTTGGTTTTCCAGTTGGTATATCCAGTAGTTTGAGGCCAGGGATGCTGCTAAATATCCTACAATGCACAGGACAACCCACCACAACAAAGAATTATCCAGCCCAAAATAGCAGTAGCGCCACTGTTGAGAAACGCTATTTTAGAGCATGTGCGTGTGCACATGAGCATACACACATCCACACAATAATGACAAGCATAAGTAAAAAGCCAATAAGATTATTGAAATGAAATTCTAAAAAAAAATTCAAATTATTTTTTAAAGTAGCAGGAAAGCTTGATCAAGGAATAAAAATCAGAGAGGAACAATAGAAAATACACAGTAACATGGCAGATAAAAAACCCATCGTAATTATATCAGTGTTAATGGTCAAAATAATCCAATTTAAAGACAGATTGTCAGATTGAATAAAACAGCAAGGATAGATCCACTTTAAGTGTAAAGACACAAATAGGTTGAAAGTATATGGATAGAAACATTAAAAGCTAAACTATGTGAACATTAAGTTCAAGTATGATTGAGTGGCTATATTAATAAACTTTTAAGACAAAAAGTTTTAAAGAGATAAAAAAGGAGTAGTTCATAATGATAAAAGTTTTAGTACGTCAGGAAAGCATAATAATCACAAATGTATATCAAATCATAGAACCTCAAAATACATGAAACAAAAACAGAATTAGGGGGAGAAATAGGCAATTCCAAAATCATATTTAGATTAACACTGTCTCCTCAGCAGATGATAAGACAACTAGATGAAATATAAGCAAAGACATATAGACCTGAAAAACACTATCAACACCTTACCTTAATTGATATTTCTAGAACATTACAGGCAACAGTTACAGAATACACATTGTGTTCAAGTACACATATGGTTTTTCACTGGTATAGATCACATGTTTGACCATAAAACCACTCTCCATAAACTTCAAAAGATGGAAATCATACAGAATATGTTCTGCAACCTTTATGAAATAGAATTAGAAATAAATAACAAGATATCGAGGTAAACTCCAAATATTTAGAAATTAAATAACACACTTCTAAATAATTCATGGGCCAAAGAAGAAATCACAAGAGAAATTAGAAAATATTTAAGACTAGATGATATGAAAATACAGCATATCAAAATTTGTAGGATACAGCAAAAGGGGTGCTTAGAGAGAGATTTATAACTTTAAATTAGAAAAAAAGAAAGAACCAAATCAGTGATCTAACTTTTTACCCTATGAAGTTAGAAAAAGCTAATCAAATTTCAGGTAGGTAGAAGAAAGGAAATAATAATGAGCAGACATCAGTGTAGAAAGTGGACAGACAATTGAGAAAATCAGGGAACCCAAGAGTTGCTTTTAGACTGATCAAAATAAAGAATACAAATCAGGAATAAAATGAGCAGAATCACTACGGATCCTACAGACACTGAAAAGATGATAAGGAAATATTATGGATAATTTTATGACAATAAATTTGACAGCTTGGATGAAACAGGCAAATCCCTTAAAAAACACAAATTACCAAAACCGACCCAAGAAGAAATGTAAAATTATAATAGCCTTAAATCAGTGGAAGAAATTGAATTAGTAATTTTAAATCTTCCTTCAAAGATATAGTCCAGGGCTTCCCTGGTGGCACAGTGGTTAAGAATCCACCTGCAAATGCAGGGGACACGGGTTCGGGCCCTGGTCTGGGAAGATCCCACATGTGGAGCAACTAAGCCCGTGCACCACAACTACTGAGCCTGTGCTTTAGAGCCCGCGAGCCACAACTACTGAAGCCCGCGCGCCTAGAGCCCGTGCTCTGCAACAAGAGAAGCCACCGCAGTGAGAAGCCAGCGCACTGCAACAAAGGCTAGCCCCCGCTCACTGCAACTAGAGAAAGCCCACACACAACAAAGAAGACCTAATGCAGCCAAAAATAATTAATTTAAAAAAGAATTATAAAAAAGTTATGGTCCAGGCCCAGATATTTTGAGTTCTTGTAAATATTTAAGGAAGAAATAATGCCAATTCTGTACAGCTTCTTACAGAAGATAGAAGAGGAGGAAACACTTTTCAGCTATTTTATGAGGCCAGACATTATCCCCAAACCAGACATTATCAGAAAACTGTAGATCAACATCTTTCTTGAATATACCTGCAAAAATCCTTAACAAATTAGTAACAAATCAATATATATATATAAACGGTAATACACACACATAATTGGATATCTAAAAATGATATATGTCATGATCAATATATTTAAAAGATAATATATCATGATCAAGTGGGGTTTATCTCACAAATACAAGGTTGGCATATCACCTGAGAAACAATCAGTGTAATTCATATTAATAGAATAAAGGAAAATCATATCATTTTAATAGATTCAGAAAAAGCATTTGACAAAATTCAATATCCATTCATGATAAAAGCTCTCAACAAACTAGGACTAGATTAAAGGTATCTATGAAAAATAAATAGCCAACTTAATACTCTTATGTTGAAAATAGAACAATTTTTACTTAAGGTCAGGTACAAGGCAAGCATATTCACTCTCACCACTTCTGTATGAAATTCTGTTAGAAGTCCTAGCCAGTGCAGTAGACAAGTTAAAGAACAAGCATACAGATTAGAAAGGAAGAAGTTAAACCACATACATACCTGATCTATATAGAAAATCCTCTAAAATATACCACCATACTACTAGAACTAATGAGTGAATTTCGTAAGGTTGTAGGATACATGATCAAAATACAAAAATCAATTGTATTTCTATATACTAGAAATGTACACTTGCAGAATGGAATTTAAAAAACAACTCTGATTACAATAGTATCTTAAAAATAAAATATTTAAGAGTAAATTTAATGAAAGATATATAAGACCTGTACACTGAAAACTACAAAGCATTGCTGAGGAAAATTAAAGAAGATAAGTAAATGGAGAGATATACTATGTTCATACCTTAGATTTTTCAGTATTGTTAAAGTGGCATGAAATGATGATACAATAACATGGATGAGTCTGAAAAATATTTTGCTAAGTGAAAGAAATCAGACACAATAAACTACATATTCTATGATGCCATCTATACAAAATTCTAAAATAGGCCAAAGTATAGTGATAGAAACCAGACCAGTGGTTTCCTTGGGCTGGAGGAAAAGATTGACTGCCAAGGAGCAGGGATTGTGCTGGTGGAGGTTACGTGACTGGATACAATTGCTAAGACTATCAAAATGCACCATTAAAATGGGTCACTTACTGTATGTAAATTATACTTCAATAAAGCTCTCAATGGGGGAAATATATATATTTTTATATATATATATATATATATATATATATATGAAAAGCTAGAAGAAAATACCATGAAATTTTATCATCAATTGCATTTTGGTGGGTTATGCATATTTTAAATTTTTTCTAAATTAGCCATAGTATTATTATATCAATTATACGTACTTAAAGCTTGGGACTTAACGAAGTAATGTGTCTTACAGATAAGAAATAATGTTTTTATTCAAAAAAGGGCATATTAAGCTATACAGTGAAATAGTGTTTTACGGCATGTTCTACATGTTTAAGATTTTTTTTAAGAGCCTCATGTAAAATAACACAACAAACATATAACGAGTACCTTTTAAAAGTACTCGTTTTGTAAGAATAGGAACATGGATCGAATATGTTTTGGGTATAAGACAACAAATATATGTTTGGACACATTGAGACTGAGACATTTTTAAGACATTCCACTGTAGGTATCTGGTAGGTGTCCTAAATATGTTTTGTTTGTTTTGAATTGGCTGAATTATTTTTGTGAAACTTAAAAAACAATATTTATTTCAGGAAACTCATTATCTGCACTATTAGAAGGAGAAGCACGGTTAACTTTCTTGAATAGAGGTGAAGATTATGCAATGACAATGCCATATGCTCATTGTAAAGGTAAATATTTTCTATACTTGAGTTAGGTTTTTTTTAAACCTTCTTTTTAAGTAAGTGTATTTGACTGTAATTTATGTTTTGAGGTTGATGGAGTCAGCCTTTTGTGTGAAAGTGTCCTTGGTTTACAGATACTTGAGATCACTGTTATCATCTGCTGAATATTTCTATGATGAATTAATTCACCACAGTAGATTTTTTGTGACACGTACTTTATTTGGAAGAGGCTGATTTATAATAATGGAATTTCATTTGCCTTGTCTACGAGTTGTAAAATTTGATGAAACTGACCGCTATTTCCGAATCCTCAAAAGTGATTTTTATCTTCTTGCACCACCACCCCTTTTTAAAATTTTAATGCACTGCTTTTCATTGTAACAAGTTCTTTAAAATTTTTTCTCATCCTTGTTTGGCAGTTTGTTAAAAATTAATGTATTATGCTTTTTCCCCATTATTTAATATACAGATAAAAGTATTAAATAATAACTATCATTTAAAACAGGCCAGGCACCCAACTATTCTGTGCACTTTACATTTATAAACTCATTTAATCATTCCAGCAGCCCTATGAAGTAGGTAATATTATCCCTGTTTTATGAACGAGGAGGATAAGGCAGAAAGAGGTTAATTTGCCTGAGATCACACAGCTCTGCAATCTGCACTGCTATGCTATATGGCATCATCTTAAACACTCAGCTTGGTCATTATCTTTACCCTTCTTTCCAACCCATTTCTTAAAAATAACTTTTTAGGGTAATTATCCTCTATTTTAGGAACTGATTCATGAAAACATAGAAATTATTTAATATGACCTCATTTCACAGATGAAAAAACCAGGAGGGTTAAGAATCTTATCTAAAGCCAGACCAGCTAGTTAGTAAGAATGCTGAGACTAAACTCTAGGCTTGTTGACTCCCATCCACTGTGCAGGACTGCCAACTTGTGACCTCAGGCTAGGTAATTCTTTGAGTTTCATGTATGGTTCTTGAAATAGACATGAAGTGAAATATCTGAAATCATGAAATGAATTGATGAGAAATATACTTTTAAATTTTAAATAATTTAGAATAAATAAAATGATATTTCATGTAGAGAGATACCTAATGTCATACCTAAATAGCAACAGGGAAAATTTTTTTTTTCATAGCAGTGTTTTTATTGCATGGAAAAAAGGAGAGATCATAACCCCTTGTGAATGAGGAAATGATTATTTTCTACCTTCGTGTATTTTCTAAGATGTGTTCTCCAAATCACTAGTCTCAAATTGTTGTATAAAATAAGAATTCCATAGCCAAATAAATATGAGAAGCATTGCATAGTCTGTTCCTCTCTTGAAAATTAACATTGTGCATTTGCATATTAAAGGCTGCCTTAAGAGTTGAGTCCAACTTGGAGGGCATTATGCTAAGTGAAATAAGTCAGAAAAAGACAAATACTGTATGATATCACTTATATTCAATACATGGAATCTAAAAAATACAATGAACTAGTGAATATAACAAAAAAAGAAGCAGATTCACAGATACAGAGAACACACTAGTGGTTGCCATTGGGGAGGGGGGTGCATTATAGGTGTGGAGGACTAGGAGGTACAAACTATTGGTAAGATAGGCTCAAGGCTCAATGATGTACTGTACAACACGGGGAATATAGCCAAGATTTTGTAATAACTGTAAATGGAGAGTAACCTTTAAAAATTATATTAAAAAATTTGAAAAAGTTTTAAATCCTATCTAAAATGTTGAGTTTAAAAATCAAATCGGAGAAAGATGTGTATAGTATGATTGTGTGCAAAATGAGCTTATGTGGTTTCTATGTATGCATAGTAAAAATATACAAACTATGGGAATGATGAACATTGGGGAAAAAAAAAGTTTAGTCCAAGAACAGATACACACACACACACACACACACACACACACACACACACACACACACAGCCTGTTTAACTCGTCAAACTCAGAATTTCTCCAACTGTTTTTAGTCAAGAACCAAAATACAGAGATTTTTAAATTTATCTTACTTATACAGTTGATTCTTGTTATTTGTAGTACTTATGTCCTATAAAGTCACCACAGACACTGAATTAATGAATACTAAACTGTTGCTCCTAGAGGAAACACATGGTTAGGTTCCTGTGAGCCTCTTGTCACAGCATTTTCATCAACCAATCAAAGCATAACTTTGTTTCTTTTTAAAGACACCATATTACATATATACTTTTGATTCATTAGCATTGAACTAACAGCCAACAGCACTATAACTCATGCCTGAACCAAGCTTTAACATACATATTTTCTCCATAAAGTACATCACAACCTTCTGTGCTTAGGAAAACCAGATAGCACTTATTTGGGGGCCATTGTAAATAGTAAAATCACCAACAAAAAACACAAAAATGTGGCACTAAATATACTGCAGAAAAGACACTTGTTTACTACATGAGTAATGAAGCCAGAAGTCAAGAGTCTCACCTTGTTTGACTTCAGCTTCAGTGTGCACATTGGACAACAAATATTTCACCACTCTGCACACGTCCATGAATGACTGCAAAAATGCTGTGGGTATTTATTTTGGGATTACTAATATATTTTAGTGAGAATATAAATTTGTAAATATAGACTCTGGAAATAATGTGGATCAACTGTTATCTATTCAAATCCTACAGAACCAACTTTATGTGCATATTATAGATTGTAATTGAGTAGGACAGAATCCTCTTGAATTATTTCTCTTAGAAGATTAGATTATAAAGTTCTACTTGTTATTAGCCAGTCTCTCTCTCTTTCTCTTTAACCTTTTGTCAAAATTGTTTTTTTTCTTTAGGAATTCTTTATGGCACAATGACACTGGAGCTTGGTGGAACAGTCAATATTACATGTCAAAAAACTGGATACAGTGCAATACTTGAATTCAAACTAAAGGTTAGTAGAGAATGATAGGAGGTATCATCTAATTAAAGAAGAGCTATACGATGTATATTGAACAAAGCAAGATTTAGTTTCTAATTAAAAACTAAATATAAGAGCATAGAATTCATGAAAGGGCAGCCTTGGAAGATCCAAATCAACAGAAAGCCATGATTTGTTGTTTTTAATTTTAATTAATAAAACTGTTGGCACTATAATAAGAGATTTAAGAAGAGGATGAATGGAAATTTCTTAGTAAATTGAAACATTGCTTTATAGAATACCAAAAAGTATGTACCCTCCCAAGAAAAGCATGTATCAGCTTGAGCTATGCTGTGTACACTAACAGTTTTATTATTTACTATTTCCACCTAACACTTTACTCTTAAAACTCACGAGCTTAGAAACAGCTATGTTCTGTTCCTTAGGAGTCCTGTGGGCCAGGAATTTGGACAGGGCATATTGGGGATGGCTTATCTCTGCTACATAATGGCTGAGGCAACAGTTAGGAAGACTTTCAGGCTATGAGAGACTCAACAGTTGGGGCCTGGTAACATCTGAAGGCTCATCACTTACATGTCTGATGACATGTAAGTCATCACATGTTGGGATGACTGAAAGACTAGGACTGCAGATCTGAGCACCTGTAAACATGACTTTTTCATGTGGTTTGTCTTCCTCACATCATGGGAACTTTAAGGTAGTCAGACTTCTTACTTGGCAGCTCAGGGTTCCAAGGACAAGTGTCCTGTGAGGAAGGCAGAAGCTGCATTGCTGTCCATGACCTAGACTCAGAAATCAAATTACATCATTTCCACCATTCTCTACTAGTTGAAGAATTACAAACCCACCTAAATTCAAAGGGGAGGGATGCAGACCCCACTTCTCAGTGAGAGGGTGACAGGATCTTATTGAGGAAGAACATGTGGGCTGAAGGAGGAAGAGTAGCTATAATTGAGGCCATCTTTGGAAAATTCTGTCTGCCTCAGCGTAAAAGGGAAATTTAAGACCTTTTCACAGTGTCATTTTTGGTGTGGGATAGTACATTACGTTTAGATAAAAATATTTCTATGAATTATTTAATACTTATGACTAAATTGCTCCTATGTTGATATCCAGGTAATCAGCAACTTTGCTCTAATAAAAAGGATCTCTTTAAGTATTATTTGATTCAATGCCCTTTGATTTTTTTTTTCTTCTTAGCAGATTTTTTGCTTGTATGGTGATAATGATATTTGAAAATCATGAGTGAAGAGGTCTTAAGTAATTTATGACACCTTTAAAGATTAGATTGGAGCATCAAAATTTTGTCAGTGAGGAGAAACATCAGTAAGGCGATAAAGTAACTCAAAATATATTTCTTCTAATTTAATTTTCAGAAGTTTTTTTTTGATTGGATATTGTTTTATTGTTTTGTTTTTAAAGGAGGAGGTGCTATTCAATAGATGAGTTAAGTCCCTTATGTTTACTGAGTTGTTACTGCTTAAAATAGTGCAACTTGATAGAGTGCAGTCTTGAATCAAGAGAGAGCACAGGACACCAGTTATTTCAGTGTGACCTTTCGTAATATGTTTGTTTGGGCTTCACATAGTCTGTTTTTATCTATTTTTTCCACAGCAACAAATTTAAATTTCTTTTTATTGAACATTTCTGACTAAAATTTGAGTCAGCATTTCACCATTTGTGCCTTTAACAGCACTGTAACTATACAGTTACTTTTTGGGGTTTTTTTGGTCTACATTGTATGTAAATATAAGTTAAAAGTAAAATGTTTCTTCAACATTTTTTCTTTTAAAAGCCATTTCTAGGTAGTAGTGACTGTGTTAATCAAATATCAGGGAAACTAAAATTGGGAAAAGAAGTCCTAGCTACTTTGGAAGGACATTGGGTAAGTATTTTTATACTGTAGCTTTACAAAAAGAATTCTATTCTGTGGGAAAAAAATTAAAAATCAAATTTTATAAGTTCACTTATCCCATTTCTAAAAGCATCACTATTCAACATCAGTTTCAATTTAACAAATATTTTGGTATTGCTTTGTATCAACAGTATTTAGTTTAATGTAATATTTGGTCTTTCCAAAACTTTAAATCAGTAAAAGTAGCTAACACTTACATATCACATACTATGTACTGCATTGTTTTAAAATGTTGCTCATATTAACTCATTTAATATTTAGTATAATACCCTATGAAATGAGTATTATTATTGTCCCCATTTTACAGAGGAGGACACTGAGGCACAGAGAGTTTAAATAATTTGTTCGAAGTAGTGAAGTAAGATCTCCCCCCAGGCACTCTGGCTCCAATACCGTGCTTTTACACACAACTGTATACTGCCTCTCACCAGGAGAGGCATTTCCAATTAGGGTTATATTTTCTTTTGAGGACCATGGAAAAGATACAGTGTTTTTTGAGAGCAATGGCTTTTATTTACTTCTCTGCTGACCTAAATTCATATTTACATAATTTTGTTAAGAGGAGCTTATTATATTAATAAAAAGGATCATATCATGCTACTGCCAAATGCACTCTCACTGTAAACACCGGTATATGCTTTTTTCTGCATTATACTCAGAAAATGATGAGAAATATGATGAGAAAATGAAGATGGACCTAGAGACTCAACTAAGAGGCTACAATGCTCTGTTATTTTTAAAATTTACTTCTATCTGAATATCATTTGGAAAAAAAGATAAAACTGTTTTTAACAAATGAAATTTATAAGATTGTGCTAAGATTTTTAATGCTAAGAAAGGCTCTTAAGTTTTTCTACATATATTGAATACGTAGATGGTCTACAGCATCTCATTGTAGCTATAGCAAACACTATGCTCTACTTTGACAATTTAGAGACAGTTGTTGAGGCTTTTTGCATGTAATTGTCTAAAATTTGTTTATTAAGTGAAACTTCTGAAATCTCACAAACTTCCTCTGCATTCAACCAAGTTTTTAAATGAAAAGTATTAGGTATTTAATCTTAATGTTTTTATAAGAATGACAAGAGATTTGGGGCTTTTAGAAAAGTGCTAGTTATATTTGTTTTAATAATGTCACTGTGGGATTGTCAGGAAGAAATTATTATTATATTACTAAACTACAGAATTCCCTTTTAAATAAAGATAATTCTCTACATTAATTTTTAATTTCTTTAAATATAGGATAGTGAAGTTTTTATTACTGACAAAAAGACTGATAATTCAGAGGTTTTCTGGAATCCAACACCAGACATTAAGCAGTGGAGATTAATAAGGCACACTGTAAAATTTGAAGAGCAAGGAGATTTTGAATCAGAGAAGTAAGTATACCACTTTTCAGCTCACTTCATGAAAATCAAAGAGTATTTTTTGTAATCCCTCAACAGTATGGTCACTTTTCTGTTTTTAATTCAGCAAAATAGTTCAACATTTGTGGGATTTGACAAGATTTTGTTTTGGTGTATGTGAATGTCAAATAATTATAACACAAATCATGCTGCTCTTCTGCAGCTCTAAACTAAACTTCCTATTTTTTCCTTTCTCTTCTTATCTGCTCCAGGGCTTATTTAAAAAAAAAAGAGAGAGAGAAGAAGAAGAACAAAAACTTTTTTGTTTGCATAAAATGATGGGACTAATGATTCTTGGTTTTTATCTGGCAGCTGTTTTCTAACCTGGGTTAGGCATGTAGAACTTTAGGCGAAGTGGTACAAAATCTACTTCTGTTTTATTTTCTAAAATACAAAAATCACGCCACTGGATGTGCAGGCTTCTAGAGGACTTATATTATTTGGGGACTAATTAAGGCCACAATTTATGTTCTTAAATCATGAAATTCTTCCTGGATCTCCTATACTTTTACACCAAAAATATTGTATACATACTGCCCAATTGTATTCTTCTATTTCTTTCCTTGTGGTAGGAGAAGGGGGTAGCTGTGTAAAAGACACTCTACTAGGTACTTTATACACATTATGCAGTTTAGTTCTCACTACATGTTTGCACAGGCATATCATTCTCTTCTCCTGAGGATTCAAGTCTACGTGCACTTTCCTTCTATGCTCAAAATTGAGGTTTTCAAAGATGGAAGGTTACGTATGCACCAGTTCTGAAAATTCTGTTTCAGCTATAACCACGTGATGCTCTCCATCCAGAGTGAAACTTTGTGAAGGCATACGACAATTTTTGAGATGTGGGTATAATTTAATGTATTTTAAAGATGAGGAAAATGAGTCTTAGACAAGTAACTTTAAGTTCACCAGCCAAGAAGTGGCAGATCTAGGATAAAACCCAAGTCTATCTGATTCCCTAGCCTTTATTCTTTGAGCCCGACATGCTATCTTCCCCAGATGGGTAGAATACAGATATATTTTTAAGTATCTAGTAAAACACTAAACTTTAGTAGGGGAAAAGATTTTTGCCTCAGTATTTTTTTCTGCTAAATCAATGGTTCTCAACACTGGCTGCACATTAAAACCACCTGGGAAACATTAAAAAAAAAAAAAAGCAATACTTGGGCCCACTCCCGGAGATTCTGATTCTTTTTAATTCCCTGACAAATCCTCCACCCAAGGTTGAGAAACATGGCAGTATACTTCTGGATCTTTGAGGCCAGTGGATCCTAAACAGTATGTACAAGAATCATCTAGGGAGCTTGTTTAAAATGTAGATTCTTGAGCCTTCATTACATTTCTACCATGTGGATCAGCACCATTCACTTCCATATGTTTAAGAACCCATGTAATAAATTTCTCTGGCCAAGAAAAAAAATTGGTCTCCACTGTCTCACTCTATTCAAGGCATCACTTTTTATATCTTGACTTGTTTCTAAGCATCCGAGCATAAGCTTTCTCAAAGCCAAAAACCCACATGGGCATCATTTTCTCTCAAGGGGAGTCAAGCCTATTCCATGCAGATTTGATTTTCTGTTGTTCTTTTCAATATTATTTTTGCACATGTATTAGACTCTGGCAGCGGGTAACTCGAGCCATAAATGCCAAAGACCAAACAGAAGCTACTCAAGAAAAGTGTGTTTTAGAAGAAGCTCAAAGACAAGCTGCCAGAGATCGGAAAACAAAAAATCAAGAGTGGACTTGCAAGTTATTTGACCTTGACTCACTCACAGGAGAATGGCATTACAGGTTTGCAGAGTAAGTAATTAAAAATTATATTACAAACAGTATCTCATAGTTTCTTGCCTTCATTTCTAGTTTTGTTTTTTTTTTTAATAACATCCTACAGCTTGGCTTGGGTTGTTATTCTTTTTAAATTTATTTATTTATTTATTTTTGCTGTGTTAGGTCTTCGTTTCTGTGCGAGGGCTTTCTCTAGTTGTGGCAAGCAGGGGCCACTCTTCATCGCGGTGCGCGGGCCTCTCACTATCGCGACCTCTCGTTGCGGAGCACAGGCCCCAGACGCGCAGGCTCAGTAGTTGTGGCTTACGGGCCCAGTTGCTCCGCGGCACGTGGGATCTTCCCAGACCAGGGCTCAAACCTGTGTCCCCTGCATTGGCAGGCGGATTCTCAACCACTGCGCCACCAGGGAAGCCTGCTAGGTTTTTTTTTATTGTTAGTATGAATAGTTTTTTAATTAAACAGTATGTGTGAGATTTTACCCTTGATGTTCCATTCATTATAAATTTGACTCCATGATAGTAGTTAGCCTATAAAATAAGCTGAGGATCAGAAGATTAGATATGACATATCTTAATCTTACAGCTAAGTTTATAATTACCAATGAAAATCTAATCGTAGAGTAGAAAGTTTTTTAAAAAGTTTCTGAGCGTTTTGCCTAGTCATTAAACAAGTGGTCTTTTCTCATTTATGTAGTACTCGACCATGGGATCCACTTAACGATATGATACAGTACGAAAAAGATGGTGTTATCCAGACCAAAGTGAAACATCGCACTCCAATGGTATGTAATAAAAAAGTAACTAGATCCTGCTCTGCATATAAATTTTTAAAATTCGTAGTATCTTTGGTTACCAACCTTTAAAATTTGGCTCCACAATTTAAAATTTCAGGTCAGAAAAATGATACAGTAGGCAGCTCCAAGCTATTTTGCCCCCAAAGAAACATAAAAAATCAAGCAGAAACTGTCATAACCAAATTTGCCTGAACTCTGGAAAACAGTCAGAGGTTTGCAGCAACTAAGTGAGAGCTGAATCAAGAATCAGGTGACTTCAGAGCAGCGAGAAGGCTTCATGGCATTTTTTACTTGCTCTTGTCCTAATGCCTCCCTGGTGCAGTGGCAGTCTTGAAGGGTCCCCACGTTCCCAGTGTGAGCCCTGGTTCCACAGGAAGTACAGTAGACCTTGTTAACAAATTGTTGTGTATGTCTTTTTTTTTTTTTTAACATCTTTGTTGGAGTATAATTGCTTTACAATGGTGTGTTAGTTTCTGCTATATAACAGTGAATCAGCTATACATATACATACATCCCCATATCTCCTCCCTCTTGTGTCTCCCTCCCACCCTCCCTTTCCCACCCCTCCAGGTGGGCACAAAACACCGAGCTGATCTCCCTGTGCTATGCAGCTGCTTCCCATTAGCTATCTATTTTACATTTGATAGTATATATAAGTCCATGCCACTCTCTCACTTCATCCCAGCTTACCCTTCCCCCTACCCGTGTCCTCAAGTCTGTTCTGTATATCTGCGTTTTTATTCCTGTCCTGCCCCTAGGTTCTTCAGAAACTTTTTTTTTTATATTCCATATAGGTGTGTTAGCATACGGTATTTGTTTTTCTCTTTCTGACTTACTTCACTCTGTGTGACAGTCTTTAGGTCCATCCACCCCGCTACAAATAACTCAATTTCGTTTCTTTTTATGGCTGAGTAATATTCCATTGTATATATGTACCACATCTTCTTTATCCATTCATCTATTGGTGGATATTTAGGTTGCTTCCATGTCCTGACTATTGTAAATAGAGCTTCAGTGAACATTGTGGTACATGACTCTTTTTGAAGTATGGTTTTCTCAGGGTATATGCCCAGTAGTGGGATTGCTGGGTTGTATGGTAGTTCTATTTTTAGTTTTTTAAGGAACCTCCATATTGTTCTCCATAGTGGCTGTATCAATTTACATTCCCACCAACAGTGCAAGAGGGTTCCCTGTTCTCCACACCCTCTCCAGCATTTATTGTTTGTAGATTTTTTGATGATGACCATTCTGACCAGTGTGAGGTGATACCTCATTGTAGTTTTGATTTGCATTTCTCTAATGATTAGTGATGTTGAGCATCTTTTCATGTGTTTGTTGGCAATCTGTATATCTTCTTTGGAGAAATGTCTGTTTAGGTCTTCTGCCCATTTATGGATTGGGTTGTTTGTTTTTTTTGATATTGAGCTGCATGAGCTGCTTGTATATTTTGGAGATTAATCCTTTGTCAGTTGCTTTGTTTGTAAATATTTTCTCCCATTTTAAGGGTTGTCTGTTTGTCTTGTTTATGTTTTCCTTTGCTGTACAAAAGCTTTTAAGTTTCATTAGGTCCCATTTGTTTATTTTTGTTTTTATTTCCATTTCTCTAGGAGGTGGGTCAAAAAGGATCTTGCTGTGATTTATGTCATGGAGTGTTCTGCTTATGTTTTCCACTAGAGTTTTATAGTGTCTTACCTTACGTTTAGGTCTTTAATCCATTTTGAGTTTATTTTTGTGTATGGTGTTAGGGAGTGTTCTAATTTCATTCTTTTACATGTAGCTGTCCAGTTTCCCAGCACCACTTATTGAAGAGGCTGTCTTTTCTCCATTATGTACTCTTGCCTCGTTTATCAAAGATAAGGTGACCATATGTGCTTGGGTTTATCTCTGGGCTTTCTATCCTGTTCCATTGATCTGTATTTCTGGTTTTGTGCCAGTACCATATTGTCTTGATTACTGTAGCTTTGTAGTATGGTCTGAAGTCAGGGAGCCTGATTCCTCCAGCTGCGTTTTTCTTTCTCAAGATTGCTTTGGCTATTCAGGGTCTTTTGTGTTTCCATACAAATTGTGAATTTTTTTGTTCTAGTTCTGTGAAAAATGCCATTGGTAGTTTGATAGGGGTTGCCTTGAATCTGTAGATTGCTTTGGGTAGTATCGTCATTTTCACAATGTTGATTCTTCCAATCCAAGAACAAGGTATATCTCTCCATCTGTTTGTATTATCTTTAATTTCTTTCATCAGTGTCTTATAGTTTCCGCATACAAGTCTTTTGTCTCCTTAGGTAGGTTTATTCCTAGGTATTTTATTCTTTTTGTTGCAGTGGTAAATGGGAGTGTTTCCTTAATTTCTTTCAGATTTTTCATCATTAGTGTATAGGAATCCAAGAGATTTCTCGGCATTAATTTTATATCCCGCTACTTTACCAAATTCATTGATTAGCTCTAGTAGTTTTCTGGTAGCAGCTTTAGGATTCTCTGTGTATAGTATCATGTCATCTGCAAACACTGAAGTTTTACTTCTTCTTTTCCTGTTTGGATTCCTTTTATTTCTTTTTCTTCTCTGATTGCTGTGGCTAAAACTTGCAAAACTATGTTGAATAATAGTGGTGAGAGTGGACTTCCTTGTCTTGTTCCTGATCTTAGATGAAATGGTTTCAGTTTTTCACCATTGAGGACAATGTTGGCTGTGGGTTTGTCATATATGGCCTTTATTATGTGGAGGTAAGTTCCCTCTATTCCTACTTTCTGGAGGGTTTTTATCATAAATGGGTGTTGAATTTTGTTGAAAGCTTTTTCTGCATCTATTGAGATGATCATATGGTTTTTCTCCTTCAATTTGTTAATGTGGTGTATCACATTGATTGATTTGCATATATTGAAGAATCCTTGCATTCCTGGGATAAACCCCACTTGATCATGTTGTATGACCCTTATAATGTGCTGTTGGATTCTTTTTACTAGTATTTTGTTGAGGATTTTTGCATCTATGTTCATCAGTGATATTGGCCTGTAGTTTTCTTCTTTTCTGGCATCGTTGTCTGGTTTTGGTATCAGGGTGATGGTGGCCTCATAGAATGAGTTTGCAAGTGTTCATCCCTCTGTTATATTTTGGAAGAATTTGAGAAGGGTACGTGTTAGCTCTTCTCTAAATGTTTGATAGAATTGGCCTGTAAAGCCATCTGGTCCTGGGCTTTTGTTTGTTGGAAGATTTTTAATCACATTTTCAATTTCAGTGCTTATGATTGGTCTGTTTATATTTTCTGCTTCTTCCTGGTTCAATCTTGGATGGTTGTGCATGCTTAAGAATTTGTCCATTTCTTCCAGGTTGTCCATTTTATTGGCATAGAGTTGCTTCTAGTAATCTCTCAGGATCCTTTGTATTTCTGCAATGTCAGTTGTTACTTCTCCTTTTTCTTTCCTAATTCTATTGATTTGAGTCTTCTCCCTTTTTTTCTTGATGTCTCTGGCTAATGGTTTATCCATTTTGTTTATCTTCTCAAAGAACCAGCTTTTAGTTTTATTGATCTTTGCTATCATTTCCTTCATTTCTTTTTCATTTATTTGTGATCCGATCTGTATGATTTCTTTCCTTCTGCTAACTTTGGGGGTTTTTTTGGTTCTTCTTTCTCTAATGGCTTTATGTGTAAGGTTAGGTTGTTTATTTGAGATGTTTCTTGTTTTTTGAGGTAGGGTTGTGTTGCTATAAACTTCCCTCTAGAACTGCTTTTCTGCATCCTATAGGTTTTGGGTCATCGTGTTTTTATTGTCATTTGTTTCTAGGTATTTTTTGATTTCTTCAGTGATCTCTTGATTATTTAGTAGTGTATTGTTTAGCCTGAATATCCTTGTATTTTCTACGGATGTTTTCCTGTAATTGATATCTAGTGTCATAGTGTTGTGGTAGGAAAAGATACTTGATACGATTTCAATTTTCTTAAGTTTACCAAGGCTTGATTTGTGACCCAAGATATGATCTATGCTGGAGAATGTTCCATGAGCACTTGAGAGGAAAGTGTAATCTGCTGTTTTTGGATGGAATGTCCTATAAATATCAATTAAGTCCATCTTGTTTAATGTATCATTTAAAGCTTATGTGTCCTTATTGATTTTCATTTTGGATGATCTGTCCATTGGTGAAAGTGGGGTGTTAAAGTCCCCTACTATGATTACGTTACTGTCGATTTCCCCTTTTATGGCTGTTAGCATTTGCCTAATGTATTGAGGTGCTCCTATGTTGGGTGCATAAATATTTACAGTTGTTATATCTTCTTCTTGGATTGATCTGTTGATTATAATGTAGTGTCCTTCTTTGTCTGTTATAATAGTCTTTATTTTAAAGTATTATGTTTTGCCTGATATGAGAATGGCTACTCCAGCTTTCTTTTGCTTTCCATTTGCATGGAATATCTTTTTCCGTCCCCTCATTTTCAGTCTGTATGTGTCCCTAGGTCTGAAGTGGGTCTCTTGTAGACAGCATATATATGAGTCTTGTTTTTTTATCCATTCGTCCCATCTATGTCTTTTGGGGGGAGCATTTAATGCACTTACATTTAATGTAGTTATCGATATATGTATGTTCCTATTACCATTTTCTATATTGTTTTGGGTCTGTTACTGTAAGTCTTTTCCTTCTCTTGTGTTTCCTGCCTAGAGAAGTTCCTTTAGCATTCGTTATAGAGCTGGTTTGGTGGTGCTGAGTTTTCTTAGCTTTTGCTTGTCTGTAAAGCTTTTAATTTCTCCGTCAAATCTGAATGAGATACTTGCTGGGTAAAGTAATCTTGGTTGTTAAGTTTTTCCCTTTCATCACTTTAAACATGTCCTGCCACTCCCTTCTGGCTTGTAGAGTTTCTGCTGAGAAATCAGCTGTTAATCTTATGGGGATACCCTTGTTTGTTATTTGTTGCTTTTCCCTTGCTGCTTTCAATAGTTTTTCTTTGTATTTAATTTTTGATAGTTTGATTATTAGGTGTCTTGGCCTGTTTCTCCTTGCATTTATCCTGTATGGGACTCTCTGTGCTTTCTGGACTTGAATGATTGTTTCCTTACCCATATTAGGGAAGTTTTCAACTACAATTTCTTCAAATATTTTCTCAGTCCCTTTTTTTTCTCTTCCTCTGGGACCCCTATAGTTCGAATGTTGGTGCGTTTAATGTTGTCCCAGAGGTCTCTGAGATTGTCCTCAATTCTTTTCATTCTTTATTCTGCTCTGTGGTAGTTATTTCCACTATTTTATGTTCCTGGTCACTTATGCATTCTTCTGCCTCAGTTATTCTGCTATTGATTCCTTCTAGAGAGTTTTTAATTTCGTTTATTGTGTTATTCATCATTGTTTATTTGCTCTTTAGTTCGTCTAGGTCCTTGTTAAACATTCTTTTATTTTCTCCATTCTATTTCCAAGATTTTGGATGATCTTTACTATCATTACTGTGAATTCTTTTTCAGGTAGACTGCCCATTTCCTCTTCAGTTGTTTGGTTTGGTGGGTTTTTACCTTGCTTCTTCATGTACTGTGTGTTTCTCTGTCTTTTCAGTTTGCTTAATTTACTGTGTTTGGGGTCTCCATTTTGCAGGTTGCAGATTCATAGTCCCGTTGTTTTTGGGGTCTGCTCCCAGTATGTAAGGTTGGTTCAGTGGGTTGTGTAGGCTTCCTGGTGGAGGGAACTGGTGCCTGTGTTCTGGTGGATGAGGCTGGATCTTGTCTTTCTGGTGGGCAGGACCACATCCGGTGGTGTGGTTTAGGGTGTCTGTGAACTTACAGTTTTAGGCAGCCTCTCTGCTAATGCATGTGTTTGTGTTCCCATCTTGCTAGTTGTTTGGTATAGCCTGTCCAGCACTGTACCTTGCTGGTTGTTGAGTGGAGCTGGGTCTTAGCGTTGATATGGATATCTCTGGGAGAGTTTTCACCACTTGATATTATGTGGGGCAGGGAGGTCTCTGGGGGACCAATGTCCTGCACTCAGCTCTCCCACCTCAGAGGCTCAGCCCTGACACCTGGCCAGAGCACCAAGACCCTATCAGCCCCACGGCTCAGAAGAAAAGGGAGATAAATAAATAAATAATTTAATTAATTAAAATAAGGTTATTAAAATAGAAAAAAATTATTAAATATTTAAAAGTAATTTAAAAAAGAGAAAGAAAGAAGAGAGCAACCAAACCAAAAAACAAATCCTCCAATGATAACAAGTGCTGAAAACTAAAAAACAAACAAACAAATAGAAAATAATGGACGGTCAGAACCCTAGGACAAATGGCACAGGAAAGCTATACAGACAATATCACACAAAGAAGCATACATATACACACTCACAAAAAGAGAAAAAGGAAAAAATATATATATATAAGAAAATAAAACACAGAAGAGAGCAACCAAATCAGTAAACAAATCTACCAACGATTATAAGCTCTAAACACTAAACTAAGATAAACATAAAACCAGAAACAAATTAGATGCAGAAAGCTAACCCCAAATCTACAGTTGCTCCCAAAGTCTACCACCTCAATTTTGGGATGATTCGTTGTCTATTTAGGTATTCCACAGATGCTGGGTACATCAAGTTGATTGTGGAGATTTAATCCATTGCTCCTGAGGCTGCTGGGAGAAATTTCCATTTCTCTTCTTTGTTTGCACAGCTCCTGGGGTTCAGCATTGGATTTGGCCCCGCCTCTGCATGTAGGTCGCTTGAGGGCATCTTTTGGGAAGTCTGAGGTCTTCTGCCAGCGTTCCATAGGTTTTCTGTAGGAGTTGCTCCACATGTAGATGTAGTTTTGATGTATTTGTGGGGAGGAAGGTGATCTCCACGTCTTACTCCTTCACCATCTTGAAGTCGCCTCCAGCTTCGGTCTACTTGAAAGCAGTGGCTTATAACATCTCAGTGATGGCAGCAAGAGAAGAATCCTCTGAACTCTCCTCTCTGTAAAGAAGGACACCGTGCCAAGTGTCAGTGCAGCATATGGGGAAATCTATGGGCGGCATCATAGTGTCCTTTGTGACTCAGGGGTCTGTCTTTCAAGCCAAACAGCCATCGTGCACAGCACCATGCTCTTCTGAAAATTCCTGCATCCAGGCTTCAAATGCAGAGCTCCATCAGAAGGCTTCTGAGTGCCCCCAAAGTCCTGCCTGGCTTCAGCCCCAATGACCTCTCCAGAAGTGGGAAGTGCCAGGATCCGACCTCTCCATAAGGGGGGGGGTGCACTGGGGTTGACCCCTCCAGAAAGTTGCGTGCAGGGCTGTGTATGTCTTTTGTAACCTGTCTGGGGGCTACCTGAAGGATTTATGCAGGGCATGCATCTTTTTTTTTTTCCTAACTCAGAGCTGAGCCAGAAAGGCTGCAGGCATTGCTTGAAAATAGTACAAGCCAAACTAACAACCTGCAGATACCTGGGGCAAAAGATTACCAATAAAACACACAATAGGCCATGTAAGGCCCAGGAGAAAAAGCTAGGGAGAGATTCTTTGGGAAACTAGGGCATTGAAAGCCCCGTGTATACAGGAGAATCTAGAAAGCCATGAAAATGCCCAAGGCAAGATGCTTATGCTCAGAGAAGACCTGCAAAAACCCTTACCTTTCACCTTAAGCTAATTTCTAGGCTTGAAATGTTGAAGGAGTGCCCGTACACAGAGCCTGTCTGCTAAGACTAGGAGAGTTTGGGTTTTGCGGGTTTTTTTGTTTTTGTGTCTTGTTTGTTTAGCTACTGGTGTTCAAGGAAATCTATGTCAAAATACTAGCTAAACACAAGCTGAGGAACACAGGCTTCAGTGACCATGCACAACAAGGAGAAAAGTCTTTGCAAATACAGTTTGGGAAATTCACTGAACAGATGGAGTACAATAGCCTTCAACAATACAGAAAGCAGCACACCCTGGAGAAAGTGGAAAATATGATTTCCAGAGTTACCACCTTATAATATTTAGATGTGTAGTTTTCAACAAAGAATTAAAAAGCATACATAGAAACAGGGAAATACGAACCCATTAAAAGGAACAATGTAAGTTGACAGAAACCATTCCCGATAAAGTCCAGATACCAGACTTACCAAAGACTTTAAAACAATTATCTTAAGTATGTTCAAAGAGTTAAAGGAAACAGGGACAAAGAACTAAAGGAAATCAAGAAAAAGTTATATAGACAAAATCAGAATATCAATAAAGAGAAATTATACAATGAAACCAAACAAATTCTGGAGCTCAAAAATACAATAACTGAAATGAAATATTCACTAAGATATTCAACAGCAGATTTGGAGAAGGTGGAATGCAAGAATCAGCTAACTCAGAGATTGGACAATTGAAATTATCTAGTCTGAGGAACAGAAAGAAAGGAATGAAGAAAGTGAACAGAGCCTAAGGGACCTATAGGGCACCATCAAGTGGATCATCATATACATTAAGGGAGTCCCAGAAAGAGAAGAAGAAGAGAAAGAGGCAAAAGAATATTTAAAGAAAAAGGTCCACCAAATCCCCAAATTTAATGAGAGATATGAGTCTATAAATCCAAGAAGTTCAACAAACTCTTAAATAGGATAAACTCAAAGAGACCCCCACACCAAGACATTATAAGCAAACTGTCAAAAGTCAAAGACAAAAAGAATCTTGAAAGCAGCAAGAGAGAAGCAACTTGTCACGTATAAGCGATCCTTGATAGGAATAGTAGCCAATTTCTCACTAGAAACCATGGAGGCCAAAAGGCATGAGATGACATATTTAAAGTGCTGGAAGAAAAAACTTGTCAAACAAGAATTCTATATATGGCAAAACAGTCCTTCAAAAATGGGGGAGAGGGCTTCCCTAGTGGCGCAGTGGTTGAGAGTCCGCCTGCCGATGCAGGGGACACGGGTTCGTGCCCCAGTCTGGGAAGATCCCACGTGCCGTGGAGCGGCTGGGCCCGTGAGCCATGGCCGCTGAGCCTGCGCGTCTGGAGCCTGTGCTCCGCAACGGGAGAGGCCACAACAGTGAGAGGCCCGCGTACCGCAAAAAAAAAAAAAAAAAAAAATGGGGGAGAAATTAAGACATTTCCAGATGAGTGAGGTCATTACCACTAGACCTTCCATATAAGAAATGCTAAAATAGTCCTTCAGGTTGAAATGAAACTCAAAGCTGTATGAAGAAATAAAGATTTTCAGTAGAGGTAAATGGATGGGCAAATATAAAAGCCAGTGTTATTGTAGTTTTAGTTTACAACTACACTTGTTATTTTTTACAGAATTTGAAAGATTAAATGAATGAAAATAATTACAAATCTATGTTACAGAGCATACGGTGCATAAAGATGTAATTTGTGACAACAAAAACATATAGGGAGGGGCAATGGAGTTGTTAAGCAACCAAGTTTTTGTGTGCTATTGAAATTAAGTTGGTATCAATTCAAGCTAGATTGTAATAAATTTAGGCATAAATGTCATTCTCATGATAACCACAAAGAAAATATCTAAAACACATATACAAGAGGAAATGAGAAAGGAATCAAAACAATTCATTCCAAAAAATATCAATTAAACACAAAAGTAGTAATGAAAAAAATGAAGGTCATAAAAAGGTATAGGACATACAGAAAACAGCAAAATGGCAGAATTTCTTCCTTATCAGTAATTACCTTAAGTGTAAATTGATTAAACTCTCTATTCAAAAGGCAGATTGGCAGAATGGATTAAGACAAACATGATCCAATTATATGCTGTCTACAAGAGATTCACTTCAGATCCAAAGACACAAATAGAGTAAAACGGAAGGATAGAAAAAGTTATTCCATGCAAATAGTAACCAAAAGAGAGCTGGGATGGCTATACTAATATTGGACAAAATAGACTTCAAGTCAGAAACTATTACAAGAGACAAAAAAAGACATTATGTATTGATAAAAGAGCCAGTTTATCTCTATATATGTACCAATCTATGAAGCCCCAAAATGTATGATGCAAACATTGACCGAATGAAGGAAAAAATAGACCATTCTACAACAATAGATGAACGCTACAGTATCACTCTCAATAATGAATAGAACATCTAGATAGAAGATCAATAAGGAAACAAAAGTCTTGACTCACACAATAAACCAACTAATCCTAACATATATATATAGAATATTCTACCCAACAACAACAAATATACATTCTTCTCAAGTAAAAATGGAACATTCTCCAGGATAGAACATATGTTAAGCCACATAACATATCTAAATAAATTTTTTAAAAATTAAAATCATGCAAAGTATCTTTTCCAGCCACACTGGAATGAAGCTAGAAATCAATAACAGAAAGAAACTTGGGAAATTTACAAATATGTGGAAATTAAAGAAGACACTCTAAACAACACCAATGAATCAAAGAAGAAATCATAAGGGAAATTAGAAAACACTTAGATGAATGAAGAAAAACAAAAACAAAAACCACAACATACCAAAACTTATAAGATGCAGCAAAGGCAGTGCTCAAAGGGAAATATATAGCTGTGAATACCTATATTAAAAAAGAAGAAAGATGTCCAGTCAATAACCTAACTTAACAATGAGGATCCAGAAAAGGAAGGGAAAAACTAAACCCAAAGACAGCAGAAGGAAATTTGGAATGGAAATAAAATAGAGAATAGAAAAACAATAGAATCAATGAAACTAAAAGTTAGTTCTTTGAAAAGGTCAGCAAAGTTGACAAACATTTAGCTAGACTAAGAAAGAAAAAAAGCAAGAAGACGAAAATAACTAAAAGCAGAAATGAAAGTGAGGCCATTACTACTGACCTTACAGAAATAAAAAGGATTATAAGAGAATATTGTGAATATTTGTATGCCAACAAATTAGGTAACCAAATGAAATGGACAAATTTCTACAAACACATATGTTACATAACCTGACTCAAAAAGAAATAGAAAATTTCAACAGACCTGTAACAAATTAAGAGATTGGACCAGTAATCAAAAACCTCCAAACAAAACAGATACATGGATAAAGAAGATATGGTGTATATACACAATGGAATATTACTTAGCCATAAAAAGAATGAAATAATGCCATTTGCAGCAACATGGATGGACCTAGAGATAATCATATTAAGTGAAGTAAGTCAGACAGAGAAAGACAAATATCATATGATATCACTTATATGTGGAATCTAAAAACATGATACCCTTGACAGAGTTGTCAAGTCCACTCAATGGGAAAAGAAAAGCTTCTTTAACAAATGGTGCTGGATTTCCACATGTAAAAGAATGAAGTTGGATCCCCTACCTCAAACCATATACAAAAATTAACTCCAAGTAGACCCACAACCTGAAATAAGAGCTAAAACCATAAAACTCTTAAAAGAAAACAGGGATAAATCTTCATGACCCTTTATTTAGCACTGTATTCTTAGATATGACACTAAAGGCATGTGGAACAACAAGAAGAAATAGATAAATTGAACTTCATCAAAATTAAACACTTTTGTCTATCAAAGGACATTATCAAAGTGAAAGACAACATGAGAGAATATTTGCAATCATTTATCTGGTAAGGGTTTAATATCCAGAATATATATGGAACTCCTTACTTAACAACCAAAGACAAACATTCCAAGTAAAAAATGAACAAAGGGCTTGAATAGACATTTCTTCAAAGAAGATACACACATGTCCAACAAACACATGAAAAGATGCTCAACATCGTTAGTCATAAATAATATCATTTCCATTTATTATAAGATGCTTTCTACATTATCCAGATATTATTAAAAGTAAGCAATCTAAATAATTTTATTGGAAACCCAACATCATTCACTGAGAATGTTTCTTATGTTGGGAACAAGATAAGTATGATCTTAAAAGAGCACTATTTTTAACATTCAACTAGATGTACTAACTGGTGCAGTTAGAAAAGCGAGGTATCCATATTCTTATTTGTGTGTGCATAAAAATGTCTCTTAAAGGATATACAAACTAATAGTGTTGACTATCTTTTTAGTGGGGGAGAGACTGGGTGGATATGAATCAGGAGTGGGAAGGAAACTCTTCATTGTATATTTTCTTATACTCTTTGATGTTTGTGCCAAATTAATGTTTCTTATTAAAATTAAACAATTTGTATAAGTGTATCATATTTGTTAAGTCTTAATTAGACTATTTCATCTTTGTTTTTATTTCCAAGTACTGTGCCCATGAACAGTTCTGACGGTTGTACAACATTGTCTTTAATTACAAAATTCAGTGCAAATTCACATAATAGCATGATTTTTTTTTTTCAGGTTAGTGTCCCAAAAATGAAACATAAGCCAACCAGGCAACAGAAGAAAGTGGCAAAAGGCTATTCCTCCCCAGAACCTGATATCCAGGACTCATCTGGAAGTGAAGGTAAAAATATTTATTGTAGACTATTGACTATAAGAGTCTAAATTTTGTAAAGTATATTACTATACTATGTTTGATATAAGAAAATGGTTTTTCATATTAACTCAAGGAGATTTGTAAGTTTTTGTGGGGGCAGGGATGATGTACAAGAAAAGCTATTTTAGATTATAAATTTCAAAACCAGGCCACAGGGTAAAGGCATGGGAAATGAAAAAAGGGGAAACATGCAAATCAAGAACCACACTGCAGTGCTAGCTCTTATGCCTTGTTAGCTTCTGAAAAATTGTTGCTGGTTTCCTAGATTCAACACAGGCACCATTTCTTGAGTTTTGGTCTCAGTTCCATGCTTCAGAAAAGTTTTTTATTTTCATAATAAATTACTGTGGTGTTTAGAAGTCACAGAAGTAAAAATATAACTATATCAAATTATGAACTAAATTTACTAGTGTGCCATTCTTGTTTAAGTCAGATAATGTATAAACTGTCTTGAACTACACTGAGATATAATCAAGGATTAAGGTAATGTCTGAGACATTATGAGAAAATAAAGTTTTCTTAAAACCGTAGTCTCTACTAAGTTCACACTAAGCTGGGGAACTCAGTTTTACAGAGATAATACTAGAGGTGAATAAATGGTAAATGCTAAGAAACTAGTAGATGACAAATAGTAAAGAGTTTAAAGGAAAGGGGGCTGAATTCAGCTTGAGGGAAGGTCCTTGGAGGAAAGGAACCCTGATGAATTATGAGGATTTTTAATGGTTTATAGCAATCTAGGCTTGAGGGATGCTGGTGAGTGGACACGATACTGGAATAAAAGAGGAATAAAATGAATAAAGTTCTAAAAGTAGGAGTCACATGGTACTGTTGTGCTCAAAAGGAGTATTAGTTATACTATTGTTCCCATTTCACAGAAGAGGAAAGTGAGACATGGGTTAACCTGCCCAAGGTCGTATGCCCCATGAGGCAGTATATATATATATATATATATGCAGATATTTTGGCTCCTTAATTCATTCTCTTATCCACTCCACTATATTACCTATAATGTATCAGCTGACATTTACTGAGTATTTAATGTGGGCCAAACTGGTGGTTAAACATACCTTCCTACAACCATGTGAAGTCTGAGTATTATTATTATCCCAAGTTTACAAATGAGAAAGCTGAGATCTGGAGAGAGGTTAAGCTCTGAACAAAAATGGAAAGGAAGGAATGGATATGAGAAGGGATTTTTAAAAATACCATACACTTTGTTAGTTGACAATAAAAATTTGTAGAAGAGATATTTAAACCAATTGAAAAGGTTTAAAGTTTGGGTTACTAAAGGAATAAAGATAACATTAACAATTAATTAAAAAATTGAAAAGGGAGCTTAAAAAGCTGACTTCTTCAGATGTAGGCAAATAGGCAAGAGGCAGAAGAGAGTAATACCTCCTCCAAGTTAATATATGTTTTTTGGTTTTTGGGTTTTTTTGCGGTACGCGGGCCTCTCACTGTTGTGGCCTCTCCCGTTGCGGAGCACAGGCTCCGGACACGCAGGCTCAGCGGCCATGGCTCACGGGCCCAGCCGCTCCGCGGCATGTGGGATCCTTCCCAGACCGGGGCACGAACCCGTGTCCCTTGCATCGGCAGGCGGACTCTCAACCACTGCGCCACCAGGGAAGCCCAATATATGTATTTTTAAAGAAATATTTTTGTCTATTTTAATTGGTTAAAAAATAAAGCTGATTCAATCCAAAATTTAACTAATTCGTGGTTACTTTAAATATATCTATAGTGTTCTAGTTTTGAAATATGATTGAAACTTCAAAAATGCCAAGTATTAGGAGTAGTATGTTAGTCTCTAAGCCATAAAAATAATGCCTAGGAAAATTATTACATGAGAATCATTAATCTGAAATTTAGATTGTTTATAATTAAATATGTTCACTGTTTTCACCAAGTTTATTCTAAATGTCTTTTTAGCTCAATCAGTAAAACCAAGTGCAAGAAGAAAAAAAGGGATAGAACTGGGAGACATTCAAACTTCCATTGAATCTATAAAACAAACACAGGAAGAAATTAAAAGGTAATACATACGACAGTGACTATTCATTTGAGTCTAGAGGAGTTAAGAATCCTGTTATGTAGGAAATCATATGCAAACTTTACATTTTTATAACATTGCTAAGCTAAAATAGAACCTTGGCGTCTGTCACCTGATTACTGAAACTTAGGAAATTCCTTCAGCACTAAAATATTTGGGAGAGATGGGGAGGTTGTTTTGTCTCATCTGTGAAACTGGAATTGGAGTCTCTTCATCTTACTGCTGTAGCATACTAGGAATGTAGTTGGGTTGAATGTGGAAGTGGGGTGGTTCCTGAGAAAGCCAGTCTCCTTTGTACATGGCTGATTTTAATTAGAATGTACCAGTTGTTAAAATATTGAAACACTTCCATAACAGTGGGCAAATAGCCACTACCCTGAGACCTTCAAGTGTTCCCTGTGCACTCCCAGACCCATCCCCTCACTCACCTCTGCAAGATCCAGCAACTAACGGTCATAACACGTAGGGAAGTTCCTTGGGAGGGAAGGGGTCCTGATCCTGCTCCACTGGTAAGGCTAGCATGAGTTCAGATCGGTTGTCTCCCATTGCTATATCAGATGTTAAGTTTTTTTAATATTAGCCAACCTTCTTTTGTGTATTCAGCACTCAGCGCTAGATGTCCTGGAGGATTTTTTTTTTTAAGATATTTTTTTCTGTTCTTGGTGATCTATGGCTTACATTTAATTGCTGTTTTCATCTACAGCCTCATTTCCTACCATTCCTCTACACTTACTCATGCTCTAGTCCTATGAAACTCCTCACATCTCCAGAATATACCGTGCTATCTCGTCTTTGGGTCTTTACCCACACTGAATCCGCTTTTTAGATTGCCCTTCCTCCCACCTTGCCCCTCAAGAAAATCCCTGTTTATCCCTCAGAATATAACTCAGATGTCACCCTTTTTGTAACATTTCTAATCACTCTGCCCCGTAGTTATTAATCCTTCCACTTGGCTCGTATGGCTCCCTATACACAGTCTTTTTGAGAGCTTACTGCGCTATAGAGTTGCTAATTGTGTGTGTCTGTTCCCTCACTCCACCCTGCCCCAGTTGGACCGTGAGCTTCTTTAGAGCAGGGAGTGTGTCTTCTGCATCTTGGTATCATCAGCCCTTATATAAAGTGCTTGAGTTTCCTAACTTAATTATATTTATAAATTAAAGAGCCTACTTGTTCATATTTGCCTCCTTTCTTTCTCTATACTCATAAAACACTTCAATAGAAGAAGTCAAAAAGAAAAACGTCTTCACTAATCAGCTCTTTTTAGCCAAAAGCGTTTAGAGTGGCATGAGGATAATGTAAGCTCATTTTATGACTAAATTAACATTTTTTTGTTAGCATATGAAATGCCTACAGAGCATTCTTCAAGTTAGGAATGTCACAATATTTGTTGTATTACTTTTTTCCTGGTGAATTAAGGATTTTTCTCCAACTCTGCCTTTGTCTCCTAAAGAAAGATAAAAGAACCTTAGTGGGCCAACTAAGAAGCAAAATTTTTGTTTTAAAACCACTGTGATAACAAAGAAAGTGATATATTTTAAAGTCATCAAACTTTAAAAATTATGTTTAACACACATCATTAAGTAATATATTTGGTACAGTGCAGAGTATAGATTAGGCAAGACCTAATAGTGGTTCCACAAAGCATAATCAGCTCCCTGTTCAGGTGGTAGTAATTGATGGAACTTTATACAATTGAATTTTATACAATGATCATATATCAAATTGTGATTTCTTTGCTAACATTTTTGGTAAATAATTATTAAATTTATTGTTGCTTATTTCTATAGAAATATTATGGCTCTTCGAAATCATTTAATTTCAAGCACACCTGCCACGGATTATTTTCTGCAACTAAAAGACTACTTCATCATTTTTCTCCTGATTTTGCTTCAAGTCATAATAAACTTCATGTTTAAGTAGAAGTTCTTTACCATTGAATCAATGAACTGGAATGATCATATTTGGCCTGGGACCAATGTTGAAGATGCTTTGGTCTTTATTGAAACATCACAATATTTCTAAAACAGAAAACCTTAGAAATATATGTAGAACTGTTGACTTTTCCTACCTTCTATCCTTAACCCTGAAATAAGATCTATTCTATTTGGTTATTAAAGTGAACTATGTGTTAAGTGCCAGAACATTTCTAGCTTTTGTGAGACTGTGTCTACATGTGAGTATAATAAATCCACATGTATACACAATTGTGTCTTATGTATACCTTACAGTAGTCTTTGTAGTCTATGGTATGTTCGTGTTATGAAATATATAGCATTAATGTCATTCATAACAAAAATGCTATCAATCTTATAAATATATGTGTAGCAATCTATTTTCTTCATAAAACCGGCACAAAACTTCTATCAGTAAGGAATTACAGAATGGGAAATGATGGGATAATAGACATAAATAGTTCAATGCACTGTACTGTGAAAAAAAAATCATTTCTAAAGCATTCAGTTCAATTGTCTTCTTAGAAACAGCAAAAAAAAAAAATTGTGGTCAAAATTGATTTGAGAGACAAGGTGGCAAACTGCTTTATCAAAAGTTTACACAAGATTTTTTTTAAGCCCTAGAATTTAATATTTATAGATACAGGTATAAATATATGTATGTGTATATCAACAAAAAAAACCCTGGTACTCGGATCTACTGATTATATATTTCCTGTCATACCTGTATAACACCCCATTAAGCACTTGCTGAAAAAAGTGTGGTCAAACTTGATTGCTGTCCTTCTTTCTTTTTTTTTTTTAAACTCAGTTGGTCCAATAACATAGGCCAACTTTTAGAGATGGAATTATAGGGTGTATGAAATGCTGATAGTCATGATTTTTCATTATGAAAAAGTTATTTTAGCTTTCATTTAGATTCTAGTGTGTTCAGTGAAACAGTTGAATAGAAAATATATATATAACCAATATTTTACTTCAAAAGCCAAAAAGAGAAGGACAATGAGAAAAGACACTTCGTGTGGTGGTATTTATGTGTATGTTAAAATTGGTTTCTTTAAAATGTGCAATAAGTTGAGCATCTAAGAAGAGCATCAAGTTCTCAAGTTTAATTCTCTGTTATCCTTCTCTGTTCTCAGTAACTGCAGTCTGTGGCAAAACCACAATTCCTCGAGATTCCTTTTGTTCAGGCTCAGGCAAACATTTTTCCTAAATATTTTTTTCAGTTTAATGTTTTTCCTTTATGTATCTTAGAATTCTGAAAGTAGATTTTGAAATGAAAATGAAGGTCAGAGAGAATAATTGCTCTGGCTACACTTGCCTTCGACTAAGAAGAGACTGAGACACTAGTAAAAATACAATCAAATGTTTATGCCATGATAAGTATAAAATCAAGGAATGATTGCTAAATTATGAAAATTGAAAATGATTAAAAGGGCCTGCTTTTTACCACCTAACCAATATAGCTATCTTAAATATCCTTAGATTTTATGAAGAGCTATTTCCCATGTATTTTTGGCAAAAAAGTGTATTCCATATGTATGTGTGAAAACATTTTTTAAATAGATTATGCGTAAATAACATATACCTACACCCAGTATAAGTATAGGTATAATGTGACTACACTAGAATAGGTGGGGTTTTGTTTGTATTTCATACTTGTTGATATAATTTTTATACTCACTTTCTGTTACCAATGTTATGCTCTACTGCCTATTCATTGATATATATTTTGTAAATACTGTACGACTTGATCCTTTTTTATGGTTTAAATTAGTATTAATTTATATAAGTTGATTGGCTGATCACAAAATAATTTCATTATTAAACCCTGAAAACTTATATTTTGTGTTGGCAACTCCCCTTTGGGACTTTAGTCATGTTACTTTCATTTGGTCTAAACAGTGTTTTATTTGTATGGTTATCTTCTAAGACTGGAGAGGTAGTTATTTACTTTTGTATATTTTCTTGTTAGGGCAAATGTGTTATGGGCTCTTATTACTCAAGGAGTCAAAAACTATTTCATGAGAAAGAGCAGGGTTACTCATGACTGTTTCTTATACACTAAAAGCATATATCTAATCTAATAGTCTTCTTATGTTTTTATTTGTGTGAGTTCCTTTCTGTGAACTGAACACAAAACTCAGGAATAGGTGGCTTAGTTTTAGATCAGTGCTTATACTAGGCTTAGTATGTGAATACTTTAAAACACACAATTAACTTTGTATTTAGCCATATATGTAGTTGACTTCTCCACCTGAGATTAATCTTTCTTCACAATGGATTCATAAAAATTGTGATTTACAGTTCCCAGTTGTCTGAGAGCCTCATGGTGGTTTTTAGGATTTAAGACCTATGACCGTTTTTTTTTCATTTGATCAAAAATTTTATTTTTTCACTTGAAAATTTAAATGAGTAATAATTATTGATGTGTGCATTTCTGTTTTAGTTGTTAAATATACTATGCCTTCAGTTATCTACCATTTAGTGAGACGTAGCTGGCCCGGGAAAAGATAATAAATACAGCATGTGAAATAAGTTTCAGCAATAGATATTTTACTTATATTTCATGTCAGTACTTTTTTGTATTACTTATACAGTGTAATCTTTGTTACCATTCCATTGAAACAATTGGCCTTGTAAAATAAAACCCTCATTTAGTATTTACGCTTTTGTGCCTTTAAGAAAATACTTTTTGTCATTTTTGTGTTACAGAACTATAATATGATTCAAAGTGTTTATAGTCTTAATTATCACAAAAGGGTCATTTCTCTGTCACTTAATTTCCTTTTATATAGCTATAGCATATTTAAACAGTAATGCTGTACTTTTATAAGGGTTTTTGTCTATTTACCTATCTCAAATATATCCTTCAGTTTCAGACATCATTGAAGTAGACCTGTCAGATTATTCTGCGTATTGTAAACAGTGCCTTTTTGATAGAATTCACAGTTTTAGGGTGTCAACTCGTGCCATATACACACAAAATTATGTGGAAAAGGCAGTTTTAACTTTCTGAAGAATATCTTAGTCAAATATTTAAGGAAAAAATGTATAAAATTCCATTTTTTCCAGTGTTTAGCATTTCTAGTGAGCAATGAATATATTTGGGGGTTTTTTTGTTTGTTAGACATACAGTGATAATGAGCCATACATGATGCTGCAGATTATTTTGAATTATGTTAAATGTATAGAAATAAAATATTAAAATTAGCGTTTATACCAAATTTTCCAAATTGAACCATAGTGGGGTCAGGGGGGAACCCCACACAAATCACTAAGTTTACATTTCAACCTCTATCTTATTTGACTACATGGAAAAAGAGATTCTTGGGCTTCCCTGGTGGCACAGTGGTTAAGAATGCCTGCCAATGCAGGGGACACGGGTTCAAGCCCTGGTCCGGGAAGATCCCACATGCCACGGAGCAACTAAGCCTGCGCGCCTAGAGCCCATGCTCTGCAACACAAGAAGCCACCGCAATGAGAAGCCCGTGCACCGCAACGAAGAGTAGCCCCCTGCTCGGTGCAACTAGAGAAAGCCTGTGCACAGCAACAAAGACCCAACGCAGCCAAAAATAAATTATGAAAAAAAAAGAAAAAGATTCTTTAAAATGTATATAACCTGCCACTATTATGTAATTTGCTTTCATTCTGTTTACCTGTAGTATGAATTTAGTATATTTAATTTGCTTTTTGTTACTCTTAACATACTGTTTGTTTCGTTACAGTTTTTAATTGAAGGATGGACTGTTAAAATTGTATAGGACCAGTGTCTCCTTAATATGATTAACATATTTAGAAGAACCACAAGAAACCCATGACAAAATGAATGTGAATATACTTTCTAAAATATTTAGAAAATTTTATCTTTCTGCACTTATTATGTAAAATTATTTTAGTATTACAACATTGAAATTTATTTAAAGAAAAAATGCCATGAAACATTTGAACTGATGAGCCACAGAACTTCAGTTGAAAATTTTCACTTCTTAGCATGCTAACTATTCATTTAAGTTAAATATCCTGTTTAATGGCCATTTATAAATTCAAATACTACCACTGGTCAGTTTTGTAAAATAGAATAAAAGGATGTTATCTGCAGTGTAAATACAGCACACTGTCAAATTCTTTTCCTTAAGGTGCATAGTAAATGTACAGATAGTCATAGGCAACTGTTTTGTAATGTATTACATTTCTAATCTGTTATTCCTAACCTATTATAAAAGTTTGCAGAGACAAAAGAATTGAATTTTTCTAATCTGTAAAATGATGCTAACTTCGACAAGTAGGCATTCTAAATAAAATTTTTAAAAAGAGTAAACTGATCAAACGACTGAATATAACATATGGTGACCAGATTATTTAGTCTTAATTTTTTAATTAAAAATAATTTTGTGTGGGGGGGTAGTTGTGAAGGATGGTGAAGAGCTTGGAAGGGATTTAACAGCTAGAATCCTTAATGTATGCTTTACGTGATGCTTCATATTCATTCTTCTTGAATACTCATAATAACCTTCAGATGAGTGGAAGTTACATTTTACAGATGAAGATTCTGAGGCTCAGAGAAGTTAAATGATTCTAAAAGCTACATAGTAAGAGTGACAGCGAGCCCAAGTTTGAACCCATGTCTGACTTCAATGTCCATTATCTTTCCACTGTACACTTAAATAGAACTCTGACTTTACTTCTAAATCCACTGCTCAAATCGAGTAACCCCTTTGTGATGGGTAAGAACGAAAGAACCTTGGGAATTCCCTGGTGTCCAGTGGTTAGGACTTGGTGCTTTCACTGCTGAGGCCCAGGTTCAGTCCCTGGTTGGGGAACTAAGATCCCACAAGCCGCGTGGTGCTGCCTAAAAAAAGAAAAAGAAACTTGCCATTACACAAGCATATACACAAAACCCACATGAAAAAGTTTTTCCCCCCGCAAATCACCTATTAGTCCATACTGAGTCAAAATCACACATGTTCCAAGAAATCATTCCTCTTCAGTTTTCCTCTTTTCCTCCATCATCCTCCCCTCCTGTATTTGCACCCCTCAGGATCCAGTTCCTTCTGGTTAATAGTGAGCTGGTTCTGCCTTACTGGGGGGAAGGGGAGGGCTGACAGGCTTCTTCTGTCCTATGCATAGGAATAAGGGGTAGGGAAAACAGGCCCTCACTGTTCAACCTCAATGAAACATCTACAAGGTAAATAATTTTCTTACTAATGTTGACCACACTCTAATAGGTGTCCTGTATTGTGTTATGATAATCAGCTCTTTTGCACCTTACAAAATATCCCTTTCTTGTGGAGATAGTGGGCCCCTACAGTGGTGACACGTCACAGTAATTTGTTGAGTATGTTGTACTTGTTGAGTGCTTAGTACCTACGAGGCACCATGCAAAAACAAACAAAAAAACCGCCTTGTAAACATTCTCACCCTCCTTAAAACCTTGATTTTTTTTTTTTTACTTATCTATTATCACCATTTTTTTTTAAGATGAGAAAAGCGGAGACAAAAGAATGTCACAGATAAGTACATGGCACCGCAAACCCAGGTCTAAATATTAAGCCTATGCTCTTAACCATTTCATCCTTAAGAGAGAGGGCATGTGTGTGTCAGTATACGAAACAGTATGTTGTTTCTGCTTAACAGTATGGTTTTTTCTGCCGTCGGATTGTGTCCAGTAATCTTCGGTCACTGTGTTTTTAAAGCATCCTATTGATTACCAATGTGGCTAAGTGTTCACATCTATCACCTCTGCTAAAGAAAAATTAAACTGTGGTGGGTTTCATAGTGATACCTAAGCCCAGGAAATGTGGCAAAGCCCCCAGCAGAAAGCACGAAGCCTGCAGCTCGTGACTGTAGCCAGGGCCTCCTCATCTGTCCTACAACCCGAAAGAGAACCGCTGATGCAGAGTGTGGACAGGATATGCACGAGTCCAAGGCAGAGGTTTTTGTTACAAAACAGCGAACTTTTGAGGGAGGTCAGGAACGAACCGAGCTCTAGCCGCGGTGCCCAGTCCCTCCGCTCTCGTGCCGAGTTCCTGGGAGACGGAGGGATCTGGTGGCAGCTGAAGCCTCCAAGAAAGAGGAATGAATTCACCTAGGAGGGGGAGAAGGGCTTGCGGTTTCCTGTCCGGGGACAGCTCCCGAGAAGCCCCGACCTCTTTCCCATCTTCGCGGGCTTTTGAACCGCTAGCTCCTACTGGCAGAACGGCGGGGCTCTCCCACTGAGCGGGCGGGAAGGTAGACCCTCGCCCAACCAAGAAACCGAGCAGCACCGGCTTCCGGCCTCCTCCCCGCCTCTTCCGCTTCCGCCTGCGCCCCGCTCCTGGTCGTGCTGGGCTTCTACAGGCGGCGACCCGAAGCTGTTGGAAGCTGAAGGGCTATGGCCGCTGCGGGATCTGTGAGGGCCGCGTTGCAGGTGGCGGAAGTGCTAGAAACCGTCGTGAGCTGCTGCTTGGGGCCCGAAGGGCGGCAAGTTCTGTGTACCAAGCCCACTGGCGAGGTGCTGCTCAGCCGGGATGGCGGCCGCCTCCTGAAGGCGCTACACTTAGAGCATCCCATAGCCAGGTACTTGCGTGTCACGCCCCAGACCGTTAGAGCATCCTATAACCAGGTACTCAGGTGCCGCACTCCAACCTTCAGTCCATCTCCCTGAACTTCTTGTTCCTGAGCTTATGCTCCTGGAAGAACTGACCTTGGACGAGACCAGTGTACGCTCAGAGTTAGAGCGCTGCCCGCTGCCCGAGGGAACATTCCCAGACATCGAATCATTAACAACTGCCGAGAGCTTGTCTCACTCCTTTCCTTCCGGCTCGACCCAACCCCTAGAATCTTGAAGTAGAACAAAGTAACTTAAAAAAGGAAAAAACTAAAACTAAGGATATCACAGAGACAGTATTCTCGTTTTATGCCTGTAGCTGTAAAAACATGGTTTCAACTTGATTTAGGCAGCCCTCTGAGAATCTGAGTTGCTTTATTTCTTTCTTGTACAGGATGATGGTGGCATGTGTTTCCAGTCATCTAAGAAAAACAGGAGATGGTGCTAAAACATTTATTATCTTTCTTTGCCATTTACTCAGAGAACTTCATGCAATCACAGACAAGGAAAAGGATTCTTTCTTTTCTGAAAATATTCAAACCCATGGAAGGCACTGGAAAAAGTGTTGTCAGTGGAAGTTTATTTCCCAAGCTCTTCTAACATTTCAGACACAAATATTAGACTACGTTATGGACCATTACTTAAGTAGACACTTTTTGTCCATCTTTTCTTCATCCACCAAAGAGAGACCATTGTGTAGGAGCTCTTTAGAGATGCTCTTAGGAGCATACTTTTGTGGAAGAGTGGGAAGAAATAATCACAACTTTGTATCACAGTTGATGTGTGACTACTTTTTCAAGTGTACAGCTTGTGAAAGTGGGTTTGAAGAAGTACTTGAGTTAGTGGATGACTGTTTTGTCGAGTTGAAAGTTGGTGTCACTGGCCTTCCTGTTTCCGATTCCAGGATCATAGCTGGGCTTGTGCTTCCCAGAGACTTTTCCGTGTACTGTCCAGCAGACGGTGACATAAGAATAGTGATAGTAATAGAAACCATTCAGCCTCTTTTTTCAACTTTTGGATCAGAGTTTATTCTAAATTCAGAAGCACAGTTTCAGACATCTCAATTTTGGATTACAGAAAGGACAAAAGCGATAATGAAATATTTACAGAAGCAGAATGTAAAATTGCTCCTATCTACTGTGAAACAACCAGACTTAGTAATTTATTGTGCAGGACTGAATGGCATATCCGTGGTGGAGTGTTTATCATCTGAAGAACTTTCTCTTATCCAGAGAGTCACTGGTCTCGCTCCCTTTGTAGTACCACAGGCGGCTTCTCAGTATGAACTCTCTAACACTGCTATGGTGAAATTTTGTAAGCCCTTTATTCTTAGATCCAAAAGGTATGTTCATCTTGGCTTGATTAGCACATGTTCGTTTACACCACACTGTATAGTTCTTTGTGGTCCAGTGCAGGGTCTTGTTGAACAACATGAGGTTGCTTTACATGGGGCATTTAAAATGCTTCGGCAATTATTTAAAGACCTTGATCTAAATTATGTGACACAAGCCAGTGACCAAAATTGTACTTCAAGTCCTCTTATTTATAAGAATAGTAGAGAAATTAATGACTTACCAGAAATTGTTAATGGCTCAATACAAAGGCCATATCAGGACACAGTTGTAAAGAACAAAGATGAACTGGCAAAAACTCAAACATATTTAAAAGCATATTCAAATTTGGTAGTTCCAAGTGTAGAATTAGAAACAAATATATTGTGTTCAACACCAACAGTGACACTAACAGATACATACCAGACAGATGCAACACTGAGATGTTTCTCTCCAGACAAAGCCAGGATAATGGATGACCATGAACCATTTATTGAGAGTAATTCTGCTAACTCAGCAACAGAAAATACTAGAAGAGAAATCTCTTATGAAAATTTACAAGTCACAAAAAATGCTAGAAAGGGGAGCATATTACCAGTGAGATATAAGTCACTAGAGATGTGTACTTCCCAGAGTTACTGTTTCTCATCTGTACCAGCTGGTTGTGTTTTGCCAGTGGGTGGTAATTTTGAGATCTTGTTGCATTACTATCTTCTCAGCTATGCCAAAAAGTGCCAGCAATCAGAAGAAACCATGGTTAGTATGATAATTGCTAATGCACTTTTAGGCGTTCCCAAAATCTTGTATAAGTCTAAGAAAGGAAATTACAGCTTTCCACAAATATATATAAGAGCTCTCCATGCACTGCAAACCAATCAACCCATGATAAGCAACCAGACAGGTTTGGAATCAGTTGCTGGTAAATACCAGTTACTAACTTCAGTTCTTCAGTGTTTGAGAAACATTTTAACCATTGACTTGGTAATCAATATTAAGAGACAACCTCAGGAAATTTATGATCAAGATTCGGAAGAGGAACTATAAAATTGGAAGCTTTTTATTAACCAAAGTTTTAATCCAACTCAAGCCATAAAGCAAGGCAGGCATGTGACCACTGATTTTCAAGTTAATTCAGTCTAGTTAGGAAAACAGCATAACTTAAAAAGTCTTTAGAAGTACACAAGGCCAGCACACATTCAGACACAAATATTAGAGACTACATTATGGCACAGTTCTGAGGAGGAATCCTTCTGGATGGGTGAAGCCAAGATCTGAGTAAGTGTATCTTTTTTCCCCCTCAGTATCCCTGTGTCTCTGCTGTGTGTTAGTCTGTGCATTTGGGGGAAGGTATTTCCTTATAGCTCCTTTTTACTTTTCTGTATCTTTTTTCACTCTTCATCCCTTCTCCCTTGCCTTTCTGTATCTAGTTAATAGAGTAATTTAATCTCAGATATGGATGTGGTCTTCAAATGCCATCCTACTTTAATTGTTTATAATATAAAACATTATTTGCTTTATTTAAAATGATTTATTTTCCTACTCATAATTTCTATAGCAGTGAGTAAAAGGCTCATTTTCTTTTTCTCAGAGTGTGAGTAAAATTAGTTTTTACTTTTTTGTGGCCCCTTGTTTAGAGCCTGGATAGATTTTTTCCCCATTCATACACCAATGAGTATGTCACCATAAATGTGGCTTTGTGCATTGTAAACTTATTTTCATTTCTTTAGTTGAAAGTTAATTCCAGAAAGGATATGAAATTCATGCTATCATTTTCTCCTGTCCTCTAAGAGCTTGCAAAACTAATTCATGTATTTGCTGAGTTTTCTTATATTTGGTGCATAGCCAGAGTTCAGTAGTAATGCAAGAGGGAGGGGATATGGGGATATACATATGCGTATAGCTGATTCACTTTGTTATACAGCAGAAACTAACACAACACTGTAAAGCAGTTATATTCCAGTAAAGATGTTAAAAAATAATAATAATAATTTGAGAATTACAGTTGGCTCTCCAGTCCTTGGGTTCTCCATCTGTGGATTCAACCAACTGTGGATTGAATATATTCAGGAAAAAAAATTCCAGAAAGTTCCAAAAAGCAAAACGTTAATTTGCCAGGTGCACTGGCAACTATTTATATAGCATTTACATTGTATTAGGTATTATAAGTAATCTAGAGATGATTTAAAGTACACAAGACAATGTGCACAGGTTACATGCAAACACTGTGCCATTTTATATAAGGGACTTGAGCACCCACAGATTTTGGTATCCTCGGGAGGGGGGGAATGTTCTGGAACCAACCCCCCTTGGATCCCGAGAGACGACTGTATTTATTTCTAATATGAATTTTTTAATGTTTATATTTTATCTTAAAGGTTTATAAATGCAAATAATACTGTGCACCTAGCTGTGAATAAGGACAGTGTCTTCTACTTTTAGTAGTTCTCTGTAACACCCCAGGCAGTGCTGTGTTCATACCAAGTATTCGGGAGTGCTTGTTGAATAAAACTGTTATCTTTAATCTGATCTAATTATGTGTTTCCAGTTTACTAATTCAGCAGATTCTTATTGAGTGCCTACTATGTGCCAGATGCTGAATATACCATGGTAAACAAATAGGTATGGTTCCTACCTTCATGCACCTTTCCTCAAAGGTTAATGGGTAGTAGATGGTGACAACACTTGGATCAAGATTAAATTTAGGAAAACTGATTAAAATTTCATTACAGTTAAACTTGAAAAAGCGATGACTAATAATGTATTTAAGAACTGTAATATTCCATCATGCAGATCTCATGATCTTTTATATTAAATATAATTTCATTTTTGTAAGGTTTATGCCATATGTGATAACATTATTTCACTTCTGTGACTATGGAGAGAATGTATTAGCTCTGTTTCTTTGTGTGTATGTGTGTGTGTGTATATATATATATATATATATATGTATATATATATATTTTTTTTTTTTTCGGTATGCGGGCCTCTCACTGCTGTGGCCTCTCCCGTTGCGGAGCACAGGCTCCGGACGCGCAGGCCCAGCGGCCATGGCTCACGGGCCCAGCCGCTCCACGGCACGTGGGAGGCCCCTGCATCGGCAGGCGGACTCTCAACCACTGCGCCACCAGGGAAGCCCTAGCTCTGTTTCTTATACAGATTTCATAGATATATAAACGTACTGTAGGGCTTCCCTGGTGGCGCAGTGGTTGAGAGTCCGCCTGCCGATGCAGGGGACACGGGTTCGTGCCCCGGTCCGGGAAGATCCCACATGCCGCGGAGCGGCTGAGCCCGTGAGCCATGGCCACTGAGCCTGCGCGTCCGGAGCCTGTGCTCCGCAACGGGAGAGGCCACAACAGTGAGAGGCCCGCGTACCGCAAAAAAAAAAAAAGAATAAACGTACTGTAAAATTGTTGTATAATTTTTTCCATTCACTTTTTTAAATTGCCTGTCAGGTCACTTGATAGCTTTGGTTTATTTTGTTGTTGTTGTTTTAAATACTTCATCATTGAAGGCATTCAGAGACTTTTCCATGTTTGCCTGTGCCTTGCATATGGTAGACATTTTATAACTGTAAATAATCACTAGCCCAGGAGCCACTTTGTAATCTGGGAGTGGGTCTTTTTGTGTTTGGCACCTCATCTAATATCTGGCACACGGTAGTAGCCAGTAAATGTCTGTTGAGAAACTCTGGTCCTCATGGATGAGCTCCTAATTATTTCTATCAAACTTTCATGGAAAAGGATCTGTTTGCGGGGGAAAGAAGCAAAAAATGTAGAACAGATCTGCACAAAGCAATCGTTTTTCTTTTAATTAAAAAATCCTCAAAAATGGTGATAAAGCTTTCATGGGTCATCCTTGTCATTTACAGAATAACACTAGGGAGTTTATATTACTGGGTTAGATAAAAGAGCACTTCACAAATGTAATTACGTTATACTTAAACCCACTTACACAAAGGATTTGAGGTGACCTGCAACAAAAAATAGATGAAATTAAAGTAAAATCTAAATAAAAATTAAAGAATCAAGAGCAAAGAAAATGTAAAAATGATTAAAAGTCAAGACCATGTTCCTGTTTTTATTCTGCATAATGAATAACCTCAAAATTTACTTGATTGGAATCACTATATTATTACCTTCATGGTTCTGGGAATTGCCTGGATTTCGCTGAACAACCTTCCCTGTATCCTGTTGGGTGAGGCAGTCGTGCAGGTCAGCTGAAGTTCAAGGAGAGGGAACACAGGCCCCACCACTCAATGGAAAGTGTCAGTGACACATTATAAGAAGAGCATGTGGGATGAGATATATATTGAGGCAGCTATCTTTGGAAAACAGTCTGCAGCACCATGGGAGAGAAAAGAGGACAACTTCTCAGCTGAGGTTTTTATTATTGTTTTCTGAAGTTACGTGTCAGTCCACCTCCCACAAACACGTTTTCCCCAATAACTTTTATGAACTCATTTTTTTCTCACTGGGTCAGCACAAGCCATTTTTATTCCCAAAACAATAGGCATTGAATAGTTGAATATCTCTGAACTGCTTTAGCCAGGGAGCTGTTTAACCATGTTACACTGGAAATGTTAGGGTATGCATGTTTTAGACTAAAAGGGACGGGGAAGAGGAATGCAATTTGAGCCTGAACTCTTTTTTTTAAATTAATTTACTTATTTATTTATTTAATTTTGGCTACATTGGGTCTTTGTTGCTGTGCGCGGGCTTTCTCTAGTTGCGGTGAGTAGGGGCTACTCTTCATTGTGGAGCATGGACTTCTCATTGCGGTGGCTTCTCTTGTTGCGGAGCACGGGCTCTAGGCGCCCGGGCTTCAGTAGTTGTGACATGCAGGCTCAGTAGTTGTGGCTCGCGGGCTCTAGAGTACAGGCTCAGTAGTTGTGGCGCACGGGCTTAGTTGCTCTGCCCGTAGGATGCATGTGGGATCTTCCCGGACCAGGGCTTGAACCCGTGTCTCCTGCATTGGCAGGCGATTCTTAACCACTGTGCCATCAGGGAAGTCCCGAGCCTGAACTTTTGTCAGAAATTACTCATCTCCTCCCAAAAGGAATAGAATATGTTTTTCTTATCATCACAGAACAGCAGAGAAAACAAAAACTACAGTTGGAAGGGGATATATATATATATATCCCCTTCCAACTGTAGTTGGAAAAAGTATATATATATATACTTTGCAGTTCTGTTAACAGCAAGAGATGGTAACAACCTAAACTCTAGATGGATCCACAAACTAAATGGGATAGGGGCAGTGACTGGTGGGGGAGGGGGTAACATGCATAGGGAAGAGGTGAAAAGGTGATTTCTCAGTGTATACCTTATGGCATTTTGATTTTTGAACCACTTGAATACTACTTATTCAAATGAGATAAAATTTAAAAAAATAGATTTAGAGCAAACACATAGAATGCACCCCAAGTAATAATAAGGATCCTGGCCTAAGGAAACACAAGATCAGAATGGAAGAAAAATGATGTGAGATACACAATGATGGATCAGTACTTCTACAGTGGAAGAAAGGATACAGTCAAAAGAGGGAATATTCTCTTAACTATAATTGGCTAGGGGTTTTCTCAACAATTCTGGAAACGTTCTCCCTTAGCAGGCTACTATGAGCCAGGGAAGTCCCAGCAACCAGTGTGGCGTTCATTTCCTCATGGAATTTTCAGTCCTGGGCCTGGCTTCCTCTTATGCAGACTCACCATCAGATTTTGTCAGCACGTTGAGAATGGCTCTGTCTCAGGGTCTGAGTCAAACCAAACTTGTGAGCATGATCAATTTATTTACAATAAGAACTGTTCCAGGAACTAGAATATTCCAAGTCCGTCTGACCAGTCTTTCCTTTATGTATGGACCTGTTTTATTACTTCCTGTGGGAAGTAATAATCAGGTGGTTGCTCAGTAAGCATGGAATCAGAACAAGAGAAATCAAATTAACTCCTCCCAGCCAGTTATGCTCCAGTTCCCCAGTGCTCGGTCCTGGCCTTCTACACCTACACTTGCTTCCCATGGGATTCTGTCCAGGTCTGTAACGGTGCCACTACATGCTGATGATTCCAAATTTTGTATTTCCAGCCAACCTCTTCTCTCTAATCCCAACTCATTTATCCAACTGCCAACCAGTCTCCATGTGGATGCTTACCCTTAACATGTCCAAAACAGGATCTCTATTTCCCATCCCCTAAACCTGGCCTTTCCCCTGCTGTCCCATCTTAGTTAATGGTATCACCAGTCTCCCACTCATTCAAAACAAAAACCTGAGAGACATCTTGCCTCCAGTCTTTCCTTCACATCACACAGCCAATCAGCAAATCCTGCTGGCCCCACAAATAAAGTGGATTTCAAATCCACCCATTGCTCACAGTTGCCTTTCTAGCCCAAGTCACTTCATCTCTTAACTGCAGCAGCCTCCTAATGGTCTTCTTCGCCTCTGTCTCACCTTGTACTTTATCCTAGAGTGATTTCCCCCCCACTTCTTATTTCAAATGTTTTGACTCCACAAAAAAGTTGGGGGAAAAAAAAGCACAACAAACACCCACAAATCCTTCATCTAGATTCACCAATTACCATTTTACCCTTTGTGCATGCGTGCATGTGTGTGCACGCGTGTGCGCGCGCGCGCGCACACACACACACACACACACACACTTCACTGAACCATTTGAAAGCAAGTTGTATCGCTAAATACCTCAGTAAGTATTTACCATGAACAAGGACTTCCCCTACATGATTGAATGATTCTTTTAAAAATGCAAATCCTGTCATGTCATTCCTCTGCTCAGTCTTCCAAAGGTTTTTCCTTCACACAGAATGAAATCCAAATTTATCATAGTCTACAGGGCTGTACATGATCTGTTCCCCTGCTTATCCCTAAAATCTCATCTGATACTCTCCCTCTAGCTTTCTCCCCACCAGTTACACTATGAGTCAGGACAAGTTATGCCATACTGAGGTAACAAATAACTCCAGATCTCAAGAGCCTTGACACAGTACAAATTGATTTGTTGCTCACATTCATGCCTATTAAAGGTCAGGCTTCTGATCCCACACTGTTTTCTTCCTCACTCCCAATTCAAGGCAGGTGGAGCAGTCACTGTCTTGAGCGTTACCAATCATCACGCCAGAGAGAGAGAAAAAAGATCTAGAGGGTCTTGCATTGGCTGTGTTCAGAACTGGCTTGTGTCATTTCTGCTCATGACTCACTGTCCAGAATTCGTCACATTGTCCTACCCATCCACAGAAGAACCAGGTAGTGCAGTTCTACCTTGTGCCTGGAATGAGAGAGAACCAGGACATTTGGCAAACAGCACGAATGAGTACCCAAACTGGCCGCCTTTCTGTCCCTTGAACGCACAAGTTCGTTCCAGCGTCTGAGTTTTCCATTTGCTGTGCTGTCTGCATAAAAGTCTTCCCCTCTGGTCTTCATATGGCTCACTTCCTCACTTCATTCAGGTACTTCTGCTTTAATGTCACCTCCTTAGAGATAACCTTTCTTCACCTTTCAGTCTAAAATAATGCCATATTCCTTCCCCATGACCTCCCTTGTTCTCTATCTTCCTACCTTGTTAAGCTCTTTTTGAAGCACATATCTGGTGTTATTAGTATGTGTGTTTATTTTTTGTATTGACTGCTTTCCCCACAAGAATGTAAACTCCACGAGGACTTTGACTTTTTCACTTCCATATTTCCAGCATGTGGGATAGTACCTGGGCAAGCAGGCACTCAGTGAATGAATGAATGAATAGGAATGGACCAATGGAAAGACTGACTAAGGCTCCCTTCTCCTGAGCGGTGATCACATAGATCCAACCAACATTTGCCTCAGTGACTCCATTTTTGTTAAGCTCCGATGAACCCAGTTTTTTCTTAAAATACTAAATCACTGCAGAGTCCTACCAGCCTGGAAGCCATTCTGTTTCCTTCAGGTGACTTAGCATGTCCCTGTTCTAAACAATCATTTGTTCATTTTAAAGAGTAGCTCTCACTAGGAAGTTTCATTCCCAAGTCTGTGCCGAAAGCCTCCCTGTAGCCTTATGTAGACATGCTGTATTATGGTTGAATCGCATTTATTCTTAGGTTAACAATATGGTAAATATGCATAGTTCTTGCAGTCTCTGTCATTTACAATAACTTCTTTGGATGTTTGTATTGATATTTAGCCCCAAGTAAAATCACCAATGCCAGATCTTATTATAAATAAGATCTGGGTGAAACCCTCCCTGATTATAGCAACCAAGGTTCTTGTGCCCAGATTAAACACACCTAGTTAGTAACTGGCTGTGCTTCTTGAACTACTCAGGGAGGTTTCCATTGTCTGTCCCCCACTATAGGGAAATCCCTGCTGCGGCAACAGAAATGTCCATTTTCTTTAAAAAAGGGACCCCATGGTATATTTAGCCTTAATACATATTTCAAAAGTACATTTGTGCAAAACTTCCTGGGCTTCACTTGTGTTTCTGTCACAATTTACACATCATTTTGTACTTAATAAACTCCCATACTGATCTCTTCTAATTTGTACTGTATGTCTTAAAATTTACATTAACTCACAATATAATTAGTCTTAATAATTAGTTAGGGTTTCGTATACAATCCCTCAGATGGTAATGCCTACAAATCATTATCAAATGATAACTTGGGCATAACTTGATAAGGAAGTTATCTAATGTGCTCTTTGAGAAGACTTTGTTGGTTATTTAGGGGGAAAAAAAAGTCCATTTATATATTTCTCTTACTTGCAATATTTTACTCTAACCCTTTTGAGAAGTGAAAAAGGAGATCTCATATATGTATTAGAAGAAACGAAATTAACTAGTGAAGACAAAATTGGGACAGTTTGAAGATTGTATTTCTGTTCTAAACTTTGAGGCACAGTGTAGTAGAAAGAACATAGTATTTGAAGTCAGGCAGACCAGTATTGCCATCCTGGCTCTACCAGTTACTATTTGTGTAACTTTGGACAAGTTGCTAAATACCTCTTCTACCTCAATGTCCTCATCTATGAAGTAGTAATAACAGAACCTACCTCATATAACTGTGGTGAAGATCAGTAAAGATATCTGATGGGAAGCGCCTCGCACAATGCCTGCCACATTATTAAGTAGGAGCTTAATAAATATTAGCTTTATTTCTTCCTTTGGTTGCCATAAATTTTTAAAAAATATCTATTTGGCTGCACTGGGTCTTAGTTACGGCACGCAGGATCTTCGTTGACACATGCAGGATCTTTAGTTGCGGTATGCAGGATCTTTTAATTGCAGCATGCGGAAATCTTTTCTTTGCAGCATGCAGCCTCTTAGTTGCAGCAAGTGGGATCTAGTTCCCTGACCAGGGATCGAACCCAGGCCCCCTGCATTGGGAGCGCAGAGCCTTAACCACTGGACCACCAGGGACGTCCCACCCATAAATTTTAAACTTTTCCCTCCTTCCTCCAGTTCTTCAGTTATACTTGATAACCTGTTCCCTACATGGAAAAACAGCAGAAACCTTTGGGACTCATGCCAGCATGGACCACGGATATCACAGATATAGTAGAAATTCACTGTGGCAGATTGTATTTTCTCCCATATTTCCCTTGCCATATTCTCTAAATATGACCTTGACACTCCTCTGATGGAATGGTAGAATCTATGTCTCCTCTCCTTAAACCTGGATGAGGCCTTGTGACTGCCCTGCCCAGAAGACTATAATGAGTGACACTGTGTATGACCTCTTAGATTATAAAAGGCAACCTCCTGGTTCTCTTGAAACTCTTGCTCTTAGAACCCAACCACCAATGCTGTAAGGAAGCTCAAGCAGCCTGAGAAGAGCCAAGGCCCTAATCCACAGCTTTGGTGGAGTTTCCAGCCAACAGCCAAGCATCAACGTTCCTCATTTGAGTGAGCCTTTTTTTTCCTAAATATTTATTTATTTATTTATTTTGGCTGCTCTGGGTCTTAGTTGCAGCACATGGGATCTTCGTTTCAGCACACAGGATCTTTAGTTGTGACATGCAGACTTCTTAGTTGTGGCAAGCAAACTCTTAGTTGTGGCATGCATACTCCTTAGTTGCGGCATGCAGACTCTTAGTTGCGGTGTGCATGCAGAATCTAGTTTCCTGCAGGGATCAAACTGAGGCCCCCTGCATTGGGAGCATGGAGTCTTAACCACTGGACCGCCAGGGAAGTCCCCTGAGTGAGCCTTTGAAGTGGATCCTTCAGTACCCAGGGTTTGTTTACAGGTTTTCTTCATGTGAATCGTGCCTATTGCCAGCTGAATTAGATAACATACCACAGGAAGAAAACTTTCCTGTTATATTTTAAGAATTTGATCTTAACTTACGAGTAAGTATATTATCAACTGGAAAGCACTGATAGAGCTACACATGCTGTCAACACTTTGACATTCTTCTGAATTGGTTTGGTAAATAGCTACTGTCTTCAGCCTCCCAAGTCTACTACCCTCTCCCCCGAATCCCATCCTACCACCCTGGTCTCCTCATCCCTATCCTAGGCGCCCTTGGATTCAGGTTAATATCTGCTTCAGCAGGGGAGTTTGGTGGGATCTTGCCCCAGTTCTGTGGTGTCCACTTTAATTGGTGAAGTGTTAACCATGCCACAGAGGTTGAAGTATTTTGAATATCACTCCTTAATGCAATAATGTATATTAATGTGATCACACCGTACATACTATTTTTTATTGGAGTACAGTTGATTTACAATGTTATGTTAATTTCTGCTGTACAGCTAAGTGATTCAGTTATACATATATATACATTCCTTTTTTATATTCTTTTCCATTATGGTTTATCACAGGATATTGAATATAGTTCCCTGTGCTATACAGTACGACCTTGTTGTTTATCCATTCTATATATAATAGTCTGCTAACCCTGAACTCCCACTCTGTCCCTCCCCCACCTGCCTCCCCCTTGGCAACCACGGGTCTGGTCTTTATGTCTGTGAGTCTGTTTCTATTTCGTAGATAGGTTCATTTGTGTCATATTTTAGATTCCACATATAAGTGATATCATATGGTGTTTGTCTTTCTCTTTCTGACTGACTTCACTCAGTATGATAATCTCTAGTTGCATTCCATGTTTCTGCAAGTAGAATTATTTCATTCTTTTTTATGGCCGAGTGGTATTCCATTGTATACATGTACCACATCTTCTTTATGCATTCATCTGTCGATGGACATTTGGGTTGTTTCCATGTCTTGGCTATTGTGAATTGTGCTGCTATGAACACAGGGGTGTATACCTTTTTGAATTATAGTTTTGTCCAGATATATGCTGAGGTGTGGGATAGCTGGATCATATGGCAGCTCTATTTTTAGTTTTCTGAGGCCCCTCCATACTGTTTTCCACAGTGGCTGTACCAACTTACATTCCCACCAACAGTGCAGATCTTATTTATAAGATCTCCACACCCTCTCTAGCATTTCTTATTTTTAATGATGGCCATTCTGACCAATGTGAGGCAGTAGTTTTGATTTTCATTTCTCTAGTAATTAGCCATGTTGAGCATCTTTTCACGTGCTTGTTGACCATCTGCATACGTACTATATTTAGTGGTTAGTTTTCCTTTCCGGTTTTACTTATCTCCCTACTCTCTTCCCCACTTCTTTCACATTGTCCCCCAGATGCTTCCCCCCAAACCAGGTAATCCTATGGATCACCTACCAGGTATCCTTCCATATTTTTCATTATGCTGCTTATAAAATCAAATAAAAATGTATTCCTATTCATATCTGTACATTTGGATTGTTTTTGACCTTGGTTGAGATTTCTCTTGGCTTCTTGTCTCACTCACTACCCCTCCAGGGAGGCAAAGGGACTTACCTGATTGGTGAGTTTGGGTGGAGGAACTGCGTGTGCCTGGCTCAGCACTCCCTTTCTTTCTCTTGGTTAAGAGAAAGGAAGCAGGGTCAACATCTCCCCACAGGCCCGGAACAGGAATCAGCACTGTTAGGAACCATGCCTGGGTCCATCTGTCTGATTCAAAGGTGGGGCATTCACCTGCCTGCTCCATTTAGCACTGTAGGCCCTTGGGTCCAGTATAGGCATCATAGGGAGTTACTGTGGTGTTTCTGTCTCCTTCAGCCTGACTCCCATGTATGCCTCCCAATGGGAGGGGAGTTATTTATTGGGTCTCCTAAAACTTGTTCCCTACCACAGACATTGCCAGGTTTTATTGCCAGTGTCAGGTAAAGTAGCAACGAAGACCAGTTGAAACTGCCTGGTATCCTTATCGTTACCACCAGTGTGCCAGTGCTTGCATGCTCACATGGCTGAACTCTCTCCCCAGGATCCACTCATCCCATGAACAAAGAAGCAGGCCCACAAAGAGAAATGGAAAGGCCAATGGCCCCACATCACAAACAGCTAAACTGTCCTTGGAAAGAAGGTATGTGAACTGAACAGGAGACTGAGATTTTAGTAATCAGCTCTAAAAGCAGTCACTGGAATGGGTTAATTTATCCAGAGAGACCCAAGTGCTGTTACTTGACATTATTAGATTTTTTTCTACTTCCGGGGTAAACTGAGACTCTAAAAAAGCAAAGTTATTTGGAGAACCAAAGTGTTCCATGTTCTTTGCCACTGTATAGAGATTCTTCCATTAAACCTACTCCACAGACATGAAGTTGGAATCATAGACAAGAGATGGAGAGAGCTCTCCAGTTAGAGCTTGCCAAGGCCCAGCAATATTCCTGCTTTTGGGTGCCAGGAGACTCCCCTACTTAAATTAGCTCAAGGAGTCTAATATTCCTGAGGAGGGACCTAATGATAATGCTTAGTGGAGTGACTAGATGAAAGGACTGTTTTATTAATTTGATTAGGAAAATGGAAGGAACAGAAGGAGAAAGGGAATTGAGTCATTCCAGGGTGATGGGATGAAGATATTAGGTCTTATCAGCATAGACTGGAAGACTTCTGGGCACCAGGTATGTAAATAGCTTACAATAGCTAATTAAGGTTGTGTTTTTAAGATTGGTGCATTTTGTGTCCTGTTGAAGAAATCTTTGCCTACTCCAAGATTTTGACCTTTGGAATAGTAACTAAGAAATCTCAGAGAAATAATGCGTTTCAGTAATTCCTTCATAAATATTAAATATAAATATTTGAATATACACATATATTAAAGATGTATAATACATAATATTGAACACAAAAATATACTGAATATATTTTAAAATTGAGCAATCTAGTATAATCCATTCACACTCGGAAAACTCTTTTATAATACTATAATAATGAGCTAAAGAAAAAAGTTTTTTATCTCTAAAAAGTTACTTTATAACAAACTTGCTTCAATCTACTCTTCCAACAAAATGTCTTCACAGAAATTCTTTAAATAGTACAGTACACTTCTTCATTAGTATTGCCTTTTTGCCCAGCATTCTCTCAGAAATTCTTCCAGTCAGCAGCTTCTTTGGAAATCCAGAAAGCAACCTCCCGAAACTGTAACATGAACCAATCTGCAAAGATTTTATAATAGCACAGTCAAATGATTTTGCATTTGCCACACTAAGCATCTTTAGGAGGCAGCATGGTGTGGTACAGAGATCAGGGGCTTTAGAGCCCCACCACCTGTGTTTGGATCCTGGATCTGCCACTTACTAGTTACATCACCTTGAACAAATTACTTAAACTTGCTGTACTTTACTTCCCTCTTTGGTTCTTTCATTTATCTATTGTTGAGTGACAACAATATCATCCTCAAACTTAGTAACTTGAAACAGCAAACATTTATTCTCTCATATAGTTTCTGTGGGTCAGGAATCTGGGAGTGGGTTAGCTGGGTGGCTGTGGCTCAGGGTCTTTCATAAGGTTGTAGTGAAGATGTTGGCCAGGGCTGCAGTCACCTGAAGACTCACTGACTGGGGCTGAAGGGTCCACTTCACTCACTGATGTGGCTGTTGGCAGGAGGCCTCAGTTCCTCACTGTGTGGGCCTCTCCATAGGGCTGCTGATGTGTCTGAATGACATGGCAGCTGGCTTCCCCCAGAGGGAGTGACTCCAGAGAGAGCACGGAGAAAGTGCAATGCCTTTTATGACACTGTCACTTCTGCTGTATTCTATTCATTAGAAGTGAGTCACTGAGTCAGCTTATGTTTAGTGGGAGGGGAATTAGGCTCCACCCTTGGGAAGGAGGAAAGTCAAAGAATTTTTGATTTAAGGTCATCACATCAGTAAAACAGAAATAATAATATTGATCTTATTGTACCTTTGAAAGAATCAAAAGTGAGCATCTAGAACAGTGCTGGCTTCAAAGTGTGTACTCATTTACTTAGTCTTTATTGAGCATTTACTAATGTGCTGTATGCTCAGCCTATGGTCATGAACAAAACCCAGTCCCTGCCCTCATGGACTCACAGTTTAATGGGAAGATGGACATTAATCAAATAATACATAAACAAATGTAAAATCACTGCTTCACATGTGCACAATGCAATGCAGAGGGATTGAAACTAGATAGGAAAGACTTCTCTGAAGAAATGATGTTGAAGTTGAGATCTCAAGGCTGAGTAGGAGTTGACTAGGTGCAGAAGAAAGAGAAGAGGGTTCTAGATAAAAGGAACGATGGGGTAAGCTTAGTGGGTGGAAGCATGGAGAGGACAAGGCACTGGATGAGGTGGTGTGGCTGGGGCAGGGGAAGGGCTGTGTGCCAAGACGGGGGAGGTGACAGGTAGCCAGCCCCTACTCTGCTTATCTGTGTCTGACAAAAGAGGGGGAAATAAGCATTTTATATATTTTTATGAGATCAGTGAGTGCCAGGGAGTAGAGCTAGGTGTAGGAGTTGAGTACAAAGGGGCATGAAGGAACTTTTGGGGATGATGGGCTGCTCTGTATCTTGATTGTGGTGCTGGTTGGAACTTATACAGCTGTAGACTAAGGAGGGTAAATTTTACTATATGTAAGTTATACCTCAGTATCCCTGAGTTTTTAAAAATGTACTTTTTATGCAAGCACTGTTATGAAGGGGTACCATAACATTGTGAATTTTCCTATAATATGGGTTTTGGATTCCTTCCAAGCAGTATTAATTTCTGCAGTATCAACAGAAGACTGCCACAATGAAGTTTAACCTACCTAGTGGTGCTGTAGCTAAAACCCCGCAGTCAGTGAGAGTGAGGGGTGTGTGTGTTTTGCTGGAGGGGGACTGAACACATATCAAAGTAAACTAAATGTAGTACACTTTTTGGCATTAAAAGTAACATGTTTTCACAGCTGTGTAAAGCATGAAGGGAAGAAAAATTTTAGAGGTAATAAATCAAGTTACTTTAATGTAAATGCTGACGTTTTTGTTTGCTCTGTTTTTATTTTGAAAAAACGTTGCCAGATGAATACAGTTCTAAGATCAGCAATGATGCTTAACAATGGAATTTAAGAGACTGTTATTTTGTCACAAAGCTAATAACAGATATGAAGCAAAGCAAGTTTTCCTGGCTCAGAAGCTGATCTAGTGCCTATGATATTATCCTTATCCAAGACACTGAGGCCATTAAGCTTTTGTGAATTTTAAGATTCAAGAGTCTTGACACACACAATGACACTGTGTTCATTGCAGCACTGGACTTCACTTTCAACAGCTGAGCTCTTGAGATTTCCAGTGTAAAATACTGTTAATGAAAATGAAATGGGTAGAATTCCATTGTATAAATATACCCCAATTGATTTATTCATTGCAAAGCAATGGGAAGGAACAGCCTACCACATGCACACAACACTGTGGATGAATCACAGACAAAAGAAGCCAGCTACCAAAGTGCATCCAGTATGATTCCATTTATATAAAGTACAAAACCAGTCAAGGCTGTTACAAGTCAGTACAGCAGTCCCCTTGCAGAGGAGTTGGGGGAACAACTGAAAGAGAGCATGCTGTAGATTTCTTGGGAAGGATGATGTTCTTTTTTTTCTTTCTTTCTTTTTTTGAAGTATAGTTGATTACAATGTTGTGTTAATTTCTGCTATACAGCGAAGTGATTCAGTTATACATACACACACACACACACATTCTTTTTTTAATATTCTTTTCTGTTATGGTTTATCATAGGATACTGAATATAGTTCTCTGTGCTCAGCAGTGTAACCTTGTTTATCCATTCCATATATAACAGCTCACATCTGCTGACCCCAACCGCCCACTCCATCCCTCCCCTAACCTCCCCACCCTTGGCAACCACCAGTCTGTTCTCTGTGTCTGTGAGTCTGTTTCTATTTCGTAGATAGGTTCATTTGTGTCATATTTTAGATTCCACATATAAGTGATATCGTATGGCATTTGTCTTTCTCTTTCTGTCTGACTTCACTCAGTATGATAATCTCTAGTTGCATCCATGTTTCTGCAAGTAGAATTATTTCATTCTTTTTTATGGCTGAGTAGTATTCCATTGTATATATGTACCACATCTTTTGTATCCATTCATCTCTTGATGGACATTTAGGTTGTGTTCCATGTTTTGGCTATTGTAAATAGTGCTGCTATGAACATAGCGGTGTATGTATCTTTCTGAATTATAGTTTTGTCCAGATATATGCTGAGGTGTGGGATTGCTGGATCATATGGCAACTCTATTTGTAATTTTCTGAGGAACCTCCATACTGTTTTCCACCGTGGCTGCACCAACTTACATTCCCACCAACAGTGTAGGAGGGTTCGCTTTTCTCCACACCCTCTCCAGCATTTATTTGTAGACCTTTAAATGATAGCCATTCTGACTGGTGTGAAGTGGCACCTCATTGTAGTTTTCATTTGCATTTCTCTAATAATTAGTGATGTTGAGCATTTTTTCATGTGCCTGTTGGCCATCTGTATGCCTTCTTTGGAGAAATGTCTGTTTTAGGTCTTCTGCCCATTTCTTGATTGGGTTGTTTATTTTTTTGTTGTTGAGTTGTATGAGCTGTTTGTATATTTGGGAAATTAAGCCCTTGTCAGTCGCATTGTTTGCAAATATTTTCTTCCATTCTGTAGGTTGTCTTTTTGTTTTGTTTGTGATTTCCTTTGCTGTGCAAAACTTGTAAGTTTGATTAGGTCCCATCTGTTTATTTTCATTTTTATTTCTATTGCCTTGGGAGACTGACCTAAGAAAACTTTGGTACAATTTATATCAGAGAATGTTTTGCCTCTTCTCTTCTAGGAGATTTATGGTGTCCTGCCTTATGTTTAAGTCTTTAAGCCATTTAGAGTTTATTTTTGTGCATGCCGAGAGGGTATATTCTAACTTCATTTATTCACATGCAGCTGTCCAACTTTCCCAACACCACTTGCTGAAGAGACTGTCTTTTTGGGATGGATAATGTTCTATTTCTTGATCTGGGAGCTGGTTACACAGGGTGTTCAGTGTGACAGTCCCTGAGCTGTACATTTATGATATGTGCATTTTTATACATTATGTTTTACTTCAATAAGAAAGGGTTTTTTTTTTTTCGTTTGTTTGTTTTTTGTTTTTGTGGTACGTGCGCCTCTCACTGTTGTGGCCTCTCCCGTTGCGGAGCACAGGCTCCGGACACGCAGGCTCAGCGGCCATGGCTCACGGGCCTAGCCGCTCCGCGGCACATGGTACCTTCCCAGACTGTGGCATGAACCTGTGTCCCCTGCATCGGCAGATGGACTCTCAACCACTGCACCACCAGGGAAGCCCAATAAGAAAGGTTTTTAAATTAAAAAAATATATGGAACAACTGTAGGAGATGTGTGCCCTAACACAGAAAATTAGAACATTAGACCACACTCACCATGATCATAGATTGTTGTAATAGAAGGCTGCTACACATGTGACCATGGAATCATCCTCCTGTCTGAGAAAACCCCCCTCGTTGAGCAGGTGGCTTCAGGAGGCGATGCTTAGGTAGGGGTTAAGAAGCAAAGGAACACCAGATCAAGCCTAGGAATCAGTGAGGTGATGCTCATAGCCCAGTCACCCTCACGTTCTCATTACAAGGTCTGGGATTTTACATAATAAATCCAGTTAAAACTTTTAAAATGACCCAGACATTAATGTGTGAAAATATTTGGGCACAGCATTTCTGTAGGACTTGGAAGTTGGAAAATCTGTTTTCTGGTATTTCTCATGATTTCACTATTTATAAGCAAATTTATCAAACAACTTTATTCAACTCCCTTTTCCAGAAGTTGTGAGGGATAGAATGATATATGAGACACAGTCCTTGACTTCAATAAGCTATTGATTTAATATGGAGATAGCCCAACCATGAAAAGATTAGCCAAAAATACACAGGTGTATACTGTAAGGATTGAATTGGGGGGAGCATTAATCAGAGGCAGCTATTGGCATGTGAGGTAAATTTACTGTGTTCAGTGAAGGACAGAGAAAGCTTATCAAAGGAGACAGAACTTGAGTTGGAATTTGAAGGAAGGAATTTAAAGGAATAAAGTAGACCTGGAAATGTGGGGAGAAATTTCAGGAGAGAGATTAACAGTGTAAACAAAGATTCCAAGGAATCAGTACACAAACGGAATTTAATTGGGATTGTCTTGTGGCTCAGTCTCTGAGAAGACATTCAAAGAAAAAATCCAGTGTTAAAAGTCATTCAAATTTTTACTGGAATCTCTCAAAGACTGTCCACAGAGATTCATCCAATTGGTAATCCTTAGCATTACTTCTTAAAATATCCCTTTCTACATTCCTTGAGGTCTAAAACCCCTCACATATTGCAGCTGTAACTAGACTAGGGGTTGGCAAACTTTTTCTATAAAAGGCCACATGATCTTTGTCATAACTACTCAACTCTGCAGTTGTCACACAAAAGCAGCCGTAGACAATGCGTAAATGATGGATGTGGCTGTCTTCTAATAAAATTTTATTACAATAACAGGTGGCAGGCTGGATTTGGCCCACAGGTCATACCTTGCTTACCCCTGAACAAGACATCCAATACCCCACAAAGATGATTCCTCCTCACCTGTGTCCTTTTCTTTTTTCTCACTCCCTCTATCCTTTTGCTTCTTCTCTCTACAATTAAATTTTATTCCTTCTGACACCAATTCCTGTTCCTGTGATGAGAATCCCAGAACAATGGGTCGAGAAAACAAGAATCTCAGACATCCTGGGGAACTATGGATGGTTTCTAACCAGTGAGAGTGAGTCAATCCAAGTGATATTTTAAGAAAATTAATCTAGCAGCACTGTGTAGGATGGATTGTCGTGGGTATAACAGAAAGCAGAGACCAATTAGGAGGTTATTGCAAAGAATGTGTGCAGTAGATGTGGAGTCTAAACTAGAACATCAGCTAGGAATGGGAAAAAAATGGATGGGTGTGGGACAAAGTACGATTCAAAGATTAACTGGAATTGGGACTTCCCTGGCCGTCCAGTGGTTAAGACTCTGTGCTTCCACTGCAGGGGGCACGGGTTTGATCCCTGGTCGGGGAACTAAGATCCCACATGCTACACAGCATGGCCAAAAAAAAAAAAACTAACTGAAATTGACAATGGAGTAGATGCAGAAGAATGCAGAGGAAGGAGTCAAAGATAAGTAAACAATTACTAAGATACAGAGGCTGAGTAAGTAGGAAGATATTTGCATCACTTTTGTCTACTTTTTAAATTTTCCTTCTCCTTGTCCCATAAATGTCAGTGTTCTTCAGGTTTCTTTCCTTTCCTTCTGTACTCATCCCTTCACCTCCTACCTCATAAAATTTTCCTGGGTGGCATGATTCAAATTTATAGCTTTGACCAAGACTTCTCAGCTGATGATTTCCAAATCTGTTATCTGTAGCGCAAGTGTCTTTGGTGAGATGCAGACCCCCAATTGATGTTTCCAGGAAGACTCACAGACCCTCAACTCGGGCTCCAGTTGAGGTTGGTTTTACCCTACTTTCAAGCCAGTAAATTAGCCTATTACTGTTTCATGGATGCAGGCAAAAGAAGTAAGGCTCTTGGTTCAGCTACAGAAGTTCTTATTCCTCACGGCACAGCAAGCAGCATAAGCATCAGTATGTTGACGTCAGTTGCCTTTGGCACCCCAAGTCCCACAGGGTGAAACGGAGGGCCAGATGGAGGCTTGCACACACAGCGGATTGCGCTACAGGAAGGGGACACTGAGCTTGAGGAACCTGCTGTTTTATTGCAAGCGGTGAGCAAGCCTGCTCCTTGTCCTGGAAAGAGTCCCTCAAGGTTACTCAGGGCAAAAACAAGCCTGAAAAATGACTCTGGTAAAGAGCAGTCAGGGCCTTGCATTCTTAGTATACTCTGCAAAACGTGTAGGAGTGGAAGAGACCCCACTGAAGATTGTTCTAGCAGTCTGAATGTCCAAAACTGAATTCACCAACTTCCTTAAGACCTGCTTTTCTGTTTCCAGTCTAGGTGAAGGATACCATCTTCTACCACAGTCACCCAAAGCAAAACCTGACAGCTATCTCAGGCTTTACCCTATTACTTGCTCCCCTCATCCCAGTTAACCACTGAATTAGTTTCCTGTAGCTGCTGTAACAAATTACCTTAAACTGGGTGGCTTAGAACAACAGAAATGTGTCCTCTCACAGCTTTGGAGATCAGAAAGAAGTCTGAAATCCAGGTATTGGCAGGGCTGTGCTCCCTCTGAAAACTCTAGGGGAGAATCTGTCCTTTGCCTCTTCCAGCTGCTGGTGGCTCCAGGAGTTCCCTGGTTTGTGGCCATATTACTCCAGTCTCTGCCTCCAGGCTCACATTGCTGCCTCCTCCTCTTCTATCTGCCAGATATCCGTCTGCCTCACTCAGCGAGGGCACTTGTCAGTGGATGTGGAACCCACCCGGATAACCCAGGATAAATGCCTCCTTGCAAACTCCTTAACTTAATTACAGTGTTTGCCATGATAAGATAATACTCACAGGTTCCAGGGATTAGAATGTAGACATATCTTTCTGGCTCAGTCCCTACAGTTACCATGTTCTCTAAACGTTCTAGCTTAGTCATTTTTACATAATAATACAAGTTGGATTTAGGAGTTATTTGCATAGAAGTAATGGCTAAGCCATGAACATGCAGCTAGTGAATAGTTATTCCAGGTTCAAAGCCAGGCTGTATGACTCCGAAGTTCATGCTTTTAATCAGTAACAGGCGCTGTCACCTTCTTGCCCTTTTTAAATGTTAATTTTGTCAAGTTGCAGAAGTCAACAGCCACGAAAGGAAGCATGGGCTCAAGTCGTACCAATATCCCCTCTGTCCTTGGGTTGGCAAGTGTTCTATGGACATAAGAAGCCCTTCGCACCACCACTGGCCCCCAAAGATTCCCCTACTGAAAAATCAATGTGGCGCATGGATGCCCTGCAACTGAGTAACCAAGAAGCCGAGTTCCGTTTCTTGCCAGTTCCCTTTGATTTGCACTTCAGTGCTCAGAGTTTCAGTCTGAGAAGTAAAAATGACCCTGACAATCATCTACCTACCTGATGAGTTCTCTGATGGGGGTTGGTGCAATTTGGTGAGAATCAGCCCTGATGAGGGGCATTCATAATCAGCTTCTCATTTTGCAGAGACATTCTGCCCTACAGGCCTAATGAGAACACGGGAGCATAAACCCTTAAGACTTCGAAGCACTTTATATTTCATAAGCACTTCGCTAAAATTAATTATCCAGTTAATCTCCAAGGATGATAACCAAATGATTTCTTTTAAAAATTATCATTACTTATTAACAGATTAGAAAGCTGGAAGCTGATGGAGATATTTTGCATAAGTTTCCACAGGGGAAATTGGAGTCACTGAGGGACCAAATTCCAGTCCCTTCAAGGTCTTTCAATAAAGCAACAGAATCCAAGTGTACGGAGGTGGGACACTGGAATCTGCCCCGTCCCACTGTATGGAAATCACGAAGTCGCTAAATCCCTGGAGGCTTCTATTTCTCTGTCAACCACAACACTAGAATTCTGCCCTTGCTTCTCTTGCTGAACTGAGAAAATGTTGAAGTCTTCATGGAAATTAAAACATTTTATTCTGGGAATGTTGATTGACTTGCATATTAAGCGAATTTAAAATAAATTTTAATTAAACAAGAATGCTTTTAAGTCAGGGATCCCTTAACTATGATTTATTATGTAACTGGCTTTGCTGGTGTTATGTTGTGGTTGAGGACAAAGGATCTAGAGCCAGATGGCAGGATTTGAGTCTCACTCACTACCTGGGTGACTCTGGGTAAGTTACATGCCTCAGCTTCCTTTTCCATAATATGGCATCACGATGGTGTCGTTTTGAGGACTGAATGTGTCAATACAGGTAAAAGCTCTTAGCCAGGTTCCAGTTACATGGTAGATGCCCAGTTAATGATTATATCTGCACAGCTCATTAAGGACTTGAGAATTTTATCACAACAAAAAGAGGACATGAGTGTGTCCCCTGTGTTTCTCTGTCTCCACAGCCTTTGACCAGATGGGTACTGACCAACTGTCCAACAGACTTACAACCCCTTACATCCCTCTTCCCCTTCTCCCACTTCTCTATGTCTGTCTTTCCCCATCTCTCTGTTACTTTATCTCCCTCTCTTCTCTCTGCCTCCCCTTTTCTTTTCATCCCCCTCTTCCTGCATCTTCACCATCCAGGGCAATGAAAGATCCCACAATTGTCTGGGTCTGCTTGTGGGAACTATTTTTTTCTCAGGAAGTATCAGAGAAAAACAGCCTGGCCTGTGAAGGTCTCTGAATCCACTCTCCTCACTGAACAGACTGTGTTTGTACCTCTGCCCCAATTTTTATATCTGCCTCTCTCTGACTCTCTTCTTGTCTTGGTCCGCATGTTTTTGTTTCTGTCTGTATCTGTCGTCTCTTGCCGTGTGTGTGTGTGTGTGTGTGTGTGTGTGTGTGTGTGTGTGCGCGTGTGTGTGTGTGTGTGTCTCCCCGTCAGTTGTGTGGGTCCCCTCAGCTGTGAGAGGTGAGCTCCCTGGGCCCTCTGAAGACCTGCTGGTGGGGAAGAAGAGGGGAAAAGATCTTGTGCCTCCTCCTGCACTGGGACCTGATTGAGAGAACTGTTTTCTCCAATGAGAGTAACTATCAATAGGACCTGGCAGGCGGTTCTGGAGCTCCAGGGAGTCAGGTCGCTCTGGATAGCCCCTGAAGTAGCAGGACTTTGAACAGTGTATCTCCGAACAGATGTCTAAGTAGAGCAGAGATGATGATTCTAATCAAGACAACTTACATGAAAGTTAACTGGGCACATATTTAATGATGCACATAATTATGATTGTGCTGCATGATAATTCGCATAAATGGTAAGGGGCTCATGTAAATGACTGTAATTAGCATTACTTTTTCCCAGCTAAGCCAAATTTTATTTCCCCTTTCTACATTGCTAATTCACCAGCATCTGTAATCAGTGTCAATGTTGATAATTTCTTGATGTCACATACTGTTTACTCATCACATCCCATGAACATACTTAGATCCAGACACACAGATGCACGTGGAAGCACACACACACACACGCACACACAGAGACAAAGAGCGAGCCTGGACCCAACTCTCTAAAATGAGGATTCCCTTATCCCTAGTTCACTTACCCTCCTCTGCAGGGCAGAGGTTCTCTCTGTTCCACCCATGAATCCCCACCCCACTCCCCTCCTTCTGGGATCGTTGCGATCTCTTTGGAGAGGCTTGACCACTGGCTGAGGTGACCTGTGATTTCTCTTCTAATCCTAAAATTCTATTTTAAAAATAGTAATGGGGTGGGGGGCGTTTAAAACATATGAGTAGGTTTTGGTACCTTCATAATATCACCATCATCTCCATCACAAAAAATTATAATTATTGAACATATTCCAGATACAATGATGTGCTCTTCATATGCACACTCCGTTTAAATTTTGAAGTAGATGTTCTTCATTTCCTAAATGAGAAAACTGGGGCTTATTGAGGTTAAGTATTTGCCCAAGGTCATGGAGCAAGCAAGTCAGTGGGAAGTCAGGGTTCAAATTCTGGGGATTTTGACTTTAAAGCTCATGGTGTGTAACCAACTTGTTCTTCTAGCAAAATATAAATGATAAGGACAGATATTTCCTTCCCCTAAATCTTTATTTTTTTCATCAGTAACTATGCTCATAGGGCAGATCTGTCTCATTTTTATAGGAAAAAAGGAGCTCTGAAGAACTGAAAAGTTCCCTCTGTGGCCCTCAATGTCCTTGTCAACTGTAGCTTGTACCCCTGCTTACACATGACCTCAGCCCCTCACTGTTCTCCCACTCCTCTTGGTAAAATCCAAATTGTCCAGACAATGGCTGCTAATTAGTCAGAATAATTCTTCCCTTTCCTGAGAACCATCTTTGAACAAATATTCTTGAAAATAGCTGAACTTCAGCTGACCCTGCCTGCTGAAGCCCTGTAAAAAATTCCACCCTCCTTCCCAAGTTAGAACGGCTCCTTCTCCTGCCGGCAGTTTTGAAAAAAGACTTACGCTAATGGCACTCTTGTTTTTTTCCACAAAGGGTATGAATAAGGGATGCTGAGATGCTAGCAGCCGGTCCACAACTTGTGGAGAAGCCAGCCTAAGAGTGAAATTAACATAGGAACAGGTAAAGACATAAGTTCTGAGAGAAGAGAGAAAGAGAGTGGTGGAGGCAGAGAAAGAGAGATATCCAGTGGTGTTCAGTTTTCCATCCTATTTCTCTGAGGCCAGCACAACATCTGTTATTACCATTGTTTTTCTTATATAAGTGAATTAAACATGTAGGGTCAAAAAACAAAACCAAAAAAAAAGAAAAGAAGGATAATCACAGCAGTCCTCAAATTTAGCTGTGCAAACATATGATTTTATAACTATACTGAAATATACTCAAATCTAGAGCCTCTATGTCCAGGAATGAGGGTAAACATTATTTTTCCCTTTTTATTAGCTCATATTCACCTAGTCTCTTCTGGGTAGATGCTCAGTCAAACTCAGGGTTCTCCCCTCACCCCTTGCCAGCCCCACTTTTGGAGATGAACTCAGTTGCTAGAGAATCAGGGTGCTAAAAGATAATTTTCAAAAATTATGACTCTCATACAAATATAAAATATGTGTCAAAGATTTTATTTCACTCATTATTTTAATGAGGAAACCAGTGAGAAGCAAAAACTGGTTCCAAGGAGAATCCAAAGGAAAAGCATGCATATAGGCAATCAGGAGCCCTGAATTGAATTTGCTGATAGATACAAAACTGACATCTTCCATAGAGTGGAAATTGATGCGCCTTCATTGGATAAAGTTCACTGGTATTTCTAAAATTGAATTATTTGCATCACCATCAGCCTTTCACAGTTTAACTTCAATTTCTACAGACTTGCAAAATAGGGTCAATAAAAGACACAGATCCCTGTAGAATCAGGTAATCCTGAAACGGTCCTTCCTCCAGAGACTTTTACCGAGAATTCTATGTGTATAGTCTGATCTGCCACACAGGATCTACAGACTGGTTTAAATAGAAGTGAGATTTGAATAACTGAACTTGAGAAACTTCCTGCCAAATATGACCTATGAATTGCTGCCGAACTAAAAATATTCTATTTTCATGCAGTCCCCCAGCCCAACTCATGGGCGTTGTGACAACACAATAGCCATCTAAATGTTCAGTTTTTACCATTAATTTTAATTAGGGCAGTTTATCTCACACATTAGGAAACCCTATCACAAGCCTTTGGCATCCCCACTTTGAGATGCATATGCAGATGGAGTGCTATCTCAGAAACTAGGGTTTCTGTAAGAGGAGGAAATAGGTTTAGGATTTCAAAATCAGATAAAACAGACCATCTGAGTATGGGCTTGTAGCCCCAATTAGGAAAGCTTGAAAATCATGATGAAAAAACTTAAAAACCAGCACCCTTGTTCTCTGGCCTCCACTTGCCTCTTGGACACATTGTACTTCATTTGGATATTTCATCCTGGCTTTTTGCATCAGGAGACAAGATGCGCACTTTTGGTTTGGTAAGTGATCAAGAAATAAAAACACTCATGGTCTGCTGGGATTGCTTCTCAGAGCTAATAGTAGATTTATTTACTCCTCATTGGGAAAAAAATATGGTCAAATAAGGCAAATTGAACACCTCACAAGCAAGTGGAATATCAGCCTCCTGGATATCTTCCCCCCTTTTTAATTGTGAGAGGGATGGAGACAAGAGCTTAGAGTCAGTGATTGCAAAGGCAAAGACAAAAGAAGGTTCATTTCAGGCCCAGATAATGGAGCACCAGATAAAATTCTGATCAAGGGTCTGAAGACTGAGAGAAGTCATACAGATCTGCCCCATGTTTTTCCTTCATCTTAGTCTGAAATGGCCCTCTACAGTTTAAATACCAAAGTTGGTATTGTACCCACTAGTACACTCTCTAGTTCATATACTAGGTTCATTCTCTCATTCATCTCTTCATTCATGTATATACTAAGCATATGCCAGTTGTCATCTTGGTGTCCCTAAGTCCTCTAGTCTATGTATTTAGTTGCTTTCATATTTACTGTTTAAGCAAAAATGGCTTGAGTACCTATCCAACATCCTATGGAGAGTTCAGTGCAGAACTCCCAAGATTCCTGCAAGAAATCCCAAGATTCCTGCAAGAAATGTCTGCAAACCCCAAGGGACTTGACTGCTGTGCTTGCTCCTTGCTCAGATTTCCTAGTCCTGCTAAACTGTCAGTCCACCTCACATTCCACTTCCTATGGTTCTTGACCTTCCTCCATCCATTGGCACCTTATAAGGGAAAAAGTCACACATTTTTCTTTGATTTCCTCACTGATACAACAAGTTCTTGTGTAGCAAACATTTACAAAAGTTTGAAATCACTTTTGAAATAGTTTTACAATGCTGGACAGTACAGCAAAAAATTGAAAACGAACCATGACTCTTCTTAAAACCCTTTGGACAAAAATAGATGAAGTAAATGTGGCAAAAAGTTGATAAAGTCTAAAACTAGATGGATCCATAGGGTTAATTTTTCCATTTTTGCTATTTTTTATCAGTTATAAAGTTTTCATAACAAGAGTTTAAAAAAATACACTGGTCATGGGGCCATGGAAGATATTTTGCTGTCTGTGTCACTTAGGGTAAAGGCAGAGCTGCCGTATCATTCTCCAAAGTACAGAGGCTAACGCTGTAGACGTTTATTTCACTCTCATATAACAGCTGACTCCTCACAGTCACACAGGGTTCCGAGCTCTTGTTTCATCTTGTTTCCCTGCCTTCCCCTAGGGCCTTGTCCTTGACTGCACAGTCAAAGCTGGGCTGTAGACAAGTCTGTGTTACCATTCACAGATAAGACAGTAGAAATGCAGGGCAGTCACATTCTTTCTAAACAAGTGAACAAAAGCTGCAGATGTCACTTCTACTCTCATTCCATAGTCAGAGGACCACACCTAGCCACAAGGGTGACTAGGAAACACAGCTTCTAGCCAGGCAGTCATATGCGCAACGAAACTCTGTTCCTCCGGAAGAAGGGAAGATGGCTTTTGGCAGACACCTAGCAGACTCCCCAACACCATCTGCCTCCTTCTGCAGGATCCCTGGCCTCCCTCCATGGGATGCAGCTTCTGTGTTCCCTCATCCCTCTCTCATTCCCGCTTTCCAACCTCTGTGTTCTACCTGTTTGTTGTGGTGAATTGTGTCCCCCACCAAAATTCATATGTTGAAGTCCTAACCCTGAGTAGTCAATATATATTTAAAAAATCTGCACATATTTAATGTATATAATTTGATGGGTTTGAACATAGCAAATATGCATGAAAGCATCACCACAATCCAGGTAGTAAACATATCCATCACCTCTCAAAGTTTCCTCCTGTCTCTTTCCTTTTGTATGTGTGTGTAGAACACTTAATCTGAGATCTGCCCTCTCAACAAATTTTCCAGTGTGCATTACAGTATTGTTAACTACAGGCACTGTGTTGTATAGCACATCTCTAGAATTTATTCATCTTGCATGACTGAAACTTTATACCCATTGAGTAACAACTCCCCATTTCCTCCTCCCCCCAACCCCTGGTACCATTCTACTCTCTGTTTCTATGAGCTTGGGATCATAATGAGATATCACTTCACACCTATTAGGACGGATATCATCAGAAACACAGAAGACAACAAGTGTTGATGAGGATGTGGAGAAGTTGAAACCCTTGTATGTTGTTGGTGGGAATGTAAAATGGTGCAGCTGTTATGGAAAACAGTATGGAGCCTCCTCAAAAAAATTAAAAATAGAACTACCATCTGATCCAGCAATCTCACATCTGAGTATATATCCAAAAGAACTGGCATCTGAATCTCAAAGAGATATCTGCACTCCCATGTTTATTGCAACATTATTCACAATATCCGAAATATAGAAACAATCTAAATGTCTATTGATGGATGAATAGATAAAGAGAATGTAGTGTACACATACAATGGAATATTATTCAGCCTTTAAAAATAAGGAAATTCTGGGAATTCCCTGGTAATCCAATGGTTAGGACTCTGTGCTTTCACTGCCGAGGGCCCGGGTTCAATCCCTGGTCGAGGAACTAAGATCCCACAAGCCGCGAGGTACAGCCAAAAAAAATTCTTAGATAAATAAGTAAATAAAAAGAAGGAAATTCTACCACATGCAACAACGAAATCCAGGTTCATATGGATGAAACTGGAGGACCTCATGCAAGTGAAATAAGCCAGTCACAGAAGGAGATAGGGTCTTTAAAGAGGAAATTAAGTTAAAATGAGGTCATTAAAGTGGGCCCTAACCCAATATGACTAGTGTCCTTATAAGAACAGGAGATCGGGTTTCCCTGGTGGCGCAGTGGTTGGGAGTCTGCCTGTCGACGCAGGGGACACGGGTTCGTGCCCTGGTCCGGGAAGATCCCACATGCCGCAGAGCAGCTGGGTCCGTGAGCCATGGCCGCTGAGCCTGCACGTCCGGAGCCTGTGCTCTGCAACGGGAGAGGCCACAACAGTGAGAGGCCCATGTACCACAAAAAAAAAAAGAAAAGAAAAAAGAAATTAGGACACAAACACAAAGGAAAGACCATGTGATGACAGAGAGAGAAAATGGCCATCTACAAGCCAAAGAGAGGCTTCAGAAGAAACCAACCCTGCTAACATCTTGATCTTGAACTCCTAGCCTTCAGAACTGTGAGAAATTTAATTTCTGTTGTTTAAGGCACCGGGTCTCTTTTACTTTGTTATGACAGCCCTAGAAAACTAATACTCTGCTCCTTTTAATGTAAACAGTTTTATTCAACACTTCACTGCTCTGAACCCACGCAAGCCTCCCTTGGTAAATCCTTAACCTCATTAAGGCTCTCTGCTAAACAAAAGGCCATTCTCTCAGGATATCTGCCTGTTAGTAGCACAGAATACCCATAGAAGCTGGGAATTAGCCTTTCCTTGAATAAGATCAAACTCTTTGGCCTATCAGTCTCCTTAAGTTGGAAGGGAGCAATATACAAGTCTTTTCTTCCCTCATACGAAATATGCTACCTCATAAGAAGCTGGAGGCATCTACAGCCAGATTTTCTTTTGTTTACTTGAAGCAGCCGGTCTCCCCTTCCCACTTCATTCACATGCATTCATTCACCTAGTCTTAAGAGCCTCTGGGGTGCAGGCCACTGTGTGCAGACCAGCTCCAGCCCCCATGGGGCTTACTTCCTAGCGGAGAGACAGACATTAAAAGAGTAAACAGACCAATAAAATATAAATTGCTCAGGGATGCATGTTGGATGTGAGAGGGAAAGAGGGATTCACGATGATTTCAAGGTTTGACCTGAGCAACTAAAAGGATGGAGTTGCCATTTATGGAGCTGAATAGGGGTGTGGGTCTCCGTGCATTCTTCTGTGTGGAATTCAGTGCCCCCTACCGGGGGTCCTCATCTCTATTAGGAATTACTACTGACAGGTGCAGGGCAGAAGAGAAGGGAACTAACATTTGTTGAGGCTTTAATATTTACCAGTCACTCTGTCTGGTGCTTTATTATACATTATCGCATTTCTTCTCTACCAAAAAACCTACTAATTTGTATTTTTTATTAAAAAAATTGGGGGTGGGAGGTAAAGCAAATTGAGACCAAGTGGGATGAAGAAATGCTCCCCAGGTCCACCAAGTTGAAAGTAGCAGAGCCTCTCCAAACTTAGGAAGTCTGTTTGGCTCTCAGGTATATATGTATGTTTATCCTATTTTTGAGAGAAGTTCATGGGACAGAAAGCTTGAAAGGTGCTGGGGAAGGCAAAGGGGCCAAGAGGTAAAAAGATCATTGGGGAAAATGGGAGAAAGTCTCAAGTAAACCAAAAAATTCTTTAAAACCAGTTCTTCTCAGGTTCAGTATCTGGACTGAGGCACGTTCTTTGCCCAGCTCTGCATTTCAGTTTTCTGTGCCTTCATTGCACAGCCCACCCCTCCCGCTCCCTCCCACAAATCATTCTGAGACATCCACGAATGGAAGTCCCAGCTATGGAGATAGGCAACTTTGCTACGAAGGCACCATTAACTCTTCATCTCTAAACCCTTCTACACTCCTAACATCTCTACCTAATTGTAAATTCAGTTTTCAGGTTAAACTCCAGTTCAGAACTTGTCAATTGTAAATTACCTCTCTTCTACTGTTTCCCAGTTCTGCCATGGCATTATGATTTTTCCTATCAGCTGGGCTTGACGCTTAGAAATCTTTTGTCTCACACCCATGCAGGTCTAAGATCTACCTCCTCAATATCTTACACAGCCCTTCCTATAATTGAAGGTTACTACCATCTGCTGTGCCACGGGCCGTCATGACCTCTCGCTTGGATTTCAGCAATAACCTCCTGTTTCCCATCCCATCTCGATCGCTTTCTCCTTCTATCCACCCCATATCTCTCTGCCACATTGATTTTTTTTCTAAAGCTCAGCTCTGAAACTGTCAGTGTTTCCCTATTGCTGCCAAAATAAATACAGATCCTCAGATCCCCATTCAAGCCCCACCCAATTCCATTTCTCACCCCTGATCTCCCTGTGTAGCATCTTCTATGGATAACTGCAGTAAAGTGCTTCTACACACTATTTCCCTCTGACTTTTCCATCTTCATCCCTTTGCCTCTACTGTCATTTGAATCCTACATATCATCCAAGGCTTATTTCAAATCTTATCTGCTCCATAAAGTGACTTGCTGGTGACCCCTTCCTTGAGGGATCTTTTCTCAGCCTCTTATCATATACCTCTCTTGTGGCATTTATCTAGATACTTACAGGTTGGTTTCTTTTTTTTTCTCATATAGCGGATATGAATTTACAACTCCAAATACTGATGATCAATAAATGGCAATTCAAAGATCATATTATATCTGACTCCAAGTCCCAATACCTCCAGATTAGCAGATGAGCATACCTCAGTCTTCCCTAGGTATGAATGAGAATTTATGAAGCTCACATGGTATCCCACTGAGCTCATCATTTGCTTTCATTACCCAAGTCTTCACTATTCCTTGAATGGAGCCTGCTGGCTGGGACATACCCTCTCTCCATGGTCCACTCTTCCCCTCTAAGCTCTGTCCTCCCACTTATGGTGCTGTTGGAAGGAGCGGCAGTCTCCTGCTACCTATGGATCCAGCTGAATTCTATTTCCTTTCCACTTGAGGGATATTCTTCCCCTCTCTTGACCCTCAAAGACACTCCTTTTGTTCTGCCTCTCCTTAATGGATACTGAATATTTTCACAAGTCATACCACCTTTACAAAAGACAGAAGGACAGATTGCCTTCCTGTATTTCTGCTTTCTGCCCTGAAACACAAACCTCCCTGAAGCAAAGGAGCACTCCTTTTAGCCTGAGGGAGACTCTGCAAAGTCACAGAGAGCAAACACACGTTCTTATCTCAATAAGGAATCCAGCCGCACTTGTCCAAGTTTTCTGGTGACAGCAGTAGTCTTACTCATGTTTCTATCCTTTATAGCCTGTGCACATTGCAAAGGTATCTGGCTTAATAAATAGGCAGAACTCAAGAAAATTCAATCAGGAAATGTCCATTTTTTCTTTGTCTTGTTTTTCCTCTCTTACTACCATCAAACATCCTATTGGTTCTCCTTTCTCTGCCTTTGGACAATACCTCAGGCAGATCCCTTAGCTTTACCTGTCACTTCCAAGTATTAGGACACTATTATTTCAGTAATTAGGAAATCCAGATCAATCTAATGTCAAACTTCTGCTCTCTGGGACTTCCCTGGTGGCACAGTGGTTAAGAATCCTCCTGCCAGTGCAGGGGACACAGGTTCGAGCCCTGGTCCGGGAAGATCCCACATGCCACGGAGCAACTAAGCCCGTGCACCACAATTACTGAGCCTGTGCTCTAGAGCCCGTGCTCTGCAACGAGAGGCCACTGCAATGAGAAGTCCACGCACCGCGATGAAGAGTAGCCCCTTCTCGCAGCAACTAGAGAAAGCCCATGCGCAGCAATGAAGACCCAACACAGCCAAAAATAAATAAATAAATTTATTAAAAAAAACCCAAACTTCTGCTCTCTTCATCTAGTTCAAAGCTTCTTCCCTTTCCCCTGCCCATGCCCAGCCTATGCTCAGAACCCTGGATTTAGGGAGGGGACTGTGGTCTGTCCTTGCTTCATGTCCTCCCCAGGATGCTATTGACTCATCCACATTTGGAGCAAAGGGTGGAGGGGAAGAAGGATGATAGGAAAAGGGGCAAAATATTATTTCTCCAGTGCTGTTTGAGTATCTCTCTTGGCTGTTGAATGCCTTTTCTCTCGTGGAAAAAAGCCCAGGTGCTGGCTCAGTTTTCTTGTGAGGAACGTTTGTCAGCTCTTTGAAGGACACTCCCCATGCCCACTTCATAATTCCACTCTGCTCTGTTCTCTGCTGCGTGTAATGCACTCTTTGGGTAGTTCCCACTCAGCTCTTCTGCTCAGCTGCTTTTCCTAGTATCCACTTGGCCCTCTAGAAAATATCATTCAGTCTTTCCTCACTTGTCCCCCGCCCCCTTGCTCCCACTGAAACCTGGAAGATCAGGCCACTCTCCTTGCCCTGCCATCAGAGGCCAACAGGGGCCACCTCTGTCTTCATCAGGCACACACCCAAACTCCTGTAGTCACATATAGGTTCTCGGCTCTGGTAGGAGAACTGGGGCACCTGATTGAGCATCTAGCTGGGGACTAGGTGAGCTGTCCCTTTCCCTTTGTGGCAGACACCACACTCTTGGCTCTGAGAGGTTCTCTGACTGCTTCCTTCACCTGAATGGAGGTAGAGGAATATTCCAGAGCCCATTCTCCTGACAGATCTATTCACAGAAAGCCTCTTTCCTCCAACAAATCCCTAGCCTTCTCTTAAACAAGCCAGAGGTGGGTGTTAGACTAAGGGCCACAAGATCACATTTGGTCACTCTTAACAAATCCTAAATAGCTGTGTCCAATGTCACTCTTTTTAGAACTTGTAGTACTCCTTAGCTATCGGTCTCAGCTTTGGATTTCAGCTGCAATTCTGAGGCAACAGAAATACCTGTTGAATTAAATAACCTTCAGACGCATTCATTTCTTTGGGTATATAAATGCAAAATAGTAATTAAAGAAAATGACTTGACAAAAAAAGCAAATGGCTTCATCCTTATAAACACATTCTGAGCACCAGTTGGATTAGGCAGGTTGTCTGTCTCCCATCCCCTTAGGATTGAAAAGGGGCCATTTGGGTGTCCTGCAGCCTCTTGAATAGCCTTTCTTTATCAATTATGGTAGACCTTTTCTTGATCATTTTAATTTACTACATGGAAAATGTTGGTATAAGTAATTACATTTCAACTGCTTGGGGAACTTTTTCTTTTAATTTTTTTAAAAGTTGCAGTTCTTATGCAAAAATTAAGCTGCTTCTTATATTCAAGTACTGGTCCACTGGTTTCTGCCTTTCTGAACCTAGAAAAATGACCATCACATTCACTGATTTCCTACCCCTCCGTGGAAAAAAGTAGTAACACAGTGTTCTAGAAAAACCTTTTGCATGAGAGAAAATAGTCTTCAGATTCAGGCAGAGCCTTCCTTACCATCCAAGCAGCTTGTAGGCTTGGGGAGCCCATAAAAGGAGAGGTCACAGGGATGGGTGGACAGTTGGGGTAGGACCCAGAGACAGGCCCTGAAAGGGCCTGGAATTTCACCTTGTGACCTGGAGGAAGTGCTTGTGTTTGCATTTGTAGCTTGTTTTTCTTTTAATCATTAAAAAAGAATCTTAACTTTGTCTGTGTTTCCTGGAACATGACCTATGGACCATCTATATCAGAATCAGCTTGGAGAGCCTGTTTAAATGCAGATGCCTGGATCCCACATAAGACTACAAATCAGGACCACAGCCTTGGGACCCTAGAATTTACATTTTCAGTAAGCCACCTACCTCTCAAGTTTGAGACTCCCTGTAGACTCTACTGTCCTCGTTGGCACAGACACTCTGAAGAGGCGTCAAACTCAGGGCTATTCATCGTCTTGAAGCAGAACCGCCGAAGCCCCCAGTTTCAACTTCCTCTCCTTCCTGACAACCTGTCTTCCCAAAATACAGGTGTGCTTTGTCCCCTACTAGTCCCTGATTCTTTTTCTCTTTTTTTTTCCATTTTCTTTTGTCTTCTCCTTTGCCATTCTTATTCATTGAGATCATAGTTGTGTTCAGTTAACCAGAGTCTTTAAGTTTCCATTTTTTAGGAAAGTTTTGCAGTTTGTCTCTCTCTGAATGAGTTACCCTCTGTCCAAGGTTAACCTAAGATGTACTGCACATCTGCAAAATTTAAGAATACTTTTGGCCCCAAACTTGAGATACAGTTTCCAAGTCCTACAACGTCTTCTGGGAAGTATGATCCCTTTATTTCAGTGATTCCTTCCCCACTAGTGAGATAGACTTTGCTCTGCCTGCCTTCTTTCATGGGAATAACATGATCATGGAAGAGCAGAACTAATGGGTAAGCTACCCCAAGTGTGTGTGTGGGGGGTGGGGGGGCCCTGTCCATATAAAAAATTGGAGCCTTCCCAAATCAGCTTGTTGGCATCATTCTGATGGACCAATCTCTTGTGATCCCATGAAAGAAGCATTTGCTCACCAAGCTGCCCTTCTGGCATTGAAGCCTAGTGAGAGCATTCCAGGACCTCCCCACAGACCTGAGTCCAGGCTTACTGCCCAGATGGCATTGTACTTCAACCTTCACCAGCTGAAACCCTGCAGGGCAAAGGAACCCAGAACCCCAAGACTGGGTATGGGCCTCACTCTAATGTTATGGCCTGCTGCTTCTATTCTAATGCTAGATACCATAGAAATTATGTCTCTTCCCTTCCCTTCTTCCTTCTTTCTTTCTGTTTCTGTCTTCATCTCTCACACACAGTCAGTTTCTATTGTTCTCATGCAAGGTGCCTCACGCAGTTGCAAGCTCACTCTTCTCTTTCTCACACACCCTCACATTTGCTTTTTATGCTAGGTTTCATGAAGACAGGAGAGTGGTGGAAAAATGTGACAGGATAAAAAAGGTATGAGCTAATAAATGTAATAAACTTGGGGAAACAGCAAGGCCTGTTCGTTCAGATTCCACTTAGTGTCTTAGAGATAAGGATGTTCCTTTCCTCTGGGTTTAGGGAGGGCACCTCTCATGTAGAGTTTTATGTCCTGCTTCAAGGGAAGGTCAAAAATCTTTCTTGCACATGCCGTATCTCAAATTCCTTCAGCTTAAAAATAGATGATAAAAAAAAATAGATGATATGTCAAGGTGTTAATACGTTGAACCCTGTCACAAGGGAGGAAGGAGTTTGTCTAGGGTCCTTACTTAGGCTGTGAAAGGTAATTAGAGCTTACTGGATATGGAATTATATAGAATTTATTTGGGGCAATTATATAAGAAACAGGGCACCTAAATGGAGGCAGTTGTTCCATCAGGAAACGTAGATGCTGATGCAGGAATGCTGCCGGCAGCAGTGCATGGGAGTCGCGGCAGTGGGGACATTGCCAAATGTACGGAGTGTGCTGGAGAACAAGATCATTCCAGTTTTCTATAGAAGCCCCCAGATTGGGGTATGCAAATTACAAAGCTATGGAAAGAAGGATTTGAGTTCTCTTTTTCCCGGCTGAAAATTTCTTGTTTCAATGCTGATGACATAGTTCATCAGCTAGGTCATTCCATAGAATAGCCAAAACCATCTGGACACAATCAGGGTATTCCGAAACCTGCACTCTTGGAGCACGGACAGTGTTCATGAGTCTTCTAATTGGCCGACCTGCCTGAGGTGCAAATGCATATGAAATATTAGCAGTGGAAAAGCATAGGTTACAGAGAATGTTTCCTTCTGCAGGGAATCGCTGACGGCACATCAATTTCTGATATCAGAGGCATGGAAATATGTCCACCATAGAGTCGCAGAGTTTTTGAGTTAGTAGATTGAGGTCATTAGTTTTCACCTCTCAGTCAGTGAAGTATTTTCTAGAGCATGTCAATAATAATAATAACCACTAAATAATGAGGAGGTGATGGTACCGCATCTTTATGGAGCCCTTACTCTTAATTTACAGTCTCTATCATATCAGCAAGCTAGGTGCTATTTGCATCCCTCATTTCACCAAGAAGGAAACTGAAGCTGTTAACTAAAGCAGTTTATCTCCAAGTCAATACGGTGAGCGAGTGGGAGAGCCGGGGTTGATATTAAAATATTTAACCACAGGTGTGGGCAAGGCATGAGCCAATGAGAACAGACAGTGGTCCCTGGAGGTCCCCTACTGGGCCAGGAATTAACTATTTAAGTAATTGGACCTGGAGGAGTGGAGCTGGGGGAAGGTTTCTGGGACACCCAGGTTTGCTGGGAGTGAGGATGGAGCGCACTTGGGTACTCAGGGAAGGAGTTATTTACCAGCCTTTTCACTTACTCTAAATGTCTTGGGAGATTACCTAGGATGGAGGAACAACGCTGACAAGAAATCTCATTCCATTCTTTGTTTATATCTGCTAGAGTAGTGATTCTTAATTTTTTTCATTTTTCTTTTTGAGTCTGAGGGTCTGAGATCCTTCTAAGAATCTAACAAAAGGAACAGACTATCTTTCTAGAAAACACACGTTGGTACGTGCACACATGCGTGAAACACACATGAAACATAATTTTGAATTCAAAGAGCCCTGGAATTAAGAATCAACCCTCCACATCGGTGCACCCATATATACTGACCCTCGTTTTGCCATTTTGCCACCCTTCCCAGCCCCGGCCTGGGTGGAACAGCCTCAGGTCTATGACATAACAGCTAAGGAAGGCAGGAACAAAGGAGGAATGACAGGAAATCTGTTCTTCCTATCCCAAGTTGAATAACTGAACAGTTTTCCATAGAAATATGTTTCTATCTGTTGATCATTTTCTAGATTATCATTAGGTCCATATTGCTGGTATCTTGTGAGTTAGCAGGTTGTGAGCTTGCATGGGGACAGAACCACTCATCTTCTTTCTCTGGGAAAATGTGTTTAATCTGTTCCAACCAAACAACCTCTGAATGAAGCTTTGGAACTTCTAAGTTGGGTTCTTAGTAAGTTGGGGACAGACTGTGCTCCATTTGTGAAAGAGGAGAAAATATCGTATTAGCCGTGTAATTGGGCTGCAAGCCCAAAGACTTAAAGGATGCACGTTATGGAAAGTACTATTTTTAATTTAAAGAATTGAAGGGCTTCCCTGGTGGCGCAGTGGTTGGGAGTCCGCCTGCTGATGCAGGGGACACGGATTCGTGCCCCAGTCTGGGAAGATCCCACATGCCGCGGAGCAACTGGGCCCATGAGCCATGGCCGCTGAGCCTGCACGTCCGGAGCCTGTGCTCCGCAACGGGAGAGGCCAGAGCAGTGAGAGGCCCGTGTACCGCAAAAAAAAAAAAAAAAAAAAAAAAAAATTGAAATATGTACCGCATGACATTAGGACTCTGTGTCTTTAAACCCCTTCATGTTCTCTGTGACCTAATGCATCACCGTGGTGTTGGTAAGCGTAGTGACAGCTGTGCTTTTTCCAGCTGGTAAGAATTTTTATGTAGACGTAGATTTTTTCTTAAAAAATCTTTTTGCAAGGCTGAATAGCCAGCTATTTTAATGATCTAAACCACCTAAAATTTCAGTACTTTGGATTCGATTTTGATGCATAGTGTTCTATAGAAAGCACAAGCAAAAATGTATAATTCATGAATGATGTGGTACATTCATGATTTATTTACAGCCCAGAACTCCTGGTAACTCAGAGAACATCAAACACCCTACACCCTGGCCTGCCATTTAAAGCAGCATCTAGGAAAAAAAAGGACATGACAGAACACAGGAGATGTACTGTTAACTTTATATAAGGCAATGAGTAAAACACCTAAATATTTGCCAAGAAATAAATTGAAAAATGATAGAAATAAAACATGGCTTTGAGAAAACCAGAAGTATCAGGAGATTGACTATTGGTACCATGAGAGAAGTTGTATATGCTATTATTTGTCACGGCCTTCTCTGTCTGCTTTTTCCTAATTAATTCTTCATCATATCTTGTGATTTTTTTCAGTCTTCCTGAGTATTCCTCTTTCCTAATAAAATTTTAACTACGAAAAAACCCTAAAATCCTTAGGACGGTTAGGAGAGGGACATAATTTTGTTAGTTTTCCAGCACAGTTACTAGTTCGTTGTTTCGCGAAACATTCTGTTACATATCACAGGTCCCTGTCACCCCTTACCAGCACTGGCATCATCCTTAGCCCGCAGATTCTCAGCTGGGAGGCTATTTCAGGCATGACTCCTCACTGGGTGGTGTGTTACATTAATCTGGAGTCACCCCGTTGATGATCAAAGAGTTGTGCGGCTGGCTAGGTGGGAGTAAGGATGACAAAGTGTCCTCTTTTGGTAAAATTATATATATATATATATATATATATATATATATATATGTTTTACATCTTTATTGGAGTATAATTGCTTTACAATGGTGTGTTAGTTTCTGCTTTATAACAAAGTGAATCAGTTATACATATACATATGTTCCCATATCTCTTCCCTCTTGCATCTCCCTCCCTCCCACCCTCCCTATCCCACCCCTCTAGGTGGTCACAAAGCACCGAGCTGATCTCCCTGTGCTATGCAGCTGCTTCCCACTAGCTATCTGTTTTACGTTTGGTAGTGTATATATGTCCATGCCACTCTCTCACTTTGTCAGCACTTCCCCTTCCCCTTCCCCATATCCTCAAGTCCATTCTCTAGTAGGTCTGTCTTTATTCCTGTCTTACACCTAGGTTCTTCATGACATTTTTTTTCTTAAATTCCATATATATGTGTTAGCATACAGTATTTGTCTTTCTCTTTCTGACTTACTTCACTCTGTGTAACAGACTCTAGGTCCATCCACTTCATTACAAATAGCTCAATTTCGTTTCTTTTTATGGCTGAGTAGTATTCCATTGTATATATGTGCCACATCTTCTTTATCCATTCATCTGATGATGGACACTTAGGTTGTTTCCATCTCCTGGCTATTGTAAATAGAGCTACAATGAACATTTTGGTACATGACTCTTTCTGAATTCTGGTTTTCTCAGGGTATATGCCCAGTAGTGGGATTGCTGGTAAAATTATATTTTCCTCTCCACAAAAAAGTGACTGTCTCTATTAAACTGGTAAAATGGTTAATAAAAAAAATTATTTTTAAATCCTCCATGAGTTTTCATAAAATGCAACTCCATGTGCACTGGAGACCTCAAGGCTGAAGGACACTCTCCACCTGGCCCCAGGCCCGGGGGACAGTGTATGTCCCCTGAGCTGGGGCAGGGATCAGATGGGAGGCCTAGCTACCCAGGCCTGGACTGACCCTTTCGTCACAGTTGAGGCGAATTCTCAGTGGTGGACAAGCTTTTGGTGAAACGTGAGTCGTTATGAGGGTTCATTTTCCTAGGGGTCATCAAGTTCTGCCTTCTCCAGAAACCCCCACGCCACCGTTACAGCACCTTTGTCTTTATTAACGATAAAACCCCAACTTTGACAAATCCCTGTTCCAGGAGGCATTGTGGGGTTGGAATCCTCACCATGGATCACCTCCTTCCACCTTTTGTACAGGTGGGATAGATGGAAATAATCACTCTCCCTGGGAGAGATACTTTGGCAGGTGGTCCTCAGCATGGATTTTACCTCTTTTTCTTCTCTTCAAATATAACTAATTCTTGTGGGAGTTTGTCTCAGTCAGCTCAGGCTGCTATAATAGTTGCTGTAGGGCTTCCCTGGTGGCGCAGTGGTTGAGAGTCTGCCTGCCGATGCAGAGGACATGGGTTCGTGCCCCGGTCTGGGAAGATCCCACATGCCGCAGAGCGGCTGGGCCCGTGAGCCATGGCTGTTGTGCCTGCGTGTGTGGAGGCTGTGCTCCGCAACGGGAGAGGCCACAGCAGTGAGAGACCCGCGTACTGCAAAAAAAAAAAAAAAAAAAAGTTGCCGTAGTTTGAGTGGCTTATAAGCAACAGGCATTTATTTCTCACAGTTCTGAAGGCTGGGAAGTCCAAGATGAAGGTGCCAGCAGATTCAGGGTCTCATGAGGGCAACTCCTCCTCCCTTGCAGGTGGTTGTCTTCGTACTGTGTCCTCACATGGCAGAAAGAGGGATCATCTCTCTCGTGTCTCTTCTTGTAAGGGCACTAATCCCATTCCTGAGAGCTCCACCCACATGACCTAATACCTCCCAAAGGCCCCACCTCCAATTACTACCGCATTGAGGATCAGGGCGTCAACATATGGACAGGGGAGGGGGCGGGGGTGATGCAAACATTCAATCCATATCAGAGTTTATTCCTAAGTAAAAAACAAACAAAATAAAAGAATAAAACAGGAACTTTGAAGAGCATAAGACACTCAGTGGGTTAAGGCCATGGGGAGAATGGGGGTCCTGGCTCCCCGTTGCAATTTGACCACCCTACACATTCACCCTCAAACCTGCTGCATTGTGAGCTGTAGTTGCCCCAGGGACCTAATAATTTTAAGGCTTTGCAGGAGGCATATTAGCCCATATGGGCAAGCAGAGTAGCATTTAGGGTGACATGTGAGGCAGGACTCCTTTTTCATGTCCAATTTTGCTATTTCCAAGCCTGTTGTTAGAGCACGATATGTGTGATGTCCACTACAGCAGGTGCCAGGCTGAAGGCCTCTCAAGAGGATCATAAATGAAGGCAGACGAGCTCCATTAAGTATGTTGTAAAATAAACTGTTCTCCTACTTTTCCTCCCTTGGGTTTTTGAGTTAGTCTGTGTGATATTATTAGCATCTGTCTTACTTTCTCCTTTAGGACAAAGAATAAAGTCAGTTGCTTTAGAAGAAAGTATAAACATCTTGTCAAACAAAGAGGAAAATTGGGCTCTTTGGAATGGGCAGGCCCCGATTAAATAGGAAAAGGGGAAGCAGACCCCAAGTCATAGAAGCAAGGGTTACAGAATAGAATAAACTTTTCACTGGGGAAGTCTTGGACTCTGTATGGACACTGTCCCATAAACATCTCCCACAAGCCACACATACCACTGATCTAAATCCAGTGGGCAACCTAGATTATGATGCTTCTAGGGAGACTGAATCTATAGACACAACATTAACAAATGACCTATGAACAGACAAAATCCTGTGGACCAGCTTTGCTGTAAGTCCAGCTGAAACAGCAGTATCAGCAGTGATGGGGTCTCTGAGATCAACTGCCACTGCAAGGCTAGAAGTGGGGCATGGGGATGGGAGACTTTCTAAGAAATCAGCTTTTGCTAAGATGGGGTCCTCTTCTAAACCTCTGTCTAGAGCAAACTACCAGGATCAGAACCGGTCTCCTGCCATGACCTGTAGTAACCAGTGGGCAGCTCACCTAAAATGGGATTGAGCCTAGAGCATATCAGCCTCTGAGGTAACCCAGAGTGTGGGCCAGAGAAAAACAGCTAAACAAGCTGTTTATTTCAAAATTCTCAAATTGTCTAGTCTGCATAATAAGTACGGTACAGTGAACAAGGGGATTTATCCAGAGCTGGAATTGATCAGACATGAGTTGCACACAATGGCATATAGGTTTTCACTGGCACACTAAGCCCTCCTGGCTCATAGTTGCTCTCTGGAGTGTTGTGTTAAGGAGGATCCTGAGCCTGAATCTGAGCCCAGCAGGAAAGAGGACCATGATCAGTGGCAATATCTACCATGGACCAGGATCGGAAGAATAATGGCCATGTGCCATATACGTACCATCTCTGAACTACACACTGACAGTAATGCTCTGGGGCTGGAAGAGTAGGTTGGAATCTAGTCATGGAAAGCTTCAAATATCAGACTAAAGAGTCTGCCCTTTATTTTGTGGAATTTTGTGGTTCGTTTGGTCAGAGCAGTAGTTCTAAAAATATGGAATGTAAATGTCTTTAGCAGGATCCATTCTCTCCACCTGGCAGCAAGCCTCCACGGCTCCCTGTCCTCCTGAACATTCAGTCACATCTTACATTTAAATCACCTGAAGGTGTTTGAGTTTGCAGCCCTGTTGCAGGAATTAGAGAATCATTGATGGATTGTGAGCTGAAAAATGACATGCTCAGAACAGACTTTAGGAAGATTATTCTTGCAAACATATAAAAGACGATTGGAGGGAAGGAAAAAGTAGAAGTTGCAATACCAGTTAAGAAGTTCCTGGAACCCTTCACGTAAGTTACGTAGACCTAAACTAGGACTATGGGAATAAAAAGAGTGAGCTAAGGGTTGTACAGAAGTGATACCGAGATGTAGATTGGGTGTAGTAGGTGGAAAGAAGAGAGACTTCAAAATAATGTCAAAGTTTAAACCTGAGGGCCTGGGTGAAGGCCCTCCATCTATTAATGGAGATCCCATTAATAGATACAGGGAATTCAAAGAGGAACAGCTTTAGGCTGGGATGTAGGAAGGAAGGAGATGAGTGGATGAATTGTAGAACCCAGTTATTTTTCTGATGATGCTACTGTAATATGGACTCACAACACAGCATTTTCCTGAGAAAACCTGTGAGTTAAACATGGTGTCTTGGGCTTCCCTGCTGGTGCAGTGGTTAAGAATACACCTGCCAATGCAGGGGACACGGGTTCGAGCCCTGGTCCGGGAAGATCCCACATGCTGTGAAGCAACTAAGCCCATGCGCCACAACTACTGAGCCTGCGCTCTAGAGCCCGTGAGCCACAACTACTGAGCCCATGTGCCACAACTACTGAAGCCCACATGCCTAGAGCCTGAGCTCTACAAGAGAAGCCACCACAATGAGAAGCCCGCGCACCGCAACAAAGAGTAGCCCCCGCTCGCCTCAACTAGAGAAAGCTGCATGCAGCAACGAAGACCCAATGCAGCCAGAAATAAATAAATAAATTTATAATAAACAAAACAAAATAATATGGTGTCTTGTCCTATTTTTTCCAAGACTAATGGAGGGAGTCCAATTTGGACAGCTGGCTGGGATCAAAGGTTTAGCCAGTGGCCATGGAATAGAGCCAAATTAGCTGGGATAGAATCTGTGCCCTTGACCAGAAGAGCAAAGGACTAACTGGTAATCAGCTTAGCCATTTCTGTTATACCATATAATCGGGTATCGGCTTCCTGTCCTCAGCTTCTTGCCAGCTGGATGGTCGCCTTGCCTTACCGCCTGACACAGCTTTGGGTAGATATCACACTGAACTTGTTTGATGCCTCACCTCTCTCGGTCAAGTGTGGGATTGATGGGGTGAGCACGATAGGGAGTGGGAAAGTATGGCTAGGCCAACAACAAGTGTGGGTACAGTCTTGCTGGATGCCTAGGATTGCACCTTGCGTGCCCATTGGGTCCAAGAGTCCTGCTTCATGATGCCAGATGTGGGGCTTGCTAGTGACACTTGCCGCACATCCCCCACCCAACATCTTGCCATCGATACTTGATGCCAAGACCCGTTCTCACCTGTTGAGTCCCGGTTCAGTTATCAGTTAATTTAGTGGCTTGGTATAACCTTTTTGTTGTTTTTTCATGCTTGTATAGATTGACTGGGGCTCAAGTGGATGTCTCATGGGACCTTCACACGTCTGTGGATGGGGCTAGAATATCCAAGATGCTTCATTCACACGTCTGGTTCCTTGGCAGGGACAGCTGGAAGATGGACTCAGCTGGGCTACTGATGGCTGGGTCTCTTCCTCTCACCATACAGTCTCCGGTCTCTCCCTTTTTCATATGGCCTGCTCACATGGTCTCTCCAGCAGGTAGCTGAATGTCTTACACGGTGCCCAGGGATTTCCAAAGCACAAAAGCAAAAGCTTCCATGCTTTCTGGTGACTTAAGCTCAGAACTGGCACACTGTCACTTCGGCCTTGTTGTGTTAAACTGAATCGTACAGCCAGCCTACGTTTAGAATGGGAAGGGACTTCTTAAGGATGTGAATATTGGGAGGTGCAATTCACTGCGGGGTGGGCATCTGATGGCTTCACATCTGTCTCTGAATGAAATCCTCTGAGGAGCTCTGGGAACTGTACCCCACACCCTCTGACCTCAACTCATCCTCTCTCCCTCCCTCCCCCACTTCTCTCTAGCTACACTGGCCCCTTGCTTTCCTTCAGCCTGGAAGAGGTGGGGGGAAAGTAGATATCAGGGAGGTGGTGGTGAGAGCCTGAGTGGGTCTTGCCAGACATGTAGGAATCATTTAGGAAGACAGTTAATGGTAAGGGAATCCCAAGAAAGGGTAGAACATTTAAGAGCACTGAGGATTGTGAAAATTGCCAATTGTGTGATTAGAACATAGAGTAGCTATTGGGGTATTACAGAAGATGAGGCTAAGAGACAAATTATGAAGGAAATTATGTGCCAAGCCAAAAAATTTCAGTTTGGTTCCCTAGATATTGAAGGGTTGTAAGCAGGAAGAACTTGATTAGATTTGCGTTTTAGAAAGAGCACTCTTTGGCAGTTTGGAAGATGCAAAGTTCGGGGGCCCGTGAAAGATGATTAACTGACGATTTAGAAAATGGGTGGAGTAGAGATACTCATAATTGTCTTCTATCCGATCAGTGAATGAAAGATTCTTTGTAATATCCAGGCCCCATCCGTTCCTGTTGAGGTCCAGGAACTATCTCTTCATGCTCTTTCTCGTTAAATATGCTGTTCCCAGCTAATTTATATCTTCCACTGCAAGAAAAAGGTAGCAACACAGTTATGACTCAGATGTCGTGGCTTTCGCACGCTATTTCTGTAGAAACAATATAGATCTTTTTGCTCCTGCAGTTCCCTAAAATCAGTTATTTCGCACTGGTTGTATCATTACTCCTGATGTGGCAACATCCATCATGCTGCCTGTCATACTGGTTTCCAGTGATCCTCTCGGAAGTTGTTATTCTCTCAGAGATCATTATCATTGATCATGATCACAGATGCAAGTCTTTTCCAGGGGATGCAGGAAAATGTGAACAATAATTCATTTTCTGCTCATGTTAACTTTATTGTTCAGGATTTTATACCTTAAATGTAAAATAGCTCATATTCCAACCATGACTTCTTTTAAACTCTTTAGCCCATAATCACTGCATTCCTAGAATGTCCTCTTTTAACATTGAACACACTCTGAATTTCCACACCATCACCTTCAGTGAGGATGGGAGAGGAGGAGCCTGTGGATCTAATGGGAAGAGCACAGATCCATTTACTCAAGGAATGTCCATCCCTCATCTGGCAGGCCTTAAGACCTACCTGGGAGAACACGATGTCACCATATCAATCAGAGGAAAGAAAGGGCATTGATCAGAAGGCCTGCTGCTGCTGCACAGCAATGATCTCAAAGGCCTCGGAGGAGACAGGTGTGGTCGCTCCTGAGGACTCCCTGGTATGTGGTACGTCGCCTGCAAAAGGAGTGGGGTGACTGCTCTGGGTGCCAACAGCAAAGGTTAGAGGTAAAGGATTCCTGCTACCACTGTCAATACCCTTGGGTGCTTGAGACCAGAGATGTCACTGTAGTTGGAGCATGGACACTCAAGAGCCAATGCACAGGCCCGCAGATGCAGCTCAAGTCCAAAGATGGGCAGTGGACTATCAGTTGTCCAAAGCCCTGATTTTTTCTTATGTCTTTTGTGAGTGTCAGTAACCCCAAATCAGAATGTCAGCACTACTCTGACAACCCAATCTTAAACTATCTTGTGAAATAAATACTGCATTGGCCAATAGGAACAATCTGCTTGTCAGTCTGCACTCCTGGAACTGGGGCTTGGCCATGTGATCCCAGAAAAACCCCATAGGGGCAAGCTCCAGAGTTCCTTGGGACAACTGGTTGACCACCCATACCAGGCAGAGTTTCAGAGAGCACTCTGAAGAGGAGAAACAGGGACCAGGAACCATGCGGGCTAGGAAGTAACTTGCCTGGATGGCACTGCTGGACCCAGCCAGTCCCAGGCACTGAAGGGGACTTAGAAATGTGTTTTTAAAATTTATTTATTTTATTTATTTATTTTTTGCTGTGTTGGGTCTTCGTTGCTGCGCGCGGGCTCTCTCCAGCTGCAGGGAGCGGGGGCCACTCTTTGCTGTAGCGTGCGGGCCTCTCATTGCGGCGGCCTCTCTTGTTGCAGAGCTTGGGCTCTAGACACGTGGGCTTCAGTAGTTGTGGCTCGCGGGCTCTAGAGCACAGGCTCAGTAGTTGTGGCGCACGGGCTTAGTTGCTCCACGGCCTGTGGGATCCTCCTGGACCAGGGCTCGAACCCGTGTTCCCTGTATTGGCAGGCGGACTCTCAACCACTGTGCCACCAGGGAAGTCCTGGGACTTAGGAATTTTTGAGGAAAGCCCTCTAAAACATGAGGCCCACTTTGTGGCAAGGTGCCCTGCTTGCCCATGTCTAAGGGTGGTGCTCACGGTTTAAGGGGCATTGGACTGAATTGCTAGGGATTCATTTGAGAGACTCTTAGAAGAAGCTAAGGGAAATGATCCATAATAATGATTTCCAAACCCTTCTCCCCCCTCCCCTTCTCTTGAATATATATATATATATATATATATATATATATATATATATATATATATATACTTTTTTTTTTTTCCAAACAGCTCTTACAGGGAACACCAGTGTGTAAACAGATACAAGCCCACATCATGGTGGTTGAAGTGGGTCATAAGGGCTCAGAATCAGGGGTACTGAACTCAGGGCTGATGGCTGAGTTCAGTACCCCTACCCCTGAGACACCTCTGTCTCTATGGAACACTAAGAAAACGATAGGCCTCCATGGAACACAGTTTGAAAACCACACATCTAAAGACTGTGCACACAGCCTGGTGGTTTAAGTCTGAATTGCTGCTCACTCTACTGTTAGTATTGTAGCCATCCACTAATATTTCCCACGTAGTGTTTTCTGATTGGCTTTGGAAGTTTGTTGAACTTAAAGCCACTTTAACGTTTTCAGTTTTCCTTTTTCCTCAGGAATTCAGTTCAAATCTTTATTAAGTCTTATAGTTCTCCCCTGCTTCCAACTGCCCTATATAAGACTATAAGGAAATTTTAGGTAAGGGAGTTGTTGTTGTTTATAGACAATTTATAAAAACTCCCCCCAAAAAGAAATACCAAAAGAGTAAAATAATCTACCCAAATCCTTACAACCAAATGAACTGGAGTGAAACATGGCAGTGAGTCTCCATACTTGTGCTTGGTTCTATGTGAAGGACGGTGTCCCTGCCATTTCATTTAAGGCCCACTTGGAAATGATTTATTTTCACTGGAAAGTCATCCAATTTTTTCTTCCAAAATCCCTTTATCAAATGGCTCCAGGAGGGTTTCACTGTTTTCTGGAGAAGAACAGTAAAGCTATTGTGCCTTAAACTGGAATGACTGACAGCAAAGGAGGTCGACCTTAGTGCCTTTGCACCACAGATAAAAGGGCTGCTTTGAAATTCTTGCCGTCCAGTTGACGGTATTTTCATTATTTCTGGAAGCCTAACACTGGAAACCTTTTAAAGGAGCAGGACTTTGTGTCCCACACCCAGGGTAAGTTAGCTGAAATAGTGCGCATTCTACCTCTCCTGAAGCTTCCAGAGGCTAAAGGCTGACGACCTACAAAAGTGACTTCACTAAAGATGTAGACGTGAAACCCAAATGGGTTGTAGGGATATCAGATCAAACCTGACCACTGAAGAAAATGTGGAATAACCGAGAGGAATCTCTATTTCAGGGGCCTGCAAGCTGAAGCCTGGCTAGAAATTGGGCAGAGGGTTGCAGAGAGTAGGAACCAGAACAGGGGCAGGGTCTCTTCCACTGGTGGATGGAGTAAGTTCATGAAAGAGAAACTGCCTTTTGAACACTTTTCTCTTTGAGTGCTTGCAAAGTGAGCTCTGTTGTTTCAGTCCCACGTCTTACCAATCCTTGAAATGGCGCCACTATGGGAGAATTGCTCAGACTTGCTCCAATTGTCCTCCTTCTCCCTCTACTGTCAACAGTGCCACCTGCAAGGTGCCTTCAAGTGGGGAAGGACACTTTCTCAACCCACACATTTGAGCATCCATCAGGGCACAGTTCAGTGTCACCTCCTCTGAAGCCTCCTTTTTCCTTTTATTCAGAATTAAGCTGTGCTACCACCCTGAGCTTTAAATCTTAGCTTTACGCAGGATGCCTTGCACTTTATTATGTTGTGTATTTTAATGAAGTAATCCCTGTAGACACGAATCCTGTCTTATTTACACTCTGTTCTCTGTCAGCATCCACACCACACTTGTCTTTTCTGGATTTTCAGATCCTTGGTTGTTAGTTGAGAATGCCACATGCTTGGTAGATGTAAAAACAAATAAACATCGGTTTATTGGCCATTGCAATGACACTTTTTGTGGATTACCTCTCTATGTCTATTCCTCACTTTTCTTTTGAGTCACCTGGCTTTTTCATAATGGTTTGTAGGGTTACATATTCTGGATAACAATCCTTTGTCAGTTGTGAGTATTGCAAATATCTTCTCCCACTCTGTGGCTTCTCTTTTCATTCTCTCCATGGTGTCTTTTGGTGAAAAGAAATTCCTAATTTTATATAGTCCAATTCATCATTTTATTTACAGTTAGTGTGTCTCAAGAAATCTTTGCGTAGTCCCAAATCATAAGGGTAGTCTCCTAAATTTTCTTCTAGAAGCATTATTTTCCTTTTCATGTTAACTAGTCAATCAATCGTGATCAACTTTTTCTAGACAGCTCTCAAGGTCACCATCACTCAACCTAGTTCTATCAATACTTACAAATGCATAATAATGCCCTGTGTAAGTTCTCAAACATTTACCTCTAATACCTTAAAAGAGAATGTTAGTCAAGTTAGTTCATAAAGTTTTCTACACTTCACTGACTTCACTGGGTCCCTTCGAACACAGAGCTAGACTAAGAGAGGCAGAAAAGATGGTTTGTCAGGAAAAAAAACATCTTTGCTGTTAAACAGAGCCAGTTTTAAATCCCAGTGCAACTTCTTAGCTGTTTGTGACCTTGGGCAAATTACTTAACTGCTTTCAGCCTCGGTTTCCTGATCTGGAAGATGGGGATAGTAATAGCTAAGATGCTGGAATGTTTGCTACGTGCCAGAATCTATGCCAAGTGCTTCACCTGCGTGATCGCACGTAAGCCTCAAGGCAACCCTAATAGTTATGTACAGTTAATATTGTATTATGTCCTCTTACTGATGATAAAAAAGCCAAACAGTGAGTCAGTGGTGGATCCATGATTTAAATCTGGGTAGGCTGACCCCAGGGCTTACACATGTAAACACTGCACAAACGTCAATACTAAAAATCAAAAGCCCTGTTGTGACAATAAAATGAAATAAGCCATGTAGATGCTTAATTCAGTGTCTGGACCCTATTAAGTGCTTAATAAATATTAGAGTTTGTGAATACAATGATAATCAAGGAAGTAATTTGTATTATCCCCATTCCCAGGCACTTTGAAAGTTAGAGCTAGAATCGTCATTTGCTTTGGGAAATGACACGAAGAAATCTTTTGAGTTACATGTGAGAATATCATGAACATCATATGGTGGCATGACTGAGGTTAGAAATACTTAACTGATTACACAACCAGCATCATAATCTTAATGAATTGCTTAGTTTTCCTCCGTTCTGTCTTTCCTTCCTTTATTCTTTCACTCAGCAAATATTTATTGAGTGTTTAGTATGTGCCAGGCCCATTCTAGGAGCCAGTAACACAGCAGTGAACACAACAATCAAATTCTCTGCCCTGTGAGCTTACATTCTGACTGGGGAAGATAGACAATAAATAAACAGGTAACTATGTAATATTTAGTAAGTGCTCTGAAGGTACATAATGCAAATTAAAATAATAGAGAGTGAAGAGGCAGGGGGCAAAGGGGATTCATTTATGAAAAGGGAGTCCAGGGAAGGCTGCTTTGTTGAGGTAACATTTGAATAGACACCAAATGAAGTGAGGAGGAGAGCCACAAGGCTACTTGGGGACAGAGGATTGCAAGTGGAGGAAAGCAGTAATTTCAAAGGCCCTGAGGTGGGAGTGTATTAGAAATATTCAAGGAACAGCAAGGAGGCCAGTGTGACTGGAGTAGAGTGAGCATGGGAGTAAATGAGACCAGAGAGGTGTATTAGGCCAGATCATGGAAGGCCTTAGGGCCTTGGTAAGGGAGGGTATTGGTGAGAGGTAGTTTTACATAAGAGTTGAGAACATAGTTTCTGTCAGCAAATTCTCTAAGTTCAAATGCTAGCTTTACTGTTTATGTGACCTTGAGCATTTTATGGTACCTCTTTGTGTCTCATCTGTACACTTTCCTCATCTGTAAAACAGGTTTAACAATATTGAATTAAGCTTAAGCAAATTCTGGCAATTTTTTTTTTTGCATCTAGATAAAGAGCTGAAATTAAAGCATTTCTTTTTTGAACTTGTAATTTGTGGAAGGTGTTAAGCCTTTACTTGCATAAATACCAAAAATGGATTTTGTATTAACTGTATAGAGGATGGTGTTTCAGACTATTATCATGAGATAATTGACAAAAGAGTATCAGTGGTAGTATGTCAGTAATTGGTGATAGTGCTAATCATTAATTACAGTGGCTAATCGGTGATAGTATTTCAATCAACAAATGACTTTGCATGTTACCAGTGAGTTTCCAATGAGACTTGAGAATAGGTCTGAGTCTGAACACCTATGAGACTACATACCAGAATGAACTTTCTCCCAGACTCATTCAGAGTCTTTCATTAAGATGGGTCAAGTAATGGATATGAAGATGAATCTAGGCCATAAGGATATAGCCTATGAAGGAAGATAGGTTTTGCTAGTGTTCTAATATGCAATATAAGTAGATTTCCAGTCTAGACTCTTCTGAAAACAACACAAGCAGCGAAGTACATCAGGTCAAGATTTTAATTCAGAAATGGGGATGAGAATAAATATTTTGTAGGGTTGTTCTTCCTTATTAAAGGGTGACCTCGGGCTTCCCTGGTGGTGCAGTGGTTGAGAGTCCGCCTGCCGATGCAGGGGACGCGGGTTCGTGCCCCGGTCCGGGAGGACCCCACATGCCGCGGAGCGGCTGGGCCCGTGAGCCATGGCCGCTGAGCCTGCGCGTCCGGAGCCTGTGCTCTGCAACGGGAGAGGCCACAACAGTGAGAGGCCCACGTACCGAAAAAAAAAAAAAGGGTGACCTCTATTACAGAGTATGCGTTAAGATCTGACATATGTTTGGCAGTGCCGATGTCATCAGCATCTTTGATTCACTTCCCAAAGTGAAGACAGAAACACAAGTGGAGAGGAAGTTGGGACTTATCTGGATTCCTTGCTTCCAAGTGCAATATCTACTGCATTTACATCTCTTACTGCCTCAGTCAGCCATTAGCCCAAGATTATTTTTTTCCTCCAGGGTGGTAAGTAAGCAAATGGCTTGAGCAGCAACCTCTATGCTAATTCTGAGGTAGAGGCTGACTGTGATTATGAGAAATCTTGTTCCATTTTCATTCATTCAACCATCACTTCATAAAACATCCACCATGCTGGCCCTGAGAATCTCAGAGTTCCACCATCACTGCTACCTTTGCTCTTCCCTCAAGAACAGGATCAAGGGCAAGAAGAGTGACTGAGGCAGGTTTCTAGAAAGTATAGTCTTTTTGACAGGGTTTAAATTGGTCTGTTTTGGGGAAAATGTTCTGCTGACACTGATTCTTTGGATACTTTTCATCCCATAAGGCCGGATATGATGGATCTAGAAGTTATGTCTATGGGATAACAGGTCAAAGAATAAAAATCAGGGATGCTGTTGACCAGGAGATAGTCACAGCGCCTCTCACTCCCCCCACATCCCCTTATTTCACTAATAGTAAAGAGTCTGTCCATGCTCTTGGCTCTGGATACCTTTTTCTTGATAGGGCCAGAGGCTAAGACAAAAGGCCTAAGGACTCAGACTAGTCTGGGCAAAAACACATTCAACCAAGTTATATGTGGTCTATGCTGGGTCACAAGGCTATGCACTTGGGCTTGGGCTTCATTGACCAGCATCATTTTCTGTGCATATATTTCACTCTAGAGCAGAATTCAGGTATGCAGATTTCCTTGGCCATCAATTCCTCCATCTCCCCGTGTTCCCAACAAGTGGCATAGATTTGATGAACCAAGAAAGCATATTCCCTGGGGACCAGCATCTGGGGAGTAGAAGCCCACAGAGAGTGAGGGAAGCTTTTGTAGGATTTGATATTAGCAGAAAAAGGGATTCCTTTGGGGTGCCAGCTTGACCAGGATTTAGAATGCTGGGCCAGCAAAGAACTGCGAGAGCCAAGGCCAGGTCGTCAGTCAGCTCTGCCCGATGGATCCGAAGGCTCTGACTTCCACTGCTCTGGAAGCTCAGCAGAGGAAGTCAAGCCGGGAGGATGAGATCACCGTCGCCCTAGTACTGTCCCATATGTCACAAAATGGGGCGGCAGGGAGCGTTCTCTCTCCAGAGAATACTCTGCCTTGTCACTTGGTCAAACAAGGACAAGAACGTTTCAAAATGTGTGACCTTTCAGCAGGAGGCAGGTACAGGTCCACCGTCCTTCCTCTGCAATTACAAAATCCAAAGAGCTCTGAAAAAGAGAACACTTTTTTATAAGGTCAGAGACAAAACTCATTTGGTGGCGAAGACAGTTCTGATCATTATATGTGTCTCAGAGCTCCCACTCATCACTATCATATCTGCTGTGTTCATTTTTGTTATTTTGAAATTTGGGTTTAATTTCACTCTTTGAAAAGAGTAGAAGCTGTCCCTGTAAGTAACAGGGAAAAGAAGAAAAGGAAGTACCCGTTGTAATCAATAATGTAGTAAGAAAAGTTATTAGAGAAGAAAACGTGGTGTCTTTCTTAATGAAAAATAGAATATTGGAATCAGAACAATGTACGACTGAAAACTGAATGGCAAGTTGTGGAAGATTTCCTATGCAGTGATGATCAAGGACTAACTGCAAAGGGCAGATAATGTAGATCATGACTGTGTTTATCAAATGGATTTGACAATGCAGAAGTGAACATATACTTCTAGTTTGTTGGTCATGAAGCAAGCTACTTTAATATACTATAAAAATTGAGCACGACATCAACGTGAATATTCAGAAGGCTGCTGTATTAGTCAGGGTTCTCCAGAGAAACAGAAACAATACGGTACTATTTTTTGTATATTTTTAAACATATGTAAAAAAGATTTATTTTAAGGATTTGGCTCACATGATTATGGGGTCTGGCAATTCCAAAATCTCAGATTTTGCACTGAGGCCTTCAACTGCATGAATGAGGCCCACCGACATTACTGAGGGTAATCTTCTTAAAGTCAACTAGTTGTAGATGTTAATCACATCTACATAATACCTTCACAACAACATCTAGACTGGTATTTGACCAAATAACTGGCCACCATAGTCCCTTTTGACCTAGAACACTCCTCATGGTGAGGAGTGAGCCTGGAGGAATAAAGAGGCCTCCAATGTGTGGGCAGAATTGGATCTAGGTGAAGGGATCCGTATTTTCAGTGAACTTATTCTCTCAGTTTTTAACATTGTGGCAAATGTTCCCCCACTTTTCTAAAAACACATTTGAGATGATTTGGGAAAAACAATTTTGTATCCTGTTCTTTTTACATATACATAAAAATGTATAGTCTCTTCCTCCCCCACCCATCTGGTTCCACTACCGTGTAAATCAGTCAGTGTTAACATTTTGTTTATTAGGTATCTTTTCATTGGGTTTATAGGGTATGTTTTTCCATGTTTATATAAACTCACATATGCATATATAGTATACATACAGAGTTTTACAAGTTTTTTAAACAAAAACAAGATTATTCTTTATGCTTGGTAATTTATCACGGACATCTTTCCAAATTAATGCCTTTCTCTCATTCTTTATAATGGCTGTGTATATTCTATGATATAGGTATATCATTATTTATTCAACAATTTTTGTTTGCAGATGTACATTTTATTTCTAGTTTTTTTATTATTAAAGATAATGCTCTGGAATATGGGAATCAATAAATAAACTGATGTAGTTATATCATAGTTAAAATAAGTGGACTAGATGTATATGTAACGACATGTTTAGATCTTAAAAACAATCTTGAGTGGAAAAAATATGCAGAACTATATACTGATTATGGATATGTGTAGATGTAATAAAAAAATTAACAGAAGAAAAAGTAATGCTTCAAAAAATATTCTGGTACATATATCTGCATGTGCTGATGCATTTGTTTCTCTAAGAAAGATTTATAGGATATCCCACCTAGGACAAAGTCGGCAAATTTCTGTTCCCTTTTCACATGACATGGCTTGGAGTGAATTCACTATTCTGTTTACCAGCTTTTACATATGTGTACTAAGTCCTATTTGGAAAAAAGAGAAATATAAGAAAAATAATAATTTAAAATTCTTCTTCAACTGGACACAAAATTCCTGGGGACTTTGAACAGAACATACCTAACCTGACTATTCACTTTCCTTGTTCTAGAGCCTGTCCTTTTATTTAGGGATGGCAAAACATTGTGTTCACTTTGAGGGCATCAATCTCATTAATAATTTGATCCTGACTCTTAAAATAATAAATATTCCGAAAAGGATCTGAGAGAAATGTTTTTTAATGGTCCAAATATCAATACAAAGCTTTATCCACCCCAGTTTATCCACCCCAAAGGGATACAGAGTAAAAACAATCAAGACTGGCAAGTCTCTGACCCTGAATTTTAAGCTGAAGGGCTGACCCAATTTTTATATGGTATAGATATCAAGGATGGAAATGTGGCGTGCAAGAGACATGAGTGAGTTTGCCGACACACGATCCAGTCCTGCTCCCATGTCTGACACTGTTCCTTTGAAGGTGTTCTACCTGTTCATGAATGGGCTTCAACAGCCTAGCAGGTCCAGGACTGATGGCCTTGCAGGTGGCCACTCTAGGAAACTGCCTTGGGTGCAGTTAATTCCTTCCTTCCTCCCTTCTTTCCTTCCTTCCTTTCTGTTGAAATATAGTTGACACACAACATTGTGTAAGTTTAAGGTGTACAACTGCGTTGATTTACTATGTTCATATATTTCAAATTGATTACCCCCTTAACTTAGCTAACACCTCCATAGTCACATGATTAACATAGTGAGAACATTTAAGATCTAGCCTCTTAGCAACTTTGAAGTATGTAATGTAGTACTGCTGACTGTAATTACAATACTATGCATTAAATCTCCAGAGCTTATTCATCTTCTAGTTGCAAGTTTGTCCCCTTAAACGACATCTCGCCATTTCCCCCACCCTCAGCCCCTGGTAACATCCCTTCTACTCTCTGTTCGTATGATTTTGGCTTCTTTGGATTCCACATATTAGTGATATACAGTATTTATCTTTCTCTGTCTGACTTAGCTCACTTAGCATAATGCCCCCAAGGTCCATCCATGTTGCTGAAAAATGACAGAATTTCCTTCTTTCTCATAGCTGAATAATATTTCATTGTATGTATACCACAGTTTTGTTTGTTTGTTTGTTTGGGCTGCGTGCATGGCTTATGGGATTTTTGTTCCCTGACCAGGGATTAAACCCAGGCCCTCGACAGTGAGAGCACGGAGTCCTAACCACTGGACCAGGGAATTCCCCACATCTCCTTTATCCATTCATCCATTGACAGACTCTTAGTTTGTTTCCATATCTTGCCTATTGTGAATAATGCTGCAATAAACATGGGAGTGCAGATATCTTTTCAATATCCTGTTTTCATTTCCTTTGAATATATACCTAAAAGGGTGGCTGCTGGTCCATATGGTGGTTCTATGTTTAATTTTTTGAGGAACCTCCATACTGCTTTCTGTAGTGGCTAAACCAGTTTACATTTCCACCAACGGTGCCCATTTTCTCCATATCCTTCTTATCTCTTGTCTTGTTGACAGTAGCCGTTCTAATAGATGTGAGATGATATCTCATTGTAGTTTTCATCGGCATTTCCATGATGATCAGTAATGTTGAGCATTTTTCTATGTACTTGTTGGCCATTTGGATGTTCTTTGGAAGAAATGTCTATTAAATTTCTCTGCCCTTTTTTTTTTTTTTTTTTGTGGTACGCCTTGCACCGCTGTGGCCAGTCCCGCTGCGGAGCGCAGGCTCAGTGGCCATGGCTCACGGGCCCAGCTGCTCCGCGGCATGTGGGATCTTCCCGGACCGGGGCACGAACCCGTGTCCCCTGCATTGGCAGGCGGACTCTCAACCACTGTGCCACCAGGGAAGCCCTCTGCCCATTTTTTAATCAAATTGTTTACTTGTTATAAGTTGTGTGAGTTCTTTATATATTTTGGATATTAATCCCTTATAAGAAATATGGTTTGCAAATCTTTTCCCTCATTACTTAAGTTGCCTTTTGTCGTTTTTTTTTTCCTTTGCTGTGCAGAAACATTTTAGTTTAATGTAGTCCCATTTGTTGATTTTTGCTTTTGTTGCTTGTGCTTTTGGTGTCAGAATTTCTTCAATATATATTTAGAAAACTTCTAATCCCATCTACTTGTCAGAATTCCCCCCTTAAGGCAAGTTATCTTAAACATTATCTAGTTGCAGAATTCACAAATTGAAGCCACTCTTTAAACACCTACTGAGAGGAAGTAGGGTTTGGGTGGGGGGCACAAGGGCACAATGAGGAGACCACTAACCTGAGTATTACCTACAGACCCCAAGTTCTGGGGAGGATGTCTTCACATCTCCCTGCCCTATTGCCTCAACACCCTTATAATTTTCTACGATGTTATTTGTAAATAACCAAAAATGGGTCAGATGTCCACTCTCTTTGATCCTATAGCTCAGTGTGCTTACTATGTCAGATTTATCATATTCTAAGATTTTTAAATGAAAGTATTAGTGAAGACATGTTCCAACTGATACTAAGACTCCTTAGGTCTTTAATCCTCCTATACAAAGCCAAATTTACTATATATTGTCACTGAGGCAGGGGCAATGTGATTTTGCTCCCAAAGTACATGCCAGCCTTTAGATACTAGACAAATAATTTTCAAACTATACACCTGGACAACCCTACTTCCCCACAAAAATCAAGTAGAATGTCCTACTCTAATTTGGGAGTTCTTTACATATTTCTAACCCAGCTTTTTAAAAGAATGCACACAGATCAATCTCAGCCTACTAGGTTGTTAGTTTCTAGGATTCAGGGACTGTGTTTTATTCATCTTTTTATTGTTGGCTCCCAGTAGAGTGCCTGACATATAGTAGGCACTCAACAAATGTTTGTCAAATAGTTGTTAAATTTAAAAATGGAGCAGAGAGGGACTTTCCTAGTGGTCCAGTGGTTAAGAATACACCTTCCAGTGCAGGGGACTTGGGTTCAATCCCTGGTTGGGGAACTAAAATCCCACATGCTGGGAGGTGGGGCGGTGGGCAACTAAACCCACGCGCTGCAACTACTGAGCCCATGTGCTCTGGAGCCTGCGTGCCACAACTAGAGAGAAGCCCCGCGCCACAACAAAGAGCCTGCGTGCCACAACTGAGACCCGACACAGCCAAAAAATGAAATAAAATAAATATTATTTTAAAATTAAATAAAAAATAAAAATGGATCAGAGAAAGAAACCAGCACTTACTCAGCACCTACTATATGCCAGGCTATGGGCTAAGTGCTTTGCAAAATTCATTGCATTATTTGGTATTTGTTAGTGTTCTGTATGGTGTGTGGCTCCAGGAATTGCACTAGGACTAGTGAAGACTGTAGGAAGATACATTTCTGTTCAATATTAAGAACTTTCTAATGTTCAGAGCTGACTAAAGATGGAGTTGGCTGCCTCAGGGAGGGTGAATTCCCTATGACTATACATAGATTGGAGAGGTTATGTGAGGACCCAAGCATCAAGTAGGGAGGAGGCTGTCAGCCAGATCAGGCTCCCAGATTCAGATGCCTACAGAGGCTAGGCCAAAAGAAGAGGCCAAGTGGAAGAAGTACTTCACTTCTCCTTTACCTCCAGGTGAAATAGTTACAGCATTGTGATAAACAGTAGCAGGCTTTTGGCCCCTAAGTTGGAGATATAATAGGGAGTAATGGGGTCTGTGAATATTCTGTCTAAAGAGCACAATCAGTTGTTATTCAGCACCAAGAGTTTCCATGCAGGAATTTGAGTCCTGTGTTGAGAAGTTTTTCTATTTTTCAATTTGTAAATGTGCTATCCAGTTCCATGGGGGCCACGGGGGGAAACACTGTGGGACACACAACATGTCTGCACATTTGGCCCATGGTCAGTTTATTATCTCTGCAACTAATAACGTTTAAGATAACTTTAAACCTGAGATTCGTGAAATATTTGCCTTATAGAATGGCTATAATCCAGTGTTTGGGTATAAATGATAAATCCTGATATTTAACGACAGTGTCCTAAGTTTACAACTTCTCTAGCTTTAACTTTTACACAGGGGGATTAATTTGTGCTGGCCCTATTTTATTTCACTGCTTTTTTGTCATCATCATCATTGCATCAAAGGCTTATATGATTATTTTATGTAACTTCATCAACCACAGGATTGATTGATAACACAGGGACTGAGAAAGGCAGGTAATCTTATTATGACTTCGAGCACAAAGCTCAGCTCCCAGGGGCACAGGCCGACTACAGTGAATTAAAACGCTGTCCAAAATGATGCACGCTTTGGCAGTGATATTTTGACAGTCTCAGTTTTGAATTATCTTTCCAGATGTTCTCTCAGAAAAATTAGAGAAACCCCATTTCCAGTGAAAGTCCTTTGAGCATAAGCTGAAAAATGACCTAGAATAGAAACTTACACCCTTCTACAAGGTGAATTTCTTCCCTTCTTGATTTAGTCTGATGGAAGCTATTATTTGGAATTCAGGAAAAGTAGTGCAGAAACCACAAATGTCTTCTCCTGGGATGATAGATTACTGATGGCCATGTCCTAGAAGAATGTAATTGCTGATTTCTAGGGAATGACCTCGAGTGGCTTAGATCAGCTCTGCTCTGGGCTATAGTAAAAAGGTCCAAGTCCATTCCTTTCCTTTCTTTTCTTTCTTGATGTGTTAGTCCATTCAGGCAGCTATAAGAAAATACCATAAATCGGGTGGCTTATAAACAACAAACATTTATTTCTCACAGTTCTGGAGACTGTGAAGTCTTAAGATCAAGGCACCAGCAGATTCAGTGTCTGCTGAGGGCGCATGGTAACCTCACATGAAAGGGACAGTATTGCTTCCAGTTGCAAAGTGGTGTCTCCTGAGTGTCCATGTATAGGCTAGAGTGGAAATTTCTGTGTAGTAATTGTGAGGTAAAGGTTCTCCCCTGGGGAGAACTAGCCCAGGGTAAGGACCTTGGAGGTCCACAAGGAACTGAGGGTTGGAGTGGGTAAGACAAAAAATTTTCAAGATCTACAAAAAGGTGGCTAGACAGAGAAAGTAGATCCAAGATTCAAGTCCAAGGGTATTAGGCACAGAGTAAATCTGGACTCCTGAATAAATTTCTGGCAACAGAAGACGTATGAAGAAGGTAAAGCCAGCAGTATTCAGAGGTGAAGCTATATGCCAGGGTGGTGCTGAAAAAAAAGTGGGAATGGAGGTAGTTATTAAGGGCACCAGGACTTTTCAGGGTATGAGAGTACATAGATTGGTTCAGTCACAGTATTTCTCTAAAAAGTAGAACTATAAAAAATGGAAGAAACCTGTACATGGAGGTTCATAGCAGCTTTATTTGTAATAGCTAGAAACTGTAGTCAGTCCAGAGGTCCTTCAAAAGGTGAGTAAACAAACTGGTATATACATACCATAATGTGCTGCTCGGCAATAAAAAAGGGAACAAATTATTAATATACTCAAAAACTTGTATGAATCGCTAGGGAATTACCCTGAGGGAAAAATATTAAAACCCCAAAAGGTTACGATTCTATTTATATAACATTTTTGAAAGATAAAATTTTATAAATGGAGGACAGATTGGTGGTTGCTAGGGGTTAAGGACCCAGGGTGAGGAGAATAGATTGGTGGATTGCATTCAAGTCAGTGTCCTTCCTGGCTGTGATTTACACTATAGTTTTGCAAAATGTTACCATTGGGAAAAACTAGGAAGAGTGCACAAGGGACTCTCTGTATTATTGCTCACACCTGCATGTGAATCTATAATTATTGCAATAAAAATTTCAGGTAAAATGTTAGAGAGGGGCTTCCTTGGTGGCAGTGGTTGAGAGTCCGCCTGCCGATGCAGGGGGCACGGGTTCGTGCCCCGGTCCGGGAAGATCCCACATGCCACGGAGCGGCTGGGCCCGTGAGCCATGGCCACTGAGCCTGCGCATCTGGAGCCTGTGCTCCGCAGCGAGAGAGGCCACAGCGGTGAGAGGCCCACGTACCGCAAAAAAAAAAGTTAGAGAGTCACATAATAAAATGACTTGTCAAACCTGAAAGCAATTCAATCTAGTTTGATCTAACATACATAATACTGGATGTCCGTTAAGTGATGGTTGCTGAGATAATGATGGGGGAATGCAAAGGGCTTACCCAAGGGTTTTCCTAACCAGAGAGGATGCTCTGAAATCCACCTGATTTCACTAAGACTTTCCTTAGGAAGACAATAATGGACTCCTCCATCATGTTTTGGAATTAATGAAGAATTGAGTGAATATGTGACAGTCCTGGAGACATATACAGTGATTCCCACCGAATTGGCTAAAACTCTAGGTCTAACAGAACTGATGTCATGAAGTACATTTGGAAGGGATGGGTAGCAGTACAGACTCCTCAGAAGAGTTTTCGATCTCTTAGGAATGTATGGAGGTTGGAGACTGAAGGAGACTTCTAAGAGATCCATGGCCACACTGAGCCAAGTTGAGGTTCATGGAGTTCTCTGGGACACAGAGACCCCTAGAGGCCTCATGCTTTCATCCACTGTCAAGCTGAAACCATAAATTACTTGTACAACTTCCAGATATCTACTCTGTTAGTATATGGAAGAGTTTGGATAGGTTGAGTCACATTATTTCCTTCTTTTCCCGGGCAAACTGTCAGACTGCATTTCTGAGCTCCCTTAGAAGTCAGATGTAAACACATGCCTGAGTTTTGTCAATTGGAAATTCCAAGTGGACACTGACACTGAGTTCAGGACATGCCACCTCAAAATATACCACTTTGGTATATTGATTATCTTGAGCTGTAGACACTGGAAAAACAGTACATATAAGGAGGGGCTTTCTCTGAACTCCCCTATCTGCCTGAAGATGGAACCTCCAAAGGTAACTCAGCTGTCATAGATCCCCTCCCCAGGAGTTTCATCAACCAGGGAAAATTGACTGTTATCACCGAAAATACTAGAAGTCAACACCACCCCCAAACTCTGTCACCAACTATCCTACCTCCCGTCTATTCTTCTAAGAATTTATCTTTTCTAAAAATCGTTTATTCTCCCATAAGAGGCCTACATTCCTCCTCCCCTTTCCCCATTAGAATGGTAATTAAGCCTGAATTCTAAGCTACCTTGGAGAGTTACTCATTTTCTCCTGGGTATCTCCCATGTATACGTGAGGTATACATATTAATAAACTTCTTTGGTTTTTCTCTTGTTAATCTCCCTTTTACTCCAGGGGTTTTGGCTAAAAACTTCTCCCCTATAATTGTTAGAATGATATGTAAAAAGAACAGGATACAAAATTGTTTTTCCCGAATCATCTCAAATGTGTTTTTAGAAAAGTGGGGGAACGTTTGCCACAATGTTAAAAACTGAGAGAATAAGTTCACTGAAAATACGGATCCCTTCACCTAGATCCAATTCTGCCCACACATTGGAGGCCTCTTTATTCCTCCAGGCTCACTCCTCACCAAGAGGAGTGTTCTAGGTCAAAAGGCACCCCATCCGGAGCTCATCTCCCACCCCCAGCCCCTCACTTTTATTCCATATGCTTCAGGTATCCTAGACCCTGGAATTCCTCCTACTTTCATTTTTTGGGATCTGCTTTCCTGATGTTAGGTCACATCCACTATGCACACCCCTTGGGCCAAGAAGCAGCTGTCTGTGGGAGTGAGGAGCTGTGACGTGGATATATAGGGAGGAAAAAATAGTTTCCCGCTACACTTCTATGTCCTTGGCTAGGACCCCCACAACAAAAGACAGATTAATAAGAGAAAATAAAACAAATGTATTAATAAGTATACTTCATGTATACATGGGAGGTACCCAGGGAAAAATGAATAATCCAAAGATTTAGTTAGAACTTGAGTTTATATAGTATCTTAGCAAAGGAATGATAAATTTTTATAGAAGTGATGAGATAAAGGAAAAGGACCTTGAGTCTCTAGGGACAGCAAATAATGGGAAGGCAAATATATAGGAAACTAACGACAGATAAAAGCTGGTTAGTAAAGTTCGTTATGTAGATTCCTGTGGTGCCATCTCCAGGTGTAAAAGACCTAAAGTTATCTCTGGTGATTAACTTCTGTTCTTCCTGGTAGAGAGGGGAAGAGGGACGCCTTTGAAAATGTATGTCCTGCTTTTAGGCAAGTAGAGGAAGGGTAGGGAGCTTATTTTCTATCTGCTTCTTCTCAGTTGCCTTCAGCTCAAAATAATCCTTATGCCAACGTGGCAAATTTTGGGGGTGGCATATTCTGCCACCTCACAGATGGTGCTTGAATGCATGAACTGAGGTGTCACACATGCATATGCATAAGGTCCCTTATGGTGCAAGATGGACCTGGGGCGTGGGGGGAAGGGAAGGGGACTGTCTGCAGGCCAGGAGACCAGGGGTTGGCTGTCCTTACAGTGCCGTGCTCTAACTTGTAGGAGTTTGTGAATTCTAAATCTGAACTTGGCTTCTAGGTCATTATGAAGACATACTGGTAAAGTAAAAGATAGAACATATTTTATTATTTGTGAGTTTGCCTTATAACTTTAAATATCTGGGCACATGGTATAGGCGTCTCCATTTGCACCCAGGCCATGCAGGGAGAGGAAGAGATCTGCTTAAATATGCACATTATCAACATTTTGCCACATTGACTTGCCTGCCCTCCTCCCCCCCTTCCTTCCTTCCTTCCTCTCTTTCTTTCGTTTCTATCATCTATCTATTTTTCTATCTGTATCAATGTGCTTTTTTTTTTTTAATGCTGAACCGTGCCCCATAGTGTTAACAGAAGCTGGTGACTAACAAGATTTTTTTTTTTAAATATTTTTTCCCATGCTGAGGGTTCTTTTTTTTTTTAATTAATTAATTTATTTTTGGCTGCATTGGGTCTTCATTGCTGTGCATGGGCTACCTCTAGTTGCGGAGAGCGGGGGCCACTCTTCGTTGTGGTGCACGGGCTTCTCATTGTGATGGCTTCTCTTGTTGCGGAGCACAGGCTCTAGGCGCGTGGGCTTCAGTAGTTGCAGCACGCGGGCTCAGTAGTTGTGGGACGCAGGCTTAGTTGCTCCGTGGCATGTGACATCTTCCTGGACCAGGGATTGAACCTGTGTCCCTTGCATTGGCAGGTGGATTCTTAACCACTGCATCATCAGGAAGTCCCTATTGAGGCATTTTGCATGCCGTTTTTTGTTTCTTTGGGTTTTTTTGGCCACACGGTGTGGCATGAGGGATTTTAGTTCCCCAACCAGGGGTGGAACCTGTGCCCCCTGAATTGGAAGCGTGGAGTCTTAACCCCTGGACTGCCAGGGAAGTCCCATTATGCATGTCTTTTTTTCCATTTGTCTAGTTATTCTGTTTTGTTGTAGTTTATAAAATGTGAGTTCATGATGGATTGAGAAAAGACAAACTGGTTCTTCACCTCAGATAGTTTGAGAAGCACTGTCCTTAAAACAATGTTTGGCAGGAGTGTGTGTATGTGTGCATTTGTAGGGTGAAGGTGTTGGGACGGAAGACATTTTCCTTCTTCCCTTCTACGTTCTTCTGGCTGGTCTAAGAATTAAACTGACATGAGACAGATTAACAGGAGAAAATCGAACAAAGTTTAACAACATGTGTACATGCGAGAGACCCAGGAAAACTGAGTAACTCCCCCAAATGGCTGAAGGCCTCACCGTAAATACCACCTTCAGCTAAGGACAAAAGATGTTGAGGGCGGGGAGAGTCAGTTACCAGGAAGTTACCAGGAAAAGCACAGTGAACAAGAATGACTATGATGCAGCTTTAAGTCCTGCCTTTTCCCCTTTTCCACTGATAAGAGTTTCTAGAGCTTTCCTCTTCCACGTACAAAGAGGGAGACACACTTACAAATAGAGACTTCCCTTACAAATGTAAATATTTCTTACAGAAGGGCAACCCCTACTTTGTTTTCAGAACCCTTCCCACGCCTACATTTCTCAGAAAATAACCACCTTAAAACAATTAATATGCCAAAGAGATATATTTTAGGGTGGCAAATTCTGATCCCCTACAAAGGGAGGGATAACGTCGTTACTTTTTTGGTTTGGGGCTTTTTTCCAATCTAGGAGTCAATCAAGAATCACCCTGGCAAAACGAATTTATGGTTACCAGGCGATGGTGGGGGAGGGATAAATTGGGAGATTGGGATTGACATATACACAGTATATGTCAATATACTATATATGTCTATATATTAAATAGATAACTAATAAGAACCTGCTGTACAGCACAGGGAACTCTACAGTACTCTGTAATGGCCTATATGGGAAAAGAATCTAAAAAAAAAAAAAAGAGTGGATATATGTATATGTATAACTGATTCAGTTTGCTGTACACCTGAAACTAACACAACATTGTAAACCAACTATACTTCAATAAAAATTAAAAAGAAAAAAAAAAAAGAATCACCCTGTCGACTGAAAGCAAACGTACAACCTAAAAGTTGAGAATTATGTTTTATTCGGCGAAATTTCTAGGGACTCAAGCCTGGAAGGCAGCCTCTCAGGTAGTTCTGAGGCGCAGCTCTGAAGAGGTAAGGGCGGAGCCAGGATATGTAGGAGTTTCTGTCCCAGAAACCAGATAATCAGAACATCAAAAGATTACTGTTAGTTAAAGAAAACCAGACATCTCAAGTTAATGAATTTGGCACTTTTCTGTGTATGGGAAGATGCAAGAGTCTGGGCTCACTGAAATCATTCCTTTGATATGCACTTTAGGTATCTAGGGCCAGTATCCTGTTTTTCTCCATCCTGAATCCCCATCAGGGTGCATAGCTGGGGCAGCTGCAGTGCTGATGGCTTGGTGGCCACAACATCATTTGTTTACTGATATGGCAGGCAACATTCCACAACCCATAACATTTTTTTTCATGTTGTATAGTAATAAAGTTATGAAAACACGAAGAAAGTCTTCCTGTTACATAGAGGTCAAATTAGACTGCTTGGTGTAATTGGTGGAAATGTTAAAACACTAAACACATTTTATGGAAATAGAATGCATAGTCTCCAAAATTCTAAGGGAGTGAGGAGAATAAATGCCTACGGCCTTCCAGCTTTAATTTCACAGTTTTTTCCAAGACTGTTATTCCTTAATGATATGCACCTGTTTTTCCTTCTGTAGGCTTCTGCTATGAGTTTATATTTATCCTAAAGTTTAGGTAGAATAAAAGCTATGTCAGATGAGGGAATTTTTAAAACAAGTAAAAGTTTGCTCGCTGTGCTCACATGTTTTTAATAAATGAATTTGCACTTTGCACATTTGCAAATCCTTGCACTCTTAAACACTGATTTCTTCACCTCTCTTGGGCATACTTTTTCCATCTCCTCACATGCAGCAGTGAAACATAGGTGTTTGTGAAATGCAGTCGTTTCCTGATAGCTCATTCTTTTTTGTGGCAATAAACTGTAATGTCACAGCATCTGTCTTACAAGATTTCATTTAAGAATAAAAATGTTCTTAACAAGTAATGTAAGCAGATAGGGTTGGGGGGGGGGCCCTGTGTTACTGATCTCAGGTTCAGCTGCTTGCCACTTGAAAGCCAATATTTGAGAGACAAGGGTTGGTTGGAAAGGAGAGTTTCCTTTATTCAGGAGGCCAGTAACCTGGGGAGAAGGTGGACTGGCATCTAAGAACCAACTCTGAAGATTCTACTTGACCATGAGAGTTTATAAAGGGAGAAAGGGGAAGCTAATCACAGTTAATCATATGGGGAGGGGGTCAGAGTCTTTGTTACCTTCCTCTTTGTGCAGACTTTCTTCTGATTGGTTGGTGGTGAGGTAACAGGGCGGTGCTCCAGGACTCCTGTGCTCTGCCTGAAGTTACCATCCTCCACCTGGGTGGGGGCCTTATTTCCTGCAGAAGAACTCAAAGATATTGTTATGTACATCCCTTGAGGAGGAACCAGGACCCTGCTTTATCACTGCACTATTGCTTCCTGATTGCTCATCCTTTGTTACCTGCATTCCCTCACTTTTCTGAGAGCAACTGTTTGAATCTGCCCTTTGGGACTCAGGGAGGGACTAGGAGGCTGAAGCTTCTTCCTTACAAATGAGAGATGGGGGACACGCAAAGGATTGGTACCTGGGAGGGTCCTGCTTGGTTTCACCCAGAGAAGGAGAACCAGGTTTGGCCTAAGCTATTCTGTGTTCTAAGCCTGGCCACAGTGCTTGCCCTTGAATCTGTCTCAGTAATTAATGACCTTAAGGGCAGTAAGGGAATGCAGGAACAAAGGAAAAGTAGTCAGCTAACAATACTTCAGCTTCTAAACAGAGTCCTAGTTCTTCCTTAAGGGATATATAATCTGATACATATCTTTTAAGTTCTGCAGGAACTAAGGTCCCCACCCAGGTGGAGGATGGTAACTACATGCTAAGACCCCAGACTGGTCAGAACCTAAGGAATGATGATGTTGACCTTTTCTGATCCTTGTGAATTCAATCAACTGAGGCTTGGACTCTGGCAACCTTTGCCCCAATTCTATACTGAATTATCTTCTGCTCAAGCCCCTTCATGCATATGCATACACCTCCCAACCCCCTTCATGAATATGCATGTTCCCTTAGCTAAAACTTCCCCAGTTTTGCTGTTCAAGGAGACACTGCTTTGGGAAAGACCCCTAGTGTTCTCCTTACTTGCTGTAAGTGATAAATCCTTCCTTTCCTGCTCTTCCGCTTGGTTGTGTCTTTTGGCTCAACACCCACCAAGAGGTGAATCCAGTTTTCAGGTCACAGAAACACATTGAAAACAGACAGACATTGGGTATTAGAGATCAATACTCCTAGGTATTTATTTGGGGTCGCCAGTATATTTTCATTTGGACCCAAGAGTTCATTGGAAGACTGGCATTTTTTTGAATATTTATGAAAAAAATAAGAAGCAAAAAGACCTTTTCAAACAAAAATCTTGACTCCTTAAAGATTATTAAAAATGATTTGCTTTATGTTATTTTATTTTATTTTTGGCCACACCACGCAGCATGTGGGATCTTTGTTCCCCAACCAGGGATTGAACCCGTGCCCGCTGCATTGGAAGTGGGGAGTATTAACCACTGGACCACCAGGGAAATCCTTGATTTGCTTTATTTTAAAGATACAAGTAATTGAGGATCAGAAGGATAATGTTGTCTGTGTAGTGTATATATGGAAACAATAAACAATAAATTTCTGTATATATGCAACACAGTACATAGATGAATCTCTATGCATCTAAGTCAATGCTATTCGAAGTGTGGGCCGTGGCCAGTTACCAAATAGCAAAGTATTTGTTACCAGTTGTTGAAATAAATGTCTAGACACAAGATGGAGCCGCCTCTGCCCTGGGTGTCACGTCAGCAAACCAAAACTTAGATAACTTTCATGTCCCTGTAAATGCTCTGCCTCATCAGAAATGCAGGATATCCAGTCAGCCAACCCCAAACGCTAAGCCACATCTGGGTTCCATACTTATTTCCTTGCTCCTTCTGACCCCAGATGAGGTTGACTGTGTGGCTTCAGCCATCAGATATTTTCTATTTTTTTTCTTGTTCTTTATTTCCTATCTTATAAAAACATCCTGCCTTCCACCCTGTTTTGCAGTTCTCCAAGGGGAGACTGTCTCTACTTCATGAAGTGTTAAATAAAGGATGTTTGTAATACCTAAATTGTCTTCTTTAATCATTTTTAAACACAATCCGTAAGGAAGTAAGTATTGCATAGAGAGCGAGCATTTAGAAACTTTTAAAGCAATATGTCAGAGTAATTTTATATATTTTGAAACTAAGAATAGAAAACTTGGCTTGTATTTTGTGTGTCTTTTTATTCCATTTTACTAGATATTCTTTTTTGTTGTGGTTTATAAAAGCATGAGTTCATGATGGATTGGGAAAAGAAAAACTGGTTCTTCACTCAGATGATTTGAGGAGCGCTGTCCTGAAAATGGTGTTTGGCAGGAGTGTGGAGTGTGTGTGTGTGTGTGTGTGTGTGTGTGTGTGTGTGTGTGTGTGTGTGTATAAGATTAAAGGGAAAGAGAGGTGAATCAGAAAGTCATTCGATCAAATAAAATATCATTTGTGAAAGAGTTGGGGGTTATTTTTTTCCACTATATGTTACCATAGAGTTTGCAGACTCCATCTTAACAGGGGAGCTGAATACACAGGAAACACTTTCAGGAGCATTAACTTGTACATCCAAACAAGAGGTTTGAGCCCTGCAACTGGCTGAATTTGTGGACAGGATCCTTCCTCATCTGGTGAGCAGCATTCTTGGGTTCTGAGTCCCATCTCTAATTAGGAAACTAGCCATCCCAAGCAGAGAGGCCTTGGACTCCAGGGCTGCATCCCTAGGGACTCCCGATTGATGGCTGCCCTCCAGCACTAAGTTGGACTGTCAGGTGCATTTTCTTTATTCCTTTTTCTTTTAAATTGAATGCAGGGATCACAGAATAACAGCTTCTGGAGGATAGACAAAATGGTTTTGCTCAACAGAATATAAAGAGTATTTACAGGAAAATGTTGCTATTCCACGTACAAGTGAATAAAAACATAATGAATGTTTTTATTACTGTAACTGTAAGCAGCACAGAAAGATTCTCAGAGTTGAAAGAGCATTAAAAATCATTTAACCCAAAGATGAGGAAATGCCTGCTGAGAAGTAGTCCCCAGTCTCTGCTTAGGAAATACACGTACATCAGTGAGTGTCCTAGCAGGAAAGAGATGGCAGACTCCAACTGGGTCACTAGAAAGTGGTGATTTGCAAAACTGTGGGCAGACTTCATGGAAACCATAAGGAATAGTGCAGCACTTCCAAACCAGCAATATCAGGGTGCCCCTACCTTCCCTGTGCCTGAGGCGTCCACAGAGGCCATGGTTCTTGGAACTCTGAGACGATAGCTGTCTTAGTCTGCTGGGGCTGCTATAACAAAATACCATAGACTGGGTGGCTTAAACAACAGACATTTGGTTCCTACTGTTCTGGAGGCTGGGAAGTCCAAGATCAAGGTGCTGGCAGATTGGGTTCTGGTAAGGGCTTGATTCCTGGCTTGCATACAGCTGCCTTCTCACTGTGTCCTCACACGGCAGAGATCGGGAGAGCAAGCTCTGGTCTCTCTTCCTTTTCTTATAAGGAAGATAATTCCATCAAGGGCACTCCACCTTCATGACCTCATCTAAACATAATTACTCCCTACGGGCACCACTTCCAAATACCATCACTATGAGGGTTAGGGCTTCAATAAACGAATTTGGGGGGAACACAGATATTTAGTCCAAAACAGCAGCAAATGGGAAGGGCTGCCTAATAGGGGCCTATCACCTTCAAAAGAGGGATTAAGACAATCCATGGCAATATGACATAAAGGGAACCAGGGGAATAAGGACCCCGATCTCACTTTCCACAGCTCTCCTATTGGCCAAACCCACCAAGAAGCAGGAGGATAAGGTGTCTAGTTGATCTGGTTCATATCAGTCAGCCTCTCTTACCACAGAGCAAGGAGGGTAAGGATCTGGAGAGGCAAACAGAAAATATACAGCCATCCTCTCAGACTACACATTTCCCTGGAATGACTAAATGCAATAATGTATTTAAGGCTCTTTGTGTACTGACAACAATGCTACAGAAACTTAACAAATGCTAATGTGCCGGGTGTAAATTTGATAGTCCCAGACTTATTACTCAGCTGTGTACAGATTCAGGTTTTCAAAAAATGCTTAAAAACTGAGTTTGGATCTAAAGTTCCCAATTTCTGTTTAGCAGATTGCAAAAACAGAGTCTTACTAAATCATTATAACTCAGTCATTTTTGAAAAATTGATTTTCTTTAGATAAATTGCCACATTCGGGGTTTTCCTTTCCACTTTCTTCTCCATTTCTCCCCTTCTCTCCAGGCCTGATCTAAATTTCTGGAAGGGTCTTACGAATGATCTAGGTATTGGTAGTGTATGGCTTGCTGTCATCCTGTGTCCTCCGAGATATTATCATCTGTTCTTCCCAGTTCTGTGGTTTCTGCCATGCACTTATGCTCTGAGTCTTCCGGGCTTTATCCTTAATACAGGCACACCTCAAAGATATTGCAGGTTTGGGTCCAGACCACCACAATAAAGCTAATATTGCAATAAAGTGAGGCACACAAATTTTTTGGTTTCCGACTGCATATAAAAGTTATGTTTACACTATACTGTAGCCTGTTAAGTGTGCAATAACATTAAGTCTAAATAATGTGCATACCTTAATCTTAAAATACTTTATCGCTAAAGAAAGCTAATCATCATGTGAGCCTTCAGAGAGTCGTAATCTTTTTGCAATAGTAACATCAAAGATCACTGATCACAGATCACTATAATAAATATAGCAATAATGAAAAAGGTTGAAATATTGTGAGAATTACCAAAATGTGACACAGAGACACGAAGTGAGCAAATGCTGTTGGAAAAATTGTACCAATAAACTTGCTCATCTCGGGGTTGTCACAAACTTTCGATTTGTAAAAATCACAGTATCTGCGAAGTGCAATAAAATGAGGTATTCCTATACTTACAATCAAGCTTTAGAATTAAAAATAAAACCAAATATCTTTCAGCCTCACTTGCCCCCTTAGCTAGATAACCACGTGCAATAAATTATCTGTGCAATCGCACACAGCAGTCTTCACAACCAGGTGTTAAAGTGTGTTATTAAGAGTCAAATGTCATAGAGTTCGGTCTGAAGTAATGGAATTAAATATCAGAGGTAATGTTTAAGAAAGACAGACAGAAAACTATGATCCTATTTATTATAAAACTTATTTTTTGGCTGCTTCATATTTATTAGGTAGTGAATAAGACTGCCCGCCCAATAGCCACACATCGGTGATGTTTGACCTACCTTGTCAGGGGAGACTTTAATTTTCATGGATGTGTAAGTTTGAGGTTTGGCTCTACATTGAGTTTCTGCTTCCAGATAATAACTCTTTTCAGCCTCACTGACAAGAAAATGGAGTAAGTTTGCTGCTGGAAACTCTGGGGTTTAGTTTGGTAAGATGCCGCAAGGGAATAAAGGAATAAAACCAATTATAATTTTATTTTCTAATGTATTATGGAAGGACATTTGCACAGCTCCAAATGCTCTGAATACTGGAATTTTGACATTCTGAAACAACATAAATATAGTCTGCAGACTGTGCCAGTATCCAAACTGGGAAAGTATGGTGCCAGTTCTAGGCTTGAAGGTTGTCACCTAAATCCGACTAATGACCAAAGAATGTGGAACCATGGCAGTCAAGAGGATTGAGTTAATCTATGTCAGCTGTTTGTGGTTTGGTCCTTTGTGGTTAGTTCTGAACAGATGAGAGCCTAAAGTGTAATTCCTTTGTCTCTGTTACCATTTATGCATGCAAAAGTAAAAGAAAAATAATGAACATTCTGTCCTCCATATAAACACCTAGAGAGTCCAGTAGTAACTAATGCAAGATTCTAACTTGCTGAGGGCTCTGTTAAATTATATAAAACACCAAGTATTTACATACATCTTCATTGCTAGGACACAATGTATCTCAATGTAATACTGTTGTCATGTCTTTTTTTTTAAATTTTATTAATTTTTATTTTTTTCCGGAACTAATTTATTTATTTACATGTTTTTTAACATCTTTATTGCAGTACAATTGCTTTACAATGGCGTGTTAGTTTCTGCTTTACAACAAAGTGAATCAGCTATACATATACATATATCCCCATATCTCTTCCCTCTTGTGCCTTCCTCCCTCCCTCCCGCCCTCCCTATTCCACCCCTCTAGGTGGTCACAAAGCACCGAGCTGATCTCCCTGTGCTATGCAGCTGCTTCCCACTAGCTATCTGTTTTACATTTGGTAGTATATATAAGTCCATGCCACTCTCTCACTTCGTCCCAGCTTACCCTTCCCCCTCCCCATGTCCTCAAGTCCATTTTCTATGTCTGCGTCTTTATTCCTGTCCGGCCCCTACGTTCTTCAGAACCTTTTTTTTTTTTTTTAAGATTCCGTATATATGTGTTAGCATACAGTATTTATTTTTCTCTTTCTGACTTACTTCACGCTGTATGACAGTCTCTAGGTCCATCCACCTCACTACAAATAACTCAATTTCATTTCTTTTTATGGCTGAGTAATATTCCATTGTATATATGTGCCGCATCTTCTTTATCCATTCATCTGTCGATGGACATTTAGGTTGCTTCCATGTCCTGGCTATTGTAAATAGAGCTGCAATGAACATTGTGGTACATGACTCTTTTTGAAGTATGGTCTTCTCAGGGTATATGCCCAGTAGTGGGATTGCTGTGTTATATGGTAGTTCTATTTGTAGTTTTTTAAGGAACCTCCATACTGTTCTCCATAGTGGCTGTATCAATTTACATTCCCACCAACAGGGCAAGAGGGTTCCCTTTTCTCCACACCCTCTCCAGCATTTATTGTTTGTAGATTTTTTGAGTATGGCCATTCTGACTGGTATGAGGTGATACCTCATTGTAGTTTTGATTTGCATTTCTCTAATGATTAGTAATGTTGAGCATCCTTTCATGTGTTTGTTGGCAATCTGTATATCTTCTTTGGAGAAATGTCTATTTAGGCCTTCTACCCATTGTTAGATTGCATTGTTTGTTTTTTTGATATTGAGCTGCATGAGCTGCTTGTAAATTTTGGAGATTAATCCTTTGTCAGTTGCTTCATTTGCAAATATTTTCTCCCATTCTGAGGGTTGTCTTTTCGTCTCGTTTATAGTTTCCTTTGTTGTGCAAAAGCTTTTAAGTTTCATTAGGTCCCATTTGTTTATTTTTGTTTTTATTTCCATTTCTGTAGGAGGTGGGTCAAAAAGGATCTTGCTGCGATTTATGTCATAGAGTGTTCTGCCTATGTTTTCCTCTAAGAGTTTGATAGTTTCTGGCCTTACATTTAGATCTTTAATCCATTTTGAGCTTATTTTTGTGTATGATGTTAGGGAGTGATCTTATCTCATACTTTTACATGTAACTGTCCAGTTTTCCCAGCACCACTTATTGAAAAGGCTGTCTTTTCTTATTGTATATTCTTGCCTCCTTTATCAAAGCTAAGGTGACCATATATGCGTGGGTTTACCTCTGGGCTTTCTATCCTGTTCCATTGATCTGTATTTCTGGTTTTGTGCCAGTACCATACTGTCTTGATTACTGTAGCTTTGTAGTATAGTCTGAAGTCAGGGAGCCTGATTCCTCCAGCTCCATTTTTCTTTCTCAAAATTGCTTTGGCTATTTGGGGTCTTTCGTGTTTCCATACAAATTGTGAAATTTTTGTTCTGGTTCTGTGAAAAATGCCATTGGTAGTTTGATAGGGATTGTATTGAATCTGTAGATTGCTTTGGGTAGTATCGTCATTTTCACAATGTTGATTCTTCCAATCCAAGAACAAGGTATATCTCTCCATCTGTTTGTGTCATCTTTAATTTCTTTCATCAGTGTCTTATAGTTTCTGCATACAGGTCTTTTGTCTCCTTAGGTAGGTTTATTTCTAGGTATTTTATTCTTTTTGTTGCCATGGTAAATCCGAGTGTTTTCTTAATTTCTCTTTCAGATTTTTCATCATTAGTGTATAGGGATCCAAGAGATTTCTCGGCATTAATTTTGTATCCTGCTACTTTACCAAATTCATTAATTAGCTCTAGTAGTTTTCTGGTAGCATCTTTAGGATATTCTATGAATAGTATCATGTCATCTGCAAACAATGGCAGCTTTACTTCTTCTTTTCCAATTTGGATTCTTTTTATATCTTTTTCTTCTCTGATTGCTGTGGCTAAAACTTCCAAAACTATGTTGAGTAATAGTGGTGAAAGTGGAAAACCTTGTCTTGTTCCTGATCTTAGAGGAAATGGTTTCAGTTTTTCACCATTGAGGACGATGCTAGCTGTGGGTTTGTCATATATGGCCTTCATTATGTTGAGGAAGGTTCCCTCTATGCCTACTTTCTGGAGGGTTTTTATCATAAATGGGTGTTGAATTTTGTCAAAAGCTATTTCTGCATCTATTGAGATGATCATATGGTTTTTCTCCTTCAATTTGTTAATATGGTATATCACATTGATTGATTTGCATATATTGAAGAATCCTTGCATTCCTGGGATAAACCCCAGTTGATCATGGTGTATAATCCTTTTAATGTGCCGTTGGATTCTGTTTGCTAGTATTTTGTTGAGGATTTTTACGTCTATGTTCATCAGTGGTATTGGCCTGTAGTTTTCTTTCTTTGTGACATCTTTGTCTGGTTTTGGTATCAGGGTGATGGTGGCCTCATAGAATGAGTTTGGAGTGTTCCACCCTCTGCTATATTTTGGAAAAGTTTGAGAAGAATAGGTATTTGCTCTTTTCTAAATGTTTGATAGAATTTGCCTGTGAAGCCATCTGGTCCTGGACTTTTGTTTGTTGGAAGATTTTTAATCACAGTCCCAATTTCAGTGCTTGTGATTGGTCTGTTTATATTTTCTATTTCTTCCTGGTTGAGTCTTGGAAGGTTGTGCTTTTCTAAGAATTTGTCCATTTTTTCCAGGTTGTCCATTTTATTGGCCTAGAGTTGCTTGTAGTAATCTCTCATGATCCTTTGTATTTCTGCAGTGTCAGTTGTTACTTCTTTTTCATTTCTAACTCTATTGACTTGAGTCTTCTCCCTTTTTTTCTTGATGAGTCTGGCTAATGGTTTATCAATTTTGTTTATCTTCTCAAAGAACCAGCTTTTAGTTTTATTGATCTTTGCTATTGTTTCCTTCATTTCTTTTTCATTTACTTCTGATCTGATCTTTGTTATTTCTTTCCTTCTGCTGACTTTGGGTTTTTTTGTTCTTCTTTCTCTAACTGCTTTAGGTGTAAGGTTAGGTTGTTTATTTGAGATGTTTCTTGTTTCTTAAGGTAGGATTGTATTGCTATAAACTTCCCTCTTAGAACTGCTTTTGCTGCATCCCGTAGGTTTTGGGATGTCATGTTTTCACTGTTATTTGTTTCTAGGTACTTTTGGGTTTCCTCTTTGAGTTCTTCAATGATCTCTTGGTTATTAAGTAGTATATTGTTTAGCCTCCATGCGTTTGTATTTTTTACAGTTTTTTCCTGATATCTAGTCTCATAGCGTTGTGGTCGGAAAAGATACTTGATACGATTTTAGTTTTCTTAAATTTACCAAGGCTTGATCTGTGACCCAAGATATGATCTGTCCTGGAGAGTTTTCCATAAGCACTTGAGGAGAAAGCGTATTCTGTTGTTTATGGATGGAATGTCCTATAAATATCAATTAAGTCCATCTTTTTATTGTATCATTTAAAGCTTGTTTTTCCTTATTTATTTTCATTTTGGATGATTTGTCCACTGGTGAAAGTGCGATGTTAAAGTCCCCTACTATGATTGTGTTACTGTCGATTTCCCCTTTTATGGCTGTTAGCATTTGCCTTATGTATTGAGGTGCTCCTATGTTGCATGCATAAATATTTACAATTGTTATATCTTCTCCTTGGATTGACCTCTTGATCATTATGTAGTGTCCTTCTTTGTCTCTTGTAATAGACTTTATTTTAAAGTCTATTTTGCCTGATATGAGAATTGCTACTCCAGCTTTCTTTTGATTTCCATTTGCATGGAATATCTTTTTCCATCCCCTCACTTTCAGTCTGTATGTGGCCCTAGGTCTGAAGTGGGTTTCTTGTAGACAGCATATATGTGGGTCTTGATTTTGAATCCATTCATCCAGTCTATGTCTTTTGGTTAGAGCATTTAATCCATTTACATTTAAGGTAATTATCGATATGTATGTTCCTATTACCATTTTCTTTATTGTTTTGCGTTTGTAATTGTAGGTCTTTTCCTTCTCTTGTGCTTCCTGCCTAGAGAAGTTCCTTTAGCATTTGTTGTAAAGCTGGTTTGGTGGTGCTGAATTCTCTTAGCTTTTGCTTGTCTGTAAAGGTTTTAATTTCTCTGTTGAATCTGAATGAGATTCTTGCTGGGTAGAGTAATCTTGGTTGTAGGTTTTTCCCTTTCATCACTTTAAATATGTCCTGCAACTCCCTTCTGGCTTGCAGAGTTTCTGCTGAAAGATCAGCTGTTAACCTTATGGGGATTCCCTTGTATGTTATTTGTTGTTTTTCCCTTGCTGCTTTTAAGATTTTTTCTTTGTATTTAATTTTTGATGGTTTGATTAATATGTGTCTTGGCATGTTTCTCCTTCGATTTGTCCTGTATGGTACTCTCTGTGCTTCCTGGACTTGATTGACTATTTCCTTTCCCATATTAGAGAAGTTTTCAACTATAATCTGTTCAAATATTTTCTCAGTCCCTTTCTTCTTCTCTTCTACTTCTGGGACCCCTATAATTCGAATGTTGGTGAGTTTAATGTTGTCCCAGATGTCTGTAAGACTGTCCTCAATTCTTTTCATTCTTTTTCCTTTATTCTGCTCTGCAGTAGTTATTTCCACTATTTTATCTTCCAGGTCACTTATCCATTCTTCTGCCTCAGTTATTCTGCTATTGATTCCTTCTAGAGAATTTTTAATTTCATTTTTTGTGTTGTTCATCATTGTTTGTTTGCTCTTTAATTCTTCTAGGTCCTTGTTAAACGTTTCTTGTATTTTCTCCATTCTATTTCCAAGATTTTGTGTTAACTTTACTCTCATTATTCTGAATTCTTTTTCAGGTAGACTGCCTACTTCCTCTTCATTTGTTTGGTCTGGTGGGTCATTGCCTTGCTCCTTCATCTGCTGTGTGTTTCTCTGTCTTCTCATTTTGCTTAACTTACTGTGTTTGGGTCTCCTTTTCGCAGGCTGCAGATTTGTAGTTCCCGTTGTTTGGTGTCTGCCCCCAGTGGCTAAGGTTGGTTCAGTGGGTTGTGTAGGCTTCCTGGTGGAGGGGACTGGTGCCCGTGTTCTGGTGGATGAGGCTGGATATTGTGTTTCTGGTGGGCAGGCCCGCATCCGGTGGTGTGTTTTGGGATGCCTGTGACCTTATTATGATTTTAGGCAGCCTCTCTGCTAATGGGTGAGGTTGTGTTCTTGTCTTGATAGTTGACTGGCATAGGGTGTCCTGCATTGTAGCTTGCTGGTCGTTGAGTGCATGCTGGATCTTAGCGTTGAGATGGAGATCTCTGGGAGAGCTTTCGCCATTTGATATTACGTGGAGCCGGGAGGTCTGTGGTGGACGAATGTCCTGAACTCGGCTCTCCCACCTCAGAGGCACAGGGCTGACACGCAACCAGTGCACCAAGACCCTCCTGCAGACATGGGAGATATCCAGGAAAACTGAGAAACTCCCGTGTTGTCACGTCTTGAGTGATATTGTTTCGTGCTCATTGAATAACAAAAGAAGAACCAGTATAAACTGTAGAGAGATTATAAGAGCAAACACGTATTTAGTGATTTCTCTCTGCTAGGCTCTGGGATAAGAACTTTTCATATATTAACTTATTTAATTCTCCTAATAACCCTATGATGTAGTTACTATTCCCATCATTTCCGTTTTACTGATAAAGAAACTAAGGCAGAGTCATTTATTCAACTAATATTTATTGAGTCTCTACTATGATCTGATACTGGCTTAAGAATTAGGAATACATCAAAGCATCCCTGACTTCATGGAATTTACCATCTAGTGGTAAGAGGAAAAAAAACCTATAAATTATATAGTAAGTTAGAAAGTGGTAAGTGATACCAAAAAAAGTAAAGCATTAAAGAAGGAAAGGGTTCTGTGTATGTTTGTGTGCACGTGTGGATGTGCAGCTTAAAGTAAAGGATGATGGACAGTGAAAGCCTCACTGAGAAGCTGACTTTTGAGCAAAAGATTGAGGGAGATAAAGAGAGACCCGGTAAACCCCTGGGAGAAGATCACGCCACAAAGAGTAAACTGCCGAGTGCAAAAGCCCCAAGGAGGTACCTGGAGTGTAGGAGACAAAGCAGGGAGGCCCTCGTGGGTGGAGTGAAGCAAGTATTTTGGGGAGGAATAGAAGAGGTCAGAAAAATAGCCGGATTCTGTGGGCTTTGCAGACCTTAAATTTTATGGAGCTGAGAAGCCTTTGGAAGGTTTTGAGCAGAGAAATTATATGATCTGACTTGTGCTGTAAAAATATCATCTGGATGTTATATTAAGAATAGACTGTGTGTGGGCAGGCAGTAGATGGGGTGCTGGTAGGTTAGGGCAGGAACCAGAGAGATGAGATAGGAGACAACTATAATAAGCTGGGGGTTCTGGAGACTATTAACAATAACATGGAGAGTAATGAGAGGGGGTTGAACCAGTGTAGCTGCACTGGAGGTGGTGAGAATCATCAGATTCTGAGAATATTTTGAAGGTGGAATTCCTAGGATTTGCTAATAGATTGGATATGAGATAGAAAGAAGAGTAAAAATGACACCAAACTTTTTGGCCTGACTTACTGGAAGGGTGAGGTTGGCATTGACTGACATTGGGGGAGACTTAGAGAAGAGCAGGATTGCTACGATCAGGAGTTCAGTTTCTATATGTTACGCTTGACATGATGACAAGACATCTGTGGCAGGCACGACAGTGGCTCCCCAAAAAGGGTCTTCCAGATCCTAATTCCTGGAACCCGTGACTATGTTTGGTTACAGGGCAAAGAGGAGTTAAGGTAGCAGATGGAATTAAGGTTGCTAATTAGCTGACCTTAAGCTAGCATTATCCAGGTGAACTCAATGTAATCACAAGTCTTTTGTTGTTGTTTTTTTTTTTTGCAGTACGCGGGCCTCTCACTGTTGTGGCCTCTCCCGTTGCGGAGCACAGGCTCCGGACGCGCAGGCTCAGCGGCCATGGCTCACGGGCTCAGCCGTTCTGCGGCACGTGGGGCACGAATCCGCGTCCTGTGCATCGGCAGGCGAACTCTCAACCACTGCGCCACCAGGGAAGCCCCACAGTCTTTAAATGTGGAAGAGGGAGACAGAGGAGTCAGTGTCAGAGTGACACGATGTGAGAAAGATTTGACTGGCTGTTGTTGGCTTTGAAGACAGAAATGGCCACGGGCAAAGGAATGCGAGCAGTCTCTAAAAGTTGGAAAAGGCAAGATAATGGATTCTCTCCTTAGAGCCTCTAGAAAGAAATGCCACTCTGCTGACACCTTGACTGTAGACCAGCGAGACCCATGTTGGACTTCTGACGTCCAGAAATGTAAGGTAATGAATTCATGTTGTTTCAAGCCACTGGGTTTGCGATAATTTGTTGCAACAACAAAAGGATTATATAACATCCAAGTGGAGATATCTGGTAGGCAGCTGGATATAAATGTCTGAATTTTGGGTAGCGGTCCAGGATGGGGATATAAATTTGGAGTTATTGATGATACTTAAAACTAGGAGACCTGATGGGATCAAGGAAGTCAGTACAGACAGAAGAGAAGAGGGGAGGGAAGATGAAGGGGAGGGGAAAAGGCAAGGACTGAGCTTGGAGGAACTCTGACATTAAGAGATCAGGAAGATGAGAAGGAGCCAGCAAAGGAGACCTGGAAGGAGAAGCTAGTGAGGTAGGAGGACAACCAGGTGTGTATGCTGCCTGGAAGCCAGATAAAGGAAGTGTTTCAAGGAGAAACATGTCAAATGCTGATACATGTCAAAATGACATGATACATGTCAAATGCTGCTGCTGATGGGTCAGGTGAGATGTGGATGGGGAAATGAGTGGATCGTTGGATTGAGCAATGTAAAGGTTATTGGTGACCTTGACGAGAGCAGTTTGAGCAGAGTGGCATGGGCTAAAACCCTTTGGAGTAGATTTTAGCAAGAACAGGAAGTTTGGAATTGAAGACAGTGAGTATAGACTCCTTTTTGAAAGAGTTTTGTTATAAAAATGAGCTGAGAGTGGGATAGCTGGAAATGAAAGTGCAGTGTTTGTGAGTGAGAGAAATAACAACATATTTGTGTTTTAATGAGAATGATCCAGCAGAGAAGATCAGAGAGGTTAGGTCACTAGCTCAAGGTCACGTGACCATGTAGAGCAGAGATGAATTGTCCCAGCTGAGGGACAAGCCCATCCCCAGAAGCGGAGCCACTTACCTAACCCAGCAGCTGACCACACACTCATGAGTGAGCCCAGCCAAGACCAGCTTAATAATGCTTGCAGTTTTAATCTACTAAGTTTATGGGTGGCTGTTATGGTTAAAAAAATATATAAAAAAGATAACTGATATTGGGTCAAATTAATTACATGTGTTTGGGGTACACATGACCACCTAAGTTCAAGATCACAGCTGACTAATATATGCCAGGGGCATTATTAGTTTCATTATAATGAGATTGTAAGAGATCTTTTGCTCTCAAAGGTCTGCCCAGGTACAATAATATATATTTTATGCTAAATTTCTTTTTTTTTAATTTGGTTAATTAATTAATTAATTTATGGCTGCATTGGGTCTTCGTTGCTGTGCGCGGGCTTTCTCTAGTTGCGGCGAGTGGGGGCTACTCTTCATTGTGGTGCACGGGCTTCTCACTGCGGTGGTTTCTCTTGTTGTGGAGCACGGGCTCTAGGTGCGTGGGCTTCAGTAGTTGTGGCTCGCGGGCTCTAGAGTGCAGGCTCAGTAGTTGTGGCGCACAGGCTTAGTTGCTCCACAGCATGTGGGATCTTCCCGGACCAGGGCTCGAACCAGTGTCCCCTGCATTGGCAGGTGGATTCTTAACCACTGTGCCACCAGGGGAGCCCTATGCTAAATTTCTAATTTCCTTTTTCACTTGGAAAAAAAATAGGAACGTAATCACCTTCAGCAACTTATTTACAATATGAAAATTGATATATCTTTTTCTCAATAGGTGGCAAAATAAGAATAAATAACACTATCACTGTTCTCTGAATGCTTGTCTAGACAACACCAAGTAACTGCTTTTTCTTGTCCTAATATGCCATAATTTAAATTTTTTACACTTTGCTTTCATTTCTTTTATAAAATCATGGGGGAATAGTTTGTAACTCAAATGTATTTTATTTGAAAAGATCATTTTCCTATGTTAGCTTGATTGTGATGATTATTTCACAATGTATACATATGTTGAAACATCAAGTTGTATGTCTTAAATACATACAATTTTTCTTTGACAGTTATACCTCAATAAAGACAGGGGAAAAAAAGAAAATAAATTTTGGTTCTTCAAAATGAATTCACCAGAAAAAAAAAAAAAAAAAAAAGAAGGAAGAAAGAAAACGAAAGCATCATTTTCCAAAGCCTTAATTGGCCTTAGCACTGACCCACAAGTAATTGTCTGCACAATTACTTTTAGGGTGTTATGACTTTGGTGCAAGAAAAATTGCGATGGCTATAAACTCATCAGCTTTTAGCTTTAGCTGTTAAGATCTAGGAATAGAAGCTAGGAATAAATTTCTTCTTGATGAATCCATTCCTTTTCTCAAAAAGTCTAGATCGAGGAGACCGGAAGTATAAATGAGTTAGGAACAAAATCTTCTTTTGCAGCACTTATGCCTTTTCGTGAGTCTCTAAGCACAGAACTTCTTGCCTTGTATTCATTCCTCTTTTCCCTCTTTCCTGTGGAGTAAGGATACTGTGGTTCTCCTTAGGGTCATGATCCCCCATGGCCTCCCTTCTCTCTCCTCCCCCATTGCTCTCACAATCCCATATCAGAGGAATAGGAAGCACTATGCCTTTGCTGGTGCTTTCTTTGTGTAAGTTTAGTAATTCCTAGTTTTACCAGAATTTATATTCTTCACCAGACTGCATCGCCAGTCTATGTGTACCTTTGATGTAAGATACTGTTTGAGGCCTATAACTTCGCAGATTAGGTAAGATGTATACCTGGTTTCCTACAGACACGGGACAGAAATTTGCAAGTTTAAAATCTAAGAAATGCGTTTGCCCAAAGGCATAGTGATGCGTTAATAACTGTTCCTGTCCTCAGAGGTTTTTGAGTCACTTTGGCTCTATCATTATACAATGGCTTTTCTCTGGCATATCAGGAAGCATTTAAGAGAGAGCAACTTTGTTCATGACTATATGACAGATGATGGAGAAATCATTGCTGTGGAGGTGTCTTGATTAGAATTAAGGGAGCTATTCTGAACTTGACATCCACTGTAGAGCCTAACTGGATATCTCTTCCACATTTGGTCTCCAGGTACTAAGCACTCTCTTACATTAAGCTTTTCCTTGTCTATATCATAGGGTGTCAGCCAGCACTTCTATATAAATAATAGTTGGATTGAACACATATTCCAGGAAATATTCAAAGACGTTTGTATACATTACCTCCTAAGATGGGAATTTGAATGCACAAAGCAGTTGAATTTCACACATATTAATTTTTAAAATTTCTTAGACATAAAAACAGTCTTCAAAGTTCTTTAAGGTCATTTTGTCATAGAATAAAAAGCAAATATATGACTTGGAGGAGTACTGAAAGAGAAACAAGCACTCTGAAATGTGTTTCTGTTAAAGTAATCAGTTGGTTCATAGGAAGACCAAACAAGAAAGCATGACAGGGAGTAATGCAGCAATTGGACAGCCATGAAAGAAGGGCATTTTTGGCAAAGGCAAGGTGTGATCTTGAAACAGAAGAGATGGAAATCATAATGAAACCACAGCTACATGCAATAATGTAGCTTTTTTTCTTTTTCTTTTTAAGTTGTGGCTTGAGTGTAGCTGAGTTTTAAAACCAGGTGGCTAAGAAAATGCTTGCGCTAACTTATATCTTTCTTATGAAGTGTATGACGCCAAACAAATTGCATAGTTTCCAGGAATGGTGGACTTAGTATAGTCATGTGCCCCAGGACAGGGGGAGAAGTTTGGGATGAAAAAGTGTGTTAAATATCTATCGCTGCATAATAGATTACCCCAAAATTTAGCAACTTAAGTCAACAGAAATATTTACATTATCTCATATAATTTCTTTTTTTTTTTTTTTTTTTTCCGAGCAAGAATCTGTTAACAGTTTTATTATTTTTGTGTTAAATACCATGGGACAGGGTTGGAAGGATGAAAAACTCAGTCAACAACTGCCTCACAAGGGATAAGAAAAATTCTGCCATGATATTAGCAAAGGTAAAGGAGAAAATTTACACTGTAAGAGGCACCATTTCCCCACAGAATACCTCTTGGCATTTCCTGAATGAGTGGGATTAGCAATCTAAATAAATCATATTTCAAGAGGTAACAGCAACAGATAAAATTTAAAGGGATTATTAAAATAACATTTACAAGACTCTGAACAATTCTTGAACTCTTATTAAAACCACAAAGAAAGAACAATTCTTTATTTATGAATTTCATAAAGGACTGAATGTGCAATGACACCTGCTAGGGATGGTCTGGTGACGTTCACGCTGTCCGGGAGCCCAACACTCTGCTCTTACTGTGTTTCTAACCGTGAGACTGTTACAGGCGAGGCCTATATGACGCTGTACACACAAAGAATGGTCACTGTGGGCCGCACTACCAGTGAGATGGTAGGTAAACAAATCTTTTTCTGGTCAAGAGAAAAAAAAAGAAATAGCACTCTGCATGCTTCACTCTACAAGATGAATTTCCCTAGAAAGAATCCAATGAAAATGGCTGCAATTACAACAAGAAGTGAAGGAAGAGGACTGGTGACATTATCTCTGAACGATGCAGCTGAGGTGGATCCAGGTTTATCCGAATGTGCTACCTTTCTGAGCCTTAAGCCTTCATCTCTCAGGTGTCGGTTTTCTTCCGATAGCTTCATCATCTCTCCCTGGAGCCTCTTGCACTCTTCCATGAGCTTCCTCGTCTCAGTATCATTGAGGGAAACACTGTGTGGCTTTGGCACGGGCCCGTCCTGCTTCGCAGCGTTCAGGGGAACGGCTTTGCTGGGTTCAATGTCGTTCAATTTATCATTTTCATTGGGCATTTCAAATACACATCTCAATTTAGAATCCATCAATTCATCGGGTTTTGCCTCTTTCCACACGGCTTCCATATCTGAAATGTTTGGTGGAGCAAAGATGGTCTGTACCATAAACTTGTGTTTACTCTTCTCATTGGGGTCATAGTCAAAAGGCTGCAGCATTACTGAAACAGTCACAGTCAACCCTGGGTCAATAATTCCACTGTTGGGCCTCACACAGTATCGACGAGGTGCCGTAGTCTTCACTTTGAAACACACCTTTCTATCCGATGGATTTCGCAACTTAAGATTTGTAGTGACTACATCTGTGAAGGGGCCTTTAAACTTGAGGTCTGTGGGCGGGTCGAGGACCAGGATCTGCTCATGCTTCGCCATGGCCCCGGAGGCGGACGCCATCGGAGACAGCACAGAGCGGGGGCGCGCCCGCGGCGGGTCGCTGGCTGCGGGCGGGGGGCGGCGGCGGCGGCGGCGGCTGCGGCGCGGCTCGGCCCGACTTGACGCGGGGCCAGCGCTCGGCTCCCGAACCCCACGCCCGCCGCTCTGTCGCCGGCTCGCTGGGCCGCCCGCCCGTCCGCAGCTCCGGGTCTCACAACTCTCATATAATTTCTAAGGGTTCAGAACCCAAGAACAGCTTAGCCAAATGGTTCTGGCTCTTGAAGTTGCAGTCAAGCTGCCATCTTCTGAAAGCTTGACTGAGGCTTTGAGGAGAATCCACTTCCAGATGCATTCACATTGCTGTTGGCACAAGGCTTCAATTTCTCACCTTTTATTTTTATAACCTAATCTAGAAAATGACAGTTACTTCTGCTGTATGCTAATGATCAAATAGACCAACTGTAGTAAGATCTGACTGGTGACTACACAGCGTGTGAATATCAGGAGATGGACTGTGGGAGGCCATCTTGGAGCTGGCTTTGTTTATGGTTTATTTTCATAAAAAGTCATTTGACCCTTCCAGTTAATAAGGCAGCATCTGCTTATACACCTACATCCTTTTGGGTTATACAAATCGTAACCACAGGAATTTGGAGCTGGAAGAGACTGTAGAGATGATCTTCTAACCCAGTCTTTGTTTTCTTCTAAGATTCATCAGGATGGAGTAGGGAAAATAAAGCTCAGTGGACTTCTCTGGTGGCGCAGTGGTTAAGACTCCACGCTCCCACTGCAGGGGGCCTGGGTTCAATCCCTGGTCAGCGAACTAGATCCCACATGCATGCCACAACTAAGAGTTTGCATGCCACAACTAAGAGTTCTCATGCCACAACTAAGGAGCCCACGTGCCACAACTAAGGAGCCAGGTGAGCCACAACTAAGGAGCCCGTGAGCCGCAACTAAGGAGCCCACCTGCCACAACTAAGACCCAGCACAACCAAATAAATAAATATTTCAAAAAATAAATAAATGAAGCTGGGAATACATAAATGCCTTGCCCCAAACCACCCTCCCCTCCAAAAGCTGATTCAAAATTTTATCTTTAGACCTGTCAGTACCTTTTTATAAAGTATCTGAATCCACAAATTTTTGTTTATGATTTATTTTACTGATAAATCACAAGAACCCAAATGTTTAATTTTTTTTCTTTTTTATTTGTTTGTTTTTTGGCTGTGTTGGGTCTTTGTTGCTGCACGCGGGCTCCCTCTAGTAGTAGCGAGCAGGGGCTACTCTTCGTTGCGGTGCACAGGCTTCTCGTTGTGGTGGCTTCTCTTGTTGCGGAGCACGGGCTCTAGGTGCGCGGGATTCAGTAGTTGTGGCACGTGGACTCAGTAGTTGTGGCTCGTGGGCTCTGGAGCACAGGCTCAGTAGTTGTGGTGCACGGGCCTAGTTGCTCTGCGGCATGTGGGATCTTCCCGGACCAGGGCTTGAACCTGTGTCCCCTGCATTAGCAGGCAGATTCTTAACCACTGAGCTACCAGGGAAGCCCCAAATGTTTAATTTTTACGAGCCCAGATTCATTCAAGTCAATGTTCTTTCTTTTTTCTTCTTTTAATTTCTAAAAAAAATGTATTGAATGTTATTTTTTGCCCAATACATGTTAGAAACTGGGTACACTGTTTAAAATAAGAGAAAAAAAAAATCCCTTTTCTTTTTTTTTTTTTTTTTTTTTTTGCGGTACGCAGGCGTCTCACCGCTGTGGCCTCTCCTGTTGTGGAGCACAGGCTCCAGACGCGCAGGCTCAGCGGCCATGCCTCATGGGCCCAGCCGCTCCGCGGCACGTGGCATCTTCCCGGACCAGGGCACGAACCCGTGTCCCCTGCATCGGCAGGCGGACTCTCAACCACTGTGCCACCAGGGCAGCCCAAAAATCCCTTTTCTAATGAAGCCTACAGTCTAGTGGAGGGAGAAGATATATTTAACAAGTATTGAAATAGGTGCTATGTAGGACACAAAAATGAGAAAAATATTATCCTTGTTCTAAGAGGCTTAAAATCTAGTACAATTAATATTAGAATTATGTATATAAGATGTTAATTGGCATAATTTAACTTTTCATATGACTGATCTCATGGCACTAGTGTTAAGCTAAAAGGCTTTGTGGCTCTGGTGGTGGTAGCTGGATTTGCTGGCAGTCAAGCTGGGTCTATGTTACTTTAATGTGTTTACATTTGTTCACTGAAGTACAATGGATTTACAAGATTATACTAGTTTCGTTACCGACCAGGGTTCTTGGCTTTCTTAATCAATAGAAATTGATAAGAGGCCAGACAAATACAGGCAAGGCTTTATTGTGACTGGTGCTACAGCAGGAGGGAGTGAAAACAAGTAACAGGTTCCCTTGTTCCTCTCCTGCTGAGGGGGCAGCAAGCTGGTTCCTTATATGGGGTGAGGGTAGGGGTGGGTCCAGGGGTCGGGTTGGAAGGGTGACTTAGGTGGTCTGCCCACCCGCTTGGTGGTGCTGTGTGCAGGGTGCGTGTGCGGCATCCTGCTTTTACTCCCGATGCCATGCTTTTGCTGGGTTTTTGGTCTTTTTGTATCTTGTTAGTAATTTGCCCAACTGTGCATGCAGGCAGTTATTTTTAGTCCCTTATAGTTTCTCTGTATTTTGTTGCTGGAAGAGACGTTTGTCCAGGTGCAAGCACAGCAGCAAAGGGTCCCAGGTCCCAGCCTGTCTCAGTTTCAGGTGTCGAGCATAGTGATTCAGTACTTTTACAGATTATAATTCTTTAAAAGTTATTACAAGATAATGGCTATAATTCCCTGCGCTATACAATATATCCTTGTTGCTTATCTGTTTTATACATGATAATTTGTATCTCTTAATCCCATACCCCTAATTTGCCCTCCTCCCTTCTCTCTCCCCTTTGGTAACCACTAGTTTATTTTCTATATCTGTGAATCTGTTCCTGTTTTGCATAAACACTCATTTGTAGCATTTTTAAGATTCCACATAGAAGTGATATTGTACAGTATTTATCTTTGTCTGACTTAGTTCACTAAGCATAATATTCTGTAGGTCCATCTATGTTTCTGCAAATGGCATAATTTCAGTATATCGCATCTTCTTTATCTTGTTTAGCCATTTGTCTGTGATGGGCATTTTGGTTGATTCCATATCTTACCTATTGTAAATAGTGCTGCTATGGTCATTGGAGTACATGTAGCTTTTCAAATTAGTGTTTTCATTTTTTCCCCTGATAGGTACTTAGGAGTGGGATTGCAGGATCATATGGTAACTCTATTTTTCGTTTTTTAAGGAACCTCCATACTGTTTTCCATAGTGGCCGTACCAATTTACATTCCCACCAACAGTGTAGGAGGATTCCTTTTCCTCCATATCCTCACCAACATGTGTTATTTGCAAACTTTTTGATGATAACCATTCTGACAGGTGTGAGGTGATATTTCATTGTTGTTTTGATTTGCAATTCTCGAATAATTAGTGCTGTGGAACATCTTTTCATGTGCCTGTTAGCCATCTGTATGTCTTCTTTGGAAAAATGTCTATCAGATCTTCTGCCCATTTTTTGACTGGGTTGTTTGTTTGTTTTTTGTTTTTTTTAATATTGAGTTGTATGAGCTGTTTCTGTTTTTGAATATTAACCCCTTATCTGTCATATCATTTGCAAATATTTTCTCCCATTCTGTAGGTTGTCTTTTCGTTTTTGTTGATGGTTTCCTTTGCTATGCAAAGGTTTTAAGTTTAATTAGATCCCATTTGTTTATTTTAAAATTTTATTTTGGGACTTCCCTGGTGGCGCAATGGTTAAGAATCCGCCTGCCAATGCAGGACACAGGTTTGAGCTCTGGTCCGGGAAGATCCCACATGACACAGAGCAACTAAGCCCGTGTGCCACAATTACTGAAGCCCGCACGCCTAGAGCCTGTGCTCCGCAACAAGAGAAGCCACCACAGTGAGAAGCCCGCGCACCGCAAGGAAGAGTAGCCCCCGCTCGCCACAACTAGAGAAAGCCCATGTGCAGCAACAAAGACCTAATGCAGCCAAAAATAAATTTTTAAAATAAATAAATAAAATACAATTTTATTTCTTTTGCCTTAGGAGACAAATCCAAAAAAATATTGCTATGGATTATGTCAAAGAGTATTCTGCCTGTGTTCTTTTCTAGGAGTTTTATGGTTTCAGGTCTTACATTTAGGTCTTCAATCCATTTGAGTTTATTTTTGTATATGGTGTGTGGTAATGTTCTAATTTCATTGTTTTACATGTAGCTGTCCAGTTTTCCCAGCACCACTCGTTGTAGAGACTGTCTTTTCTGCACCATATATTCTTGCCTTCGTTGTCATAGATTAATTGACCATAGGCACATGGATTTATTCCTGGGCTCTCTGTTCTGTTCCATTGATCTATGTGTCTGTTTTGTGCCAGTACCATACTGTTTTGACTACTGTTGTTTACATTTTTAATGTTTGTATAACATAGTCTTGTTATATACAGACTTGGAGTATATGCATGGAAGAGAAAAGTAATAAACAGAGTAGATGCAGTTAAAAATCTCTAATTTCATGCTTCCTTGTGGTGCTTAAATAATGCTAAATGATGGCTATCTTCCCAATACCAGCATCACATGTCATTAGGAAATGAGTTTTAAAATAGAGTTGGCATCAGGCTTGAGATCTGCATGGCATCATAAAAACTGGTTTCTTCTCAAAGACAGGGGATGACAAAAGTTGTTCTTCCAGCTTTATGGTCATTGTACTTCATCCATCAAATGTTTGTGTCCAGGAACCAAATCATAAATTTTTAGAGGAAGCTGTGTATAAAATAAACAGTTTCTCGGTGATATCCCCTTGAGAAAGATTTTTGGATGGAAAAGTTCTCTTTGGATGATTTCTGTAAACCCCATTCTGTCTCCTAATGAAATTCCTGTGGCTTTTCTTCTGACTGTCCTGCAAATACTGGCTGCTAACTACTTGTGATTCAGGTCTGTATTGTATGTGCAGCATGTCCTCCATTTGCTCCCCTGCACCAGGGCTGGCTGTCCCGGTCAGCAGCCAATTGAAGGGAGAGATGAAGCCAGATATAAACATTGAGGTTTAATTTTTTCTTCCTAGTACAGAGCAGAGCGTCAAACACAGGAACATACATAATAAATATTCTTGGATAAAAACAAGGGCTGCTATTAGCACAGTTTCCTGGCTCAGTATAGAATGGGCTTGTTTTTGCTTTCCCTAGATGATACTGAATTTAGGCATTTCTTGTAAAGAATTCTTTAGCATTATAAAGTATCCCAGAGGCAAAAAGAAGCTATGATGGTTGCAAAGGATCTGAGTACACTGGTGAAAGGGAATGAGATTTGGAGTTAGACAGAGATTTATTCATCCATCCATTCACTCAACACATATTTATCTAGACAGTGCATGTACTAGTGAATAAAACTGACAGTCCTGCCATCTTGGAACTTGCATTTTAGCAATGAAAATATGTGGTATGTTGGAAAGTGTAAGTGCTATGGAGAAAAAGAAAGTGAGGAAGGGGTGAGAGACAACAGTGAGTGGGGTTTACTTATAATAGGAGGGTTAGAAGGCCTCACTGAGAAAGTGACCTTTCAACATGTGAAATACATGGAGGAGGTGAAGGTGCTACATGGATAAGGGGGAAGAGTGTTCACACAGAGGGAAGAGCTAGGAAAAAAGTCCTGAAGTGGGTGCAGCAAGCAGGCCAGTATCGCTCGAGAGGAGGCTTGGGTATAAATCTAGTCCTGCTTCATAGGGTGCCTGATCTCCCTAAGCTTCAGGTTCCTCCTCTGAAAAAGTAGAGATGAAAATGCTTAGATAACTTGCAGGACTGTAGTGAAGACCAAACGAAAGAGTAAAGGTAAAGAACCAGAGTTTTAATTACAGTAAAGGATGTTTCATAACACTGATTACTGCTTCTGTTTCTTCTTCCTGGAAAATGAAGGAAATAAAAATACACTGTAGGTTTCTCATGAGAAGTAAAGGGTGGCAGAATATGCCACCCCAAAATATGCCTCTTTGGCATAAGGATTATCTTGAGAAACAGCAGACATAAGAGAAGCTCTGAAAACACAGAAGTTAACCCTTTTGTAAGGGAAATTTACATCTATAAGGAAATCCCCATTTGTAAGGTTATCTCCTTCTCTGTACCAGAAGAGAAAGGTGACTAAATCACAAGAAACTCATCAATGGAGAAGGCACCAATTTAAATCTGCATAACAAACCTTACTTTTGTTTACTATACTTTTCCTGGTCACCTCCCTATAACTGGCCTCTCCCATACCCTTGTCTCATTTGTCTTTAGCTGAAGACGATATTTAAGCCTGAATTCTAAACCACCTCTGAGAGTTATTCATTTTTTTCTTGGGCATCTCCCATGTATACATGATGTATACATGTTAATAAACTTCTGTTTTTCTTTTGTTAATCTGTCTCTTGTTACAGCGTTCCAAGGAGAGAACTTAGAAGAGTAGAGAGAAAATTATTTTTCCTCCCCTACAGGAGTAAATGCAATAATCCATGTAAAGTACTTAGCCCAGAGGCTGACACATAGTAGATACATACTTTATGGCAATTCTCATTATCAGATGTTTCAGTAAAGCATTCATTAGTATAGACATAGATAAAATTGGGAGAGCAACAGCAAGCCACCAACCAACAGGGCTGGGAGGAAAACAAGAACTAGGTCCAGGGCCCAAAGAACTAGGAAATAATAAGGGCAATGGATCTGGCAATCAGCACAGTGAGGATGAATTCCATCAAGGTTTTACTCAAAGCCATGGCAGACTTGGTGGGTAATCTGATTTATTTGAAGGGGCTGGAGTGGGAGAGACAGCAGAGCAGAGGCAAAAACTCGGTGAATCTGAGGCTTCAATATAGGAAATATACCCAATAGGTATCATAAAGTTGAGTAGAATCATCATAAGAAGACTTGGCCATAAATGGGCATAATTTGTCAAAGGAAACAGGCTAGGATGGAAGGGAGAGAGATTAATGCAGTATGTCAAGATGATATCCACATATGTGGAAGCCCATAACTGTTAGGTGGGAGTACAGTGGAGAACATTTGGATAAGGATAAAAGTGGAGAGAAAGCAAAAATGATATAGTTGTGGGAGGATACTAAAGACAGTTCCATAAGGAGTAGGAAATAGAAGTTGTATTCTGGAATCAGACAGCAAATGCTGGCCAAGCTAGCCAGAAGAATTGCTAGATCCCAGGTTCAGTTAAGAACCATGCATCAAATCCTTCAAAGTCAGAGCATCATGGTAGTTAACTTAACGGACCATAAAGGTGAGCAGATTTAATTTCAGATGTAGAAATGTGTGACATTTGATAAATTAACCTCTATTAACCTTGATTTTCTAGCAAGTAAAATAAAGATGATGAAATTCTTTTGAGGGTAATATATGAGAAGTCTTTTGAAAATGGTTAAACATTTTCCTAGGATTTCATCTTCCCATTAATGTAGAAACGACAAAGGGAGTTGCTATTTTGGATTTAATTTTGACCAACAGTGAAGAAGCCATAAGCTGAGTTAGGAACTTCAGAAGAAAGGGTAGAAAACACAAAGCAATTACCTACATTAGAGCCCTGGATAAAGAGAGGGGCACTCAAGGCAGGAGCCTGAGATCGCATCATTTCTTTCCGTTTCTCCAAGAGCTTCCCAAAGCACAACTTGACAAGAACTTTGTTTTTCCTCTTTCAACTGGACCACCCAGATGGCCACACATTTCCCATCTCTTTGAAATGCTCCCTTTCCCTTTGTCTTTCTGTGACATTTTTGTACAAACATTAATTTTTTTTCCCCCTAAGTGGTTCTGAAAGCGCAGAAGTCAGAGTCAGGAGCGCTCAAGCTCTCTTTTATTTCCTTTGTCCTGTCACTTCTCTACAAAATTTATTGTTCTTTACTAAGATACCATATAAGCCCAGGTTTTAACCACTCCTTCTGAGTTACTCACCTCTGAGAGCTCTCATGTGTACGCATGATACACATGTTAATAAACTTCTGTTTGTTTTTCTCCTGTTAATCTGTCTTTTATCAGACAGGGTGCTTCCTGCTGAGGTAAAGAGAATGTAGGAGGGTAGAAGGAAAGAGATTTTTTTCCCCCTCTACAGTAGGTATGCGATGACCCAGCATCTGAAAAGCATAAGCTGCCAGGCTTTTTAAGACTTAGGTCCGGTTGGGCACAGCATCACTACCACCACATTCTCTTGGTTAAAGCAGTCACAGGGCCAGACCAAATTTGAGATTGTGGGAAATACATGCCATTTCTCAATGTGGGGAGTGACAAAGAGTAGGTGGCCATTTTCAATCTACCACACTCATATTTAACCCAAAAAACTCAAGCCCTTCATGTAGACTTGGAAGTACCCAGATTGGGGTTGGAAGTAGGGAAGATATCTGTCCTAGTTGTAGCCTGTCGGCTCTCACCCCAGACTCCCAGATTCTTCTCAATTGCTTCTGGTCACTTTATTACCAACGATCCATTCCTTTGGGGTCTACTTCTTTCCCAAACAGGCCCATAGCTATACCTTCTCTAAGGTAACACTATCACAAGGGTGATAATGGAGAGCAATAGGATGGGAAGTCAGACATCTGACACCCCTATTCCTCCAGTCTTGAGCCTCCACTCCCACAGGGAGTGCCCAGCAGGCAGCCGTCCCTCTCCCCCAGGCCAGTGCTCCTGCCAACTTATTGAGGATTGTCCTGACTCTCTAGTTTCCTTTCATTTCCTCTCTTACACACGTTTTACGTTTTCTCTCTCTCCAGATGAGTCCAGAAGTCATTTTCAATTAGAAACATCTCCTTATCCCAGAGAGAAGCATGTTGACTTTATCGTGCTGGACTTTATCTCATCCCCGCCCCCCCACACCACAGTACTGACACTGGACCTTGTCTTTCACACCTAAAGGCCCATTAATGTGTGACATGGAAATAACAAGAATTGATTTCATGCTTTTTCTTATTAAAATAATAACTTCTGGGCTTCCCTGGTGGCGCAGTGGTTGAGAGTCCGCCTGCCGATGCAGGGGACGCGGGTTCATGCCCTGGTCCGGGAAGATCCCACATGCCGCGGAGCGGCTGGGCCCGTGAGCCATGGCCGCTGAGCCTGCGCGTCCGGAGCCTGTGCTCCACAACGGGAGAGGCCACAACAGTGAGAGGCCTTGGTACCGCAAAAAAAAAAATAATAATAATAATAACTTCCACTTTTCTCTCTTACGATTTTTATACATGGCCTCTCCTCTGTCCTGCCAGAGCTGTCTCCTTGCCGTGGGGAGGATGAGGATTGTAGCAGTAGGAAGGCAGAGGAAGGGGGAATAATATTCAGCTTTTGACTTCCAGAGCTGTCAGAAATGCAGTAATAGTCTTAAAAAACAGTCTTTGTCAAGAGAGGAAATGATTTCTAAATTCCATAAGCTATCGTTAACATATCAAGAGCAGAATCCAGTGGGCTAAAATGAAAGTATTATTCCAGGGAGAGGGAACTGAGGGTAAGAAAAGTACCTGCTACAAAGGGGTAGGAGGATTGGGCAGTGATGTTGTGGGAAGCCCACTTCCTGACCCTTAAGGATTATGGGAAGAAGAAAGGAGATAAAGTTTATGAGACAGGTGGTAAAAGGAAGTTGTGAGACACTTGTGTTCTTTCCAGGCTAAAGTCCTAGAGGAGGGAGGTCATCAAATCAGTACGAGAGAGCAGATAGCAAAACGGGTTTTGTCCTTTTCTTAATTGGAACCCTTGAGGGAACCCTTGCAGGGCGGTATCCAGTTCCCTGGGGGTGGATGGAATGGGATGCACGGGTGTTTTTCAGAACAGGGAGATGTGCAGAGACAGCTGAGGTAGAGATCTTGACTCCTTGGGGTCTGTGTATGGCTTGTGAGGAATCTAGAGGTTCTCAGATGCCCTCAGGGAGCTGCTGAAAGTAGATGAGATTAAGGCTGGGGAACTTGGTACAAGATGTCACTGTGTGGAGTTGAGGCAAAGAAACCCTGAGGCTGGGAACTCAAGGTGGGATGGGGAACAACTGAGATTAGTGGCTAGACTTCCAGTGGCTCTGTAGCAACCAGCAAAGGTGTGAGGTAGGCCGAGTGCCAAGGGTGACCTTAACCAAGCTAAGAGAAAAGACAGAGATGAGTTTCTCAGTTGCAGATGTTAGCAGCCACCACCTGTAGGACACTCAGAAGGACCCTGACTCACACCCACCTTAGTGGGTACCAACCAGCACACACCCAAGGACAGCGCTGGGTGGCCTGCACTGGAGACAGCAGAAAGACAGACACCACTCCAGCCCCAGCCCCATCTCCCCAGTGCTGACAAAATGTGAGTCTTGTCTACAGCTTAGAGCCATAATGGGGAAAGGGAAAGGAACAACCCAGCTCTGATAGGGAGTTAAACTTTAATTGATAGAATGTTTAGTCCTCACAGAATATTTTCAGTCAAATGTACCATTAATTAAAAAGAAAAATGTACCATTAATTAGAAAAGTTGATGTGCTCACCGCACCCCCAAATTGGCTGCTACCCAGCAGGATGGGAACTCATGAGGATTACGTCTATGACAGAAAATTTTAAAGTTACATGGTCTTTGTACATTTGAGTTATAGTTTGTGTTCATTTTGCAACTTCATTCCTCATATATTTCTCAATAAATGACCAAGTTTCCTACAGAGATGAATTCTACAGTTCCCCACTTCCCCCAGGATGCAGAAGTAGCTGTAATTAATTTGTTTTTGTTTTTTTTTTGGCTGTGTTGGGTCTTCGTTGCTGAGCGCGGGCTTTTCTCTAGTTGCTGAGAGCGGGGGCTACTCTTCATTGTGGTGCACGGGCTTCTCATTGTGGTGGCTTCTCTTGTTGCAGAGCATGGGCTCTAGGCGCGCGGGCTTCAGTAGTTGTGGCACATGGGCTCAGTAGTTGTGGCTTGCAGGCTCTAGAGCACAGGCTTCAGTAGTTGTGGCATGTGGGCTCAGTAGTTGTGACTCACGGGCTCTAGAGCACAGGCTTAGTAATTGTGGCGCATGGGCTTAGTTGCTCCGCGGCATGTGGGATCTTCCTGGACCAAGGTTCGAACCTGTGTCCCCTGCGTTGGCAAGCAGATTCTTAAGCACTGCGCCACCAGGGAAGCCTCTGTAATTAATTTTTAAAGCAAAAATATTTCTTCCCTTTTCATCAGAAACCATTATTCCTTCTAAACTCCCTATTTCTCATGTTTTATTTAGAAAGACCCAGAACTGGGAAAACACAAAACTCAGATCACGAAGCAATTTCTGGCACCTCCCCTCTGAAAAACTTGACCTTAAGTAGCTCCTGCCACCCTTCCATGTGCTTTGCTGCTTGTCTGGAGGGAGCTGTCAGAAGCTCTGTGTGTGGAGTGGCCCAGGTGTATTGGGAGCCACATCCCAGCTGACCCAGTTCTGTGATTTTTCTAGGTTCCCATCTGTCTCAGCCTCAGGTAACTGTCTAGCTGAATTACAAAAATAAAGTTAAATTAAATTCCTCTTTTTCTTAGTTTGAGATAAAGTTGGAATTTTTCGAAAGGTATTTTCAGTAAGAAACTGAGAAGTAATAAAAGAGAAACACAGTAAAGTATAAAAACCAAGGGTTTTTTGGATTACAGATTTATTACAGTAAATGGAGGAGGGCGGGGGGGATGCCCAGGCCAAGATCGTCTCAGATGCACAGCTTTTAGGGCATTCAACCATGGCCTCCTTTTCCTCCTCTTTATTCTGCCAGAGGACTCTTGTCCCGGATTCAGAACTACGCTCGTGATTTTCTTCTTCCTTTAAGCAGTGGTTTTCACCTGGGGTGGGGCTGGGGGTGGATTTAGCCCTAGGGGACATGTGGCAATGTCTGGAAACACTTTTGGTGCTCACAACTTAGGGAGGGTGGTGCTATTGGCCTCCAGTAGGGAGAGACCAGTGAGGCTGCCAAACATCCCACAGTGCACAGCACAACCCTCACAGCAAAGAATGATCCTGCCCCAAACGCTGGTTTTGCTGAGGTTGAGAGAACCAATTTTGAGAGTCATATCCTGTATGACAATTAACTGCTATGGTCAAAGGATGGTTCTCATTGGAAAAAAGACAAAACCACAATTCTATATTAATTAACTAACTAATTAATCGATCCATTCGTGTATCAGATATCTTTTTGGTATCGACTATTGCATGACCTTGCTAAGCAATGAACAAGACAGACAGCCTTTTCCCTTGCAGAGCTTATGGGCAAATGCAAAAGAGTCATTAAACATAAAAGTATACAAATGTTATATTTAATTGTAGTTGTGATAATGCCACAAAAAATATGGGCAGATAGGAGTGTACATATTTGAAGGGAAAACTAGCTTTAAAAAAATCAATAGAAAAAAATCAATAGAATATTGTTATATTTTCTTTTTAATATACTTTTTTATAAACTTATTTATTTATTTTTGGCCACGTTGGGTCTTCGTTGCTGTGCGTGGGCTTTCTCTAGTTGTGGCGAGAGGTGGCTACTCTTCATTGTGGTGCCTGGGCTTCTCATTGCGGAGGCTTCTCTTTTTTTCAGAGCACGGGCTCTAGGCACGTGGGCTTCAGTAGTTGTGGCATGCGGGCTCAGTAGTTGTGGCACACGGGCTTAGTTGCTCAGCGGCATGTGGGATCTTCCCGGACCAGGGCTCAAACCCGTGTCCCCTGCATCGGCAGGTGGCTCCTTAACCACTGCACCACCAGGGAAGCCCCTGTTATATTTTCTAAAAATTAAAAAATACATTGAAAAAAATTTTAATGTTTTATTCCCTTGAACTTTCATCATAAGCGTTTTCATCATAACCAAGGACATAGTCTCCTTTGTCATCCTTGGTTTTCCAAAGGAGAACTGTGACTCTCCTTGTTTTTAAAACGTTCATTTAAATCTCTTTTCCAAAATGTAATAGCCTATTGAAGCTTGTTTGCTGTGAGCACAAGCCCTACCCTCCCTGTGGATACCAAAGCAATTCTGGGAAGGGCCGGGGTTGGAGGGTAACGTTGGGTTAATCCAAGAATTTAGACCGAAGTGACAGCGACCAGTTTCCAGCTGGTGGTCAATTCCCTTTCCTGCATAAAGGTACTCAGTAAGCAACAAGATCCATATTTCACAGTGTTAGCCTATGGTCTTTTCCCAGGGGTGTTAATCATGGAAGCCTTCTCTGGGGAAAGGAACAGTTAAATTGAGACCTGAAGGATGAATTAGGCAAAGTTGGGAAAGCTGAAGGCAAGCATTCCAAGAATGTGAAGGTCTAGTAGGTACAGGCTGGCATATCAAAATAACCCTTAGACACAGGAAAAGTACTCACTATGGTCTCTTCCTTACTTGTTGTTCAAAGAGGTCAAAACTTTACTTTTACACTTGATCCTGAACGTGTAGCCCTATTTAGGGGGAAACGAGTGGTGGCAGAATTTGTTTCACAGTGACTCACTGAACAATAAGCCCCAGCCAGCTCTCCTGCAAATCTATGACAACAACATTATGACAGATGTGTACAAAAACCAAGCGGCGGGTATTCCCCACTGAGAATGCGTAAGGCTATGCCGCAAATGTCCATGTAGACCTGGCTGAGGGTCACACCGGGGCAGACTTTCATTTCCCTTTTGAGATCAAATATTCCGTGGAGAAGCTGATGAAGACTAGGGAATCCTCTCCCGAAAAAGGCACAGATGCATATATATCCAAACATTTGCATACAGTTCATGGCGTTTCCAGTTCTGAAGCTCATCCATCTCAGGTAAACACAGCTGCTCTCAAACTATAACAATGGAACCAACACAAGATTGTAAGTCAACTAGACTTCAATTAAAAAACAAAACAAAACTCTGACAATGGTTAAGGAAGATCATGCTGGGGGTGGGAGGCATCATGCCCTGTCTTGGACGTAATGAGTTTGAGGTGCATGTGACAGGATATTCAGGTGGAAATGTCCCAGGACTGGTTTTGTGTGATTTTATAAGTGTGTTTAAATCGAGAGGAAGTGGGTGGGTATGTATCAGTACAATGGGCCCCATCCCAAGAGTCCAGATTCTCCTGTGTCCATATTTAGAAATATTTTTTTTCTTGGAAAAATGTTCATTGTAGAAAAATTTCCTGGGTTTCTGTCTATTTAAAATATGACCCACCCTTTGCATTTTTTAAGGTCCTTTTCATAATCACTGTCTCCTGCAGAGGCTGATTAAAGAAAAGGTCAGCCCTGTGGATGTCTGGGGAGCCAATCTATGAGGAGAGGCTGAAATATTAAGTGTGGTTGAAAGAAATACTGCATAAATCTTCTGCTCCCCACCCTGCCACCCTGCTCAAGGAGCTGCCCAAACTGCCCTCTGAGGAAGCTGAGTCTATGAGCTGCACTGCTTTTCTTTGTTGTTGGGTATAAAGTTGGGGGCTGTAGAGTGCTGAAATATGGCCCCCCAAAAGACATGTACATCCTAATCCCAGGAGCCTGTGAATGTTACCTTATATGGCCTTTGGCCTTGTAGGGCCAAAAAGTCTCTGCAAATGTGATTAAGGATTTTGAGATGGGGAGATTATCCTGGATTATTTGCATAGGTCCTTGTAAGATGGAGGCAGAGGGAGATTTGACACAGATAGAAGAAGGGAAGGCAGATGGAAGAGGAGGCAGTGTGACTGCAAAGGCAGAGGTTGCAGTGATGTGACCACAAGTCAAGGAACACCATTAGCCACCAGAACGGAAAGAGGCAAGGAACAGACTCTCCCCTAGAGCCTCTGAAGGGAGGACAGCCCTGCTGACACCTTGATTTCAGCCCAGTGGTATTCATTTCAGACTTCTGGCCTTCAGAACTGGGAGAGAAAAAATTCCTGGTGTCTTAAATCACCAAGTTTGTGGTAGTTTGTTACAGCAGCCATGGAAAACTAACTATGGGCTAAACTAGTCAGTAGAAGAGGGGGCAAATGGTCCAGATCAGAGCCTATTTTTCTCAGGTTTTTCATGAAGTTTTCTTTCCATTTTCAACCCCAATATTTCTTTCTGAATCCAAGTAAATCTTCTCTCACCTTGGGCTTCCCTGGTGGCGCAGTGGTTAAGAATCCGCCTGCCAATGCAGGGGACATGGGTTTGAGCCCTGGTGCAGGAAGAGCCCACATGCCGTGGAGCAACTAAGCCCATGCGCCACAACTACTGAGCCTGTGCTCTAGAGCCCACGAGCCACAACTACTGAAGCCCGCGTGCCACAACTACTGAAGCCTGCTTGCCTAGAGCCCGTGCTCTGCAACAAGAGAGGCCACCGCAATGAGGAGCCCGCGCACTGCAAGGAAGAGTAGCCCCCGCTCACCGCAACTAGAGAAAGCCCGTGTGCAGCAACAAAGACCCAACACAGCCCCCCAAAAAAAAAAATCTTCTCTCACCTTGATACTTGTAGCGTAAAGCTCCACTGTCCTATACAGACTAACTGATTTTGATTTACTAGTACAAAATTCTATTCTGTTTGTTTTGCCTCCTTCCCCCTCAGCTTATGTTTCCTGCCTCCTGTAAATAATCATTTATTGTTTGGGAAGAATCAGTCTGTCTTTGTCTCTCTCCCCTTCCCTATCCCCTCCTATTGTGCTTGATCTTAAAATAAAAGTTACATACAGTAAACACCCTCTTCTTTCTTTTCCTGTGATTTCCTTCATTCGGCAGTGGAGAACTGTAAGGCTGCTTGCCCCCAAGTGTTTGAAGCCACCCACAGACTTTGAAGCACTCTCTCTAGCAGCTGACAACGCGCAACACAATCAAATGACAGTCACGAATGCCGCCATCATTAGTTTCACAAATCCACTATGAAAATGGGTCTGTAGGAAGTAAGAATAAAGGTAAAATGGTATTCCATGACTGGAATCTTTAAAACTGAGAAATGGGAAATAAATTGGGCCAGATGATTATTTTAAACTAACCAGTGGTGAGAGTGGGAACTAAAAGCAAATCTACATCAGAGAATTTGGGGAATCAAAACAATCCACGTGAAGTCTTTTTGCCTGAAGACCTCCTAGTGCTTCTGGGAGAAATGGCATAGAGAGGACTCTAGGAGGACGGCCAAGAGATGAGGCACCAGGATCTCAGGTGAGAACATCATATAACACAGGGGTCAGCAAACGATGGTATGGACCAAATCTGGCCCACCATCTGCTTTTGTAAACAAAGTTTTATTGGAACACAGTCATGTCCATTCATTTACATATTGTCTATGGCTAGTTTTGAACTGCAATGGCAGAGCTGAGTAGCTGTGATAGAGACTATATGTCACATAAAGCCTAAAATATTTACTGTTTTGCTCTTTACAGAAAAATATGCCAATTCCTGTTATAATGAAATTGTAGCAGCAGTCCTGGGTGTAGAAAATAAACTCAAACAATGAGAAATACCAAGAATTATCAAGTGTATTAGTTTTTTAGGGCTGCCGTAACAAACTATTGCAAACTGGACAACTTAAACAACAGAAATTTGTTCTCTCATAGTTTAGGAGGCCAGAAGTCCAAAATCAAGGTGTGGGCAGGGCTGTTTCTTCTGGAGATTCTGAAGGAGACTGGATTCCACGTCTCTCTCTCTCTGGCAGCCTCTGGTGGCTGCCAGTGATGTCTGGCTTGTAGGCACATGATTTCAGTCTCTGCCTCTGTCTTCACATGGTCTTCTCCCCATGCCTCTCTGTGTCTTCCCCATTTTTGTCTCTTATAAGAACATGTCGTTGAATTTAGGGCCCATCCTCAATTCAGGGTGATCTCGAGATCCATAACCTAATTAATTATATCTGCAAAGACCCTTTTTCCAGATAAAGTCATATTCACAGGTACCGTGGGTCAGGACTTGTTTGGAGGGGACACAATTCAATTCCCTGCACCACCAAGAATATGTTAGTCACATTGGGGATAAAGGAGGCAGTTTGAGGGCCTTGAAAATTGCCACGCATATCATCCACCCACTCTTGAATGTAGCCTTAGGAGACAGTAATTACATAAATATTTTATCAATTTTGACAAAAAGTGAAAAACTTTTACATTTTCGGGAATATATTGAATCCACAGACAACCCTGAACATTCATCTCATAATCTGGTTTTGACTTTCTTTCCTTATTCAGTTTTGTGTCACTCAACTTTACGGTCTACATGGAGAAAATCTGGGGAATTTAAGCGATTGTGGCCCTAAAAACAGCAAAGTAAACAAAAGACAGACAGTAAGCAGAGGAGAAGAGGCTCAGGACCAGGAAAATTGGCTCCTGTAACCTCCGTTGTTGAGAAACATCAGGTTGGGAAGCCCTTGGATAGCAGCAGGGAGGGAATCCAGTGAGTCCTTTTAAGTCTGCAGGAACCTCTTTTGTCAGAGAGGTTTTTTTGTTTATATTTCTTTTAAATCTGTGACTTGAAAACAAAGAAGCGCAGCTGCGCTCTGCATGTCTCACCTTGTTCTTTGTTTTATTCTCTTTACCAGATTTAGCAGACAAAATTTGGGGGGAGAAGGAATGCAGCCCGTATTTCTGCTAGGATCCCTTCTTTTTACCCCCATCAGAATATGTACCATTCTGACCAGAATTCACAAGCAGGGGTAGAAAGATGGTGGGGAGAACCCGCAGTCAGGTTGGCACTCTTTTGAGAATGTCTGAGCAGACGTGACAGTTTTCTCATAGGGATTGTCCTTGACTGACACTAAAACCAAGCTGGAGAGAAAGAATCAGGGAAATCAGGACTCCTCTCCCAAGAATGGGAAACGACAGCGCCTCGAGGATGTGTCAGGGGAGCCCCAGGGCAGGAGAAAGGAGACAGTCACAGTAGGTACCAAACTGTGCTAATGTCCTTCTGCTTGAAATACCTCCTCCTTTCTCCTGTGTGAACCTCCAGGCGCTGGGAAAAATCAAGGCTCCACGATCTCTTGTAATTTTTAGATATTTTCTAAGAATTCACACCCATGGCACACTGGTTTCTTTATTTTTCACTCATTTGTGGCAAAGTTTCATGCATTCATTAAATGTGACTTGCATTTTCTAAGCTGCAAAAGCCTAGTGAAAAGGACGTCTATAACAGTGATTAAAAACAAACACTTTTCTAAATGCTCTGGAGGGGAGATACAGTTTTTCGTTTACTATCTTAGAGTTGCTGGCTGGCATTGACATTAGACAGAATTAACAGGAGAAAAGCATACAAACTTTATTAACATGTACATGGGAGCCCTCCCAAGAAAAATGAAGACCCAAAGAAGTGACTCGCCTAGGTGTTTACATATTGGGTTGAACAAAGAGTAACACTTGGGGAAAGGTAACTAAAATATGTGAGGTTTGCTATATTAGGCATTAAAACGGAGAAGTTTAAAAATGTTTATTAAATCACTTTAAAACAACAATGAGAAAGCTGTTACGTGTTAACAAATACATTTTTATGCAAGGTATATATTTCAAAAAAATTTTTTGAAAAGAAGAGAAGAAAATCCAGCCAATAAACCATAAAAGCAGAGATATGTGCTTCTAACAAATCAACCTCAGTGGCCTCCGCAGGCCAGCCCTACTCTCTTCCCCGAAAAGAGAACTAAAAGATAAATGAATATGCTAATTAATTCCATTTGTAGCCTTCCCACTCATCAGAAACACAGGCATCTCTTCCCGAAAGCTAAAGGAATCTTCATCATGCTATATCAATTTCCAAATGAACAAATAAATAAAAATATTTGAGGAGATTAAAGAGTTATTTTAACAAGGTCTGTTTGTACAGCTTTCTCTCAGCCTCAACACCATCTCTGGTGGTAAGGATGTTTCTTCCTCCTGGCACAGAGAGGGTACATTTCATGTGGAAATTTTGTCTCTTGCTTTTTAGGGGGAAAAAAGGAAGGTCAGATTCTAGCATCTGCTGTTTTTCAAGTGCCTTTAGCTCAAAATAATTAATATGTCAAAGCAGCATAATTTGGGGTGACATGTTCTGCATTCCTTCAATACCATTTATTCCGCTATAACTATCGCTCCTCTCAAATTTCTTTTATCAAATTCCAGGGTATTGTAATTCACAGGCTAATGCACGGGCTTGGGAATCAAAGAGACCTGGGTTTAGATTCCAATTCTACCACTTGCAAGCTAAGTAATCACAGGTTGAGGTTAGGGGCGCCAACTCCCATGAAGTTGAAAATTCGAATATAATTTTACAGACGGGTCTTCATATCCATGGTTCCGCATCCTTGGATTCAGCCAACCCCTTTTCGTTTGGCCCTGTAGTACCTATTTATTGGGAAAAAAAAAATCCACGTGTAAGTGGACCTGCACATTTCAAAACCCCTGTTATTCAAGGGTCAACTGTAGTCGACTTCTCTAAGCCTCCTTTCCCTCGTATGTAAAGTGGGGATAAAAACATACCTACTGTGTAGAAAGGAGTTATATAGAAAGCCTGGGGCTGCTATCATCAGAAAGCCTTGATCGCAAGGTTGGCCCTTGGCTGGTGTCTGAGAATTTGGATTTAGGGAGGGTTCCCACCATTTCCTAAGTGATAATAATGGTTCACTGAGCCTAAACTGTTTGTAAAACAATGGGGTTTGTGCTGAACACCTGCTTTCCTTTTGGGAGTCTGGATTTTGCTACATGCTCGGCAGAGAGTGCCTATGTTACCAGCCCCCAATAAAAACCCGGGGCCCTGAGACTCTAATGAGCTTCCCCAGTGGACAGCACTTCTCCTGTGTCGTCACAACAAGTAGCTGGAAGAATTAAGCACATTCTGTGTGATTTAGGACCCTTGGAAGCTTGTGCTTGGTTTCCTCTAGACTTTGCCCCATGTGCCTTTTCTCTTTGCTGATTTTGTTTTGTATCCTTTTACTGTAATCTCAGCCTTGAGTAAGACGGTGTCCTGAGTCCTGTGTGTCCTCCTACCGAATCATTGAAACAGGGTTGGTGGGGAGAGAGGTTGTTCTGAGGACTCTTGTCTTGGTTTGTTCCAGCTGCTATAACAAAATGCTACAGATTAGGTAGCTTGTAAACAACAGAAATTTATTTCTCACAGCTCTGGAGTTGGGAAGTCAAAGGTCAAGCTGCTAGCATACAGTGACTCTCTGAAGGCCCTCTTCCTGGTTCAAAGCCGGTACCTTCTTGGGACTTTCCCAGTGGTCTAGTGGTTAAGACTCTGCCTTCCAAGGCAGGAGGTATGGGTTTGATCCCTGGTTGGGGAAGTAAGATCCCACATTCTGTGGGGTGTGGCCAAAAATTTTTTAAAAAGCTGCTACCTTCTCACTATGTCCTCACATGACAGAAGGGGCAAGGGATCTCTGTGGGTCTTTTGTGGGGTACTAATACCATTCATGAGGGTTCCTGCATGATGGACGGAAGCACCGAAGGCCCCACCTAATCTGTCACCTTTGGGGGGTAGGATTTCATTTTGGTAAACTCTCAGGAAAACTCCTCCCTGGGTTCCTATTTCTCTTCTCCTTTCTCCCCTTATCTCCCTGTTCTTCATCAGAAAGGTCCAGGACCCACCTGACAGGAGGGGCAGGCAGCCATATTGACCAAGTCAGAATTCTCTTTGGCACATGGGGAAAAGGAAATGACAGGGAACCTCCACACAGGCATTTTTTTGTTTGTTTTTTGACTGCGTTGGGTCTTTGTTGCTGCACAAGGACTTTCTCTAGTTGCAGCGAGCAGGGGCTGCTCGTCATTGCGGCGTGCAGGCTTCTCATTGTGGGGGCTTCTCTTGTTGCAGAGCATTGGCTCTAGGCATGCTGGCTTCAGTAGTTGTGGTTCATGGGCTCAGTAGTTGTGGTTCGCGGGCTCTAGAGTGCAGGCTCAGTAGTTGTGGTGCACGGGCTTAGTTGCTCTGCGGCATGTGGGATCTTCCCAGACCAGGGATCGAACCGTGTCCCCCACATTGGCAGGAGGATTCTTAACCACTGTGCCACCAGGAAAGCCCCAGGAATTATTTTTGTTCTGACAAACATCTGAATTAGTGTTGTATATTTCAAAGTAGTCGCCTTGAGAGGCTCCACCCTTTATTACCAATGATCCAAACATTTGGGGATATTTATTCTTGTAACTGGCTTACAAACCACTGTAAAAAAAAATCCACTGCATCCCTTTGCAGTCATACTCCATAGAATATAGCTTCCACCAGGCACCCCTGTGATTTTCAGGGTTTACCTCTTTAATTGTCACAGCCCTCCATTGTTCTGAGCTGAGAGGACTAGCTTAGAGCCTCTCAGAGGACACTGGGGCCATCTGTAGAGCTACTGGTGATGATCAGCGATGCCTAGGGACCCGTGGCCTTGACATAGGTAGGTACAGGAGAAGGTGAAAGAGGAAGGAAGAAAATTAAACATATATATAGAAGAGCCAAACAATAAGAGTAAAAAGAAGGCAAAATAGAAGAGGGGAAGGAATTAAAAAAAGAAATGAAGTACTTTTGAAAGCAGAGGAACAGTTTATGACTCATTGTCCAACCTCTGAATGTAGTGAAGTCTGTTACTCTGGTTTATAGCTGGTTCCCAGCCACCAGGTGAAAGGGGGTGCAGTAGGGGTGGGAGGAGGAGGTGGAAGGGTGTGAAGAGGGGCTGCCCGAGACACTAGTTTTGGGTTTTGTTATCCATTAAGAAGTTTCTCTCTTGGTGATTAAACTTTGCTCAAAGAAAGTTGGGCTATGAAGCAAGCTACCCAATCTATCAATAAAAAAATCGTGTCCTTTCTTTTCAAAGTTCTGAAGCCATTATCTGTGGTGTGACAGCTGACTACAATAGAATGAATTATCATATCACAAATGGTGGATTAAGGGATGAATGAGTGAAGTAATTAGGTGGACAGGCCTATTATAACTGAGAATACAGTTTGATTAATAGAAGGAAAGGCTGGGGAACAAAAGAGAAAAATCAAAGGGAAAAGACTACTTTAAAAAAAGAGATGGGTGTATAACTGATTCACTTTGCTGTACAGCAGAAACTAACACAACATTGTAAAGCAACAATACGTCAATAAAAATTAATTTAAAAAAAGGAAGAGGGAGAAAAATTGATGTAGAGAACTTAAAAAAATAGGTTATAGGTTGTAAACAATATATCAATACATAATGATATAAAAAGGAAAAAAAAATCTGCACTCCTTTCCTATCCCACCCCACTTCTAAATTTCACTGATGGCCTAGGCAAAAATCACTCCTATATGTGGCTGCGCGCGCACACACGGTGTGTGTGGGGGGGGGTGTGTGTGTATAAACACAATTTATTTAAATTACCTGAGTTATGTACCTGGTACTGTTTCACACTGTATATTTGCCTCCAGAGTATAGAATAAGTTAGATGACTAATGATGGACCCAGAAATTACTACTGAATAATTTTAACCTTTAGCTTTAATAAAAGTCCTTAAAACAAAAACACATAGAGAACCTGTATAAAATCTTGTTGGAATTTTTTTCATCTTGTTTTCCCATAACTGACATCCGGAAGCAAACTGCCTGAGGAATTAATCTGAATGTTTTGTCATCTTGCACATTATTTGATTTTTTTAAAGACAGCTTTTGCTATTGAATCAGGGATAGTGCAGTCCCGAAGAAATTACTAATTACTAAGAGATTACTTATTCTTTATTAACAGATGGGTTTTATTATTCTACTCAACATTTTAATATAGGAAATTTGTTTTAGTAGACTAGTTTGAAACCAGGGTCACTTGACAAAAATAGATTTTATAGAAAAGTGAAAAGCAGTAGTGTACTCTAATGATAATTGAAAAAAATTTATTCTCAGGTGGACGACAACATATGCCAGTGTTTCTTTTATTAATCAATTGGATATCTTAGGAACACAAGAGATTGCAAAAGGCTCATGCATACATTAAAATGTTTATCATTGGCTTTCATTTCATAAAATGAAATTCTTACGAAAACTATTCATACGAATATAAAATATAAAATTTTAATACATTTGTTATCACTTTGGTGCCTTGGTACTTAGTTTTGTTATGATGGTCTAAAGTAGTTCACAACCTTGACTGCACGTTAGAATTATCTCGGGATTTAAAAAAAAATCCTGCTGCCCCAGGCAGCAGCTCAGACCAATAAATCAGAATCTCTTGGTGGAACATGGTATTTTTTTAAAAAACATCCCAGGTGATTCCAATGTTCCGTCAAAGTTTTGATCCACCAATTTAAGTAGTCCTTGATCAAGCCTCACTTTAATCATCACCTCTGTTAGAATCATTCCCTCCTCTGCACTAAAAGGAGAGCACACAGCAAATCGTATCTTTGCAAGTCAGGTCTGTGTTTCATTGTTTTTTAATCTTCAGTACCTGATAGGTGCTCAATAATGCAATGAACTGAGTGAACACGCATATCTCCAGCCATGTTGGGCCATGGAGGAAGGTTGCCAAAATTTTCAAGATAACAGATTCTGCCAGAGCATATAGAGAGATGACGTGACTCCTTTAGTTACATTAACACAGCTCTGAGTCACCTGGCACTTAACCAGTCAAACGTTTCAGAACCTGATATTTCAGATCCTTATCCAGTGGGCATTTTTATCCTGGGAGCTGGGACTGAGGATGCAGCTGACTGAATCAGCACAGGGTTTCTCTTGGGGAAGCATTCGGAAGCCGAAGCTTCTCCCCACTTATGTAACCATAAGTATGAGCATGACCCATGGAATGTGACCCAAACATTATTTTCATCTCCCTCCGTCACTTTAAACTCAGTTCAGTGGGGAAAGTCTTTGTCTTGTCCGTCGATAGTCTTGCATCACTGAGTGGTATTTACTTGGAGTTATAAAAGTCTCATTTTAGAAACAATATATTCAGTCTCACATAATAATCAAAAATCAACCTGAAGTTGGGGCTAAACCATCCCCCTGTCTCCAGGCCCGGCCTGCTTCTCAAGCCTGTGGTTGGGAGGAGTTTGTGGTCCTTCTGTTCTCTCCTTCCTCTCAGCTCCCCTGTGCTACCTGTGATTTCTCTCTTGTTGGAGTCAACGTAGGGAGAGTGAGGAAAAAGAAGGGAAAACGATGTTACCACTTGGCTGAACCTGGAATTGGTGAAAGCCGGAAATTCCTGGATGGGGCTGGCAGGTGGTTGCAATAAATTCTCTTCTTGTAGGGACTTTTTGGGTTCTTCAGAGATTTCTTGTTGAGTTCCTTGCTCTTGCAGTTCCCTGGACCTGTAGTGATTGATCTCTGTTCTTTGTGGCCATCTGTGATGCCTTCTTCACCCAGAGGTTCACCTCTGAAAGAAGAGCCTCTTTTAGCTGAGGTATCTCTGCCCCTTCAGGCAGCCCTTTTAGGTTGAGAGGACCCCACACTGCCCCTCTCTTTGGCCCACGCTGGTCCATCCTGCACTCAGACATTCCTTCCCTCCCCTTCACCCGGGGTCAGGCTGTCTCCACAGAGCATCGCCCGCCCACCCGGCTCCATCGTGGGGGTATCTGCCTTTGGAATTCCAAGGTGGGAGTCAGCCAACATTCACAGGCCACTTTATCTTTCTCAGGCCTGAGGGAGGGACCCATCCTCTTTGTCCCTTAATTGTAGGGAGCACTTGAGAGGCACTCATGCAATTGCCTTCAAGTCTCCATCTTCAAGATCAAAGAGGTGCACTTCCACTGTCTTCAGTCAGCCTCCCTGGAAGCAGAGCCCCAAATGGGGATTCTTGTTCAAGTGATTTTTTGAGGAACTGTTCTCATTAGAAGAGGAGTGAAGAGAACAGGATAAAGCTGGGGGAGAGAGGGAAGCCAGTCGAGAAAGTGATCCCAGCTAGAGACTAGCTTCAGTCTGATCCCAGAGGGAAAACCCTGCAGACGAAGTGCATGACAAAGACAGTCCCACCTGGAGGCAAGGAGTTCAGTCTCTATCCTCCTGCTGGTTGGGCTGAGGTTTGCTGGGGTGATCTGGGTGGGGGTGTGTAGCCTACGGGTCCTGGCTGGCCGAGGACAGTTCTCCAGAGAAGTGGGCAGCTGAGTGTGGTTATGGGTGGGGAAGGGGGTTGTCCAGTTTTTCAAGGTGATCTGGAGGGGCGTTAACAATATCCACTATCCCCACCCACTCCCTCCCTCCAAAGATACTTTTTCTCCTCAGTCTCATCTTGATCTCTTGGAGCAGTTCAAGGACTATGGAACAGATTCTTGGAGACGTTTCCTTTTAATTGTACTAATTGGAAGGGGGAATGTCATCTCACTTTGGTATCTGACATCTTTCATCTCGCCCCCTCAGCTGAAACAGAGGAAAGAAATGTTCCATTCTAACATCCTCTTGCTTTGGGGAGTGTTCAGGTGTTTCTTTTACACCAGTGACCACCGAGCCTAATGACTAAACCCACAGGACAGGGTCCAGAAAGGCAAGTGAACTCAAAACCATGTCTAGTGGCTTCCCTGGCAGCTCTGACGGACCTGTGCTCTTCATACTCTTTCCTCAACAGACCCCACTTGAGATACTGTCCATGAAATTGAACACGGTCAACTGGAACAAACCCATGACTTTCTTATAAGAAAGCAAGTGCATTAAGTAAACTGAATTAACAAGCCACAGAGAATGACTTTTCGAGTATCCGTGACCAAGCTGGGGCTAGAACAGCTGTTTGGAAATCTTACATTCAGGATTCAGCGTTCAGGAACTGCAGGAGAGCAGAGAGAAGAGGCAGTGACCTGGTACGGCAGTGCATCACTGATGTCCCGAAGAAGCCCGGGGGGAGGGAGCCTTCAATGCAGAGAAGCCGCAGAAGGGCTAGAGTTAATCAGGGGTGAAGAGGAACCCAGAGAGCTGACAGTCAGCTGGTTTCCCATGCCCTTTTCCTCCTTTTCCTCCCCTGTTATATAATTTCCTGATTCCTACCGAAAAGACAGGAAATAGTCTGTGACCCATTCCTGTCCAGAGTTCTCTCTTCACTGATTCAGCAGGATGTAGGAGCTGGAAGGCACCCTAGGCTTTATCTAGAAAAGCTTCCTTCTCTCACAAATGAGGAACTGTGGCACAGAGAGGTTACTATGAAGTGCTCGTGGGCTGGTGACTCACAGGACAAGCCTGACCTCCACAGCCTTAGTTAGAATATGAATTTGTTGTAAAGATCGAAAAACCAGGAGATTTCTCTCTCTCTCTCTCTCTCTCTCTCTCTCTCTCTCTCACTCACACACACACACACACACACACACACTCACACGCACACGCACGCGCACACGCACATCTTTTGGAAAACTGGAGACCCGGCCACAAGAGGCTTTTAGTCTAGCATGCCAGTAACCCCCCCAGTGGTTATTATAGTTTTCATACAGTCTAGTGTGCTGTGTCCCATACCCAGCCAGTTTGATCTGTCTTGCCCACCTGGTCCCTACAGGTAACTGAGTTTGTGGCTTCTCAGTGATGCTGTTTATCCAGAGTCACATAGCTAGTGACAGACTTGGGTAGGGGATCATGTCAAAACTGAAACTTAGTAGGCACTGGCAAGAAAATCATAGAGGGGCCAGGACCTACAACCCCACCCCCTGCCGCCCCCAGCCCCCACCCCTGGTCCAGAAATGGTGTTGGATGTTGAGCCAAATTGGAAGGAGAGTTCAGCCAGGATGGAAAAACCAGCTCTGGGAGTGTGAGGAAAGCATAGGTGGTGGTGACCGTCCACACCACTCAGCGAGACCTGGGGGTTCAGGAAATTGAAGAGAGCACAATGACACAGTCTTGTGGCAAACCACTGGTTGGCATTTGGAACATTCTGGCAGTGGATTAGCAAGGCCCCAGCCACAGGGCTGGCAGTCAGGAGTAGGATCCCAGTCCCAGTTTGGAGGAATGGTCAGAACAAGGCAGAACTCAGTCTTTAAAGAAGAGCTATAATATCAGGAGAGAGCTACGGGTGAGAGAATAATCCTGGGACTCAGTTATGCAGCTAGAACTGGGATGGGAAGTCAGAGCCGACCTTGGAGGTGGCTGACTTTTCGCAGAGCCACGTGGGCTCTGTGAGTTGATCCTTGCTGTGGTCCTAGAGCCTGGGATGGGGGCTGAAGGGGTCAGTTAGCTGAGAGCTCAGCGTGGAAAAAAGAGTGTCTTAGGATCGGGCAACCAAGCCACGGACACATTCCTGATCAGACTCCTTGACCTGGCCCCTGACCCACTATTTCTCATTCACCTGCAAACCCAACCCTCACATAATTAAAAGACTGACTTTGCCCTCAGTCTTCACCACATCTCTTCTCATATTTATAGATACCAACTGGAACAAAACAAAGAATTCTGAGAATTCTTCAGCTTGGCAGCAGGTGGAAAAATGAGCCCACGACGCTGTCAGGTATCATGTGAAGCAACAATGGTGCTTGTCAGCTGTTACTTTCAGTGGCCATTAAGTTTGATGAAATAACCCAGTTGTACAAAAATGGGAAAAAATAAGTGACAGCTATGGAGACAGATGGTGAAAGACTTTTTTCTGCACCTACAGATAAAAAGTCTACTGAAATACCTCTAAAGGTGACCTTCTTAGACAATTGTGCCTCACCGTGAAGTGACTCTAGTTTCTAGGGCATGTTTCTTTTTGTTAAATTGTGGAAAAGATAAATCATTTAATCTGGGCAAAAAAAAAACACCAATAAGGTCAGCCAGGCTGAACACATAATCATTACCAATATTTTCTGGGTCCCTGCTCAGGGCCAGGCGCCCTGCTAGCTACTTTATGTCTCATTTAATTCTCACAACAATCCTAAGAGCTAAGCATCTATTATTATCTCTGTTTGCATATGCGGCTTAGAAAAGTGAAGTATTTAGGTTACTCAAGTGCACACCCCAGGTGAGAAGTAGAGTCTGATTCAGGGCAGCTCAGCCTGTCCCCAGAGGCAAAGCGTGGAAGTCCTCTCCAGTGGTGCCAGCCCTGACGTGGCAGTGTGCCAGTTGACTGCCCAGTATCCATTCCCCTGTCCTCCTTGGCAAGAGAATCCCACATGTATTCAGGGTGGCAATACTAAAGAACTCCCATCTACCAGCGTAGTTGATACCTTGCTTTGATGGCCCCAATTAATGACTTCCCATGTGCCCATGCCCTTTGCAGTGAGACTTGTAATAATAACCTTGAGGTTCCCCAACCTCTCCTCCTCTCTTGGCCCAGCCTGGTCCCCACTCCCCTCTGTTCCCTCTAGGAAGGTCCTGGCCACCCCTAACCTTTCCCCACTGGCTTCACAGCCCTCTCTCTGGGACTGCTGCAGGACCAGAAGCACAGGGTACAGCTCCTCCAGGAGCCTTAATTATCTGTCTCAGCCCCCGGGGCTTACCTGTACTTGGAGAATCTCACAAGGAAGCCCAGGAGCACCGCCTGGGCTGAGGAGGTCTTATCTCGGAGGGGTTTAAGTGCTGTTTGCAATAATTTTATATCTTATTTATTTAGTGGAGTAAATATTTTATACCGTATGTGAGCAATCAGAGCACAATGTTAATTCTATTAGCGTAGCATAGCTAACATTTAGTCAGTGCTTACTCTGTGTTAGGTACTGTTCTAGGCCCTTTACATGGATTCTGGCGTTTATTTGGTGATTCAGTTATTTGCTTATTAATAAATTGGTTACATAGATTTAGAATATATTGTAAACCACATTTCATATATATGCACATATATAAAAGTATATATTATATAAAGCTGAAGTTCCCAACTTATCCATTAAAGTACTATTTAATCTATAAATGAAACCAATGTGCTAGTTTCAGTTTGAGTTCCTGCGAGCAGAGAACCATTTGATAATGCAAGAGTAAGGGCCAGAGGATACATTTACTCCAGGCACTTTTGAAATAGATGAACTGGGGGTCTTTGCCAGCCTCGCTGCGCCTCTCTGTGTCTCAATGTTCTCCTCTGGTACCCGCCTCCCTACCACGCCCAGTGTCTTCCTGTGGCCCTCACCGGGCACTCCTCCCGTGTGCCTCACGATTCAGACCCCACCTTCAATCAAAATTTGCCTTGCTCGTTGTAGAAAGTTCAGATATCTCTTCAGAGGAGTCTGACCTCAAATTAGGAACTTGTCAAGAGAAGCTGAAAAGTCTAAGCAGTTGGGAGTGAGGGGGTACGTAATTCTGACATGGGCATAGCATCCTACAGAGACGGCCACCTCAGAGGTCGGCTTCTCCCGCCTCCCTCTCGGTCTCCCTGCGACCACAGCTCTTCCCTGTCTACTTCTGAGTCCAGGGAGTCTCTAAATCCTGCACTTTTTAGAGGAACAGTTCCTATGGTAGCATCAGTGGAAACTTTGGAGGTCGGAAGCTGTGATGCTTCTTCATATTTACTTGTCTGATATGTAGTGAAACAGCATGAAAAGTCTTACATATTCGTAAGCCTTGACCCAGCAGTTCGACATTTAGGAGTTTGTCTTTAAGCAATAAGTGAATAAGCACATAAGAATTTTTGCCAAAGCGCTTTTTAAAATATGGAAAATAGGCAACAAGCTAATTTGAACAAGTAGATTTGAAATAAACAATCATAACATAGTGACTTTAAAAACAAAGAAACCGAATTTGCCTGCTTCAGTTCTGACATTCTCTGTGACCACTCTGAGGTTTTTATTTGTATTTAAATTTTAAATAGTGGTAAAGAGTGCAAAATGCAAGATGTGATATTTTTGTTTAGCAAGTGCAAATTTTAATTCATGTGTGAAATAGTTCACTGATTTTTTTTAGCACTCTCCTTAATTTTTTTCAAAACAAACTTTTTATTGAAGTATAGTTGATATACAGTGTTGTGTAATAGTTTACTGATTTTAAAGTAGTATTTTTAAAACTGGTATTTATTCTTTAAAAAAAAACTGTTGCTTATTTTAAACCTAAAAAAAGAAAATAAGAATTCACATTCCTGATTATTACATGACTATTACTAAAACTAGTGTTGTTTTCTACACCAGGAGGGTGTTAAAAACTGATCTGCTCCAGGTATCAAGTACCCTAGGTGTGCCGTTGCTTGGGGGGAAAACTTACTAAGAAGCTAAGTCTTGCTACGGTTTCTCTGAGACTTGTGAGAATTGTTGGTGGGAAAGCAATTTGCCATTGCATGTTTTAGTTCTTCGAGAAAAGAATGCCAGAGCACATGGACATGCAGTGATAATCTCCTCCCCCCACTTGGACAGTTTGTCACCAATAGCAAGCCACGGCATCCATCTCCCATCATGGAAGGCAGCAGAATTCAAAAGCAATTCTCAAAACTTTCAGAAGTAACCAGTACTTCAGAAGCTAAGCTGTTCATTTAAGGATAGCAAAAGCATTGAGGGAGACATCTAACACCTACCTTATTGGTGAGCAGATAGGACTCCAAGCAAACTATTGAGGTGACAATATGACTTCCTGGAAGAAGCACAGATTTTGCAGAAGACCTGGACTTTAGTTGTGGCCCTATGAAAATGATTCCTATTAATTCATTCAAAATATTTCTTGATTGTCCACTGCATAGGTGCTGGGAATATAATGATATACAAGACAGGTATAGTCCCTGCCCCAAAGGAAGGGAACTCCCACCCACCAAAAAAAACAGTAAACAGAAAAATGGATGAAACACTTTATTGTTGTTTTAAGTGCCTGAAGAAACAAACAAATGGCTTCCCATTGCTCCTAGATAAACACCAGAATTCTTTATAAGGTCCCCACCATTCTCTCCTACCACATCTAACACTTCTCCCTTGCTAGATCTATCTGTTCCAGCCACAGCCTTCTTTTAGTTCCTCGGATGAATTAAAGCCTTCTTCTTTTAGATCCTTGACATATATTGGCCACCTCCACCCCTACTTTGCTTCAGTTAATTCCTAATATATCCTTTGGATCTCAGGACAAATATGTTGGCAGAAAAAACTTTCCCGATGTCCATCTGCCCCCATCTCCACTCCACATCCCCCATTCCCATTATACATACAATCAGTGGCCAGTTCATATATTCCCAGAGCACCCTGGGCTTTTTCTTCATAACTCCGTAATTATCAATTGGCTTGTATAGTTATTTGTTTAATATATGTGTTCCCTCCTACCACCATCTCCTGTCATAGACCGTGAGCATCATGGAGGCAAAATTCTTCTCTGTTTGACTCACACCACTGAATTTCCAGTTTGGCACAATAAATATTTGGGGAATGAATGAATGGAGGTAGGCATGGATGAATACGTAACCAAACTAAAAAAACCTGCCACCAGGGATGGACCTCAAGAGAGTTCTTTCACAAGGAAAGCCTGGCTGTCCAAAGAACTTCCTCATTCCTACTTTCCCTTGAGTGGCCCGGCTGGTCAGGTGGTTGTTGTTTTGAGTTGTGTTGTTATGAGTTCCCTTTTTTCTTACTTTCTTCTACTTCTTAAATTACACTTACCTTCATTATTTTTTCTTTTTATCATTTGGATTTAGCTCCAGCTTAATCTTATAGCTTTTCCATTTCAAAGCTTTCATCTCCTATTTCACTAGCCCTCTGTCTTTTCAAAAATTATAAATATCTATTTTATTCTATTTTTATTAATGCCTAATCTTAATTTAGAATATTTTGCTCTATTCTTAACGCCTTTTTGTCTTCCTGCTTTCAGTTTTTCCTATATCCCATTTTAAAATAGGTGTCATTCTCTCATACTTTATCATTAATTTGTTAATTTGCTTATTTTTCATTTAGTTGACAGACCATCTAATCTATCTCTTATATGGAGTTTTACCGCATTTGCCCTCAACTCCCTCCTCCTCTCCTTCCATCTTCTTTACCCCACTGCTCCCCTCATGCCCATTTTCCCACTCCTACTTTCCACTTGCAGTGACCAGAAGGCTGGAAGTCAGAGGACTATAAAGAGTGGAGAGAGTTGCTTTTTTCAACGTGAAAGGATGAAAGCTATCTTTTCCCCTCCAGCTTTCCCTGCATCGGCCTCTTAAGGCTCCTTCATCAAATTATTCCTCAGACCTGTTAAGGATGGTTCTTCAGAGAACCTCACTGCAGAAGATTCGGTGACTTCAGTCAGTTCTCCTCAGGGGGGCAAGCCCCATTCTGTAATTATATTTGATTTGCTTGTTAATAGCCCTTACCATCTAGTCCTTAGATGAAGGACTGGGGGAAATTATGCCAGCTTCTTGCCCAGGAGGAGATCCTTGAAGGGATTCTCCGGTCCTGATGCTGGTACCGTGCTGACAGACCTCTCAGTAAATACTTATGGGATGCTCCAAATGAATCTGTGGCCGGTGTCTTGGCGCCACTTTAAACCAGCTGCGGTCTTCCGAGGGTGTTTCCCTTCCCTTCTTGGCAGTTTTGAGAGGAAGATTCTTCTGGCTGTGACTAGCCTCAACCATATGCCTTGTCCTGAGGCCTAGTAGGAACTGAACGGTGTGGGCTGACGGCAGTTTCACAGAGTCTTAAACAGAGGAGCACTCATCCCCTTGCCTCAGGGTTAGTTTACATTTTAAATCCTATACTTGATAATTGAGGCCGGTTCAGAAGAGTGGATTTCTAGGAGATAACAGAGAACTCTCTCACTATCTGCTCATAGGACACAGGCCTCTCCAGGATTTTAAGAAAGTTCTGATGCCAGGGATTTAGACTGTCTTAGTAGGACCTTTTGCCCAAGTTTCCAGAGGAGAGTTGGATGGCACGCTGGGAGACCAGGACCCCAGACCAGACCATCAAATCCCACCTTTCCTCCTCTTGTGCTGAGTTCCTTGTAGGCTTCTATGGACCTGGGCTCTTTTTCTCAAGGAGATCTGCTCCACCCCATAATAGCTGGATAGATTTAAACCGTTCCCATCCAGTTTCAGGGAAAGAACCACTCTTATGGTGTAGACCCTCAGGCTCTCACTGTCTTGTCATTCTTAAGAACCTTCCTTTGAACACATTCCTTCGACCGGCTCACCAGCTGGCCCCATTCCAGCACCCGTGATCAGAACTGCAGATTCACCTTAGTTTCCTGAACTGTAAAATGAGGATAAGATCTACCTCTTAGGGTTCTCCTGAGGACTACACGATACACTTATATAAAGCAGTGGATGTGTATATATACCAGTGTCTGGCAGATATGAGAGGTGGTTAATAAAAGTTAGCTATTTTTATTGAATTTATCTTCATTTTTCCTGTTAGAAATAGATCTGATTCATCGGATCCATAGAACTATAATTTCTGGCACAGGAAGATGTATTCAACACACACAGATCTAGAATCTTCCCAGGAGTCCAAAGCCCTCTCTCAACTTAAAATAATTTTGGGGGGGGATAATCCTGAATTTTTTTTTTTTTAATAATTGAATTTTATCCTCAGTTTGAACAAATGGGAATTATCCTTTACTTCCCACTGCTTAAGCCTAGGCTGGAATGGTGGTATCCTCTGGCTCTGAGACAGTCCCAAATGTTATGGTAGGACTTGGGTCATGACCATAAGGGCCCTAGAGCACGTTCCATGAGATAAATGAGTTACTCCCTGTATCCTGAGCACATTTATGTATGCAAAATAGCCCACTATCTGATTCACCCCGGTGGATACCCTCAGTTTCTTCCTCAGCCTAAAATCAGATTGGTCATTACATACACACACACAAAAGTACATATTGGGTTATTACGTTTATGTTAAATTCCCAAACAGGCAAAAGTATGATCTAATGTTAGAAGTATGCATAATGATTACCTTTGGGGGGTAGGGTAATAACTAGAAGGGGACCCCAGAGGGGCTTCTAGGGCATTGGTAAAATACTGTTTTTTGATCCAGGTGCTGCTCACATGGGTACCTTCATTTTATAAAAACTCAGCAAGCTGTACACTTGATTTGTGTATGAACTTTTCTATACGAATGGTATACTGTAATACTTTACTAAGAAAGGCTATGTCCAATTAGCGTGGTCGTGGTGAGTGGTTATCCTGTGTTCTAAGGAATGGAGAGAATCAAAATACATGTAGACGTACACATTGGAAGCAAAACAAAACACAAAGATATTCACTAAATATCAACAGAGGTTATCTCTGGATAATTGGATCAAGAGTCATTTTTTTTTCCCTGTTTTTTTTTAGCACTTTCCAAATCCTCTGCAAGGAATCTGTATTAGTCTTGCCATCTGGCCCTGTGAGATAAGCAGAATCCTAGAAGACACAGTTTTATCCTTAGGGTACTGGATCAAAGTGTCTAGAGTCATCTATTACTTCCTTGTGGCAAGAAGTATGGATTTCTTTCTAGGTCTCTACATGCCTTCCAGGATTCTTAGGTAGATAGTTTAGAGTTAACTATTGATAGATTTGGAGTTATATCCCTTTGGAGAATTGTAGGAAATAAATAGATATTAAGGTCCAAAGACGTAGTATAGGAAAGCCAGGAAAGGCTTCCTGAGGGAAATGACATTTGATCTGGGTGTCCAGGGAGGAGAGGAATTTGGGAGGTGCCGTGGGAGGAGGGGGATGAAGGACAGGAGGGTCACTGTGGACCGAGGAGATAGCACGTGCAAGGCATGGAAAAGAAGGACGTGTTCAAGAGCCAGGAAGCAGCTTGGCATCACTGGGGAAGAATGGAGGGACAGGATGCTGGAAGGGAATTGACGCCCCAATGTTTGTGACTTTCGACCCGTGCCGTACATTGTGTTTGTAGATATAGTTGTAACAAATGCCAAGCATTCTTTCCATCAGACTATGAAAATGTATAATTCAAGTCCTAAAGTTTTTTTTTTTTTTTGGTTTTTTTGGCCTCAAGGCATATGGGATCTTAGCTCCCTGACGAGGGATCAAACCCACGCCCCCTGCATTGGAAGGCAAAGGCTTAACCACTGGACTGCCAGGGAAGTTCCCATCAAGTCCTAAAGTTTTAAACTGTCTTAAAAAATATGTTTTATAGCAATAGCTTAATAACAAAAATAATGGTGCCTACATTAGCATTTATATTGGAAGCCGTGAAGTAATCAGCTGGAATAAAAGCAATCTTTGTAAAATATTCTGGAACTTAAGTTATTTAAGCTGATCAAAATCCAAGCATGGATATAGCAGTTGTTATGTCAACTACAGAGGACTCTCAAAACCTCTTCCCCTAGAATTATAGCATAACTTGGTACCGACATCAGCATCCTTGAATGAAATGACTTTTCAAAGAGATCATGTTACATTCAGGGATATCGATATTGTATGGATACCTATTATTATGATAAATAGCTGCAGACACAGTGTCTGTAGCCTGTCATAGAACAGCTCTCTGGTTTGCCAAAAAACCACTTAAAAATGCATAAATGCACTCTTCGTGCTAATGGAACAGATCTCTTTAGTGTTTTCCAAAAAGAGGAGAGAAAGGGCACAGAGAGGGCGGCTCTTGTGCCATTTCCCATGGCTTCCCCGTCAACGTAACCAAATGAGAGAAGGCAGCGTGCTCCCTGGGCAGCACCAAGCTAGGAAGGGAGATTCAGACCACCGTCTGCTTTTCATTCTTTCTTTGAAATTACGCGATGAAAAGTGGAGGCGATGAGGTGTGCATCCAAACACACCAGCTTGTGATTAACTCTGGGAGTGAATTCAGCAATATAGACAGTGGTTGTGTGCAGTGGGTTACACAGCCCCCAACCTGACCATGGGCATATGTGAATACCAACGCCACTCCAGACCCTGTGGTGGAACAGGCAGTCTGCTTTCAGATTCAGTTCCTGGCAAGAAAGTTGCAGAATGAATCACCTTGGGGCCGATTCCTGACTGCCTAAGAGCTATAAATTGAATGGTACAAGACTTTGTTGCTTTCACTGGCCCTGACCTTTGCAGAAACAGCTGAGTAATCAGACAAAAGGCAGTGAAAGAGGAAAGTGGAAGGGAATCAATATTGCGCATCTGCTGTGTGCCAGGCATAGGCTAAGCATCTTCATGTGTGTCGTGGAGACAGCATGGTGCTGGTCATGATGTCGGTCAGCGTCTACCACGTGCTGGCTGTGTGAACTTGGACAAGCTCCTTAGCCTCTGTGTACCTCAGTTTCACCTTCTAAGGCTGTGTGGGAGGGAAAAGAGGATCCATGTTCATGGCACATAGTAAGTGCTCTGAAAAAGTACATATTTTTTGTTGTCATTACTATCGTTATTATTTTTTTCCCCAAATCAGCATCATTACCCATTCTACAGGTGTAGACACTAAGGCTCAGAGAGTTAAGAGGCTTATCCAGGGAATATAACCTTGGTACTGTGATACCAACCCAATCTCACACCATAATTCATACCCTCTACCCCTTTAGACCTAACAGCATTTATCAGTCTGTTTTGAATAAATGGATTACAGAAATGAGAAGCAGTACGAATGGGCTTGCTTACAAATATCCATGAGCCAAAAGTTGGTGTGATGTATTAGTCCGGGTTCTCCAGAGAAAAAGAACCAACATGTTTCTCTCTGTCTGTCTGTCTATCTATCTATTAAGATTTTAAGAAATTGGTTCATGCAATTGTGGCGGCTGGCAAGCCTGAGATCTTCAGAGTAGGCTGGCAGGCTAGGGACCCCGGGCAGGGTTGATGTTGGAGTCATGAGTCCGAAGACAGTCTGGAGGCAGAATTCCTTCTTCCTCTGGAAACCACAGTCATTATCTCCTAAGGCCTTCTTCCGCTGATTGGATGAGGCCCACCCACACCATGGAGGGCGATCTGCTTGACTCAGCGGTTACTGATTTAAATGGTAGTCTCACGTGAAAAATGCCTTCACGTCGAAATCTAAACTGCTGTTTCAGGAATTCCCTGGTGGTCCAGTGGTTAAAACTCCACGCTTCTACTGCAGGGGGCGTGGGTTCAATCCCTGGTCGGGGAACTAAGATCCTGTAAACTGCATGGCGCAGCCAATTAAAACAATAAATAAATTTAAAATAAACTGGTGTTTGACCAAATATCTGAGTACTGTGGCCTAGCCATGTTGACACATAAAATTAACTGTCACAGATGGGGAACAGGGATCTGTGGCAAATATGAACCCAGAACCAGAATGTTGGAACTGAAGCACTGTCCCAAATTGACTTCAGCCATCAGTCTGCTTAGGTTTTGATTTCTTAAAACCCACATACCTCGTTGGCTTTTTTTTTTTTTTTTTTGGTTGCACTGGGTCTTAGTTGCGGCATGCAGGCTCCTTAGTTGTGGCATGCAAACTCTTAGCTGCAGCATGAATGTGGGATCTAGTTCCCTGATCAGGGATCGAACCCGGGCCCCTTGCATTGGGAGTGCACAGTCTTATCCACTGAGCCACCAGGGAAGTCCCCCTCTTAGGCATTTTGACTAGTGAGATGAACTAAGATTATTAAAAAACAAAACAATACCATAGTGGGAAATGTAGCCTGTGAGTTTTTAACAGCAAAGATAAAAACAGAGCTTCAGGAAGTGAGGTCCTTTTGCCCAAGAGAATATTTTACCTAATCCAAGCTTGAGGGTGAGCTATTATTTAAAAAAAAAAAAAGAAGAAGGAAAAGCTTTGTATGTCTCCCTTCTGTTCTCTGTTGCTAAGCTGTGGAGCTTATTCATAGCAAGAACAGAGTTATTTTAAACAATTGTTGGGATCTTTTTTAGGAAGGTGGAGATCAGTTTATTTCCTAGGCAAAATTGGAAAATACTTTTATTATAATAATTCAAAAACAGCAGGTTCTTCAAGTGCCACCTATACTAGAATAAATTTGCTGCCTTTCACCTGTGAAAATGATTCTTTAGATCCTCAAGCGACAAGGTAGTGCCTTCCTTCTCAGGCTCCTCTTGTGGCTTCACGGTGTTGGAAAACAGAGGACTTTGTCCAGATTGGCCCTTGTGTTTGGGAGAAAGCTGTGCAGGACTGAGGAAATGGCCAAGGAATCCAGCTGAGATAACTGGCTGTGACAAAGCCTACTGGGTGGTCCTATTTCTTCTCAGTAACAGGACCCCAGTTTTATTTGGGGTAGCAACATGCCCAGATAGTGAACAGCATTTCCTAGTCAAAGGATGCCCCCCTTTTGTCAATTTCCCCTTGCTCGTGGAATGTAGATGAAAGGATTGGCATCCCAGCAGTCATGTTGTGTTAGGAGGTAACCTTGAGGTTAGTAGCCACATGCAGTGGAATGTCTTTATCAAGCCACAATACTTGCTGTGGATTTCCTACCTCCAAATTCTTTTATGTCAGAGAAGAGAACCTTGTGTTTTTAAACTATGGGAGTGAGATCTTTGCTTCTTGCAGCACAATTTAGTCCTTACTAAATCACTAGCCCAGGCAGTGATCAAAGCACTCAGCTTCCTTAACACGCTTCATCGGAGGATAATAGACCACAGACTCAATATAATTTTTAAATCCATTGTGATTTGATATATGGGACAATTTAAATAACCTAAAGACAGAAAGTTAGTTCTTGGTCCTTACTGCCTTTAGCCATAAAATAAGAAGCTGTTAGACTGGAAAAGTACTTTAAAAATTCTTAGTCTAACTTTCTGCCCCACCATCTATTTCACAGATGAGGAAACAGAGGCCCAAAGTTTAATTCAGCAAAGATACTCAATAACTGGGCCAGAATCTGAACACAAATCTCCCAACACCAGTCCGTTACCCCATGATTATTTCCAATTCTTGATCTACAAATGGAGAAGTAATCTGACATAATCTGGACGTTTTACACAGTCATGAAAGAAACTAGAAACCATTGCACATACTAGAGTCACGTTCATCTGAACATCCGTTTGCCTACCTCGTAGCATAGCTATGCCAGATCTACCGATAGAATCACCTGAGCTCATACCACAGCGCTCATTCCACATCTGAGCATCGCGGAACAGTTCTTACCCAGTGATCAAAGCCTTCTGATGCTCCACTTTTGGCTTTTAGTGCCAATTCCTGTTAGCTGGAGGCAAATGATCTACAGGCCCAGGAAAGAAAGGGGCCCATTTGGCCACTAATCCTTGTCAGATTTGAAGCTGTTCTGCTAAGTCATTTTAATTAGGCCGTGGGGGAGCTGCCACATTTAGAAGCAGCTTCTAAATGGGAAGCAGTGAATTTTAGGACCAGCTGAAGTTCTTGGTGCTTGTGTTGTTTACCACTTAAAAGATAGCCCCAGCGAATTCTTCTCCAGTACTCCTTTCGTATGTACTCCAGGCTTTATAAGATTCAGAACAGTCAAATGATTCCTCAAGGCTCATTCCTTAGTTCTTACCGCACTTCTGACTGCATGGTTTGCAGACAGAATGCAGGTCCTTTGATCATGGTTTAATTAACTCAAGCTATGTACCATAAAAATAGTGACTGTTTTGATTATTACCTTTAGTTTTTCCAAAAGTGTTGAGACAATTCACTTTAGTGGAGCCTTTACAATCCGTGAATAGTAAATTTTTTTCTACAGTCAAAGCAATAAACCAGTAATCATAGCAATGTTCTGTATTAGTTATCTGCTTACTTACAAAAGGCTGAGCAGTTGTTGAGCATCATTGTCTCTATTTTACAATGACGAGACTGCAACAGAGATTCAGTCACCCAGCTCGTGAAAAACAGGATAAGAACTCGAAGCCAGAATCCAAATCACGTCACAGCAGTTGTTCAAATGAGAAACAACACTTTTCATCTTCTGATCTGTATCAACCATTTTGGCAATATTTATCGTGCCGTGTGAGTGAGCATCTATCGAAAAGAAGTTGCCCAGCTTAGGTGGAGAAGTGGAAGATGGCGTGTGGTAGAACAAGAACACTGGACTAGAAATTGAGACTTGAATTCTGCCCTCAGCTCTGCACGTGACAGCCACTGTGACCCTGAGCAGGTTACCCCACATCCCTGGGCCTACAGCTCCTCACCTACAAAATGAAGACTTAGCTTCAGAAATCTTTCATCAGAAGGAATATGTTGCAAAATCCCAATGTACAAAGCAGATACCAGCAGAGCGCTCTGATGGAGGAGGGGCTGAGGGGCCAGGTGCCTAAGGCCTCGGTCATGCTCCTCCCACGGGGATCAATAGCTCACAAGGATCCCTTTCTAAGCCTAGGGCATTGGTCCATGGAGCTGTAAATTCCCTTCCAAGGCTCTGTTTTTATTATTATTTTTTTTTTCCCCCGGTACGCGGGCCTCTCACTGTTGTGGCCTCTCCCGTTGCGGAGCACAGGCTCCGGACGCGCAGGCTCAGCAGCCATGGCTCACGGGCCCAGCCGCTCCGCGGCATGTGGGATTTTCCCGGACCGGGGCACGAGCCCGTGTCCCCTGCATCGGCAGGCGGACTCTCAACCACTGCGCCACCAGGGAAGCCCTGTTTTTACATTTTAAAAAATTTTATTTATTTATTTAATTGAAGTATAGTTAAGTTACAGTGTCATGTTAGTTTCAGGTATGTAGCATAGTGATTCAGTTACACATACATACATATATGTGTGTATATATGTCCACACACACATATTCCTTTTCATATTCTTTTCCCTTATAGGTTATTACAAAGTATTCAAATAGTTCCCAGTGCTATACAGTAGGTCCTTGTTGGTTATCTATTTTATATACATGTAATAGTAGTGAGTATATGTTAATCCCAACCACCTAATTTCAAGGCTCTGATTTTACATTTATTCCCTCTCTCCCAGGCTTTTCCAAAACTGAGGTATATGGAAAATTCAGGCAACACTCTGTTATTCGCCCATCACTTAAACCTTGCTTTGCCTTAGAAGACACCAAGCAAAGCTGAACCTTATTGCATTTCAGAAAGGGAAACATTTCTTCTGTGCCCATAGGGGGCCTTTACGAAGCAGGCCATTTGAGAAAGTTGGGAATATTTTCTAAAAACCACAATCCGCGAAACTTGTTCATGGGTGAGGAGAAGGGGATGGGGAGGGAGACAAGATCTTAGTACGACCTGATTCTCCCCCATTATAAACAAGGAAACTAAAAAACAGGGCCAAGTTGCACTGACGTCCAGACTAATTAGAACTGCCACCCGCCTCAGACGGAAGGATTCTCAGACATTATCACATGGAGCATGAACTTGCTTTGTGACAGTTACCTAGAGATTTTTTCTCTTATCCAAGGACTGGATCTCAGCTAAATGCCCTTTCAGTCACCAAGTATGCCTATTCACAAAATCATGCACATATATATACGTATTTTTTTTACTGAGGTAACTGATTCGTAATATTATATCAGTTTCACGTGTACAATGTTATGTTACACTTCTGTATACCCTACAGTGTGCTTGCCACCAAAAATTTAGGTTCCATTCCTCAGCATACAGGTAATCCCTTTACTCTTTTCAGCCTCCCTTCCAGTCCTCCCTCTCTGGTAGCCACTACTCTATTCTCTGTATCTGCTTGTTTTTGTTTGATTTGGTTTGGGCGTTGAGAGTATTATGCCAAGGGAAATAAGCCAGACAGAGAGACAAACACTGTATGATCTCACTCATATATGGAATTAAAAAAAGGATAAACAGGGCTTCCCTGGTGGCACAGTGGTTGGGAGTCCGCCTGCCAATGCAGGGGACACGGGTTCGTGCCCCGGTCCGGGAGGATCCCACATGCCGCGGAGCGGCTGGGCCTGTGAGCCACGGCCGCTGAGCCTGCGCGTCGGAGCCTGCGCTCCGCAACGGGAGAGGCCACAACAGTGAGAGGCCCGCGTTCCACAAAAAAACAAAAACAAAAAAAACCTGGATAAACAAAATAAATGAGCGATTTTTGTTTTTTTTGTCTGGGGATGCCACATCTATCCGCTCTCATGAGAAATCAGAACGTCCTTCTGTGTCTGTCACCTTTTAGCCCACGGTGGCATCATGGAAGGTCAGAGGCTCACTTGACTACCTTGAGAAGCCTATGCTGACAGAGCACGGGCGGCCTTTCCTGAGCGCCCACCCGTCCATACTCACCACACTTCTGTCCGCCTGCAGCTGCTCTGCATAGCAGCTAGTTCTGTGGGTAATCTAAAAACTAAAATGGTGAAAGAAAAGTAGGGATTTGTGTTGCTGAATGAGGTTTTGGGCATTTGCCTGACTCGCAGTTCTGTCATAATTGGACCTGAGGACAAAAGCTGCAATAAACTCCAGCCATTAAACCATGGCAGATGCCTTATCTATTTTTTAAATGTTAGGCTTTTCACAAACTAAGCCCTTGTGGTAGATTGCAAAAGTGGCCATCATTCTTCCCCATCCCTCGAGGCATACCCTTTCGATGTGAAGTTGAAGTTCCTCTCATCAAGCGGTGGTGTCTGTTTTACCACACCCTGAGTCTGGGCTGGGACATATGACTTGGACAATGAGATTGGCAAACACGAAGCAGGCAGAGACTTGCACGTTAGGCCTTGTTATCTTTTACTGTGGTTGGAACCCTGAGGTCACCATGTCAACGAGTCCAATACCCTAGCAGCCAGGCCCCAGTCACTACTTGCCAATAGCCAGACATATGAGTGAGGCCATCCTAGACCAGCCAGCCTCCAGTCCCACCAGCAGCTGATCACAGACAATATAAGCCCAGCAAAGAAAAGCAAAGGCAGCCTAGAGAAGAACTGCCTGTTCAGTCCACAGAATTATGAGCTAAATAAGTGCTTGTTTTTTCAAGCAGGTAAGTTACGGGTAATTTGTTATTCAGCAAGAGCTAAGTGATATAGCATTTAAGAAATAATTGCTAATTCAGATGTCTAATAACAGTATGAGAATGCAAAGATAACGTATGTTTAGAACAAGGTAAAGAGAAAATTGCTAAGTTGAACAGGAACTGCCAGACCTAAGACATGGATAGGCTGATTTTTCTCCCTGAATTTTTTTTTAAAAAATTGTTTTTTAAATAAAAAAGCAGCGGAAACAAATTTGTATTCCCAACTTTCGATTCCCCTTCCACTCTCATCTACTCTGTGAATCTGCTGAGTTCATGTTGAGCCTCTTTCAAAAAGATACTGACCCATCCCTCCCACCTCCCATTCCCGCCCTGCCCCATGCCAGTGTGGAGGAGACTAACACATTCTTGTTCAGAAAGAATCCAGGGCTCCTTGGATGACATAGGAAGGACAGAGCATTATTGCTGACACAGAAAATAGCGTCAGCGGCCTCTGCGTCGATGTGTAGCTGGAGAGAAGCCTCGTTAGGAAAGGGAGGTGGGGGTTCTACAGCCACCGACAGAAGCTGGAGAAAGCTGTGGGCGGCTGCAGGAAGCACTCAGGGCAGTGGGAGTGTGCGCATTTCAGACATGCTCCTATTTTTTTTTTTTTTTTGCAGTACGCGGGCCTCTCACTGTTGTGGCCTCTCACTGTTGTGGCCTCCAGGCTCCAGACGTGCAGGCTCAGCAGCCATGGCCCACGGGCCCAGCCGCTCCGTGGCATGTGGTATCTTCCTGGACCGGGGCACGAACCCGCGTCCCCTGCATCGGCAGGCGGACCCTCAACCACTGCCCCACCAGGGAAGCCCCAGACATGCTCCTATTTTTAATGCTGGCTAAGCGATATCTGTATTTTAATCTGTTCAAATAGTACACCTTCTCAGGAAATGGTGATGATACAAACATAGGTATAGCATTTGCCTCCCAAATTGCAAGTTTCCTAAAGATTTTACTTTTCCAGCAGCCTGTCTGCTGATACCTTATCGTCCTTAACCAGGCAAACTATGATATGAGTTATGCTGAGATTAAAATATTTTACTTATCTGAAAAGATTTCCAAAACAAAGCTTATAAAATAGATTGATATTTTTATACATCTTAGTAACTCAGAACTATGGTTTTTTTAAGAAAAAAAATTGTCTTTGTCCCCAAATTAGACTTCAGTGTTCAATGTCCCTCTAGTTGTACCAGTGGGTCCCCAAATCTTTGATCATCAGAATTCCTAAAGTCTTTTCAAAAATCGAAAGACCTTGGGGAATTTCCTGGAAGTCCAGTGGTTAGGACTCAGTGCTTTCACTGCCAGGGCCCTGGCTCAGTCCCTGGTGGGGGATCTTAAGATCCTGAAAGCTATGCAGTGCAGCCACAAAAAAAAATAAAGACATTGAAGAGAATGAGAAAATGAGACTATGAGAGAATGCAACTAATGGATTCAATCATTTGACTTTCTATAGTCATAATAAAGAGATTCGTCTCAAAATAACATTTTTTTTTTACAACCCTACATTTGTGCCTACTCATTGTTAGCAACTGGACTATTTCTGAAGCTAAAATACCACTGTCTCGGCTGAAAAATAAAAATCAATATCTGTTGCAGAATGAATTTTTTGGAGCAAATGCTTTTTTAGACACAAACATTTGAGCTTCCACATGTAGATCAGTTCTTAATTGTAAATCTAACTTCTTTCTTTTAAATTGATTTACAATGTCATGTTAGTTTCAGGTGTACAGCACAGTAATTCAGTTATATATATACAGATTCTTTTCCCTTATAGGTTATTATAAAATATTGAATATAGTTCCCTGTGCTATACAGTAGGTCTTTGTTGGTTATCTATTTTATATATAGTAATGTGTATATGTTAATCCCAAACTCCTAATTTATCCCTCACCTCCCTTGCCCCTTTGGTAACCATAAGTTTGTTTTCTATGTCTATGAGGCTCTTTCTGTTTTGTAAATAAGTAAGTTCATTTGTGTCATACTTTAGGTTCCACATGTAAGTGATATCATATGATATTTGTCTTTCTCTGTCTGACTTACTTCACTTAGTATGATAATCTCTAGGTCCATCCATGTTGCTGCAAATGGCATTATTTCATGTAAATCTAACACCTAATGTTGTCCAATCGCCATTAGTATGCTCTTGGCCTCACCCTTCTGGCTCTTGTCTTCAAGGAAGAGGGAACAACTTCAACTGATTGATGAGATTTTTGATGGGGAAACTGGGCATGCAGAGCCCCACCCCTTTCTTGCTCCTTCTCTTTGAAAGAATGTTTCCTGTTTGATGTGTGTGTTGTTCCTCTGTGCTCCCAGGCTTTACCTGGCCAGTGTTTCCTGTCGTGTATATCTGTTTTATCCTAGAAGTCAATATTATATACCACTTGGCTGCAGATAAAAGTCACACGTTTCTTTATCTGCTTTAGCAGTCCTAACAGAAATATTTTGGCCTCTACCAGACCCAGGCAAGAGAAAAGAGTGTTAGGTATAGGACCCTCTTCAAATATGCCAACATGTCCCTCTGAAATCATTATTTTTATTTTTTCTGTTTTAGAGATGAGTAAAATAAGATTCAACAGCTAAATTCCTTGCCCAAGACCACTTGAGCCATAAGAGATAACCTTGAGTTTTGCACAGTCAAATATACAAATAATATACTTGAAAAAAGGTTACATATGTACTTAATAATGTGTCAGTATTGGTTCATTAATTATAACAAATTATCATACTAATATTAGATAGTAATAATAGGGGAAACTGGGTACAGGATATATGGGAATTCTCTCTACTATTGTCACAATTTTTTTGAGAATCTAAAACTGTTCGAAAAATAAAGTGTATTTAAAAAATATATTACATATGAAATGAATACATCATAAGAAAGGATACTGTTCCTGAATTTTTTTCAGGCAGCTAAATAAAAATAATACAACTTCTACTTTGAGTGTATCTGGATTGCCTCACTTCCAGGTCTGGCAGAGTTAAGAAGGCTCTAGAAGCAGACTTTGATTTGAATCACAGCTCTGTGACCTGCTGCCAGTTACTTAACCTCTCTGAGTCTCAGCTTCCTCACCTATAAAATGGACCAATACCTGATTAATGAGATGGCTGAATGAGTTAAATAATATATTAGTGTCTATTAGAATAATAGTGCCTAAAATAGTGAGCACCTAGAAGAGTGCTTGGCATAGACTAAGTGCCCCATGCTCTACCCACCCACCCCGTTCTGATTCAGTGTGCCTGGTGGGGAGCCAAGAGTCTGCTTTCTCAGTGCTCCCCGGGTGATTCTGATGGTTTGGGAACCACTAGTGAAGGCCGGCCTCAGTAAGCCTGAGGTCTGTACCAACCTCAGGCATGGTACAGTAAGTCCATTACATATGAACAAGTTCCGAGCACGTTCATAAGTCCAACAAAGTTACCCTAGGTACCCAGCTAACACAATTGACTATACAGTACTGCACTGTAATAAGTTTATAATACTTTTCACACAAACAATACACACATAAAAAACAAACAAACACAAAAAATGAAACATTTTTAATCTTACAGTACAGTACCTTGAAAAGTAGAGTAGTACAGTGCAACAGCTGGCATATAGGGGCTGGCATGCACGTTCGCATCTTTGAAAGTTCACAACTTGAAGGTTCATATGTACGGGACTTACTGTACTTCACCTGACTTCCTGAACTATCAGAAATAGCCTCACTGGGAATTCTCTGGCGGTCCAGTGGTTAGGACTCTGCACGTTCACTCTTAGGGCCCAGGTTCAATCCCTGGTCGGGGAAGTAAGATCCTCCTGCAAGCAGCGCAGCATGGCCAAAAAAAACAAAAACAAAAAAACGCCTCGCTGCCTGGATTTCAAAGCTCACTCTCCCGTTGAGGCTTTTCTCCCAAGTTCCTTTGTGTGCTCCTGGTCTGGCACTGTTCCCTTTACAAAACAGGGATGCTGGGCAGTCCTAAGCTCAAGGAAAGATCCCATCAACTCTGCTTACTTCTTTATTTACCTCTTTTTGTTCTCTTTCAACTCTGATTCCTGAAGAATTCCAAAGAGTGAGGAATTCTTTCCAATGTGCTAGAATTACATTCTTGCCGCATATACTAATTTCACAATTATAACTATACAACCAGTAATTCCTAGCAATGCATGGAGAGCTATGCCACTGCAGAAGAAAATAATAGATGTTCTAAACACACCAATATTCTCCTGCCTTGAATTCTACCAACAACCTGTGGCTTCTCCTGGCTCTAAGGTGCTTATGAGTATATCATTTCATTGAACCTTCCTCCACAATGACTGGATACGGGTTATCTTTTCTCTGTGATTGCTTTCTTACCAAATGTTGAATATATCAGTCTTGGGAGAATAGATGGAGATATGAGGAGAGAAGCAAGAAGGCGTTAAAACAGGAAGAAATGTATGCTTCAAGGAAAGAAGATTCTTTTAGCTGTCTCTAAAAATATTTAAGCTTCATTTGGAGGGACAGTTTTAAAAAATCTTCTAGATTAGCATGGGTAAAAGTATATACAAAAGTAAGACACAAAACAGGAAATGCTAAGAAACCTCACAAAATTTCATTAGGTGATGGATGTAATTCGCTATGTATTGATGGCATATTGATGCATTTTCTCTTTAAAATAAGACTGATTATCACAAAATAGATAGCTAGCTAATACCATTATAAAGTGCCTTCTGTGACATTGTGGGTCAAACCCCACTCTTTATGTACTTGTGACAGTACATAAAGCCTTTTGCATCATTGCTGTCCTTGTCCTCCAACACCAGTGTCATTTGGGGGTTTTGTGGATGTCTATATAGCGTCCGTTTCCCATTTTTCTTCTGGCAGAGTTCTAATTCTTTTAGGGAGTCACTCCCTCCCACATTCACGTGTGATGGATAAGTCACCTCACCTGCTCTAGGAGCGGCAGGTGTCCCAGGCTTAGCCGATCAGAACATTCCACTATTCTAGCCTATGGGTTGGTTCAGTGATGGGTACTGATTCATTCAGAGCCAGTGAGACTCAAATCTGGGACTTTTGTGAGAACCATTGGGAGAAAGTCTCTGTCTCCTCAATATCAATCTAAGCCTGACAGTGACAGCGACCACTACACAGAGAGGGTCAGCCTGATGCCAAATTCAGCAGAGGATAGCAGAGCTGACAGATGATGAGAGAGAGATTCTTGATAGTTTTAAGGTCACAGATCCAATCAGATGAAGGCCCTGGTCTTTTTACTTATTAGGAAAAATAAATTCCCTTTCTACTTAAGCCCGTTTAAGTTGGGGGTTTTGTCACTTGCAAACTGAAGAGTACTGACTAATATAGTGCAGTGCACCCTCTCCGGCTCCACTCTTTGGCTATTCTCTTCTCAGCGATGCTCACCCCACATGTGGACACACACCCCCACCAGGCACTGAGCACCCACGTTTGGGCCTGTTGTATAGCAGAATATTATAGCACATGGTTTTAGCTACCACAATTCTTTAATTTATTCAGCTATCCCTACCCCCTGAACATGTCTCACGGATTGTCTTGCCTCATGCAGGTCCATACCAGTACTCTGGAACCTTTCTCTTATCTCTTCTTCAAGTCCCTAGACTCCCAAGCCTCCTGTCCCTTGGGCTGTCCTGAGAAAACAAAACATTCTCAATATTTTTTTTTTTTTTTTTATTGCGGTACGCGGGCCTCTCACTGCTGTGGCCTCTCCCGTTGCGGAGCACAGGCTCCGGACACGCAGGCTCAGCAGCCATGGCTCACGGGCCCAGCCGCTCCGCGGCATGTGGGATCCTCCCGGACCGGGGCACGAACCCGCGTCCCCTGCACCGGCAGGCGGACTCTCAACCACTACGCCACCAGGGAAGCCCCATTCTCGATATTTGAATAAGCAGTGCAATTTAGACCTCCCAAATCAGCCTTTTCCACTCAGATGAACTCAGGGCTCTACCAAAAATATCCATATATTCTTGAAAAGAAAATCCTACTACAGGGTTTACACCCTTATACAGAGATCAAGAAGAAACTTGAAATGATCTTTTTTTTTTAACTATCTTATTTTATAATTGCAGTTGTGTAAAGGTAAGTAATAGTCTGAGTTTCCCTCCATTTTTCATAGAACATGTTGCTATCTAGAACATGCAATAAGAAGTGAATAAATGGCTGTTCATTCAGTATCCACTGAAAAACCAACCTCATCTTTTCTCTGATGCTGTTACATAGACCTAACTTCTTTGGAAATTGCTCTCTAGAGTGTATTACTTGGAGGATAGCTACACTGAGTTCAACATTATAACATATTTGAAGTTCCAAGAAATTTAAGCTTCATGTTCCAGGGAATACTGAGAACTTGAGCCAACCCAAACATGAAAACCCCACAAAGACCAAAGAATAAGTTCAACCTCATCTTCACTAAACAAGTGCAGGCCCCGCATCTTTATCTCCACCATGTCTGAAGACATGGTTGGATGATGGGTGATGCCTGGGCATCCGTATTTTGTAAAGTTTCCTTTGAAAGTATTCTGATTATCACTGAATTTTCGAACAGCATCTTAGGGGTTCAAATGTTGATAAAGAAAGAGAGATGTACAAGGGCCTTGATGCTCTATGTTGGAAATGGACACACTTCAGTGTCTTCTCTCCATCTGTTGAGTCAGGCATTCTAAGAAGGAACTGGAATTTGACTGCTTAGTGCTTTGGGTTCTTGAGAGGAAAAACATTTTTATTTTATTTTACTTTTTTATTAAAATTTTTTTTTTTTTTTATATTTTGGCCACATGACCAGGGATCTTAGTTCACGTGGGATCTTAGTTCCCTGACCAGGGCTTGAACCTGTGCCCCCTGCAGTGGAAGCATGGAGTCTTAACCACTGGACCACCAGCGAAGTCCCGGAAAACCATTTTTAGAGATCATCATTAATAATTCATAAATAAAAGAACCTTACCAGGTCAAAGACATTCAATATTTTTGTTCATAACTTACCTTTAAATTTTGTCAGTGCCTTTAAACTGTTTGCCTACCATGAATCACTTTGAATGATTATTTTAAATGACTAATGGCAGCCCAGTGCTCTGTGATATAAAGACTGATGGTTGTACCCCAGGTGCATTCCTCAGCAGACCTCATTCAGAGGATTATGATCAGTATAGAACAACTCTTTTAACAAATTATATTAGATTGTTGGCTTGGGGATATGTACACTTGCATTTAACATCATTTTGTCTTTAATTTAGATTATTTTATCTGAGGATGGGGGGAAAAAGGAATGATTTTAGCCTACAGCTTCTCTGTGGTGGTGATGGAAATTCAGCAAGAGCAAGGTTATTTTCTCTGCTGTTGTTCGCAAGGTCCTTTGCCTCAGAATCTGAAGGAATGACAAATGAAAGGATCATCTCCCTCCCTGTGAGCTTTGCAGATCAGAAATGACATTTCTTTCCTGGAGTGTGATCTTTGTAAATGTGATTTTACACTTTCTGAAAGCTATGGTTTCTTGATCCAATAGTGTAGTTTGGGAGGTCAGAATTATCTGGGGGAACTTTTTCCAATAGGTGTATCCACACACACAGGCATGTGCACACACACCACACCCCACTTTCTAATTTGTGAATTTGAGTTACAGGATACATTTGATTTAAAAATTGACCAAGTAGACAAAATTACTTTGGAAAGTTCATGAAAGGTAGGTGGTGATTACCAGTTTCTCTGCCTCTGTTTTCTTGTGAGCATGAATCTTAGAAAAGGCAAAGAAGGTATGAGGTTAGATGCTGTGGGCAAGAATTTAAGTGAAGTGAGCAGAGTCAAGGTGGCGTACTAGGAGGATACAGAATTCGTGTCTTCTCACAACTAGGGCACCTACCAGGCACCGGTGGGGGACCACAGACCCCTAAGGGGATGGGAGGAACCCCAGCAACCGGTGGTTTCAATTATAGGTTTTTTTTGTGGTATGCGGGCCTCTCACTGTTGTGGCCTCTTCCGTTGCGGAGCACAGGCTCTGGACGAACAGGCTCAGTGGCCATGGCTCACGGGCCCAGCTGCTCCACGGCATGTGAGATCTTCCTAGACCGGGGCACGAACCCGTGTCCCCTGCATCGGCAGGCGGACTCTCAAACACTGCCACCAGAGAAGCCCATATAGTTTTATTTTTCCTGATATATTTTTTATCTTCTAATTTTATTTTGTTTTCTATTCTTTGATATTTTACTGCTCCTTTCTTTCTTTTCTTTCTTTCTGTTTTTTTAACCACATCACGAAGCTTGCAGGATCTTGGTTCCCAGGACAGAGGTTGGGCTAGACTCCTGTGGTGGGAGCTCCAAGTCCAAACCATTGGACTAACAGAGAACCTCAGACCCCAGGGAATATCAGTTGGAGTAAGGCCTCCCAGAGGTCCTCATCTCAGCACCAGCACCCGGCTCTAGCCAACTGCCTGCAAACTCTAGTGCTGGACGTCTCAGGCCAAACAACCAGTAAGACAGGAATACAGCACCACACATTAAAAAAAAAAAAAAATGAAATGACAAAAAGTATATGTTACGGATGAAGAAGCAAGGTAAAAACCGACAAGACCAAATAAATGAAGACGAAATAGGCAACCTACCTGAAAAGGAATTCAGAGTAATGCTAGTAAAGAGGATCCAAAATCTCAGAAACAGAATGGAGAAAATACAAGGAACATTTAACACGGATCTAGAAGAACTAAAGAGCAAACAAACAGTGATGAGCAACACAATTACTGAAATTAAAAATACTCTGGACGGAATCAATAACAGAATAACTGAGGCAGAAGAACAGATAAGTGAGCTGGAAGATAAAATGGTGGAAATAACTGCCAGGGAGCAGAATAAAGAGAAAAGAATGAAAAGAATTGAGGACAGTCTCAGTGACCTCTGGGACAACATTAAACACACCAACATTCGAATTATAGGGGTCCCAGAAGAAGAAGAGAAAAAGAAAGGTCTGAGAAAATATTTGAGGATATTATAGTCGAAAACTTCCCTAACATGGGAAAGGAAATAGTCAATCAAGTCCAGAAAGCACAGAGAGTGCATACAGGAAAAACCCAAAGAGAAACACGCCGAGACACATATTAATCAAACTGTCAAAAGTTAAGTACAAAGAAAAAATATTAAAAGCAGCAAGGGAAAACAACAAATAACATACAAGGGAATCCCCATAAGGTTAACAGCTGATCTTTCAGCAGAAACTCTGCAAGCCAGAAGGGAGTGGCAGGACATATTTAAAGTGATGAAAGGGGAAAACCTACAACCAAGATTCCTCTACCCAGCAAGGATCTCATTCAGATTCAACGGGAAATCAAAACCTTTATAGACAAGCAAAAGCTAAAAGAATTCAGCACCACCAAACCAGCTTTACCAAAAAAAAAAAAAACAGCTTTACAACAAATGCTAAAGGAACTTCTCTAGGTAGGAAACACAAGAAGGAAAATACCTACAAAAACAAACTGAAAACAATTAAGAAAATGGTAATAGGAATATATATATCGATAATTACCTTAAATGTAAATGGATTAAATGCTCCAACCAAAAGACATAGACTGGCTGAATGGATACAAAAAGAAGACCCACATATATGCTGTCTACAAGGGACCCACTTCAGACCTAGAGACACATACAGACTGAAAGTGAGGGGATGGAAAAGGATATTCCATGCAAATGGAAACCAAAAGAAAGCTGGAGTAGCAATTCTCTTATCAGACAAAATAGACTTTAAAACAAAGACTACTACAAGAGACAAAGAAGGACACTACATAATGATCAAGGGATCAATCCAAGAAGAAGATAAAACAACTGTAAATATTTATGCACGCAACATAGGAGCACCTCAATACATAAGGCAAATGCTAACAGCCATAAAAGGGGAAATCGACAGTAACACAATAATAGTAGGGGATTTTAACACCCCACTATCACCAATGGACAGATCATCCAAAATGAAAATAACTAAGGAAACACAAGCTTTAAATGACACATTAAACAAGATGGACTTAATTGATATTTATAGGACATTTCATCCAAAAACAATAGAATACACTTTCTTCTCAAGTGCTCATGGAACATTCTCCAGAATAGATCATATCTTGGGTCGCAAATCAACCCTTGGTAAATTTAAGAAAATTGAAACCGTATCAAGTACCTTTTCTGACCACAATGCTATAAGACTAGATATTAATTACAGGAGAAAAACTGTAAAAAATACAAACACACAGAGGCTAAACAATGCACTACTAAATAACCAAGAGTTCACTGAAGAAATCAAAGAGGAAATCAAAAAATACCTAGAAACAAATGACAGAGAAAACACGGTGTCCCAAAACCTATGGCATGCAGCAAAAGCAGTTCTAAGAGGGAAGTTTATAGCAATACAATCCTACCTCAAGAAACAACAAACATCTCAAATAAACAACCTAACCTTACACATAAAGCAATTAGAGAAAGAAGAACAAAAAAAAACCCCCAAAGTTAGCAGAAGGAAAGAAATCATAAAGATCAGATCAGAAATAAATGAAAAAGAAATGAAGGAAATAAGAGCAAAGATCAATAAAACTAAAAGCTGGTTCTTTGAGAAGATAAACAAAATTTAAAAACCATTAACCAGACTCATCAAGAAAAAAAAGGGAGAAGACTCAAATGAATAGAATTAGAAATGAAAAAGGAGAAGTAACAACTGACACTGCAGAAATACAAAGGATCTTGAGAGATTACTACAAGCAACGATATGCCAGTAAAATGGACAACCTGGAAGAAATGGACAAATTCTTAGAAAAGCACAACCTTCTGAGACTGAACCAGGAAGAAATAGAAAATATAAACAGACGAATCACAAGCACTGAAATTGAAACTGTGATTAAAAACCTTCCAACAAACAAAAGCCCAGGACCAAATGGCTCCACAGGCGAATTTCATCAAACATTTAGAGAAGAGCTAACACCTATCCTTCTCAAACTCTTCCAAAATGTAGCAGAGGGAGGAACACTCCTAAACTCATTCTACGAGGCCAACATCACCCTGATACCAAAACCAGACAAAGATGTCATAAAAAAAGAAAACTACAGGCCAATATCTCTGATGAACATAGATGCAAAAATCCTCAACTAAATACTAGCAAAAGGATTTTACACCATGATCAAGTGGGGTTTATCCCAGGAATGCAAGGATTCTTCAATATATGCAAATCAATCAATGTGATACACTATATTTACAAATTGAACGATAAAAACCATCTGATCATCTCAATAGATTCAGAAAAAGCTTTTGACAAAATTCAACACTCATTTATGATAAAAAGTCTCCAGAAAGTATGCATAGAGGGAACTTACCTCAACATAATAAGGGCCGTATATGACAAACCCACAGCCAACATCATTCTCAATGGTGAAAAACTGAAGCCATTCCCTCTAAGATCAGGAACAAGACAAGGTTGCCCACTCTCACCACTATTATTCAACATAATTTCGGAAGTTTTAGCCACAGCAATCAGAGAAGAAAAAGAAATAAAAGGAATCCAAACAGGAAAAGAAGAAGTAAAACTGTCACTGTTTGCAGATGACATACTATACATAGAGAATCCTAAAGTTGCTACCAGAAAACTACTAATCCTAAAGTTGCTACCAGAAAACTAGCTAATTAATGAATTTGGTAGAGTAGCAGGATACAAAATTAATGCACAGAAATCTCTTGCATTCCTATACACTAATGATGAAAAATCTGAAAGAAATTAAGGAAACACTCCCATTTACCATTGCAACAAAAAGAATAAAATACCTAAGAATAAACCTACCTAAGGAGACTAAAGACCTGTATGCAGAAAACTATAAGATACTGATGAAAGAAATTAAAGATGATACAAACAGATGGAGAGATATACCATGTTCTTGGATTGGAAGAATCAACATTGTGAAAATGACTATAGTACCCAAAGCAATCTACAGATTCAAGGCAATCCCTATCAAACTACCAATGGCATTTTTCACAGAACTAGAACAAAAAATTGCACAATTTGTATGGAAACACAAAAGACCCCGAATAGCCAAAGCAATCTTGAGAAAGAAAAATGAAGATGGAGGAATAAAGCTCCTTGACTTCAGACTATACTACAGAGCTACAGTAATAAAGACAGTATCGAGCTTCCCTGGTGGCAAAGTAGTTAAGAATCCGCCTGCCAATGCAGGGGATATGGGTTCGAGCCCTGGTCTGGGAAGATCCCACATGCCACGGAGCAACTAAGCACATGTACCACAACTACTGAGCCTGTGCTCTAGAGCCCATGAGCCATAACTACTGAAGCCTGTGTGCCTAGAGCCCGTGCTCCGCAACAAGAGAAGCTGCCTCAATGAGAAGCCCACACACCGCAATGAAGAGTAGCCCCCGCTTGCCAGAACTAGAGACAGCCCATGCAGCAATGAAGACCCAACACTGCCAAAAATAAATAGATAAATTTATATATATAAAAAAAAAAGTATAGTACTGGTACAAAAACAGAAATATAGGGCTTCCCTGGTGGCGCAGTGGTTGAGAGTCCGCCTGCCAATGCAGGGGACACGGGTTCATGCCCTGGTCTGGGAAGATCCCACATGCCGCAGAGTGGCTGGGCCCGTGAGCCATGGCCGCTGAGCCTGCACGTCCGGAGCCTGTGCTCCACAACGGGAGAGGCCACAACAGTGAGAGGCCCGTGTACCACAAAAAAAACAAACAAACAAAAAAAAACTTACTATGAAGTATTATTACCTCACACTGGTCAGAATGGCCATCATCAAAAAATCTACAAACAGTAAATGCTGGAGAGGGTGTGGAGATGAGGGAACCCCCTTGCACTGTTGGTGGGAATGTAAATTGATACAGCCGCTATGGAGAACAGTATGGAGGTTCCTTAAAAAACTAAAATAGAACTACCATATGACCCAGCAATCCCACTACTGGCCATATACCCTGAGAAAACCATACTTCAAAAAGAGTCATGTACCACAATGTTCATTGCAGCTCTATTTCTAATAGCCAGGACATGGAAGCAACCTAAGTGTCCATCAACAGATGAATGGATAAAGAAGACGTGGCACATATATACAATGGAATATTACTCAGCCATGAAAAGAAATGCAATTGAGTTATTTGTAGTGAGGTGGATGGACCTTGAGTCTGTCATACAGAGTGAAGTAAGTCAGAAAGAGAAATGTAAATACCATATGCTAACACATATATATGGAATGTAAAAAAAAAAAGTCATGAAGAACCTAGGGGCAGGATGGGAATAAAGACGCAGACATACTAGAGAATGGACTTGAGGACACGGGGAGGGGGAAGTGTAAGCTGGGACAAAGTGAGAGAGTGGCATGGACATATATACACTACCAAATGTAAAACCGATAGCTAGTGGGAAGCAGCCGCGTAGCACAGGGAGATCAGCTCGTTGCTTTTTGACAACCTGGAGGGGTGGGATAGGGAGGGTGGGAGGGAGGGAGACGCAAGAGGGAAGAGACACGGGGATATATGTATATGTATAGCTGATTCACTTTGTTATAAAGCAGAAACTAACACACCATTGTAAAGCAATTATACTCCAATAAAGATGTTAAAAAAAATACTTAAGTGACTAATTCCTTGCTAAAGGAGAACTAACTCAAAATTAAGCATAATGTTTTACTGATTTATTTTCAAAAAGCAAAAAACCTACAGAGGTATAATTTTTACCAAAATTACATGATAAGTATATATTCAGCACTAAATATTGTTTCAGGATCTAATGGGTTGAATTTATAAAATACAATTTATTTCATCTCAAATTTCAAATTAATGCTATGAAAGTAGAAACCTAAGGAACTTTTGTGTGGTAGCATAACAGCTGTACGAAACTGATTTTAAATATTGATACTATGTAAGAAACCAGACAAGTCTATTTGAGCTGGAGGAATTAGGTGGGTGGGTACAAAGAGTACCAGTATTAAATAATACTACTGTTTGCTCAATTTGAAAATTAGAAATTTTTGTAAAACTGCTTGTCACTGACATCCCTGCTTATAAGAATTAGTCATTTGTGCTTCAGCTCCTTCCTGATGCAACTTTGCACTCCATGTAAGGGATATCATGTCTCAGCAACTTTTAGTCCAAGACAATGAGTCCAAAAATGCCGGCTAAACTAAAAGCATATTTGCATATTAAGTTTCCCTGTATTCATGGAGCCAAGTAAAGTTAGCTAGAGTGTACTTTCTCAGACACAAATATGATGGTGACACACTGCTTAAAAATCTTTCAGGAAATTCCATCATCTGGCCCCAGCCCACACTTTATTCTTACTCCTGATATCCTCCTATGTGTATCTTATTTAGCTTCTCCTTTTATCCCAGCATACCATGTTTAATCATGCCGCTTTGCCATAATTCTACTACTCTTTTTGCCCTGAATACTTTTCCCTTTCTCAACATGATAAGCTATTTTTCATTCTTCAATACATGGCTCAAATGTTAACGCCTATAAGTCGTCTTGACCGCCCAGTTAATCAACTTCATCTTTTTCTTCCCAAAGCACAGTGTTTACATATGCCTCTCCCACTGGACCATGGGTCTTTCCCAGCAGACTGTGAGCTTCCTGAAAGCAGTGGCAATGTCTTATTCATGTTTATATTCCTGTCCCTTTCACTGTTCACACATACTACTGCCTAGCACAAGATCTGGCATGACACATCTCTAATGGACGAGTGAATGCTAAATCAGTATGGTCTCTGTTGCTCCAAAGTGCAACTAAAGATGATGTTTGTGTAATTAGGCAAGAAGCAAAAAAAACCTGTACAATTTAAACAAAAAAACTAAACATAATTTATACAATTTAAACCGAAAATTTTACTCAGAGAATAAAAATTGGAAAACTAAGTATTTATAGTAAATAGAGAAATGAAATGTAAAACATTGGGAATTTGTATAGGACACAGTGCTTAGAGGTGGATGCAACATCCAAGTCCTGTTTTATATATGCTGAGTCTATGGAGAGTGAACTAAATGACCAAAATAGCTCTTTTTTTTTTTTTTTTTTTTCCGGTACGCAGGCCTCCCAGAGCTGCGGCCTCTCCTGTTGCGGAGCACAGGCTCTGGACGCGCAGGCCCAGCGGCCATGGCTCACGGGCCCAGCCGCTCCGCGGCATGTGGGATCTTCCCGGACCGGGGCACGAACCCGCGTCCTCCGCATCGGCAGGCGGCCCCCCAACCACTGCGCCACTAGGGAAGCCCCAAAATAGCTCATTTTGACATTCATATGGCTTTGTTTCACCAGTGGTTTTTCAATGTGTATGAGTTGTTTCAGTGGCCCAATTTTTTACATATATAATCACAATACTTTTTTTAAAAAAAATTTTTTTTTTTTTTTTTTTTACCGCACTGCACTGCTTGTGGGATCTTAGTTCCCTTGAACTCAGGCCCACAGCAGTGAAAACCCCAAGTCCTAACCACTGGGCCACCAGGGAATTCCCTGTTTAAAGAAAATCTTCATCCCAACGGGGGTTGATCCAGATTTTGGGGGTCCTGAAGCTTATACAATATGGTGGAGAAATCCTCTTTAAGAAAAATACAAAATCACAAATCTAAAATTATATATGAAAGCATATATTTATTTAAAACGAGATAAGAAATCATAACAAATTGCAATTTTTAAAAGGTGACAAATACCACAAAACTCAGAAAAACAGCAACATTATTTTTATTAATTACCTCTATAACTTTTCCCCTACATTTTTGGCTGTATGCCCATTGATTGTTTCTTTATCTGACAATAGTTTTGTTCTATCACTTTCTGTAGAAAAATAATTCAGTCTTATTTTGGCATGTTTTTCCTAATTTACCCACATCCTTCCAGTGCTGGTCACTTAGGGAAATGTTCTTATTGTGAGAGACCTCTAGCTTTGTGCCTTTTTGTGGTGCAGATAAGTCAGGATAATGGGCAATTAGAATACTTAGAAGTATTAGAAGTCATTCTAATAGTCATTCTAATAGTCTTCTAATAGAAGAATAATTAGAAGTCATTTCTACACCAGAAATGCTAGCCATGGTCTCCCTACACACGGAAGTGATGAGACTTACAAAAACATGTCCCAAACACCATGTATTACTACCTGTACTTTCCTTACTCAAGTCCTCAGAATACCTGCAGTTACTACGATAAACCGATTAGACATGAGGGAAAGTGACAAGAAGAGAAATTGCAACGGAAAGAGAAAATGGTCTTAGCCAATTATGGTGAAAATATCTTTTACAAATTTTGTAAAGTCCATTTGACCATGTGAATACATCAGAAGGGTCCCTCCCAGCGCCTTGGAAGGAGATATTCAGGAGATGGGCCCCAAGACTAAAACCTGCCTCTTACCTATTGCAAGTGAAAGAGAAAAATCACTTATTCTCCAATCCTCCAATGGAAATGAGAATAACAAAGGCTGCTGGTAAAGAATGTAGTTAAAACTCAAAGGTCTATTTTGTAGTATTAAGAAAATAGCCCTGTCTAATTCCCAGTAGATGTGAAGAGGAAGGGAGCGAGTAATGGAAGGAACATTGCTTTGCACAAAAATGCAACTTCCCGAACTTACGAATTCTGGAGAAAAAGGTGACTTGTAAATTAGGTAACGGTTGGAAAAATATTTTTTCCTTCCTACAGGTTTATATGACTTTAGTCTAGGAGTCATAAACTGGTAAAATGTAGGTCATATTTAACCTGAAAGCAGGTTTTATTTGCTCCACAAAGTGTCTTTAATTTTTTAAAAAATGAGCCAAACACAAACAAATCTGACTTCAAAATACAGCATTCTGGCCACACGGACCTTCATCTCTCTGCGGCAACATTCAGCCAGGCTGGACAAGGATTGCCCCTTTTAGCTATAATGCCTGATCCCCAGCTTGCACAGTTCTCACTACTTACACAAACCCATGAAGGCTTTTGTTTCAGCCCACTTTAGTTCTTGCTTAGGCCTGACTGTTCTGTCTTTATCCTTCAGGGTATCTGTGTTTGATCCAACCAGCATGCCTACACTTCACACTTGTGAGGAGACCAGGAAGGGCCCAATTTTATTTGGAGTGACTGGGCATGTCAGAGATGGCATCACAAGACTAGGAGAGACCCTTCCATGGGAGGGGGACCCCTAGTAGACCACACTGTGCTGGTAACAGGCTACCTCCCAGGACATTGTCCCAGACTGCATGAGTCAGATTCAGGAAAACTGATGGCTGACAAGAGAGTGGGGAGATCCTGCTGGGGGCGCGGACGTGCAGTGCCAATAACTGGGGTATGGAGTTGTTTAAAGGCAGGGGGAGATTTGTACAGGGAAACCTAGAAAGAGGAAAAGCTTTGGGAGACAGACGAAAATTTGAAGACAAAAGAAGCAATTTAGAACAATGGGGAGATTCAAACAGGATCAGGGGAACTTCTTTTTTTATTTTGATTTTGTTTTTTATTTTTTAAATTAATTTTTATTGGCATATAGTTGCATTACAATGTTGTGTTAGTTTCTACTGTACAGTAAAGTGAATCAGCTATACATACATATATCCCCTTTTTTTGGATTTCCTCCCCATTTAGGTCACCAAAGAGCATTGAGTAGAGTTCCCTGTGCTATACAGTATGTTCTCATTAGCTATATACAGGTGAACATTTTAAATGATCAGATCAGAATGATACAATTTCACATGATTTTAATTCTTAATTTATCTATATTTTCTAATTTTTTGAAATGCACATGTATCATTTAATTTTTATAAATACAGGAAAATTTTAAAAGATGAAGTTTTTTTTTTTTTTTTTTTTTGCAGTACGCGGGCCTCTCACTGTTGTGGCCTCTCCCGTTGCGGAGCACGGGCTCCGGACGCGCAGGCTCGGCGGCCATGGCTCACAGGCCCAGCCGCCCCGCGGCATGTGGGATCTTCCCGGACCGGGGCACGAACCCGTGTCCCTTGCATCGACAGGCAGACGCTCAACCACTGCGCCATCAGGAAAGCCCAAGATGAACATTTTTTAATTGAGAAGATGACTATTTAAAAAAATAAATGAAGAGACTTCCCTGGTGGTCCAGTGGCTAAGACTCCATGCTCCCAATGCAGGGGTCCCAGGTTCGATCCCTGGTCAGAGAACTAGATCCCACATGCTGCAACTAAGAGTTCACGTGCTGCAACTAAAAATCCCCGCACGCCGCAACTAAAGATCCTGCGTGCTGCAACTAAGACCCGGCACAGGTAAATAAATAAATAAATACACTAATATTTTTAAAATAAATTTTTAAAATAAATAAATAAATAAATGAAGATCCAAACTGGCTATCACAAGGGTATTGGAAAAATGTACAGGAGTAAAAAGTTTTCTTACTCTTGGAAAAACAAATTAAAGAATAAAAGACCTCAGACTAAAAAAATTGATAAAGAAAACTATATTACAAAGAAAAGGACAATTAGATACAGTTTAATGATATCATCAAGTGAAAAGGCATTTAAAGAATCTGTTTATGATAATAATCACATTGTTTAAAATTATTTACACTTATAAAAATTTCTTTTTAAGTTTTTACAACTTACAAGGAAATAGTCACAGATGATAAATTAATGAATAAACACACACAAATTCATAAATTAAAAATAGAAGTTATTATGGACTCTGGATCCTTATATTTTGTAAAGAAATTTATCCCAACTTTTCAACATCAGCCTGTCTTTCAATCATTGTAGTTTCGTTAAAGAGAGAAAAAGGAAATTATTACTCAGAGATGAATAATTGTTCAGGGAAATGAATCCCTCTGAAGGAATGTTTAGAAGGCATTTGCTTAGTATCAGAATTTTAAGTTGCTAGAAGTCCAACATGCTGGGAGGAAAAGGCGGCCACTGGCCAGGCATTGTTTCATCTCTTCACGCAGTCACCTTAAATCCATGATACAACGAATCTTATAAGCTTCCACTCTAAGATGCAGAGTGCAGCATTAATAAACAAATGAGTAGTATTGAAATCACCTTATTATGTCTTCAAACAAGTTTTGAGCATCTGCTGAACTATGCTGATCACTAAGAAAGAAAAAAAAAAAGTGAGGCCCAAGAGAAGCTCTCAGATCCAGGGGGAGATGGGGCAGGCAGATGAAAAAAATGGTTAACAATATCTGTGGTATCATCTGAGGGACAAAGGAATGGGCCAGGTAGTTAAGACTCAGGACAGAAGGATCTGGAAGCTGGTTTTATGGTGATATGGACTTACTTGGGCCTTGAAGGAAGAGTTGTCAACAGAGTCACAGACTAAGAGAGAAAAGTTGTTGAAGCCATACACATGCGTTGTGTAGACAGCACTGGGAAGGCTCAGGTGTAAGTGCAAGAACACTTTGTAATAGCAAATCCAGTCACACAAGTTAAGTAACTTTATGATCACATTTATGTCCACCCAAAAATATTAGACTGCAATTCAAAAGACTGTAATCTGACCTAGCCTGGGGTTTTGGATAAATTTCTTTTTCCTTTCTATATCTTGTAAAAACTCTTTGCACTATTTTTGGTTATACAACCAATATATGCTCAACATAAAAAAAAAAAGGCAAAAATAAGAAAATAAAAATTAGAGAAAATTTCAACTCTGAAGTTATCACTATTAATATTTTCATAGATGATATTGCTAGATTGCTCTCCAAAAAAGTTACATCAATGTATACTATCACCATGGATATTATTTTTATGGAAAAATATATACAATTTAAACTTTTTATATTATTTTTTTTTTAAATAAAATGATTTGTCACAGTCATTTGGTTAATTCCAAATTAGGTGTGGTTAAAATCATAGTCTTCTGAATTGCCATCTAGTATCATTATGCAAATACAGTAGAAGCAGTGATCCCTAGACTAGATAGAGAAGGAAATAACTCATGGTGATATATTCTTATTCCTTCCTAGGGTCATGATTGGGAGAAATGCCCTTTATAAACAAAATGCTAATGGATATGGCTACTACAAAAGTTAACTTCGCCAAAATTTTTACTTTAAAATTATGACCAGGGAGGGGAGTAAAAAACAGAAAAATAATTTAACTGATTCAAGCAATTTTATATTTTGGAATCAGTGTTAAATGTAAATTACTCCATGATTCATAGACCTTGAAGCATCTTCAGGAGATGTTTGAAGGGCTGGGATTTCCAGGAACTTAACAAAAAAAAATTTTTTATCTTAAAAAAAAGAAAATTGGGGGATGAGAAAGAAGGAAGGGCTGTCGATGAAAGGAGAACTGCATCTGGATAGGTTAGGTTTCTTTCGGAGAAAAAGGGGCATCTATTAGTCTATTCATTTTTAGCTGAGGGACCAGGAGGACAATGAAAAGAGATGGCATAACAATTGTCCTTGTTTGTGTTTGAGTCTCTGGGTTGAAAGAAAAGAAAACCAAAAACTGATGAAAGTGATTCCTTGATACTCAGAGAGATTATGGGCAAGATCTGAGGGCCTAGAACTGGTGGAACTAATGCTTCTTGACACTCTGAGGCTCTGGCCTAAAAGGAACTGCTTTCATTCCTGGTGGCAGTGTAGCGTGAAGTTAGAGAGGAGGTCACTCAAACTGATGGAAACCAGAGAGTTTGGTTGGAATTTCCAGATAGAAGTCAGCACTCCTCAATGCCTGGATGACCAGTGGAGACCACACCAGACCCTGACCTTGGTGTTCTCACCACTAACACTGTCAGGAGGGCCAGTGGTGAGGCTTCTCTGAGTCGTATCGGGGGGAGGTTTTAACCTCCCAAATTATGGCAACTTTGTAACCCTCATTTTGCATAAATTGAGAAAACATAATTTTCATTTAGTTAATTTTTAACCTATATTGTCTCTTACAGGATTCCATAAAGATACTCACATGATCCACACATTCATTCTTGATGGTCTGGTACCTTCAGACTAATTTCTACTCTACTCTGACAAGCCACTTGTTCACTACAGATCAAATCTACTCAAATCCCCTTTGGGGATTCCCAGAAATATCTGGGGGATACTTTGAGAGGGAGCTGATTTCCTTCTGGGTAAGGTGGACAGGGGTATAGGTAGGGAGGGCAGGTGGTTGAATAAGGGCTCAGGCTGCTGAATCAGCAATAAAGGCAAGTGTGACCAAGTTTTGTAGTCAGGCCAGTGAGGTCTGCTTGTCTGAGCTGCATGTAAATATGCCTGAATTCCATTACTTTGTCCTCAGTGACTTTGGGGGAGTTTCTTCCTCTAAAATACTGTTTTCCCTCCCATTTAAAACCACTAATCTTGCTTCCTTCAACACAATCATTTTCAATGACTGTGTACTTTCGTAACAGATGGTTCTAGCACATTTGGTTCTATGATCTGCATTATTGTTGGACACTTAAGCCATTTTGTTTTCTGCTGTAATAATTTATGATACAATGAGCACTCTTCTTGCTACAGTTTTGAGTACAGCTCTTATTATTTCCTTAGAATAAAGTCTCAGAAGGGAGATTTCTGGGTCAAAGAATACACAGATTTTTAGGTTTTTAATAGCACTACAGATTATCCTCCAGAGGGTTGTGCCCGTTTATGCGCTCACTGGGAGGGCATAGGTGTTTGCCCACATCCATTTCAACAATTGGGTACGCATATGTTAAAAACTTTTTACACATTGAAAGAATATTGATGAATGAATATTTCATATTGGTGAATATTGATGTCTTGATTTTTAGCATATGTTTGATTATTATTAGTGAGGTTAGATATACTTTGCCTTATTGGCCATTTGTATTCCTTTCTAAAAAACACTTTTTAAAAATTTCATAGACTTTTAATGTGTGAAGGACAAAAAGAGGTAATAAGCCTTAAATTAGAAGAGAATATTCAACATAAATTTTGGTGTGCCTTTTTTTTTTTTTTTTTTTTTGCGGTACACGGGCCTCTCACTGCTGTGGCCTCTCCTGTTGCGGAGCACAGGCTCCGGACGCGCAGGCTCAGCGGCCATGGCTCACGGGCCCAGCCGTTCCGCGGCATGTGGGATCTTCCCAGACCGGGGCACAAACCCGTGTCCCCCGCATCGGCAGGCAGACTCTAAACCACTGCGCCACCAGGGAAGCCCTAGTGTGCCTTTTTTATGTAGAAAAAAAGAAAGGAAGGAAGGAAGTAAAGGAGGAAGGGAGGAAGGAAGGAAAACTGATGGCCCAAGAATTGTCCTTCCATTGCAAAAATTATATTTCTTTAAGGATTTCTGCTTCCTCCTGAAACCATACCCTGGCGTGTGTGTGTGTGTGTGTGTGTGTACATGTGTACATACACACACACACATATATATATCCTTTTGCCCTGGGTTTTGGTCAGTAATGCCCAGAACTGGCCTTCAGACCAGTCACCCTGTGACACAGTGCCCCAGAATATACTCTTTGTTAACAAGAAAGTGCTGTGTTGATACTTAAATTCTCTGCCTGTCATGTTTGCAAATGTAATATGTTGGGCTACAAATATAGCCTCTGTTGGTGTGTATACAAAAGTTTCTAGTGATTTGAATAATCCATGCCTACAGTTTGTTGTCTTGAGGCTAGGCAGGGGTGTTGCCCGAGGAGAGAGTGTTTGTCTGCCTTTCTCATATATCAGTAAGGGAAGGAAAGGGACTAACCATTAACTGAGCACCTATTATTTATTCCTTACAATTGCCTTGAGAGGTTTGTGTTTCTCATCCAAGCATTTTGTAGTTGAGGATCATGAGGTTCAGAGAAAGTGAGTAAAAATCACTGAAGGTTCCCTGGGGCAGCACTGGAGTACCGGAGGGGCTCTAAAACCAGTGCTCTCTTCTAAGCAAACAGCTCCTAAATTCCAGCCATTCAGGCATCAATTTCAGAAACTGCTATAGCTGAACACCATAGTAATAAGCATTTTAACTTAAATTAATTCACTTTAAAAAGTTTAATGTTTGTTTAAAAAGAAAATAGGGCTTCCCTGGTGGCGCAGTGGTTAAGAGTCCACCTGCCGATGCAGGGGACACGGGTTCGTGCCCCGGTCCGGGAAGATCCCACATGCCACGGAGCGGCTGGGCCCATAAGCCATGGCCGCTTAGCCTGTGCGTCCGGAGCCTGTGCTCCGCAACAGGAGAGGCCACGACAGTGAGAGGCCCGCGTACCGCAAAAAAAAAAAAAAAAAAAAGAAAAAGAAAAGAATATTACTACTGTAAATGGAATCTAGTATCAATGGTCATAAACAGAAGTTATAAAAATCTCCATGGGCAAAAACGCTTGGCTTTCAGCTCATCCTGAACCTATTTCCACCTCATTGTGATCTTAAAATTTCTGTCTTGTGGCCCTGTGAGGTCTTGGTCAACCTCTATTTACCACCCTGCCCCAGTCCTTCTCTCCGAGAACTGAAGGCTGCATATCAAATAAATGTGAAGGCCATCTGTCTCCAAGCTTGGCCTCAGAGGCCCTCCCTGTCCCACCTCCAGGACTATAATGCTCATCCTCTTATGTACAGTCGATAAGCGTACATACTTTGGGAAACTCTGAAACAAACAGCTTCCTATCCTTCCCTTCTAAGAAAAAATACTAAATGCAAATACTGCTGAGGAATCAAAATACAAATAAAGACTGCAGTTCTGGGCATATGAATTGCCCTAGTCATTCAGTAATGACTTTGGAAAAACACAAAGGGCTAATGTATCCTTTTTAGTAGATAACATTTCTCTTCTAAGACTCTCCTTGGTGGTATTTATTTATTTTGAGTCTTGTGGGTAGCAAACTAGACTGGGGCATGACTGATCTATTCATTTATGCTGTCTTTAATGTTGAAGGCAATTGTTACCATTGAATCAATTCTGTCATGAACCAAGCTAGTAGTTATAGCCACCAACACAAATGGCCTAGTGGTGCCTTGGGCTTTTATTTTGTAGGCAGTCATCATCTCTCTCTGATTCATTCAGAATCTGAAAGGAAACATTCTTTGTAGCTGCAAGGAATTTTCTTTGGAACATAAGTGGTTAAATGTTGATTTTCTGAAAGCTTCTTCAGGTGATGACATTTTGGTTGCTAGGTATAGCCTATTCTGTTTGGATATGCAGGTCCCTAATTCCTGTTCTATGTGCACACATGTGCCCTTATTAAGAAGTTACTAGATTGTATCCCAGTGGAATCTACCCTTCAGGACAGCCAAGATTCCAAGTTTCTTGTGTTTTGCATAGCATCTTTTCTCTGTTTTCCTTATGTGGAATCTTGTTAGGTTAAATAAAAAGATCCTTTGCAATTAAAAACAAAAAACAGGAAGCAATGAGAACAAGACTCTAAGTAAAAAAGCCCCCTATGTATAAGGAGCCCCCAACCTACATATGTAATCCATTCCCAAAGTATAGACATTGATAGTTTGGAAAACTGTAGGGGAAGGAAAAAAATCTCTTTCCCTCTACCCTCCTAGGTTCTCTGGCTAGAGCCCTGTAAATTAGACTGGCAAAAAAACAGATTAACAAGAGGAAACCTGGGACTTCTCTTGTGGTCTGGTGGTTAAGAATCTATCTTGCAATACAGGGGACGAGGGTTTGATCCCTGGTCAGGGAACTAAGATCTCACATGCCTCAGGGCACCTGCATGCCACAACTAGAGAGAACAATGCGCCACAACAAAAGATCCCATGTGCTGCAACTAAGACCCAACACAGCCAATAAATAAATAAATTAATTATTTTTTAAAAAGAGGAAAACTTACAAATTTATTTAATATAAGTTTTGCATGACATAGTAGCCTTCATAAGGAAATGAAGACCTGGGAAACAGTTAAGTCTGAGTGTTTTTGTTTTTTAAAGAAGATGTTGGGGGTAGGAGTTTATTAACGTATTTATTTATTTTTGCTGTGTTGAGTCTTCGTTTCTGTGCGAGGGCTTTCTCTAGTTGTGGCAAGCGGGGGCCACTCTTCATCGTGGCACGCGGACCTCTCACTATCGCAGCCTCTCTTGTTGCAGAGCTCAGGCTGCAGACGTGCAAGCTCAGTAGTTGTGGCTCATGGGCCTAGTTGCTCCGCGGCATGTGGGATCCTCCCAGACCAGGGCTTGAACCCGTGCCCCCTGCATTAGCAGGCAGATTCTCAACCACTGCGCCACCAGGGAAGCCCTAAGTCTGAGTGTTTTTAAACTAGGTTTGATGAAGAGTGGAAAGTCATGGAAAAATGTGATAGAACAAAAGGGTAATGAGCTAAGGGTAGTAAACTGGGGAAATTTAGCAAGACCTGTTCACCAGATTCCTCTGTCCATCTTAGAGACAGGGATGCTCCTTTCTTCTGGGTGTAGGAAGGCACCTCTCACAGGAGGGTCTTACGACCTGCTTCAGAGGAAGGTCAGAGAGTCCTTCCCGTACCTGACGTTTCTCAAATTCCTTTAGCGTACAATATTCAAAATGCCAAGGTGCCCTATTGTGGGGTAGTGTGTTCTGAACCTCATCACTACTAAACACTTTTTTGCTTAAACAAATGTTCATTGAGAGCCTACTGTCCTCTAAACACCTTTTCCATTGAAACAATAGAATGAATACTGCTTGGGTTCCAGGGCTGGCTCCCTAAAGCCTTTTCACCTAACTTGGAATGAAACTGTACCATGAGCTGTGCAAGTGATGTCTCTGAGCCCTGGGAACAGCAGGCCATGTGATAAGATGGGAGGAAGGGAGGAGGAGAGAGAATGGCACTTTCTGTTGTGGGAACTGACTAGCCCTAGGACCAATGATTAGTAAATACTTATTATTTTCATACCATTTGGGGCTAGCACTATTCTAAATGCTTTATGTAAAATAACTCATTTAAGCAGATATGTTTTTGTTTGCGCTGTCACCCACTTTCCTTCTGTACCCCTTCTCTACTCCGAGAGCACCTCTCTCCACATGACCAGGGCACACGTTGCTGTCCTGTGCTCTCTGCTCTGACTCTTGCCCTGGCCAGATGGACACTCCACGGTGTTCCATGCTCTAAAATCCTCTCTTCTCCAACCCCTACTCATCAAAATTACCATTATTTCAGTGCAGCTGATCTTAGGTGCTAAGAAGAATCTTTCCAGAGATGCTTTTATTTGCAAAGAGGATACCTCAGAAGTCAAAGGCATTTCTGGTGGTGTTTCAGGCAGGTGGGTCTGGCAGTGAGGAGTAGACACGTATGGGTTCCAGGTTACTGAGTGGAAGGGCTTGCCCTTCTGAAGGGACAGTTGGTGGAGACCACACCTCAGAGCTGTTTCTGTTTGTACAGTATCTTCCTTTCTCCACTTCTGAACACGAGAAAAGCACAGGGGAAAAGTACCAGCAGAGAGAAACTGGCACACTCAGCGTCTCTTAAATTCTACAGAACATACCAAGGCAGGGTAAGCGAAGGCAGTGCTGTGAAAAAAAATAGGAGTCTTCTTTGGCTTCAGGTTTTCTATCATTGCTGTTAATGTGCTAACACCTGTTACCTAGGGATCACTGGCTGACCTACGTGAAAATTAATTCACACTTACCCCTTTACAGGCAAGTTCTGAGTAGAAAAGAAAGTCTTAAAATTAACTTCTAAAACTCTTAGCCCATGATGCTATTTTGTTTGTTTGTTCGTTTTTAAATATTTATTTATTTATTTATTTGGTTGCACAGGGTCTTAGTTGCGGCACGCGAGATCTTCGTTGCTGCATGCAGGATCTTTAGTTGTGGCATGTGAACTCTTAGTTGCGGCATGTGGGATCTAGTTCCCTGACCAGGGATCGAACCTGGGCCCCCTGCATTGGGAATGCAGAGTCTTAGCCCCTGGACCACCAGGGAAGTCGCCCGTGATGGTGTTTTTTTATCTCCATTCTTAATGATGATGGTGGACTAAAACCTTCAAAGGCAGGAGATGCAGGAGATGCTGGTTTTCCTTAGTCATCTTTTGGGTATAACTTTCTGAAGTAAGAATTAATTATTTCACAAAGGCATGATCTTTGCTTATTTCTAAGGCATGATCTTTGCTTCTAAACAGAAGGTTAGGACTCTATTAGTCTCTGTCTTCTCCAAATTAATAATGCAGAGGTTAAAAGCAATGACATCATTTCAACTCAATATCCATTTTTATTATAGTAAAATTGTTTTATATACTTTCCAAAAGAATTTTAAAAACCGGAGTTCTACTGAAAGAAAAATAAATTTGAGAATAATTATAAGGTACTTCCTGATAAGTAAAAGGGACATTTATGCCTCTTATTTATTTTTGTTTTTTCTAATGAATTGATTATCAAATGATGTACAATGAAATATCAGTGTATAATAGAATTGCTGACTAATGATCACAAAGTTTACTGGCAGGGACTTTTCTTCTTTTTTTTTTTTTTTTTTTTTGTGGTACGCTGGCCTTTCACTGTTGTGGCCTCTCCCGTTGCGGAGCACAGGCTCTGGACGCGCAGGCTCAGCGGCCAGGGCTCACGGGCCCAGCCACTCCACGGCATGTGGTATCTTCCTGGACCGGGGCACGAACCCGTGTCCCCTGCATCGGCAGGCGGACTCTCAACCACTGCGCCACCAGGGGAGCCCAGGGACTTTTCTTATTAACTGGCCCATGAAGCCAGGACTATTGCCTGGCCAGGTTATGCCATCATTTATTTACCTTTTGTGGCTGTAGTCACAATTATTAATTAATTATTTGTGTTATTCTTTATATAATCTCTTTTTTCCCTATTCAACTGTGGGCTGCCTGAGGAAATTTGTCATGTTCACCACCATATTTTGCATCCCAGCTGTGAACATAGCCCCCAGTACATAATAGGCCTCATAAATACTTTTTATTTACATAAATATAAATAATCGTATGTTGAGTAAACAAATAATAACACTAAGCACGTGAGGTAGGTTCATTGTGACAGTTCAGCAATGAATTTGGCCAAGTTTCTTGGCAGTTAAGACCCAAGTCAAAACATATTGGGCTTTTGTTCTAATGGAAAATAACATGTACATGAAGAGACACTTTTCTTTGAACTGAACTCAGAGGCACCAACTAACAGAAATGACCACATCTGTGGTTTTGCAGAACAACCAAATGCTATTCTAATGTATTATCTTACCGATGCTCCCTAAACATTTATATTTTACTAATAAGAATGTTTTTGTAGGTAACAGATTACATGGCCCAGGTACATTGATACCAGTTAATCAAAGCAGAATATAGTTTGGTGTTTAATTGCTCAAACTTTGGAGTCAGAAGGATCTGGGTATGCACACTGGCTGTACATACAAGCTGTGTGATCTGGGCAATATACTCCCTCTGAGCCTTGGTTTCCATATTGTATTAAAATGTAACACTAATCCCCACTCATAGATTTGTTGTGTGAATTAAATGAGACAACTTATGCAATCCTTCTGACAAAGTAAGTGCTCAATAAACGAGAGCAAGTATTATTAGCTAACAATACTGAAGCAAAACTAGGGGAATCTAAAAAAATTAATAGCAATCATAACGATAAAAGTTTCTTCCAATCTCAGGGGCTTAAGTAAGTATTATGAATTGCATATCACAATCAATTATTGAGTGAATTTTTCTAGTAAGTGTAGGAAATGAAGCTATTTTATGTGGACGGTTAAAGGGAGTCATCTTTTAGATACTAGGTTGTAGAGAGCAAATTTGTTCTGCTGAGAATGAAAAGATCCCAAACCTGGTATTCTGACCCAGACAGAATTTCCACTCAGTTGATCAGAAGTGCAGATGGGAAGCGTGCTTGTAAATATAGTCAAACTCTTTTATCAAAAATTTAATTAAGTACTTGATTGAGGTTCCCAAGTTCTATACCACATAAAAAGAAAGGGCAGCAGAACACTGTGTGATCCTGGACTGCAGGATGAGTCAGGTAAAAGTGGCACCTCCCATGCTGCTGAATGAATTGAGGTACCTTTGGTGTCTGCCTACGGGTTCTGTTAAAATGTTGCAAACTGCCACATTTTTATAGGCATAACTCTTTGAGTTTGGGGGTAGAGGCCACCAACTAGCATCAACTAGCCAATCGGTCTGATCGATTCTTAGCACAACTTTTTCTGCATGAAACGTAAGAATGTGAACAACACAGAGGAGTCCTCACCCTCCTGTTTTCTGTAGCAGGAAAGCATTTATTCCAATCACCTATTAATCATCAGAATAAAATGAGTCTATGACATAGCTTTTATTCCTAGCTGTATTCTCAATATGGTAGAATAAAGCATTATAGTGATAATACAAGAATAAATGTTTCTGAAATTTGTAAACAGATTATGCAAGAAAGCTGACATGGTTCAAAACACTAACTGGTCCACGATTTAGGGATGAGAACAGATTGCACCGTCATTCCATCTAGGCTATTCCTGTATGGCTCATTAGAGTAAATAGTTAAGCAATTTTATTTCCTATCTGGCATTTAGGACAGGAAATTTTAAAATTATAATGCCTAGAGATTTTTCTGGGGTGTTTTCTTCAGATGTAAGTAATTGATCCGATCATCTAGAGCAGCAGTCCCCCGCTTTTTGGCACCAGGGACCGGTTTCATGGAAGACAATTTTTCCACGGTAAGGGCGCGCGTGGCTGGGTGTGCGGGAGAAGAGTTCAGGCAATAACGCGATTGATGGGGATCGGCAGGTGAAGCTTCACTCACTCCCCGCCGCTCACCTCCTGTTGTGCGGCCCGGTTCCTAACAGGCCAAGGACTGCTGGGGGACCCGAGAGCTCCAGAGCTCTGCTGTCTAATTCGGTAGTCACCAGCCGCATGTGGCTATCTAAATTAAAATTAATTAAAATTAAAATATCAGTTCCTCAATCACAGCAGCCACATTTCAGGTGCTCAAGAGCTGTAATGTGGCTAGTGGCTACCACATTAAACAGTGCAGATACTGAATGCTTCAATCATTGCAGAAAGTTTTATTGGAGAGTTCTGTTCTAGAATGACTAAAATCACTGGCTGCCAATTTGGGATGGTTCCTAGGACCTTACAAAATACCAAGATCATTCTAAGCTGAACTGAGGCAAGTAATTTGTCCTACTATCAATGGAAGTCTATACTTTTGTAATTCCTCTTGTAAATGTCATGCCCTAAGTAATTCTGTCCTGACAGCTGAGAACAGTTTCTCATCCCAACAATAATGCTATGTTACCAGGTCTCTAATAAGCACGGGTTTTTTTCATTAAATCTACACACTATTTCTATGAGGAAGGTATTGTTATTTTCAAAATGCAGCTGAGGAAAGTAATAAAGAGTGATAAATTTAGTGATAAATAAAAAGTGATAAAGAGTGATAAATAAAGAGTGATAAATTTACTTGTCCCAAATCATTCAGTTGGTAAAGGGACAATAGGAATTTAAACCCTATACTGTCTTAAGTCCTGAGCCCTATGTATTATTCACCACACTCTCCAGTCTCTCTATCAGAGAAAATTGTAATAGTGCTTCCTGTATATGAGCCCCTTTAGATCTTTAGATTCTTAAGTCAGATTCTCACACTTAATAGTTGTATTACCTTGAGCAAACAATTTAACTACTCTGTGCCTCAGTTTCCTCATCTGGAAAATGGGAATGATAACAGTAGCTACTTCAGAGGGTTGTGAAAGTTAGGTAGGCATATGTGAAGCATTTGGAACAGTGCCTGGCACTGGGAAGAGCTCAATAAGTGCTAGTATTTTCTCATTCAGTGATTTCTTTTTAAAAGGAGATTGAGAAAGAGCTTTTGGTACTTTGAAGTGCTAATTATTTATAGGTCTGGAAAACTCTTTTCAAACAGTATGTTTTTCAATAAATCAAACAAAGAGATTGGAAGACATCCCTTTCCTCATCTCCACCCCCAAAAGTTGGCTGATTTGGGCCAATCTACTAAGGTGTCAAGAAAAAGAGAAGCTTCTCCAAAAAGCCTGAGCACTACAGCAGAAAATCCTCAGAGTGCAGAAGGTTTAACCAAAGCCTAAACAGAGCCTATTTTCACTCAACTTTTTTTTTTTTTTTTTTGAGAATGTAAGAAAGGGACATAGGATTCGGAACTTTGGGTGGAAAGAATATTATCAGAAAGGGACCATGTAAGGATTGCCATCAAATGCAGACCTTATTTAGGACCTTTCATTTTGCAGTTCTGCATCTAGAAGACTCTAGGAGAGCCTTTCTTACTGGCACCTGGGAGGTAGGATTCAGAGTTCATAAACATAGAAAACCTGATGGGTTTCTGGGGCAATATTTTTCATGAACTGGGGCAGAAAAACAGAATGTCAAAGCTGAGCAGCCCTTTACTATCCGGGACAGAAGACTCTGCATTTTATGCCTAGAAAGAAGGTTGGAAGAAACTATGCCTGCTAGCGTAAGGTTATAATAGTGATGGCCATCCACTCCACATACACAGGCAACAGCAATAGCCCCAGCCTCAGGGAAGAGGGTTCTGAACCATTCAACTAGAAATAGGAAACAAATCAAGTTCCGACAGCAGGAAAACAAACACCAAAAAACCCCAAAACACACACAACAAAATAAATATCCAGGCCTCTTCTTCTCTTTCTCCTTAGAAGTTGTGTGGTCGTAACCTTCTGGAGTCAATTACATTGTCCAACTCTTTGGATAATTCTAGGGAAAGGGGATGATGGTGGATTTCAGGCCCCTGTAGAAATGGAACAGCCCCTCACAGTAGGCCAGAGAAGGAGAAGGAGAATTTCAGAAAGTGGGAATCTTCTGGCAAATCTAAAGCAGCATTTCATTTTCAAGTAGGGTTAGTTCTCGTCATGTCATCCCTTCTGCAGACTTAGGCATTTCAGGCAGGAGGACAGGAAGACGAATCAGAAGCGCCAGCCAAAGGAACCAAAACCACAGCCTCATTTAATGGATTGTCAGACACAATTTAGAAACAAAAAACAAATTAGAATACATTTCCTCCTTATTGCTTTTCCAGTTTTCTCCAAAACGCCCATTATTTTTAAAAAATTAAGATCATTTCTACTTCTTTCTCCCTAAAACAGTCAGTATTTTATAAAATAAAACAATAATAACCTTCTAAATGCCTGATACGTGCCAGGCACTGGGCAAGCCACTGAAGCATGATTTCATCTCATCATCACAAACCTTGAGCAGGATTTTGCTAGAAAGCGGCAGAAGCAGGATCACGAACCCACACCTCAGCACCCTTTAACCAGGACACTGTTCTGTCCTGTGTAGAATGTAGGACACCTCACAAATACATTAGTGAAGAGTGCATCTGCCACCCCGCCTTCCCCACCCCATTACCAGCCACTTGAGGCCCTCGATTCTAAAGAATAGAAAGTTTGCTTTTGAAGGTTTTCCTTTTGAACTGTTTGTCAGCATGGGGTCCCTCCCTATCATTTTCCTTTCAAAGGGGACTCACACCACTGTCTCTCACACACACACACACACACTTTGATGTTGGTCTCCACCTAAAATTCCTTGAAAGGGTACAGCTGCTCCTACATAAATGCCGGCAGAAGGATGAATGGGGGTGTGGGTGGGGCTGGTCTCACCTTCTCTATTTTCCTCACTTTATTTTCCCCGACATTCCACTGAAACCTATATAGTTGTTTCAGGCTTTCCCTAAAGCTGGGGTTTCTAAAAGAAATGATAGGGTTCACAGGAAAATAATTTTAAACTGAATGCTAAATATGACTTCTCCCATAGTCTAGACCAGAGGTTAGCAAACTTTTTCTGTAAATGGTCATACAGTAAATAGTTCAGGCTTTGAATAGTTTGTCTCTTTTGCAACAGTTCAACTCTGCTATTATAGGGAAAACAGCCATAGACAATATGCAAACAAATATACTTGGCCGTGTTCCAATAAAATTTTATTTACAAAAATAGGCATTGGGCTGGGTATGGCCCGTGGGTTAAAGTTTTCTGACCCCTGGTCTAGTCCAGTGATGTCAAAAGATATGTAATGCAAGCCACAAATGTGATTTTTAAATTTTTTATAGCCACATTTTAAAGAAGTAAAAAGTAATGGGTGAAATTGATTTTAGTGATATATTTTATTTAACCCAATATATCCAAAATATTATCATTTCAACATGTAATTAATATTAAAAATCATTAATGGGACTTCCCTGGTGGTCCAGTGGTTAAGAATCCGCCTTCCAATGCAAGGGATACGGGTTTGATCCCTGGTCGGGGAACTAAGATCCCACATGCCGCAGGGCAACTAAGACCACGTGCTGCAACTAAAGAGACTGCGCGCCTCAACGAAAGATCCTGCACGCGGCAATGAAGATCCTGCATGCTGCAACTAAGACCAGACACAGCCAAATAAATAAATAAATATTTTAAAAAATCATTAACGAAATATCTTAAATTCTTTCTTTGTTCTGTCTTTGGAATCTGATGTGTATTTTACGCTTAGAGCACATCTTAATTCAGACCAGCCACATTTCAGCACTCAATAGCTACACATGGGTAGTGGCTATTGCATTGGGTTGGACCACTCTAGACTGTTTGCAGGTATCTCTAGTTCCTCATCTGGTTCCCCTCTTCTTAGGTTTACCTGTCTGCTTACTCATTCTCTACACACAGAGCCTGTACCAGGATCCTCATTCTTTCCCCTGAGTTTGAGTTGTTCAGCATAGAATAGCATTCTGGGATTAGCATTCTGCCAATGGTCACTTCAAGTCCCATAGAACAGTGTGTATGTCTGCGGAGTGGGGTTGGTGATGTCTTAGTTCATTCAGGCTGATATAAAAAAATACTATATACTGTGTGGATTAAACAGCAAACATTTATTTCTGACAGTTCTGGAGACTAAGGAGCCCAAGATAAGGGGTCAGAAGATTCAGTGTCTGGTGAGAACCGGCTTCCTGATTCATGGATGGCCATCTTCTTGCTGTGTCATCACATGGCACAAGGGTTGAAGGAGCTCTCCGGGGTCTCCTTCATAAGGGCACAATCCCATTCATGAGGGACCCACCCTCATGACCTAATCACCTCACAAAGGCCCCACCTCCAAATACCATCACACTGGGGTTAGGTTTCAGCATATGAATTCTGGGGGGACATAAACATTCAGTTTATGGTGGTGTCCCAGGAGAATCACCCAGCAATCCAAGTTCTGAAGGACAGCCAAAATATGTGTGCATATCCCTGTGTGATACCTTTTGAGGTTTCTCCACCAGAATGAGTTTAGACCCTCCTCTTTATTTTCTTGTCCCATTATCCAGAGAGTAACTATTGGATCTGGATTCTCTCTGACTCTCCTGTCCCTCTCTCTGTCTTTCTCTATTTCTCTCTATCCTGGTCTCACAGTATCTCTGCCTCTGTGTCTCTGTCTCTCTCTGTCTCACACACACACATAAATACTGCTAGCTTCCACCTCACCCTACACACACACACGTGAAGGGAAAATATTAGTTCTTGAAGAATATACCACGTAGTAAATTTGCAAGGCAGAAGAGAAACACATTTTTTTCCCCTACTTGTCCCGTAATTAGCAATGCTGCCTCACTTACTTTGGACTCAATGCTTCACCACAGCTTAAAAGAATAGTATTCATTCCTTTCCTTCATCTTTTTACCTCCCGGTTTCTAGTTTTATCTGTTTAGGGCTGCCAGAAATAAGAAGCCAACTCATCACTGAGCCACTTACTTCTTATGGCCATACTCCTAGTTACACTAAGACACATCTGAAAGATGTAAGCCCAGCTGAATCCTTCGACCACAGCTGTATTGACTTGGATGAGACCAAACCACTATAACAGAGGCACAACACTACAGAAGCTTAAAGAGTATAGAGTCTATTTCTCTGTCATGTAATTATTATGAAGAGGGTGATCGATCCAGATCAGAGGTAGGTGTTAGGCTTCTCCATCACCTACTGGGGCGTGTCCTCATCTGCATTGCTGAAGACACTTAGCCACCAAGCCAGGCTCCATAGCTAGAAAGTCAATGAGAATATGGAGAAGGCAAATCAAATGTCTTAAAATCCAAGCCTAGAAGCAGCACATGCCATTTCTGCTCATGTTCTATTGGCAAGAACTTGGTAACACAGTCATAACTCAATGTGCAGGGGGCTGAGGAACTTAGTCTAGGACAGTAGCCATGTACCCTGGAAGGAAACAAGACTGGATATTCGTGGGTAAGGAAAAGTCCCCACTAAGGGGTATTCTCCTCCCCAGGCTGACTGGGCTATGAGTGTGGAAATCATTCTTCTAATTTCAACTTCATTATTTTATATAATGATTATAACAGTCCTATGGGATCAAAATTATCTCCATTTTACAGATAAGGAAATTGAGACATTGGGTTATGTAACTTTCATAGAATTTTATTCCTTATTATAGTACATTTTCCTTTTATTATGTGTATTTGGGATATGTCCGCAACTAGATCATAAAGTTGTATCCCCAGTGTTACAAAATTCAACGTCTAAACATACCAATTGCTTAGTAGAACTTTGTTAGTTGAATGACTGAATTAATGATGAACATGTATTTATGTGCTGATGCTTGAAACTAAGAGAAGAAGACTTCTTGCTACATAGGTAAATTATTTTGACATTTAAAATTTTTTTTTACTTTTTTGGTGGAGCCACGCAGCATATGCAGGATCTTAGTTCCCTGACCAGGAATCAAACCCTCACCCCAATCCCTAGTCGGGGAACTGAGGTCGCACAAGCTGCGCGGCGCAGCCCAAAGTAAAAACAGACAAACAAAAAAACAGATGACAGATTAACAAGAAAAAAAAAGACAGAATTTTTATTATATTTACATGCACAGGAGTTTACAGAAAATAAGTGAAACTCAAAGAAGCAATTATATTCCGGACCTTTTATACTTTTCTTAACTAAGGAAAGAAAACTTGAGATTAAAGGGATGATAAATTGTGGGGAAGTGACTAAGTAATATATGGGGGAAACTAATAGAAGATGAGGGCTATTTTAGTAAATTCTGCTTATGCAAACTCATCTTGGTGCTGACTCTCCATCTTTGATGATAGGAGTCACTCTTCTCTCCCTGGATGCATAGGGGAGGTACCTTCCTCAAAGGGAAATTTATATCCTGCTTTCAGGCAATGAGGGGAGGGCAGCGAACTCTCCCTGCATCTGTTGACTTTCAGTTGTCTCAGCTCAAAATAATCCTTTTGCCAAAGGGGCATATTTTGGGTGGCATAGTGTTCTGATCCTCTTCAGTGTTCAGAGAGATTAAATTACTTGTCCAGGTGTACTCGGGTAGTGAGTGGAGGATTCTGGGATTTAAATCCGCCTCTGTCAGCCTCTATAGCTTCTGCTTTTATAATGTAAACATTCAGAAAAAGTCTGCTTTTCCAATTTTATTTAAGATTATTTAAATAATAGTTTCATTGCAAATAATTTGTCTTTTTTACAGTAGCATGATGCTGGTTCAAAGTGCTTTTATGAAATATCTCATTTGATGGTCTAGACAGTAGGATGGCAGGACTTGATAAACTAGTTTCACAGATCAAAAAACTAAGTAACAGAGAATTTAGTGATTTGACCATGGCCAAGCAACCATTTGGAAACATTGTTGCAACCATGATCTAGGTCTTCTGAGTCTCATTACAGTGCCTTTTTTGGGCTATATCATTACTGCCTCTTCTCTAACTGACCACCCAATGAATTTAAATGGGATTATTCAATTTAACCACAGACCTCTGGGGCATAGCCTTCAGGGTAATATGAAGGTCAGTGTTCTAAAATCCCACAACCTGGGACTGAGTCCAGGTTTAGTCATTTACTGTTCTGTGGGTATAATGGAACCCGCCTTGTGGGATGAGCTTGGAAGGAGATAAGGCAGTAGGGAGTATTACAAAGGGGCCTCCATTTCCCTGGCGTCAGGTTTCCTTGTAGAAGAACCTCCACCAGAGAAACCTGCTTTATTCCTTCTGACTGGATAATTTATCCCCAGGGCAGAAGGCATGATGTACCTGATTGGGGAGTTTGGGAGAAGGAACTGGGCAAACAAAGCCCAGTCCCTTCTTGGGTTCCCTTTAATTCAGAATTCATTGTCCAGGTCTGTCTTCTACCTCGCTGGGGGTACAGGAGGGCCTGTGCCTGCAGGGAGGCGGGGGGCCTGTGTTAGAGGTGAGGTCTAAGGAAATCCACTGCAAGTACAAAGCCATGTTCTCCAATTTACCCTATCCGTACTATTTTGATCTCCCTTTGGTTGCCTCCTGCATCTGTCTTTCAGTTGGTTCTAAACTCAGGCAGGGAAAATGGGTTTTATTTACTGGCTCCCTGGAACTCAACTTGCTTTCCTTGTTATATGAGCAGGTGTCCTAAATTCATTGGGAAAAAATGTGTCTGAGCAAAGTTATACATAATTTTTGATGTGTGAACCAAGTTTTAACTTGTAGGTGTGAAATGTTTTTATGTAATTATAAATCTAAATGGGTATTGCTTTTCCACTAAAATCACAGTTTTTATTCGTGGTTCTGCTGCTAAGTATTTCAGAACTTTCAATATGTCATAAGAGCAAACTAGTTACTAGAAAAGAACACCTGAAGAAATGAAATAATAATTATAATACTAATAAAATATCACTAAAGTTGGAAAAATGGAAGTGAAATCCTTGCACCTTTTTTTTTTTACATCTTTACATCTTTTTTTTTTACATCTTTTTTTTTACATCTTTTTTTTAGATCTTTTTTTTAGATCTTTTTACATCTGTACCTTTTTTTTTTTTTTTACATCTTTACATCTTTCTACATCTTTACATCTTTATTGGAGTATAATTGCTTTACAATGGTGTTAGTTTCTGCTTTATACCAAAGTGAATCAGTTATACATATACATATACATATGTATACATCTCTCACTTTGTCACAACTTACCCTTCCCCCTCCCCATATCCTCAAGTCCATTCTCTAGTAGGTCTGTGTCTTTATTTCCGTCTTACCCCTAGGTTCTTCATGATTTTTTTTTCTTAGATTCCATATATATGTGTTAGCATACGGTATTTGTCTTTCTCTTTCTGACTTCACTCTGTATGACAGACTCTAGGTCCATCCACCTCACTACAAACAACTCAATTTCGTTTCTTTTTATGGCTGAGTAATATTCCATTGTATATATGTGCCACATCTTCTTTGTCCATTCATCTGATGATGGACACTTAGGTTGCTTCCATCTCCTGGCTATTGTAAATAGAGCTGCAATGAACATTTTGGTACATGACTCTTTTTGAATTATGGTTTTCTCAGGGTATATGCCCAGTAGTGGGATTGCTGGGTCATATGGTAGTTCTATTTGTAGTTTTTTAAGGAACCTTCATACTGTTCTCTATAGTGGCTGTACCAATTCACATTCCCACCAGCAGTGCAAAGAGGGTTCCCTTTTCTCCACACCCTCTCCAGCATTTATTGTTTCTAGATTTTTTGATGATGGCCATTCTGACCAGTGTGAGATGATATCTCATTGTAGTTTTGATTTGCATTCCTCTAATGATTAATGATGTTGAGCATTCTTTCATGTGTTTGTTGGCAATCTGTATATCTTCTTTGGAGAAATGTCTGTTTAGGTCTTCTGTCCATTTTTGGATTGGGTCGTTTGTTTTTTTGTTATTGAGCTGCATGAGCTGCTTGTAAATTTTGGAGATTAATCCTTTGGCAGTTGCTTCATTTGCAAATATTTTCTCCCATTCTGAGGGTTGTCTTTTCGTCTTGTTTATGGTTTCCTTTGTTGTGCAAAAGCTTTTAAGTTTCATTAGGTCCCATTTGTTTATTTTTGTTTTTATTTCCATTTCTCTAGGAGGTGGGTCAAAAAGGATCTTGCTGTGGTTTATGTCATAGAGTGTTCTGCCTATGTTTTCCTCTAAGAGTTTGATAGTTTCTGGCCGTACATTTAGGTGTTTAATCCATTTTGAGCTTATTCTTGTGTATGGTGTTAGGGAGTGTTCTAATCTCATACTTTTACATGTACCTGTCCAGTTTTCCCAGCACCACTTATTGAAGAGGCTGTCCTTTCTCCACTGTACATTCCTGCCTCCTTTATCAAAGATAAGGTGACCATATGTGCGTGGGTTTATCTCTGGGCTTTCTGTCCTGTTCCACTGATCTGTATTTCTGTTTTAGTGCCAGTACCATACTGTCTTGATTACTGTAGCTTTGTAGTATAGTCTGAAGTCAGGGAACCTGATTCCTCCAGCTCCTTTTTTTGTTCTCAAGATTGCTTTGGCTATTCAGGGTCTTTTGTGTTTCCATACAAATTGTGAAATTTTTTGTTCTAGTTCTGTGAAAAATGCCATTGGTAGTTTGATAGGGATTGCATTGAATCTGTAGATTGCTTTGGGTACTATAGTCATTTTCACAATGTTGATTCTTCCAATCCAAGAATGTGGTATATCTCTCCATCTATTTGTATTATTTTTAATTTCTTTCATCAGTGTGTTATACTTTTCTGCATACAGGTCTTTTGTCTCCTTAGGTAGGTTTATTCCTAGATATGTTATTCTTTTTGTTGCAGTGGTAAATGGGAGTGTTTTCTTAAATCCTCTACCTTTTAAGTTAGAGCCATCAAAGTGATTAGCAGTAGGAATGTTCTGGGATCCTCTTCTGGTGCTAATTTTGATACCAGAAAGTCTTAGCCCACTTGGGCTTTAAATAATGATTCTTTGAACTTGTCATATCTCTTACTGAGGTCTGGGATCTCTTTCACCAAAGGGAGTAGTGCATCAACTCTGAACAAGATTAGGCTGGTAGAAATTGCCTGATTCACCTTCCTTCTTTGGCATCTCAGGTTCTGCTCTCCTCTCCCTTTCCTCCTGCTCTAGTTCTTCCTTGCTGGCTCTTCCTCTTCTGCCAACTCTTCAAATGCTGGGGTTCCTGGTCCTCTTATTTTCTTCTTACCTTGTCTCTGGGCATCCTCATCTATACTCCTTGCACTGAGGATTTCTAAATCTGTACTTCCCATTCAGGAGTTATTCTCCTGAGTTATTCTCCTGAACTGTGTGCACATTTTCAGATTTCTAACTGCTTGAGGCATCACAGCTGTCTGAAACACGGCATGTCCAGAACTGAACTCATTTTGTGCACTCATTCTCCTAATATTGGATGATTCCATATAAAAGTCAGCTTCTGTTGAAAAATTGGAAAATCTTATAATACCGAGTCCATGTGACTACAGCTGGCTGGAGCTGAGGAGTTGTTCACAGTCCCTACCTCTCCCTTTGTCCGATACCTGGCTGACTTCACACAATATGTTCTGGCCTAGCAACTGTAGATGTTTGAGTTGGTGACCATGGTCTAGGCCACACTATACCATGTGCTGAATTAAGAAAAATATCAAAGAATCAAATAGCATCACTCTTTTGATTTTATTAAATCCTGGTTCCCCCAGGTACTAAACTAATTGCATCTTTGCATAAGTTACTCAACCTCTCTGTACCTTGGTGACCTCATCTATAAAATAGTGATATTTATAGTAGCTACCTCACAGGGTTGTTGTGAGGGTTAAGTGAGATAAAATATGTAGGTAACTTAGATCAATGCCCAACACAGAGTAAGCCACAGTGTTTGCTTCTCAGCCCCTGTTCTTTGTTATCTTTTCTGGATTTCTGTGACATATTTTTCAAAACTATTTGTAAAATTGATGGCTTCATAAGATTTCAGAAAATAGATTTAATTTGGCTCATGACCTGTAAAGAGTCCAACCTTAACTGTGTGGAAATATGTAAATGCATTTTCTGTTACTAAGAAATCACGTTTCTGGAGTTAAGTAGAGATTCAGTTTGACAACTGAAAGTTAGCCCAAATGGAACTGACAAATACCTGAAACGAACATATTTCGTGACTACATGGGAGTTTTTCTGTTTGCAAAATCCATGCCTGGCCAAAGGCAGAAGTTCTTGTTTGAGCAGTTTTGTATCCATACTGTATTTCCTGTATGACCTTGAACAACTAGACCCAAACTTCTTCCAAATGGCTGTTCTCTTGCCAGGAGTGATGTCCTGCTTTCGTCACACAGGAAGTACTTTGCCTTCAAGATTGTTTTCAGTGTCGCTTCTGATACTCTTTTCTCTTACACTGAGTCACAACTACTTGTTTACATGTCTGTTTCTCTTAGAGTGAATTGCTTGAATTCTGAGACATCTTACGCGCTTCACTAGAAAGGACATGATGACTGGCTCAGGCTTTGGTGCCAGGATGCCTGGATTCAAATCCTGGCTCTGCCACTTTTGGGCTTTGTAGCCCAGGGACAGGTCCTGGATCCCTATGAATCTCAATTTCCTCATCTACAGTAACTCACAGGGTTGTCGTGAGGATTAAATGAGCAAATATTTGTAAAACTCTATAGAACAGTATCTGGCACATGGAAGACATTTAATAAATGTTAGTGATTATTATTGTTGTTGCTGTCGACTTGATTTTTCTTTATTTCCATATTTTGTCTCTAGTTTCCTCCAACTGCTCAAATTTACTCTGCTACAACTGATACAAATCTAATTTTACTGCTCTTTGCTTCTTCTAGTTTAAGAAATAAGCTTTCAAAATATGAATCACAATTTGATCCTGCAGAGACAGAATACTGAGAAATGAAAAATATTGAATGTCTAGTTTTGGCAAAAGGTGCATAGCCACATTCCACTCCTTTAAAAAACAAAAAAAACTTATCCTGTGGGCTTCCCTGGTGGCGTAGTGGTTGGGAGTCTGCCTGCCGATGCAGGGGACACGGGTTCATGCCCCGGTCCGGGAAGATCCCACATGCCGCGGAGCGGCTGGGCCCGTGAGCCATGGCCGCTGAGCCTGCGCGTCCGGAGCCTGTGCTCAGCAACGGGAGAGGCCACAGCAGTGAGAGGCCCGCGTACCGCAAAAAACAAAACAAAACAAAACAAAAAACAAAAAGCTTATCCTGTAACTCCTCCCTGCTCCCTGGTAAGACCTTTCTAGATTAATAAATTGATTCCTTTTTATTTCTGTACTACACTCTCCTTCCCTTCTACCCCCATTGTAATGTGTTTAATATATATCTGTTTGCACTTAGTACAGTGTACTAATTAAATGAATGTACTAATTCCTGCCCCATCACATCAGGGCGTACTTGACAGTGACATGACTTATAACTGATGGTGTTAACCTTGATCTGAAACCTGGTGCTGTTTGCCAGTTTTCTCCACTATAAAGTTAACTTTTTTCCCTTTCCATACTCTTCTTTGGAAGTGAGTCATTAAGTCCAGTGCACAACCAAGGGAGGGTGTGGGGAGAGAATTAATCTTTACCTCCTAGAAGGAGGAGTATCTACATCTATTCTTTGGAATTCTTCCATAAAGAAAAGTTGTCACTTCTCCAATATTTATTTATTTGTTAAATAATTTTTGTATCATTATGGACTCATGGATATTTATTTTATTCTTTGGGTTATAATCCAATACCATAATTATTTCCTTGCCGAAATTTTTTCAGCTTTGGCCATTGGGAGCTCTTTCAGATTGGCTCCTGTATCCTTTTGACATGCTTCCATCAATTTTATTTTATCTTTTTTCAAACTTCCTTCCTTTTTGGCATTATAAGACACTCCAGACTCATATTTTCCCTCCCCTGTCCTAGAGTCAGCCATTTCTCCTTTTCTAGGAAAATGGTATTTAGAAATCAAAATCAGGTTGCTGGGCATGCTTATTGCTGCTGGAATGTCACTGCTTCTAGGCCCTCTCAATGGACAGAGCTAGGAAATATATGTATGTATAGTAACCTATGAATACACACATCTATCTATTATCTATCTATCTCTCTATCTTCTATTTACCTATCTATCTATAAACATGAATTTCTACTGATGTCTCTGGCCCTAATCCAGCACCCCAGGGCTCATTTTAGCCTTCTCTTCTTGCTTATTTATGACATTTTCTCTAATAATGAGAGACCTGGTTCCCATTATTTACAATTATTTACTTATTTGTTTGAGCCTACTATTATGAGTTAAAATGTGTTCTCCCAAAGTTAATATGTTGAAGTCCTAGCTCCCAGTACCTCATAATGTGACCTTATTTGGAGAGAGTCTTTACAGAGGTAAGAGGTAAGCAAGTTAAAATGAGATCATTAGGGTGGCCTCTAATCCAATATGACTAGTGTCCTTAAAAATAGGGGAAATTTGGACACAGACACATGCATAGAGGGAGGAAGATGTGAAGACATGGAGAAGATGAACATCTACAAGCCAAAGAGAAAGGCCTGGACCAGATCCTTTCCTCACAGCCCTCAGCAGGGACCAACTCTGTCAACACCTAGATTTCAAACTGTGAGTAACCAGAACTGTGAGACAATACATTTCTGTTGCTTAAGCCACCCAATTTGGTACTTTGTTATGGTAGCCTTAGCAAACTAATATAGATTTTCTGGTGTACAGGTAAATTAGTTTTGAAATTCCTAATACTTAGCTCTATGAGAAACAGATTTACCAAACAGAGTACAAAGTTTTTGCCTTTAGCCTTATAATATCTAGTGAAAACACTGTTTTCCAAAGTCAGTTCCTTTTCTACCTACCCCTTCAATGAGGTTATAGTATATATTTATAATATAGTTAGATTAATTTGTCACAGCCTTCATTCCATCCCAGGATTTCTCATCATCTTGGTTGATTTGTTTTTAATTTGAATACAGCAAATGGATTTTGACAAATGCATCAAGTCTATAGGTATCCACTACCTGTAGAGTATAGAAGAGTTCCTACCCTAAAACATCCCCTCCCTCTGCAGTGCCTTTGGAGTCAACCCTTCACTCCTCCTGAATCCCTGGCAACCACTGGTATGTTTTCCATACCTATAATTTTGCCTTTTCCGTATGTCATATAAATGGAATTACATAATATATAGCCTTTTGAATCTGGCTCCTTTCACTTTAGCAAAAATGCATTTGAGATTCATACATGTTGTTGAGTAAATTAGTAACTGCTTCCTTTTTATTTCTGAGTAGTATTCGATTGTACCACTATTTATCCACTCACTTGTGGAACAATATCTTTGTTGCTTCTGGTTTTTGGCAATTACAAATAAAGTTGCTATAAATATTCCCCTCTAGGTTTGTGTGTGTTTCAACTCACGTGGGTAAATACCCAGATATGAGAAAGCTGGTTCTTTATGGTAAGTGTATATTTAACTTTATAAGAAACTGCTAAACTGACTTAATGACTGTACCATCCTGCATTCATACCAGCAATGAATGAAGGTTCCTATTGTTCCACATATACACCAGCATTTTGTACCATCAGTTATTTTTTTTTAATTTGAGCAGTTGTAATAGGTGTGTAATGATATCTAATTGTGGTTTTATTTATTTAATCTTATTTTATTTTATTTTTGACCATGATGTGCGGCTTGTGGGATTTTAGTTCCCCAACCAGGGATTGAACCCAGGCCCCTGGCAGTGAGGGCGTGGAGTCCTAACCACTGGACTGCCAGGGAATTCCCTGATTGTGGTTTTATTTTGCAAGCACTAAATTTTACAGATTCATCCCTGTTGCCATATTACATCCCATGTTCTGCTGTATAATTCTCTATGATGTGCATCTACCACATTTCACTATCAATTCTCCCAATAACAGACACTCCCACTGTCTCCAAATAATACCATGAAATTTATTTTCTTTATTCATTATGATCTCAGAGATTTCAGTATTTCTTTAGTTTCTTTTCATCATCAAGTTATTTCATACATGAGAGAAAATAATATCCAAACAGTCAAACAATATCCAAACCATATCTAAAAATCTTCTTGCATAGACTAGATCCTCAAATTTTCTCACGTAGACTCTATGATAAATATAGAATTGATGCAATTATTTTCAAAAAAGGATTATTTAGGGCTTCCCTGGTAGCGCAGTGGTTGAGAGTCCGCCTGCCGATGCAGGGGACGCGGGTTCGTGCCCCGGTCCGGGAGGATCCCACATGCCGCGGAGCGGCTGGGCCCGTGAGCCGTGGCCGCTGGGCCCGCGCGTCCGGAGCCTGTGCTCCGCAACGGGAGAGACCGCAGCAGTGAGAGGCCCGCGTACCGCAAAAAAAAAAAAAAAAAGAAAGAAAAAAAGGATTATTTAATAAAGCATTATGACTTCTGGTTTGTTTTCAATAACATTTCTTTCCTTTCTCCCTCCCTCTCTTGCTTTCCTCCTTGCTTCTTTCATTTCATCACTCAAAAAAATATTATTGAAGGTCTTTGCCTGTAGTAGTCATTGTTCAAGCCAAGGATATAAACAAAGAAGGACCCGACCCTGTAGTAGCTGACAATCTGGTGTAGTGTGTGTTGGGGGAGAAGGAAACATGGGAACATACATACAGACATACAGGAAAGAGTTGTTTAAAAACAGGCAAGGGAGTGCAGCCAGCTGTGCCCTGGTGAGATAGGGAAGGTTCTCCAGAAGAGATAAAGATTTGAACTAGTTGTTGAAGGATTAATAGAAGGGGAGAGGGACTTCCCTGGTGGCGCAGTGGTTAAGAATCTGCCTGCCAATGCAGGAGACACCGGTTCAAGTCCTGGTCCAGGAAGATCCCACATGCCATGGAGCAACTAAGCCCGAGTGCCACAACTACTGAGCCTGCGCTCTAGAGCTCACAAGCCACAACTACTGAAGCCCGCATGCTGCAACTACTGAAGCCTGCATGCCTAGAGCCCGAGCTCCACAATGAAGAGTAGCCCCTGCTTGCCGCAACTAGAGAAAGCCCGCGCGCAGCAACGAAGACCCAACGCAGCCAAGAAAAAGAAAAAGAAAAAAAAAAGGGGAGAACAGAGGGCATAAAAACACTTGTCATGTTGAAGGGCTGGTGAGTAGTTCAAAAATTATAAAATTTGGGGTCCATGAAAGTGGGTAGTGGGAAGTATGGCTAGAAAAATAGGATGGATTCTGATTGGGATGGGTTTTGCAAGTCTTATTTTGTCATGTAGACATCAAAGAGCCATTGAAGGTTTTATAACAAAGTAGAGTTTATTAGACTTGTATTTTAGAACCATAACTTTGGCATATAGGTCAGAGAGGAATGAGATTGGTAATAGGGAGACCAATTGCAAGTCTATTACAAATAGTTCACATAAGAAATATTGAACATAGGAATGGCTTGTTTTCTCCCTAAGTCGTCTATGTGTGAGAAACAAGGAAAAAAAGTAAAATCTGGGAAAGTAGAACTTTATTTGGCATGTAAGTTAGAAAAGAAAAAAAAACAACACAGCCATCAAAGAGCCACATAAGGGATCCTTGCAGTGAAGGAACTGTATCCTGCCTGACATGATGATACAGAAACTGACACGTGATAACATTGTAGAGAACTAAACACACAAACACACAAGAGGATTGAAGTAAGGGGAAATCTGAATAAGATTGTGGATTGTTGTCATCATTGTGGTAAACTGGGTAAAGTTTATGTGGATCTCTGCGTTATTTTATACAATCGTGTGTGAATCTACAATCATTTTAATAAAAATTTCAACTCAAAATGATAGCAAAATTAAGATATTTTCAAACCAAATATATATATTTTTATATATATATATATATATATATATATATATATATATATATAAATCTCCTTTTGGATGTAGAGGAAGAGATTTAAGGCAACTTTTCCACAATTCCTCACTGGAATTTTGATTGATTTTATGTTGCAGTCATATAATAATTTGGAAAAAAAATGGAAAAAAGAAAACCAACCAGATTCAAAACTAAGATAAGGTATTTAAATGTGTAGTTTTTTAGATGATAATTATGATTGGTTCCATATTTTACATATTGATTAATTGTGAGGGGAGAAAATAAACATTTATTTACTTACTTACTTTAAATACTTATTTACTTAAATGCAATCACTGCTCTGGGGGCTTACATATATTTTTCCATTTCATGCTGCTGAAAAGGCAAATTTTATTAGAATTATTAATGCACTTTTCAGACGGGGAAGCCTAAGTGTCAGAATGTGTAAGTACTTTTGCAAGGTCACAGTGTTAGGACTAAGCTAAGCCTGTCTGACTTTCAAGCCTATGTACCATGTAAGGTACATGTAAGGACAGTTTTCTTTCCTACCATGTAAGGACAGTTACAGACACAAGCATATTTAAGACAGCATCTCTGTCCCTGACTTCTCTGGTTGAGCTCTACAGTGTCTGTACCCAATACTAAGAAATGTGGAATATAGTACTTTTGTGGTTATCAGTGTGGATTATTTCAGCTCAGGAAAATATGTTTTCAAATTTGTGACAAGATAGCTTTGATAAAATATTTCGCAAAAAATAGAGTCAGATATAATTAGACTTCAGGGCAGTCCCTTCAACCTTTAAACAAAACAAAAACAAAAACAAAACCTCAGTAAGAGGGTTATAACATTTATTATGGAGTGTTTACTATCTGTCAGGTGCCAGGTTAAGCAACTTACGTGCTGTTTAACATCGCACAATGAAATAGGGATGAAACTTGGGCTATTAGACTTCAAGGCCACACTGCTAAACCACTGGGCTATAATGCTGTAAGCATCTACCAGATGAAATTAATGGGGAATGAAGAAAAACGGAACTCTAACGAAAAGTTTAGCATGATCCACGATCAGTGACCAGAGCCACCATTATTGTAAATTAATTACATGAGTTAACTACATTGTGTGATTTGGGGGCCTAAGGGGGTCTAAGCCATGAGAAAATCTCAATGCTATGCTCAGATTGGTCACCTTCTACCCCTTTATGTGATTTTATTTTCTCCACAGCTCTTTCACTTACTAATACCTAAGATTATTTCATTACTTGTCTATCACTTGCCCCACATCACCAGAACACAAGTTCAATAAAATTAAGAACCATGTCTTTCTTGTTCAATGCTGTATTTCCAGTGTGTCAAGTTGTTCCTGACATATAAATATTTGTTGAATTAATGCATAAATGATTGCCCTTCCTGGGTCTTAAATGGTAGAGGTTTAGATTTACAAACTGTGGTTCAAAAGATCACATTAAAAGGCATGCCTTATTAGCAATTTATTCGTGTTTCATTCCTTAAATTGGCTAGGATAATTGAAAGAAAGGGAGGAGGAAGCCGGAGGAAGGAGCTGGAGTAAAGGAAAGAGAGAATATAAACTGGTAACGATAAAGCCTTTAAATATGGCAGTGGGGGTTGAAGAAATTAGGAGCCTCGGATCAGTGCCTGAAATTGGTGGGGCACCCTGGAGTGGGATGGAAACCATCATGAATGCTAACTTCTCAATTTGGTCTCAGATGTTCAAACCACCAACGTGTATGGAAAGGAGGTGAAAGTTATTTACCTTTGATTAGACTGCGGTGCTCTTGAGGACTCCATTGAAATTAGTGCCAAGTGTACTGACATTTTGGGCACTGGTCTACCTAGTTTGTGTATTGTAGATTCTTCAGGAGGAGCCATTATTTTTTTTTAATTTTTAATTTTTTGCAGTACGCGGGCCTCTTACTGTTGTGGCCTCTCCCGTTGCGGAGCACAGGCTCCGGACGCGCAGGTTCAGCGGCCATGGCTCACGGGCCCAGCCGCTCCGCGGCATGTGGGATCCTCCCAGACCGGGGCATGAACCCGTGTCCCCTGCATCGGCAGGCAGACTCTCAACCACTGCGCCACCAGGGAAGCCCAAGGAGTCATTATTGATGTGATTATAATCCTTATTAGCCTTACATCATTGTCAAGTAGGATGTATATGAAGACAGAAAGTTGAGAAAAACAAAATAATCACATAAGAAAACCCAAAATGAATGGATAAACTCAGTAGCACAGAGTGGAAAAGGCAACTAATTTCAATGAGGTTGGGGAGTGCCGAGGGAAAAAACCATATCCTCTAAAATGGATTAGGGGTTGCTGCTAAACATGAGAATTACAAGAGATGACTCTAAGCAGTTAGAAGTTTCAAGGAATACAAGAGAGAATAGTTCTCAAACTTTTTAATCTCAGGACCCCTTTACATTCTTAAAAATTGAGGACTCCAAGAACTTTTATGTGTATTATAGATACCTATATTATCATATTTGAAATTAAAATTAAGAAATTTTAAGAGTAGTTATTCGTTATTTCATTTTAAACATTCGTTATTTCATTTCATTTTAACAGAAAAGAATCTTTCATATGAAACGTAACTACTTTTCAAAACAAAAAAAATTGAGTAGGTGGCATCGTTTCATGTTTTTGCAAATCTCTTTAACATCTGGTTGAACAGCAGATGACTGGATTCTAATATTTGCTTCTGTTTCCAGTGTTTCCATATCACATGTCATGTAGCCTCTGTAAAACTCCACTCTACACTTATGAGAGAATGAGAGTGCCAAGGCAAATAACATTTTAGTATTATTATGGAAATACTTTTGACTTTCCCTTTTAAAGAGTCTGGGGACCCTCAGACCACACTTCGAGAACCACTGTTTTAAGAGTTAATATTAGTCAATCCAGCTTCAACTGAAAAATAGCCATGAGGTTTCACAGGCCCTGAGGCTTTACATGGGATTTACTTTTTCAAAAAGATCAAACAACACTGTCCTCATTATAAAGCATCCAGACAATACACAAACATGCTATTTTCATCCATCGAAAGTCCTAAAGGATCGCAAGTCTGGTAGAAGGATGGAGAGGTAGTAATGAAGAGCATCCCCGGAAGCCACGGATACCCCTGAGTTAGGAGAAGCAAAACCAGCAGAAGACGCCGCCGAAGTGGTTAGAAGGAAAGAACTGTTGTTCTGAGGGGGAAAAATGGGCGGGGAGAGAAAATGGTTACCGGGGACCGGAGAGTTGCAGGAATTAGGCCGTGACAGCGTCGGGAACTAAGGAGCGCTCGCCGTTAGGATGCGGCAAGCCGGGACCCGGTGGCTGGCCCCCTGCCCTCACCCTTCCCAGTACCACGCAAGGGGGACGAGGTGAGCGGGGGGCGAGGCTGGCGGGTCTGGGCCCTTCCCGGGAACGGAAGGGGTTGCGAGTTCCTTTCCAGCGAAGCGGGAAGAAAAGAGATGGCTGGAGGCGTAGTAAGGGGCGGAGGCGGGAACCCGAGGAACCCAAGCTTGGCGCGGGAGGTTTGGAGGTCGCGGGGGGGAAAGAAGGACGGTTCTGTTGCTAGGCAACCCGTCCTGGACCCGCCTCCCGCTCGCGTTGCTAGGAGACGGCGAGGCCAGGGGGAGGGCGGTGGCGGGGGCCCTACGTGCTGACGCTAATTGTATATGAGCGCGAGCGGCGGGCTCTCGGGTCTTTTTTAGCGCCATCTGCTCGCCGCGCCGCCTTCTGCTCCTCCCGCCGCCGCCCTGAGTCACTGCCTGCGCAGCTCCGGCCGCCTGGCTCCCCGTGCTACCCACCGGTAACGGACGGGAACTCGAAGGGGAAGGGGGGACGTAGAGGCGGCCTGCGCGGAGGGAAGGGGTGAAGGGACGGGGAACCGCGAGCGGGGGCTGCTGGCCGCCCGGGCCTCCGGGGCCGTCCTGTGAGGCCAGAGCCCGAGCCGTTTGCGGAGTCTCGACCCCGCAGTCGGAGAGGGCCCTTGGGATCGGCCGGCGCTTCTCTGGGGAACCGATCAGGACACGCGGGGGGGTCGGTGCGGCCCGCGTGCTAGTCTGCACCGAGCTTTTGAGCTCCACCAGCTTCTCAGCGCGGACGGGAGCGAGGCCGCGGCGACGCCCGGGCGCCCGGAGGAGGCGGCGGCTGCGCCACTAGGGACCGGCAGGCGCCTGGGGTGCGGCCCGGGCCCAGGTCTGTAGCCCACCGCCGCCTCGACGCCCCCGCTCACTCAAAAATAATACTCGGAGGGAGGCCGCTGGGGGATGGAAAGAACCGCGGAGGCTGCGAATTCCGATGGGAGGGAGGGGCTGTGAGGGGACGAGGCCCCTGGGCGGGGAGGGGGCGGGGAGGCAGCGAGGCTCCTGGGCTCCCCGCCCACTGTAGGCGGCGATGGGTCTGGGAGGGGAAACCCCCGGCGGCTTCCCTCCGCACGTGGTCGCCGGCGGGGCCTGATTGGAGACCCCTGTCTGGTTGTCCCTACTTTACTGGAAGTTGTGGAGATGGTGGGACGTGAAAATGAATAGTGAGCCAATAAGTCCAGCCCTTGGGTTTCCAACTCTTCCCTGCTTCTCTTTGGTCTTAGTCTTTTTATTGGTACCGGAGGAAAGTGTGAACGTTAGGTGCTGAATGATGAAGCAGGACCTCCACTGCTAGGATTTTAAAGAATTAACACGTGTAAAGCGCTTACGTTAGCTGTTATTAACAAGAGATTCTTTTGGGTGTCTCAAGTACAAATTAGAATTAGGATGGGTATCTTGACCAGGGTTTTTTATTTGGGGAGAATTGATCCTAATCAGTCTAAGCCTGAACAGTTCTAAGGTGGAAGTAAAGGATTTGGCCTGCAATGTCTTTAATTTTTCTAGGACTTCTGTTGCTTTCTTACAAATTAGTTCCTTTGTTCACGTTCCCAGTCTAAGATAGTTAACCAGTTGTTTTGTTTTTAAGGTGAGTGGGGTTATGGTGGAGGAGGTATTACGGGGTGGAATGCGGCGTCAATGTAAACGTACTGAGCGAAGTGTGTAGTCTGCTGCCTTGTCAGTGCGCCCGCTTTGCCCTCAAAAAAAGAGGCAGGGCAGGGAGACGGGTAATGAGGTCCTTTAGGGGAGGGCTGGGTTTTCCGAGTACAAGAACCGGGCACATGATGTCCTCAAGGAGCCCCAATTTTATTCTCTCACTGTCTGATTATACTGTAAGGACTGCGCTTTAAAAGCTCACAACTTCAAACTGCTTGCCTGATTTCAGGAGAGCTGAGCTGGAAAACGAAATTTGCCAGTTTTGAAAATACGTAGCATCAAAATACCTTTGCAGAATAGTATTTAGTTCCTATTTTCTTGTCGGCTTTAATTAATCCTACTTCTATACGTACTTAGTAATACACCTTTGGCTAAGGGAAAAACCTTATATTTAGAAAAACTTATTTAAAGCTGACCGTTGGTAAATGAGGTTTACAGTGATCTTCTGGGGCTAAATCTCATGCTTCTTTCTAAGTTTTCTGAGTTCAAATTAACGGCACAAATCTAAAATGTGCCATTTACTTTTTAAGAAGACTGGTCCTTTTATATCACTCTGAAAACTTTGATAAAATGTATATGTTGCAAAGTACCTATTTTTGATATAGGACCTATTGACAGGGAAAATTACTAAGCTAATACTAAATGTGACACCCTTGTACTCTAGAGATTAAAAAAAAAAAACACACCCAACACTTGTACCAGAACTAATTTAATCCAGGTGCTATTTCTTTTATTACTTACTCAACTTGCCCATATTGCCTCGAGATGACTGATTCTAAACTCCCCAAAATGTATTCATACAGCATCCTTTTGCAGGAAAAGGGGCTAAAAAAGGTAGAATCTGATTGACTTAAAGGTATGAAGATGTCAACATACTGCTTTGCTTACTTTATTTTCTGCTTGATTGTAAATTTGAAATATTAATGAAAGGGGATGAACCCTGATCAATTTAGAAAACTAATGAACAATCTATTCATATTCTCAAGTCTAATCAAACCTGTAATTACTTGTGTTCTTAGTTGATTCTTTGAGTAAATATTTTAACTCCTGTTTGGACATACACCTTATTTCATGAGCCAAACAGGCAAATTGGTTGTCTAGATATAAAGTGTTGAGTTGTGATGAGTGCCCTGAAGAAAAAGAAAGTGGGGGAAGTGGGAGATAGTGTAGTATCTATAACCTTCTTTACATGAAGGAATTTGTTAAAACGGCAACATTAAGACCCATTTCATACTAATTTCATCTGAGTAAGTTCTCTCCCTGTTGGGCAGAGTAGGGGTTAGAAGGTGAGCACGGTTGCTTTCACTCATCCTTGTAAGTAAGTTGCTTAGTACTCTGACTGCAGCCCACTAGATCACATTACTGGGCTTGCCATGGAAAGTGGCCTCTACACTTCTGGTTACCAACTGTGCCTTTTACTGCTACATAGTTTGATGTATTTTTACTTGCTCAGAAGTTTTGTACATTGTGATTTTTTTTGGGAAAGGAGGCTATAATTTTGAAGAGTTTATTAATTTGAATTATTTTCTCAGGTAAAGAGGGTACATAAGAAGAGCACAACAGGCAGAAAATATTCTTGCATGATTATTCAGGCAATGTTTTACTCTGTGTGTATATTAACACATTTAATGCTCCTGGAGATAGCTGGTATCAACATTTTGATGAGGAAACTGAGGTACAGAGCAGTTAAAGAACTTATCCAAGGTTACATAATTGAACAATGATGATTTATAATAAGGATTTTATATTGGTTTAAAGGGAGTTCCCTTGACTTAAATTTACACTGTATACATCTGCTGGGAATTTAAAAGCACCCTGCTTGGGTTCCAATGGGCTTCAAGGGAAAGTTCAAGCACTTACAATCCTGAAGATTTCTTCCAACATATGTCTGATATGTGAATAAATTGTTTTAGTTTGTTATTGCTGAGTGAATTTTCAAGAAATATCAGTATGTTTCTCTGCTGTTGGGTCAGATGATCCCTTGAACAGAAGACAGTGTTCTCAAATAGGAGTTCATTTGGCTTGGGAGTGTAATACAAAAGTCACTTCTAGGTTGACTTTTGATATCCCTGAAGTGAAAAAAGCATAAAGAATGAGATGTGTTGTGCTGGAATCAAGTAAAGTACTGAGCCCCTGGACCACCGAAATTGTTAATAGAACAGCAATGTCCAAAATACAGATTTGTTTAAAATGCATTTGGAATGAGATATGAGGTCTGAAGTAAAGGGAAATGTTTTCCTTGGGATGTTACTGGCTCCCTTGGACTCTTTTGCTTTAAAACATTTGTAGTTCTTTTTTTTTTTAATTCTTTAAAAATTTTTATTTTTTAATTCTTATTTTCTTACTTTTATATTTTTGGCTGTGCCGCATGGCTTGTGGGATCTTAGTTCCCCAATCAGGGATCGAACCCACACCCCGGGCAGTAAAAGTGCGGAGTCGTAACCAACCACTGGACCGCCAGGGAATTCCTAAAACATTTGTAGTTTTTAATGATTGGCTGTTTCACCATGAAGTAGTCATTTTCTGTAAAGGAATATTACTATAGGTTACTGTATAATCTATGTAGCAGTAGGCTGATAGGGGAGGCCCCTTGGCTTTTGGAATAGTGGAATTGGCATGGGTATTGGAAGTCAGATTTTAATTCCTAGTTTTTTCACTTGTGTGTTGCTGAGCAAGTTGCTTACTAATCTGCAAATAAGAGGAAAGCATGTAATAATTTTCTACAGAGTAAGCTCCATGAATATTAGCTTTCTTTCCTTCTCATTGAAAGTAAGGAGAACAGAATCAGGTACACTGAAATGGTAGGTCATTTGATGTCTGGACATCTAGCTATTATAAGACCACAGAATAATCAAATGATGGTCTGATTGAATCACTTGTTTCCCCCTCTTTCTCCAATGGAAGATTTTCTTCATGTTCAAGTTCTTGGGTTAAGATTTGCCTTCAGTCATGTTATGAGCTGTCTTTCCATTGAGATCTTCTGTAACATATATTGTTTGGGTAGTGGGTTGAACCTTTTGTCGTAAACTTTAACCTCTTTAAACTTTAAAACAGTGATACCACCTTTTGGTTAAGGATTGTATTCTACTTTGAAGCTTTTTGTATTCTTACGTTGTAGATGTGTTTCTTGTAAGTGGGATGCAGTTGGATTTTGTTAAATCTAGTCTGACAGTTTTAAAAGGGAGCCTTTAGTTGATTTATGTAATCACTATGATTAGGTTTAAATCTGATTTTTGTGTGTGTGTACTTTTTATTTGTCCAAAACCTGTTTTTCTTTTAGGTTGATGTAAAAATAGGTATAATTTACTTGGTGTTCCTTGTACTTCGGAAGCTACATGTTCTCTTTCTGAAATTTTGGAGTCACCTTAGAAATTATAACATGCTTACTTAACATTAGAATAATCCATTTCCTCCCCCCCCTTATTCTCACCACTGACAGTGTTATGGTAGTTTAAATTTAACACTACACAGTGGTGATATTATGTCTTTTAAAATATTTGTTTAGGTATACGCTGATAGCCTTATTTCCTCTTATTTCTTCTTGTATCTTTAGATCTCGTGTTTGGGATCACTTGCCTTCTGCCTGAAGAATATACTTAATAGCATTTATTAATGAGAGTGCTGGAGATATTTTTGCCTGATATTTGTTTCACCTGCGTTCTTTTTTTAATTGAAGGAAACTTTTTACTTCTTATTTTTAAATTTATTTATTTTTGGCTGTGTTGGGTCTTCGTTGCTGCGCGCAGGCTTTCTCTAGTTGCGGCAAGCGGGGCTACTCTTCATTGTGGTGTGTGAGCTTCTCATTGCAGTGGCTTCTCTTGTTACGGAGCTTGGGCTCTAGGTGTGTGGGCTTCAGTAGTTGTGGCACATGGGCTCAGTAGTTGTGGCTTGTGGGCTCTAGAGCACAGGTTCAGTAATTTTGGCACACGGTCTTAGTTGCTTCTCAGCATGTGGGATCTTCCCGGATCAGGGCTTGAACCCGTGTCTCCTGAAATGGCAGGCGGATTCTGAACCACTGTGCCACCAGGGAAGTCCCTCACCTTCATTCTTAAAGGATGTTTTGGTTGGGTGTAATATTCTAAGATCCGTAGTTATTTTCAGCACATTGAGCACACAGTACGTTCTGTTGTCTTTTGGTGTCTATTGAAGAGAAAACAGTAGTCAGTCTTTTGTGCCTTTGAAGTTAATCTAAGTCTTTTCTCTGTGTGCTTTTTGAGGTGACTTCTGTCCCTATTGTCTTACATTTTCACTCATATATCTAAGTGTGGGTTTTTTATTTATTCTGATTGGAATTTGTAGGGCTTGTCTTTCATTACTTCTGGAAAATTCTTAGCTATTTATTTCTTCAAATATTCTGCCCATTCTGTCCTCTACTCCTAGAACTTGTATTAAATCTTTTTTAGACATTATTGTGTCCTAAAATGCTTTTTCAGTATTTTTTATCCTCTAGTCTCTGCCATACTTTGGAAGATTTCGTCTAAGCTCACTTCCAGCTCACTTAATTCTCTCTCCATCTGTGTTTGGTTTACTGTTAAACCTGCCCATTTAGTTTGATTTCTGTTATTTTTATTTCTAGAAGTTCTGTTTAGTTCTTTGCCAGATTTGCTCTATCACCTTTATTTAGTAAATGACTGTTTCTTGTAGGTACTGCTACAGACACTGTATTTTCAAACTTAATAAGCATGATTGTTTTTTCTGTGTGGTCTTTTTGACAATATTTAAGTCCATTCATAGGATGGGCTTCTGTTGTATTCTTTTCTGTTGCCCCTATTGTTCTCGAAAATTACTTTATGAATTATTTAAGGTCTAGGATGAAGGCACCTTTCATTTACATTTGGATACGCAGGTGCCTAGGAATGCTGAGATGGCTTTAAGCTCATAGCTTAAGGTTTTGGGTGCAGTGCAGATGAGGTGAATTTGGGCTTTTGAACAGGAGGACTTGTGTATTATCTCTGAGAATATAGCACTTTGAGGTTCCTGCTTAATTTGGGAGGTTTGCTATAAAGATTTCCTACCTTGAATAAGTCCAGGGCTTTTGGTTTCACCAGACAGTAGTTCAAATTTGATTGGCAGTTGCCCTCAGGGCAAAAGCAGCTTCCTTCTACTTATCCTTTTGCTTCCTGTTTTGCCTTCAGTTTTGTGTTAGTAATTTCTTACTATCTTATTAACATTTTCCCATGCTTTTAAGATTTTAACACATATTTTATTCTGTACTTTTAATTAGTTTTCATTGGTAGAGTTGGTCTGAATAATCTAACTTGTCACTACCAGGAGTGGAAATTCTTCAGAACTCTTAGAAAGCAATTTCATGTCTGATAAATAAAATTCTCATTGATTTTACTTAATGTTGTTGACTGCAATAAAAAAAAAATCAATGCAGGTGTTAACCTAAACTTGTGTTTTTCAGTGTGATCTGAATGTCTGAGGGCCACCTGCCTCAGAAGCTGGGTTTCTTATTTCAAATGCAGATTTTTGCGTCCACTCCTTGGTTTTGAATCTGGGTATGGGAATAGCTCCTTTATTTTTAGTTTTTTGATTTATTTGTAATTCTAGATTTACAGAAAAGTTGTAGTTCAGAGTTCCCGTATGCCCGTTACCCAGTTTCCCCTAATGTTAACATCTTATACTGCCATGGTGCATTTACTGGTCAGTCTGCATTTGTCAAAACTGAAAGAAGCTGTTTTTAGGCATCATTCTAGCTAATTATTTTGCAGGAACACTGACCCCATGTAAAGGGTAATTCAAAATGGACAGAATGAAAAACATTGTGTGTGTTTATTGAGTGTTAACTAGGTGTCAAACACGAATCTTTTACATGAATTTGCTTCTTAATAAGAGAAATCCAATGAGGGAAAAATTTTCTCCTGCTTTTTGAAGATGATGAAATAAGGCCAGAAGTTGTTTGCCTGAGCTAGATTGCTACAAAGCTGTTGTCAACCCAAATGATCTGACTGCAAAATTTGGCATACTTTTTTTTAAAACACAAAAGTGTATACAACCAAGAAACCTAATTTAGCCAGAATGCGCAGATTGGAGAAGGCATCTCTGAAGAAGTGAATGCCATCTTGTTGTATCTTGAATCCTCTGTAATAAAGAATCAAAAGAATTTCATTATAAGAGTTTGAATTCTAAATGTAATGCCACAAGGTGGACACTGAGGGTAGAAGTGTAACCATTTTTCTGTGAACATGTTAAAATGATATAAAAATTTGAATTTAGAAGTTTTGGGTGTTTTTTGTTTCATACTTTTGATAATTGCTGGATTTACTACACTGTATATTCAACCCGGCAAATTCTAAAATGTTATTAAATAAGTATCTGTATAGGAAAACCGAATAATGCAGAATGAAACGTAAGTTCTCATTTACTTCCAATCTTTTCTCTCTTATAGGTAGCTCCTGTTAGGTTTCTGGTGTATCTTTCCAGAAATGTCTTATTCACAAGAAAGTATGTACATGTATGAGTATGCACATTCATATATATCCAGATTGGATTTTGCCATACATCCTTTACCCCTGCTTTGGTGCTCTTTCCATATCAACTCAGATCTGCTTCATTTTTTTATTGCACAGCATTCCATTGTATGCACATTAATACTAAGGTTTTTTTTGTATACTGCTTTGTATACTTTCTATACTCCTCTGAAGGATATGATGCAGTGATTGGAAAAAGCAGATATAATACCTGTAATCATGAATTTTATGGCCTGGTCAGTTGTGGGGAGACAGACATTAGTCAAATAATCACAATAATTTATAATTACAAACTTGAGACATTGTATGATGGAAAGAAATGGAGCTTTATAGGAGTGTGTACAACCCAGAAATCTTACTTAGCCAGGATGTACAAGTTGGAGAAGGCATCTCTGAAGAAGTAAATGCCAGCCTGTCCTGTCTTGAAGAAGTAAATCTTTGAGCTGAGAGCCAAAGAATGTGTAGGACTGGGAAGAACCTATTAGGTGAGCATGAAACATTTACAGACCCTGAGACCCTTTAATTTTTTTCAAGGTAGGTTCTCATAAGCGAATAACCAAGGCTGGAGATGGACATATTTAAGGCTTTTGTTATTCCCATGGCCAAAGTGCTCTCCAGAAAGATAATGGTTTAAAGGAACACTAGCCATATTTAAGAATGCATATTCACCATAATTTTCCCTGCATTAAAAGAAAATCCTTACTCTGATTTCGTAGACAAGTTTGAATCCCGCTTGTGTTTCTTTGACTGATTGAATATTTTTCTTATTTTTGAATTAGTATCTTCATAATTTTTTGATAAATGTTTTGTTAATGCTAGCTAATTAACCAGCATCACTAGAGAAATTTATCAATGCTGTTAGAAATTATTTACAGCAAACAGAAAGTGTATAAAATAGAGTAGGATACATTAGGAAGAAATATTTCTAAATTGTCTAAAGGGTGGATGTTGGATCAGCAATACTATTCCAAATGAAAGCACTTCACTGCTAAAATCAGTAACTCTTAATTCTTTAAGTGAAAAGCATATTAAGCATGTTGGTACGAGGAATCACATCTTGTAGCATCTTGTGAGTTAAACTAAGGTTTTAATTTTTAAAAGATTAAAAATTGATTTTAATGTGGGATTCTAACCTTAATTTTTTAAAAAGTAATCTGTGCATTACCTATGGCATTCAGCCATTTTTCTGGCTCAGTGTAACACATTTTGTCTTAGTTTTGGCTTTCCTTTTTTTTTTAATTTTATTTTTTGTACAGCAGGTTTTTATTATCTATTTTATAAGGTTTTGGTTTTCTAAAAGCAGTATTCTCTAAATTAATACTAATCTTATAGTACAAAAGAACTTAGGACATGCTCTGATCAGTCCTAACAGTATTCAGGTCTGACAACCAAGAACATTATGGACAGTGTGCCAGCATATCCGGGGTAGGCTGGGAGTGTGGTGGTATTCAGTGATGTGACATGAGGTACATTCGCGGAGATGAGGAAGGTTTACTTGACATAGATTGGGACCAGAGCTTTTTATAACTGCCATTAAATAGTTTAAAGGGCTGACATTTGATAACAAGAATTATTAAACTAAAAAAAAAAAAAAGATCTCCAGGGGGAGCATAATGAGTACAGTACAGCATGTGGCAGATTTTAACTTTTTAACATGAATTTGATAAAAATTAATACTGTAAAAATCAAGTGGGTTTGAGAGAGGTAAAACAGTTGTCCACACAAAGACTTTTATACACAAATGCTCATAGCAGCTCTATTTATAATAGCCCCCTGCCAAAAGAAAACCCAGATGTCCATCAGCAGCTGAATATTTAAACGTACAATAGAATATATGTTTTCTATGGAATACCATTATACAATAAAAAGTAATGAATATTTGATAAATACTACAACATAGATGAATCTCAGAATAATTTTTCTGAATGAAAGAAGCCGGACTGGGGGGAAAAAAGTACATACTGTATGATGGCATTTCTATAAAATTCTAGAAAGTATGAACTAGAGTGACAGCAGAGCAACAGTTGCCTGGGGTGGGAAGCAGGAAGGGGAGAAGGGAAGTGTTCTAACAGGGCAGGGGAAAAACTTTGAGAGTGATGGATATGTTCATTATTTTGACTTTGATGATGGTTTCACGGGTGTATATATATGTGAAAACTTGTCAAAGTAAAAAAAAAATCAACTGGGTTTGATCTGTGAGGTACTAAGCAGCCCAGAAATTTAAGCAAAAATTGACCATTCATGGTTGTTAAAGGAATTTGAATAAAGACTCTTTGTATTGTTCCTTTCCTGTGATTCTAGCATACATTAGATTTTCACCAACAGTGCTATTGTAAAAACCCTTGCCCAATAGATTCTGAATGCCAAGTAGTAACTTGTAAGCAGCATCCTCTGAAAAATTACTTCAGTGACTAGTGTCTGTGTTCCGTGTTTTTTCTTGAAATAGTTTTAACGTGATATTCATTTAAAGGTTTTGGTTTCAAATGTTTTTATTGGTTATAAATAAGTCGTATGCTCTTTCTTTTTAACATTGATGTTTCTCTCCATAGATATTTGGCGTTCATACAACATGGCAGACATCGACAAGTAAGTGGCAGATAGTTGGTTCCTTTTTCAGATTTGGCATCACTTTGTACCGTGTGATGTAGTTAACAGCAGTACAAATTATGTACTATGAAAATGTATGGTAATGACATGCTTTAGTGCCTGCTATTTTAAAAGTTGGGTACAATGTATTCAAGACAAAATATAGTATACATAATCACTGTCATAAATATAGTAAACCGTTTGTCAGTATTTATTCTTAGGGAAGTGCTGAGCACAATAATGAGTCATAAATATTTGGAGAATTCATTTTTACCATTTCTCAAAGATTTTACTACTTGCGTTGTAAAGTATCGTACATATAAGATAAAAAGTGTGTGAAGCTTATGTGTAGAATTTAAAGAATAACAGTACACTTGTGTACAAGTTTTTAAAAATGGATCATTACTTTTAGAAGCCCTGTGTGCCCCTTCTCAATTGCATCCTCCTTTTCTCTCCAGAGGTGTCAGTACTATCTTGCCTTTTGTCTAATTCGCTTCTTTGTTTTTCTTTAGAGTTTTACAACCTACAAATTCTTAATCAGTGTTTACTTTTGAAAATCTGAATAGCAGTTACAAACTTAGCTGTGTAAAGAAAAAAGCAGTGTTAGTTGAAGGGTCCAAGGTAGGAAAATAAAAAGTAAAGGAGTATCTGGGTCATGGACTGGCTTCAGCTTTCCTGAGTCTTTACAAGGGCTTATTTTGGAGAAGTCATTGGGCAAGGTCATACATCCTGGAAACATAGGTTTATTGAAGTTGGCATCTGTCAGGGTTCTAGTGTGGATGGGTGTCTTGCAGAAGTATGGTGAAGGAGAATGAGGTGACCTGCACTGTTTGTTGCTGTTTGTAATTTCACAATAGTCTGCCAACTCAGGAATAGGTAAAACAGAACATTTCAGGATGAAGGGGTTATGATGTGATTATCCACAGCTGTTGTAGGCAGCAGAACATGGAGGTGGGAGGGCAGGAAACTTATATCATAAGGGCAACACATTCAAGTACTTACACGAATTTGGCCAATCCTCCCATGTATACTGTCTTCAGCATAAAAAGAAGAGTGGCAGCAGACATTTTAGTGATAATGGCTGTCAAAGTGATTGTCTCCTGAATCACACTGCTCCAGTGTGGATTGCTTGACCTTGGTTGCCAATTGTCATTGTGGATTTATTTTATCTTCCTGGGGTTTCCTTTTGTCTCTCCTCTCTTGGGTGCTGTTTGCTATATCCCATGTTTTCTTTTTTTGGTTCTTTGGTTTAGTACCTTGGAAGAGTACAAGGGAAGTAAATTCTTTTGAGATGGCATGACTGAAGATGACTATTTTACCCTTCTGCTTGATATTTGGGGTGTAGAATTGTAATTTAGGAATCACTTTTCTTTAGAATTTTGAAGGCATTGCTCCATTGTCACCTTGCTTCTAGTGTTGCTGTGTTGAAGTTCAAAATCATCATAATTCTTGATCATTTGTATGTAACACTTTTTAAAAAACGTAGACATGTGTGTCTATTTCTGGAAGCTACTCTGGCTTTGGAGTTCAGAAATTTTTACATTGTTAGGTCTTTTTTTTTTTAATCTCTTGTTAGGCATTCAGTGGTGGACTCTCAGTCTGGCAACTTGATAGCTGTCAGTTCTAGGGAATATTCTTGACTTATTTTGTTGATTGTCTTGTTCCCATTTTCTATTTCTGGAGCTTCTGTTATATGTTGGACTGGTTCTTGTGATTACCTTTTGTCCTAGTTTCCATCTTTGTCTCTTTGCTCTTCTTTCTGGGCAAAGCTGAAGAAACTTTATCTTTTAACTCTTGTATTGAGTTTCTAAATTTCTGTTTTAGTTTTCAAGCGTTCCTTTGCTCTCTGTTCCTATTTTTATAGCATCTTGTTCTTACTTCACTGATTGTAATATCTTTTCTCTGGATGTTCTTTCCCCTGTATAGTCTGTTTGGTCTTAAATTTTTCTTTCCTGTTTTGGTCTCCATGTAGGAGGCTTTCCTCAAATAGGAGGTAATACTTGTTTGCTCTTTAAGACTGGGTGGGGGAAATGCATAGTTGAAGGATGTTTTTTAAAACTTAATTGGCGAATTTGACTGTTGGGAGGGGGGGAGTGCTTTCAATTTAGGATTTTAATGTGGGCTCACCAGGGCAGACATTTGTTGTGAGACTCCCCACTGTCAGAATGGCATTTTTTTTGGGGCTGGTCACATACCCCAGTAAAGAGTGTTGGGGTAAAGATACGGCTTCCATACATTTGGGAACTAACTTGGGAGAAGGCAGCTGGGGAGGGGTCTCTGCATTCAGCATTCTATCAGTAGTATGTATATATCTGTGATCCTCTAGTCTGAGCTTCCAGTTCCCTTTCCAGAGAAGAAACTGTTCTGCTAGAGTGATAAAGAGGATCTAAGGATTTAACTGTTTATTAGTTTTTGCTTAGTTCTCCCTATTTTATCCACCTTCACCCCCAAGCCCTAGTTCTAGAAGTGTCCTTTTTAAGATTCTGTGTTTAGGCTCGTTCTCAGCTCTACCACTGCTGACTTAGATTTCAGTTGTCGGTGAATTTGCTGCTTTTTGTCTCCTTGTCCTTCAGTATTTGTTTAAAAACCCCTTTGTCATAATTTTAGTGGAGATTTTGGAAGGATTAAGATCAGATGAGTATGTGCAGTCTGTCATCTAACATTCATTTTGTCTTAAACTTCGATAAAAGAGTAAGTTGGTTGTGGTAGCTTGATTCTGCCCTATGCTTCCCACCCCATTATTTACTATTGGATGCCTGTGAGCTCTTAGGAGGGTAGGAGGAAGAGGAAGATCCTTGTTCTTTAAAGCAGGAGTCCGCAGACTTTTTCTTCAAAGGACCTGATCGTAAGTATTTCAGGCATTTTGGGCCATGAGTTTTCTGTTGCAGCTATTTCAGCTCTGCCGTTGTAGTGTGAAAGAAGCCAGAGACAATACATAAATTAATGTGGCTGTGTTCCAATAAAACTTTATTTACAAAAATAGGCCTGGGCTGGATTTGGCCATGTGACACAGTTTGTGGACTTCTGTTTTAAAGCTTTAAGTTTTAGATGTTCAATAAATGATTGAATGAGATGGCACTGGAGGAAGAGCTGTTCCATGTTGTCTTTATGCTTAACTTTATAGTGAATAAAAGATATGCCCAAAATAATCTGTATTGTTTCTGATGGGAAGGCTGTTTTTTTTTTCCCTTTGTTGACAGAAACAGATTTTTCTAGCAGAATACAGTTGACCTTTTTTATAGTTCCTATATGAAAAATTAATTTTTCAAATGCTATTTCTAGACTAACCAAATACCATACTAAAATGTAAAATAACACAAGGAATTGTATGATGATCTGTATGTTGAGTTAGATATCCTAATTCCCCATTTTAATGCTGATTGTAATCTCATGTTCAAAAACTAGATTTTTAAGATGAAATGGGAAGAATGTTATTACTTTTTACCTTCTCTTTCAATGGTCCATCCTCCTGGCTTTACTCTAAGCATGAAGTAGACTCAGGTCTTCTTAACTTTTACTGTTCTTCCCCATCTCCCCTATGAAGTGAAGAAAAAAGGAAGGTCCAAAGATAGTAAGTACAGGCTGACGTGGTTGTTCCACAGCCACCAGGGATCCAGGATCCTTCTGTTTTTCCAGACTCCTTAATTTATTCTTAGCTGGTGAGTTCTGTTCTCTAGGATGCCTCATGGTCCAACATGGCTGCTGGAGCTCTAGCCATCATATCCCTGTTCTAGGGAGGGAGCAATATCGAAAAGGGTTCCAGCTGTTTACCATTCTATTAAGGAGGCTTTATATATATATATATAAAATTCTACATTCCTCTTTTTTTACCTTACTGCCAAAAGATGGTTATATAGCCACATCTAGCTGAAAGGTAGGCTGGGATATGTAGACTTTTTAGCTTGGTTTATTACCATCTCATATAAAATCAGAGTGCTGTTACTAGGAAGAATGAAACCAATGGATTTGGGTAGAAAGCACATACTTTCTGACATTACATCCTCTGAATCACAACCTGTCAAACCACATTTTTAAAGCTTAGAGTATAAACTTTATATTAGACCATATGCTTTTAAATGAAATTTTAAGTATTTCCAATTTGTCCTTGTTTACATATGAAGTTAGAAAACTGAATCACCCTTTGGATTTCCTACTTCATATTTTTGAAAGAGGAATATTCACCTAGAAAATGAACTGAAGTTTTCTATAATTTTTTTTTTTTTTTTTTTTGGGTAATTGGTATATTTGAACCTTGGTGTGATACTATAATATTATAGCAAAGAACAGTCTGAACTTGATCAAGATTTGGATGATGTTGAAGAAGTAGAAGAAGAAGAAACTGGTGAAGAAACAAAAATCAAAGGTATTATTTTAAATTCCTTCAGGAGCCAGTGATTGCTGGCGCGTGTCTTCTGGAGGGTAGTAGTAAATATCATTCTCTTTTTGGATACTTGTCCACTTTACTGACTAGCCAAACCTGCAGTAACAGTTTTGTGTGTAAATGTATGTTTGGGATGGGGAGGGGGGAGGGAGGGAGGGAGGAAGGGAGGGGCAGAGGGAGCTGGAGATGGAGAGGAGTGGTAGTAAGCGAGGAGGGAATGGATGTAGTGACCTAGCAGAAGTCACTGTGTGTACGCTCTACTGCTGGAGTGATGTCATAGCTTGTCAAACAGTTGCCTGTGAGATATGTCTCAATTTAGGTACGTTATAGGTGGTGGTAGGAGTTGTTTCTAGTGGTGCTTCTAAATAACACTAGCTTAGACTTATTTGAAAATGTTTAGTATTTAATATGTAGAAAATACGTAGTGTGTATGTCTGTTTTTAATCCATTCCAACCGATCAAAAAGAGACATTTATTAAATGTAGACAAAATCATTTCAAAATTTTCTTCAGCAAATTATTTTTAAAGGGGGTAATAATGGTAGTGGGGAATTATACTGCTTTAGGATATGCCCTGTAGCTTAGGAGCCAAGAATATCAACGTACCAGATGACTCAACTTCTCAATTTTTTTTTTTTTTTTTTTGCGGTACTCGGGCCTCTCACCGCTGCAGCCTCTCCCGTTGCGGAGCACAGGCTCCAGACGTGCAGGCTCAGCGGCCTTGGCTCACGGACCGAGCCACTCCGCGGCATGTGGGATCCTCCCGGACTGGGGCACGAACCCGTGTCCCCTGCATCGGCAGGCGGACCCCCAACCACTGCGCCACCAGGGAAGCCCCTCAACTTCTCATTTTTAAGACAGAATGAGGTTTATTCTGAAAAGACTGCTGAACTTCTATCTTCAGCTTTCATTGTGCAGCGTTTTTTTAAAAGATACAGAACTGTATCTTTAGTGGCCAGTATTGGTATTTCTGAAAGCATGTTGGTTATCACAGCTGTACTCATCCAATAATAAAATCAGTATTAGAAGTAAATTGATGTTTAAAAACAAATTGGGAAAATTAATCGTAATTTTTTGGTGAAGTCTGTATTGATGGAGGAAATAAGATAGCAAAATAATTTGTTTTGCATAAATCTAGGTTATTTTTAGATTTAATATAATTTTTAGATGCCATTAATAACCAAATTTTGTTTGGCTTTAGTTACAACTTTTGACTATCTCAGTTGTTAACTTTCTCTGTTCAGATACCCACAAGCACATTATACAAGCATCAACGAAACGTTCAGATTCATTTGACCATCTTTGTCCCAGGCTTGAAACTGTCACTGTATTTGCAGTTTTCTTGTATGTGTTGTTTGACTTCAAAGGGTTATCAAGGATCATAGATAGGCATCTGGATGAATCTTTGAGCTTCCCAAAACACAAGGTGGGTAAAACAAGGTAGTAGGAAAAGAAAGGATAATGTTCATAGTAGTTGTGGCAGTGGCCTTGAGAAATGGTGTACGTTAGACATCATTAGAATCTGAACTTTTCCTGTACACTGGGTTTTCCTAGAGTGAATTTTCTTTAGCTTGCTGCTCGTCTCTACTCATACCAGCGATTTATGAGCTAGTCAGGAAAGTTTCATGATTGGATTGTCCTATTCAAATAGCATGATACATTTTCATAAAATCCTTCTTTCAATGCCCTTTTTTTTTTCAAAGCGCGTCAGCTGACTGTTCAGATGATGCAAAATCCTCAGATTCTTGCAGCCCTTCAAGAAAGACTTGATGGTCTGGTAGAAACACCAACAGGATACATTGAAAGGTACAAGTTCTTCTTTTTCATAGTCCTTATTTATCTTTCTATAATCAACATTGCAGGTGTATATTTTTAAGGCCATCTGGGACTTAATGTATGTCACAATGGAAAGCTAGTGTTCATTAGTATCTAGTATAGGATTATTGGGAGTTTAAAATTTTGCTGAGTACAGGTTTAGAGTTGGTCTTTTAAAGTTTATTTTGGTTCATCTCCGTAGGGAGTATACTGATCTTAAATCATTTCTGAGATTTGTTAGAAATGCACAGAATTAAAAGAAATACAGATTTCTTATTTATTTCATTGGTGATATAAATCACTAATAATAGCCCAAATATCTTATTCTGCTTATAATTTTTTACATAACTTTATAATTCTAAGATCTCTCCACATTGCTGTCTATATGTATCTCTCGTCATTAGTTTCTAGCTTCTAAATGTTTCCTGGTACTCTGTGATGTGTGTCCACCATGCTTTATTATATGCTTTTTCCTTGATGGTCATCCAGTTTGTCTCCAAGCTTCATCAACACGAATTCAGTTGTGATGTTGTTCACGCTTGTGTATGTCCTCTTAAGGAGCTGTGTAGGAATTTCTTGGGATATGTACTTATCAGTGCAATTGTTAATTATGGGATATGTAGACCTTCAGTACTTCCAGGTGCTTTCTGCAATGCCTATATCCAGTATGTGAAGGTCGCTTTACCCTTGTGTCCTTGCCAACAATTGACATCATTCAGCTTTATAGTTTTTCTGTTTTTACCAATCTAAGAGGTGCAGGCTCATTTTGTTTTACTTGTATTTTCTGATTTCTAATGGGTTGAGCTTGCTTTCATAAATGATTGCGAGTGAGCCTTTTAGGTTGCTCATTTTGTACCCTTTTGCCCATTCACATTTTGGGGTTTACTATCTTTTTTTAAAAATTAATTTATTTTTGGCTGCGTTGGGTCTTTGTTGCTGCACGTGGGCTTACTTTAGTTGCGGTGAGCAGGGGCTTCTCTTTGTTGCCATGCACGGGCTTCTCATTGTTGTGGCTTCTCTTGTTGTGGAGCACGGGCTCTAGGCGTGTGGGCTTCAGTAGTTGTGGCACTCGTGCTCAGTACTTGTGACTCACGTGCCCAGTACTTGTGGCTCATGGGCTCTAGAGCACAGGCTCAGTAGTTGTGGCGCATGGGCTTAGTTGCTTCACAGCATGTGGGATCTTCCTGGACCAGGGTTCGAACCTGTGTCCCCTGCATTGGCAGGTGCATTCTTTTTTTTTTTTTTTTTTTTTTTTTGCGGTTTGCGGGCCTCTCAGTGTTGTGACCTCTCCCGTTGCGGAGCACAGGCTCCGGACGCGCAGGCTCAGCGGCCATGGCTCACGTGCCCAGCCGCTCCGCGGCATGTGGGATCTTCCCGGACCGGGGCACGAACCCTTTTCCCCTGCATCGGCAGGCGGACTCTCAACCACTGCGCCACCAGGGAAGCCCGGCAGGTGCATTCTTAACCACTGTGCCACCAGGGAAGCCCTGGTTTACTGTCTTTTTCTTGTTTTGTAGGAGTCCTTGTGTATTCTAGGTTTTAATCCCTTATCAGTTTTAGACTTTGTAAATAATCTATTGTCATTTCTATTAATTTTGTCCACGGTGTCCTCTATTAAATCCTTAATTTTTATGTTTGTTAAATTTTTTGACATACGGCTTGTTCTTCTGAAGATAAGTCTTTCCTTACTCCTTCTACATTTCCTATTGACTAGTTTTACCTTTTACCTTTAGGTCTTTAATCCCTTTAGAGATCACCTTTGTATTTCATATTCAATAGGCATCTTTCTTTCCTTTCTTTTTTGGTGAGCTAGTCTTTATAATGCTTCACTAAACAGTTCATGCTTCCCCCCATTTATTTGTGTTACCACCTTTATTGTATATCAAATTCTTACAAACACCTTTGTCTCTGAGCAGCACTCTTCTTCATTGGTTTTTTGCTTGTTCTTTTGTCATTGTCCCACTTAATTACTCTGGCTTTATAGTATGTCTTAATATCTGGCAGGGTGAGTTGCTTTCTTCTACCACCCCTCATCCACCATGGAACACACTTTTAAGGTTGATCTTACCATCTGTAGCCCTTTATCCCATGTATGGTTGAGAGTAAGTTTATCAGGGTTCTCTTAAAAAAACAAAAACCCTCAAAATAACAAAAAACTAGAATTTTCTTAAGAATTCCAATATCTTTTTAGTATTAGATTGTCTCATCCATATCCTTGTATTTATTCAGATCATATTCTGTATCTTTTATTACAAAGTTTTCTTCTTGGTTAATTCCTCTATATTTGTGTTGCTGTTGTGAATAGTATTTTTTATTATATTTTCTGGTTGGCTGTTCTTGATAAAGGAGTACTACTGATTATTATTTTTTTAAAGTTGATCTTGTGTCCAGAAACCTTGCTACTCTTATTGTATAGTAATTTGTTCTGTTATTTCTCACATAGCCCCAAAGATCTTATCTGCAAGTGGCAGTTTTAACTCTAATCTTCCACATTACACCACACTGCGTGTTTATTTTTCTTTCTTTGTAACATTAGCCAGGACTTTCAATACTGTGTTAAACGTTAGCATTAAAAATGGGCATCCTTGTCTTATTTCTTATCTTAACCAGGAATGAGTATGTAATCTCTTCATTAATGTGTCTGTTTGTGATTTATTATGACCTTTTTTCCTTTATCAATTCAGATGGTCTTTTGACTTTTTCTTTGAATCTACTAATTGTATATTAAATATGGTTTTGGAAACCTCAGTTGGGCAGTTAATATTTTATTTAGGGTCCTTATTTATTAGTGAAAAGAGCTTGTGTGTGCCTGTACACACACACACACACACGCACACACACACTTTATTTAGGGTCCTTATTTATTAGTGAAAAGAGCTTGTGTGTGCCTGTACACACACACACACACTCTCTCTCTCACTTTATTTAGGAAACTTATTTATTAGTGAAAAGAGCTTGTGTGTGCCTGTACACACACACACAAACACACACTCACTCACTCACTCACTCACTCACTCACTCTATCCCTGATTTTAGAGTCAAGATTTCAACTGCCTAGAAATGAACAAGATTGCTTTTACTTTTTTCTTTGTTTTCTGGAACAACTTGTATAAGATAGGAATTCCTTGAACAGTTGGTGGAACTCTTCTAAAAATTGACTTCGGCCTTTGGGATTTGGCAACTAGAGGTCCTGGGGAATTTATCCTTTTTCTTTTTTTTTTTCTTTTTTAATAACATACTAACTGACCTCTTCAATTTCTCTTGTGCCAATTGTGGAGTTTTATGTTCTTCTAAAACTGTATGTGTTTTATCTAGGTTTCAAATTGATTAGTGTATAATTCATATTTTTAAAAATCTGATTTTTCCCTTTCATATTCTGTATTTTGTATCTGCATTAGTTTTGCCAGTTGTCTCAATCTTAATGTTTTGATTTTCCATTTGCATTTTTTTTTGTTATTGCTTTTTTTTTCTGGCTTTAATGTTATTTCCTTATGTGGGTTTGCTCTATTTCCTTCCCAGTTTCTTAATTGCCTGCTTAGTTCATTTAATTTAAAAAAATTAATGTGTCTCTTTTACGGCCATACAACTGTTTTTATAAATGCTGTGTGAATAAGTATGAAAATTTATATGCCGAAATCAATAGCTTAGGCATATTAGTTGTATTGTTCAGATTCTCTTTATTTTTGCGTATTGATTGACTGCTTGATCTAACAGTTTTTGGGATGAAGGTATAAAAAAATCTTCTTAATTTATCTTTCTCATCCTATAATTCTGTCAGTTGTGGATTGTGTCATAGATTTTGTTTTGTCTGATACTAAGATAGCTGCTCCAGCTTTGTTATGGTTTTTATTTATCTGGCGTGTCTTTTTCCATCCTTGTATCTTACTCTAGTATGATCGTGTTCTTCTTTATTAGTAATTTCAAACTTTACATTTCTTAGAAGTGGTATTGTTTTGGAGTTAATTGCTCTTCTCTTTTCTTATTATCTAATTTATGGTACTTTTTTCTCCTTTTCTGTTTTCCATTGAAAAGATCAAGTTGTCTTCTGCTGGTTTCAAAGTTAATGCATTTTGTTTTTTGTTATTATGGTAAAATGGATCATAACCTAATACCTCAGTTTATTTACCCCTATTGATCTGTTAAATTCACCAATAATATACTTCCTCTAGGCCTCTTTTTTTTTCTTTCAAGGCAACAATAAAATTTATCAAGATATTTTTGATTCACCCATATGTTATATAGCATCTGGGTTTTTTTTTTACTTCCTCAAAATTATTTTTCAAAATTATTTTTCGTGAATATAATATCTGTGGCATACTTCCTAAAGCCTCATATACTTTATACAGTTTTTATTTTGCCTTCATATCTGAAAATTTTAAGTTCAAAGTTCTTAAATATCTTAAAAATTCAGTTTTTCTTGTCTACAGTGTTCACTTTGAAACCCAATATCCCTCTGATACCTTTTCCTTTGTAGGTTGTTTGCTTTTTCATTGGATATCTTTAGAATTTTCTTTTTTCTTTGATAGTCATCAATCTCATTAACGTGTCTAGTGGTTCGAATAAGGGCTTTCATGTTTCTGTAACTGAGAAATTCATTACCCTCATTTCCTCAGATATCCACCTCCCTTCTCTTTTTCAGCTATTGTTTCATTTGGCACCAGTGCCTCCATGTCTCATAGCTTTTCTGTCTGTCTTTCCTGCTGCCTTTCTGAAGAGGTTTTAAACCTCATGGATTTTTTCTTCAGTTGAACATACCTTGTTTGTCCAACTTTTGGTTACTTTAGTTAACTGTATTTTTCATACTTAATATTCCCACCTTGTTTTAGCTTTCTTGGTCTTGTTTCAGAGTTAAGATGTATCTTTCTTCAACGCTTTAAATGTATTTACATTCTTGTTTAAATCCTTTGTTTAATAATGCTTCAGATGCTAAATATTTCATTCTTTCATAGTACTCTTCAAGTGTCTAGTTATTTTGGCCTTATACCTCCAGCACACTGGGCGATATCAGTTGCTCTAGTAATAAGTATTAAGGGAGGAATGGAGATTAGACTTCCGTCTGTAACAGTCTCATGGCGAAAGAGAAAGGGGACTGGTTGAGCCTAAGGAGAGCTCCAGTCACCTCAGACTCAGACTTGGCTGACAATTACAGGCAGTTTTCTTGGCTGCTTTGGGAGGAGCCAGTCTCCTTTGGTTGTAATCCATTGTTCCGGGATTGGAGGAGGTGGAAGAGTGAGTGCTTATGGGCTCTGAGCCAGTCCAGCTTTCATCAACTCTTCATGTTATCCTAGGAGCAATGGCACCGGGCTCTGTGAAGGGTGAAGGGGACAGGCAGTGAGTGTTGAAGGCAAGTGTAGAACTTTAAAGCTTTTCTGCAAAAAGCTTTCTTCCACCTTGTCCTCACTGCTGCCCCCTCTGGTCACCACCACCCACCTACCCCCATCCCTGCCTTCCAAGTTGCAGCTCACCCTGTCTGTACCAGTGAAAGACAACCTTCAGTCTTACTCAGAAATTGCTCATGGTGTGATGGTGTGTGTGAGTGTGTGAGAAATAGTTGTTTGCTTCATGGTTCTAAAGTTTCCAGGGTTGATTTTTTTTTTTTTTGAGATGTGGAGTTGCAGGGAGGCTAGCTGACCAAGCTATTTCACCACCTTGACAACATCTTAATTTTAATTGTAAGAAATAAGAGTTTGTATTTTAGGTTTTTGTTTTTGTTTGTTTGTTTTTACTTCTGATTACCTTAACTAAAGTGGTTAAGTAGAGAATTAATTTGCTTTGCACTAATCTGTGTATGGCAGGAAATTCTAACCTGGATTTTGGATCTGTTGTACAGATTCCCTGAACTTACGGAACTTTTGAGTGTGAACATTTTGGGGTGGTAGAGGGATTCATAATTTTAGTCATTTTTTGAGGGGCTCATAAACTAGGTGTGTATGACCTTTAAAAAAAAATCTATGCCCTATAGTGAATTGTGTATGAATTATATCTTAGAAAAGCTGTTATTTTAAAAATCTACATCCCCTCTTCATAAAATTTTACATACTTATTTAATGTAATTTCAAATTCCAAATTAAATACTGAGACTAAAAAGAAAATAACGGTGTAGGATACCATTCTTTTTCCAAAAACACATATGCTCCCCTTCTTTCCCCTAATAATTGACACAGGTGAATATGCAGTTGACCCTTGAATAACACAGGAGTTAATCAGTAGTCATCCCCCTGTGTCTGCGATTCCTCCATCCATGGATTCAGTCAAGCACAGACTGTGTAGTACTCTAGTATTTACTATTGAAAAATACCTGCATATAAGTGGACCCATGCAGTTCAAACTTGTGTTTCAAGTGTCAGCTGTACATATTTTATTAATTTATTTATTTAATTTGGCTGTGCTGTGCTACTTGTGGGATTTTAGTTCTCTGACCAAGGATTGAAGCTGTGCCCCCTGTAATGGGAGCTCGGAGTCCTGACAGCTGGCCCTCCAGGGAATTCCCTCAATTGTACATATTTTAAAAAATTATTCAGGTTATTGTTAGGATGGTTAGTCCATGACTTTTTTTTTTTTTTTTTTTGGCGGTACGCGGGCCTCTCACTGTTGTGGCCTCTCCCGTTGCGGAGCGCAGGCTCCGGATGCGCAGGCTCAGCGGCCATGGCTCACGGGCCCAGCCTCTCCGCAGCATGTGGGTTCTTCCCAGACTGGGGCACGAACCCGTGTCCCCTGCATCGGCAGGCGGACTCTCAACCACTGCGCCACCAGGGAAGCCCAGTCCGTGACTTTTTAACTTTTAGACTGCATTTTACAACTGAGATGCCGGCACTGACGAGCCCAGTGCTGAACTTAATTACGATGAAAGATTTAGGGTTGGTGATACGGTTTACATTTTCTTACCAATTTACTGTACCTGGTTAAATTTCCTCTTTTGAAATGTTTTATGGTCAAGAGGTCTGTGTATTTATATCTCTTGAATTTTAATTACTTCGAATGTACCTTTTGCTTCAAATAGGAAAGCTGTTACTAACTTTTATGCTTCAATTTCAGTATGCTAAAAGAAGTGTTACTTGGGTTTTACTGTGGTGCTACATAACTGGTGCTTTCTAACCTTTCAGCTTGCCTAGGGTAGTTAAAAGACGCGTGAATGCTCTCAAAAACCTTCAAGTTAAATGTGCACAGATAGAAGCCAAGTTCTATGAGGAAGTTCATGATCTTGAAAGAAAGTATGCTGTTCTCTATCAACCTCTATTTGATAAGGTAATGCTTTCTAATACTTTGTTTTTTTAATGTAAAATTCAAGAAGATAATAAAGCTCTGGAAATATAAACAAACTTTTGTTAGAACTGTCAGCAAAATGGTTATTAGAGGAATTTGGGAGAACTATCGATAATAGCAATTCAAGTTGTATGAATTAATTAAATCTTTAAGCATTCTTAATGAGGGACATCTAGTTTTTAGCTTCGATGCCAGTGTTTTTATGCAAGTTTTTGTTTTTAATCATTTTAGCGATTTGAGATCATTAATGCCATTTATGAACCTACAGAAGAAGAATGTGAATGGAAACCAGATGAGGAAGATGAAATTTCGGTTGGTATTAACTTAAATTTAGTGTGTTTTTATACCTTGGAAATAATTATCTTTATTGTGAGATGGATAGTGAGTGCAGATGATCCACTGTTAGCCCAACTCCACCTGTACCCAAATTCACCTTTTCCTTGCATTTTTATAGCATTTAAAGTTTATAGATTCATATAAACTTTTCGTTTGAACTTCATGATGACATACAAAAGGATTGTTCCCATTTTTAAAGTGCAAATGGAGGTCTCTAAATGTCCTGCCCACAACTTACAGATGGCAGAGCTGTGATACAAATCCAGTGCTCTGTTACATGACCTGTTTCTCCAGCATTGATGTTTTAACATTGGTGATTAAGAGAATATATTTTGATTAAGAGCACCAATGGGTGAGGCAATGGACAGGGTTTATATTTCTTTTGCTTTTCCTCTTTACTGTGCTTAAGTCTTATTTTTTTTTCCTCTTCTCTCCCATGAAGCTGAATTTTTTTTCCTACAGCTCATGGTCCTAGTGACTTTCTTTTTGGAAGGGGTATGGTAGTAGAAATATTATGGAAGTAAGGTCTGGTATGGGTAACAGCAGTGTTTACACAATTAGACTAGAACTTCTTTGGCTAAATGTTAAAATTAGTCATTGAGGGTTTGTTGGGTTCTCTGCCACTGCATGCAAGTTAAGGGGATGTGAAAAATTTTATCAAGATGTCTAATCTGGGTATCCAGTAATGATGAATGCTGTCTTTTATTAAGGAGGAGCTAAAAGAAAAGGCCAAGATTGAAGATGAGAAAAAGGATGAAGAAAAAGAAGACCCCAAAGGAATTCCTGAATTTTGGTTGACCGTTTTTAAGAATGTTGACTTGCTCAGTGATATGGTTCAGGTAATTTTATTCATAAAAAACCCAGTTTACCTCAAAGGGTAAACCTTTGAAGTTTAAATGGCTCTGATGACTAGTCTCTTTATTATTGATTTTTATAGAATGATTGCTTTCTTCTTCTTTTTTTTTTTTTTTTTGGAGAGGGCCCATGCCACGCCATGCGGCTTGTGGGATCTTAGTTCCCCAATCAGGGATCGAACCCGGGCCCTTGGTAGTGAAAGCGAGGAGTCCTAACCACTGGATCACAAGGGAATTCCCATGATTGCTTTGTTTTGAAAGAGCTGTTATTGGTAGAAGGAAAATTGCAGCTCTGATTAATGTAATCAAATAAATTATAATTTGTTTTCAAAAATTAGATAATGAAATAGTCCCTTTGGTAATTGCTTATCTCACTGTATGATGCTTTCTCATATATCCCTGTGCCTTCTGTTTTTAGATGTGGAGTGTGGTGGTAGGATGGGGGAGTTTCAGTTGTCCTACCCCAGAGACCTTTTCAGTCTGAAACAACTACTCCAAGGGACATTTGTATTTTAAAAGAATACTGTAAAAATATTTACCTATTTTAACAATTGTCATTTTTCCCTGGGAAACTGACACAGATGTCACCTTCTCTGGGAAACTTTGCCTCTCCTAATCTGAATCATTTCTTGAGCCGCTATCATCTGCATTGTAGTACTTGTTACCTTGTATTGTGATCGTTGGACGTTAATGTCAAGAAAAAGAAACTGTCTCAGAACAATGACTGCTTACTGCATTTCTACTTTTTAGCAAAGTAGAAAAGGAACAAGCAGCTGGAAAAGGCAGCAATTAATGATTGGGGAAACTTTTTTTAAAAAATATTTTTGGCTGCACCACACGACATGTGTGGTATATGCATCTTTAGTTCCCCAACCAGGGATCGAACCCGTGCCCCCTCCAGTGGAAGCGCAGAGTCTTAGCCACTGGACCGCCAGGGAAGTCCAGATCTGGAAACATTTTTAAAGCAAACATGAATTATTTAGACTTGATTTTGAACTTTTCAGCCCATTCAGTCTGTATAATGATGTAGTTCTCTATTTAGTCACCTTTTTTCAGCCAATGGTGATAGAAAGTAGAACTAAGTAAACTAGCTTCAGTATAAGGCATAACCTGGAGAATTAAGTCTTTATGGTTCATAATAGTACATAAAACTGAACAATAAAATGTCTGTCAGTTAAGTGCTTATTGTCTAATAACAGAACACTAGTATGCCATTCAGATACTCATTTTAATTTTTTTTCTTATTTTTATCAAATTAATTTTTTTTTTAATTTGAAGGAACATGATGAACCTATTCTGAAGCACTTGAAAGATATTAAAGTGAAGTTCTCAGATGCTGGTCAGCCTATGGTAAAAATTTTGAAATATTTTCAATTTTGTAGCATTAGCTGTTTACAAGTAGATAAATGGAACTTTCTAAAGAAAGGTGACATTCAAGGGTTAGACATGGGAGTGGGAAGAAATTAAAACTGTTACTTAATTGATGGTAGGAAATAAATGTTTGGATGTTGACAGTTGTGATGCAGTATTTATTCCTTTTCCTCCCTCTGTAAACTATTTTTGAAATATAGTCAATTTTTGATCCTAGATTAAAATGTATATAAAAATAATAGCAAAGGAACATGAATAAGAAAATGCTTATTCTGTATTAAAAGACATGTGTCTGGGAATTAAATAAAACAAAAATGTTAGAGGGCTCCCACTTACCCATTATGAAAGATCAGCCAACGGCTTCTCTCCAAAACCATCAATATTATGTAAAGCATGGGCAAAGGCTCTGTAGGCTATTAGTTCTTATATTACATGTGATACAGTTGGGCTTTTTCTCTGTCAAGCGAGGTTCTAGTCTAAGGTTTAAAGCCCTCTCTGTGGAGATGGGGGGGTGGGGGGTTGGTCAGTTTATTCAGCTCTACCTAACCTATGTCATAAACATGTTACTAAATAGTAGTGTTAGCTGAACTAAGTTTTATCAGTTTATTTTGTGCCACATTTTGCTTTTAAGATACTTCGGGATTTATCTGACCCTTTCTTTCCCAGAGTAGGACTTTGTCACTTAAGATTTTATATGTTTATAAAAATCATAGATTAAGCTTTATTTACTGAAGCATTGAAATTTATCATGTAGGAATTTAATTACTTTTTATGATTTTTCTTTTTTTTTCTTTCTTTTTTTTTTTTTTAAGAGTTTTGTCTTAGAATTTCACTTTGAACCCAATGAATATTTCACAAATGAAGTATTGACAAAGACATATAGGATGAGGTCAGAACCAGATGATTCTGATCCTTTTTCTTTTGATGGACCAGAAATTATGGGTTGTACAGGGTAAGTTTAATTTTATTACTTTAACAGAGTGTTATATCTGTTTTTGCTTTACTTATGATTTGTGATATTTGGTATCTTCTAGTGTGTCTGCTTAGTACATACATACATTTTTATCTCCAAACATTTCAGTAAAACGTTTGCTGAGAAGGGCTTATTCATTTTCCTAGAATTCTCCATAGACCATTACAGATATTTTTCCAAAGGAGTGTACATTTAAATTTATTGTGAGTTTGTGGTAATTGTAAATATATTTATTGAAAAAGTTTGTTTAGAAATAAAAATTTTCTCTTTGTACTGCTACAAAAAGCTGCACAAATTTCCCCTCTAAATTTGAAATTAAATAGAAATTTAATTAGAAAAATCTCAGCTTTCCTAGCAATTGAAAGTAATGTGTTAATTGTGATAGACCATCTCTCCCCTTTGTTTTGGAAGGTGCCAGATAGATTGGAAAAAAGGGAAGAATGTCACTTTGAAAACCATTAAGAAGAAGCAGAAACACAAGGGACGTGGGACAGTTCGTACTGTGACCAAAACAGTTTCTAATGACTCTTTCTTTAATTTTTTTGCCCCTCCTGAAGGTAAATAGTGTTTTACTTTGGATATTTATGGTTGTTTTATTGTAAGCTTTGTTTACTTTTTATTCATTTGAATTTCTTTTCTCAATTTTGCAGTTCCTGAGAGTGGAGATCTGGTAAGCTGAATTGTTATTTATTTGTTGAATTGTTTACTAAATATGAAATTAAAGGACTGGTTCTTAAATGTAGGGAGTAGAATAGTTGCTACTAGTATTTTGTTCTGAGGCTTGCAATGCATAGAGGAAGACCTTTACGCATGTGAAAAATTACTCCATTTAAAATGCTTTTGAGGCTTCCCTGGTGGCGCAGTGGTCGAGAGTCTGCCTGCCGATGCAGGGGACACGGGTTCGTGTCCCGGTCCGGGAGGATCCCACATGCCGCGGAGCGGCTGGGCCCGTGAGCCATGGCCGCTGAGCCTGCGCGTCCGGAGCCTGTGCTCCGCAATGGGAGAGGCCACAACAGCGAGAGGCCCGCGTACCGCAAAAAAAAAAAAAAAAAAATAGCTTTTGGTGCTTCTACTGAGAAATGGTGAAAGGCTAAAGAGAGTCCTTTCTTCTGAGACTTGCAAATACTGCTGTGAGGGATTCAAGTTTTCAAGACTAGTTTTCTTCCTTATTGAAAATAGAATGTATTAAATCATTTATACTATTTACTAAACACTAACCAGATTGTACTTAGAGTTCTTTGTGTGGTTATTATTCCGATGGAAATTTGGTTTTATATATGTGGTCATATAGCCGAAAACTGAAATGTGCCTAGCACACAGCCAGGAATGAGGAACAGCCTTAAAGAAATCTACACAGGCAAGGTAGGCTAGTTCAGTTTTGAATTTGGCTTAAGCCTGTTGCGAAATATTGATGGTACCAACACAATCTTGAGTTATGGATAGAACACCTCTGCCTGTGATTAGAATTCTTTCCTTCAAAGTCTTCCCCCACGACCCTTTGGTGTTTTATTGTTGTTGTTAGAGTGGATTATGTTGATGAATCAAAATAAACATTCAGGAATTCACAGAATAGTTACTCAGTGTTTAGTATCACAGAACTAGAACTTTAGTATCATGGAATGATTTTAATTTTGAATAATATCAACAGCATTTCTGTGCTGTACTTTGCCATTAAGTAGAAATCCTAGATTGACTTAGTCTTTATCAAGTAGGACAGTATCTCACTTGGCATTACACAGACGCTTGGATGCTGTCTTTTAGGAAGTGTGAAATGATCTTCTCTGGTCTTACGTGCCATATACATAATGTTATTTGGAAAAGCCTGAGATTCTTTCTTGCTGTTATTCCGGTTGGTGTTTTCAGTAATTAATATTTTAAAAAGAAAGTTGTAGTCATATAGCAAAGTTGCTTTTGTAACTTTTAAGCTAGAGAAAACTTAAGCGATAACCAGTATGTATACTGGCCTGCTTATTTTTATTAAACTTATTTTTATTAAAAACCTGTAAACCTAGGGCATATGTAGAGACTATTTGATCATGCACATGTAAGATAATTTTAAAAGTTTAAAGTTAAAAGTGAAGTTGAGAGTTTCTGCATATGATTTAAATCCAAGTCTCGCATATGCCAAATTAAATAAGTTATTAAATCCTGTGCTTTTATTTTTCTTTAACAGGATGACGATGCTGAAGCTATCCTTGCTGCGGACTTTGAAATTGGTCACTTTTTACGTGAGCGCATAATCCCAAGATCAGTGTTATACTTTACTGGAGAAGCTATTGAAGATGATGATGATGATGTGAGTGAATTTGAATCCAGCAGTGAAATCGTTTGATGAGGGTGTGATAGTCAGAATCGGTGAGAGGTTTAATGAATAGATGCAATTGTTAAAAAGCAAGACAGAATAATTCAAAATTAGGCTGATTACTTATGTCCTTTTAGATAACCTCCTTGAATTAAGTAGGTCCTTTTAGGATCTTTGGGTTCATTTATTGTAGTTTTTATTTTCCTGCTATTAGGAAGGCTACTTTCTCTGAAGTAGTAAAACTTTACTTTGTTGGGTTAGTGTTGTAAATCCATTACACATCTTTGACCAAACAAAACGTAACCTTGTACATTTTCTACTACTGATAAAAATCTTTATTAGGAAGCATGGAATTTTTATCCATAGGAATATTAAGTAACGATTAAGGTAAAATTAGGCTGCTCTCAAATATTTTGTATATCTTTCTTGTTAAATGACAATCATTCACATAGCCTTTAGGTCCTTTTTGTACAGGCAAGTAATATTTACGGTCATAGTTATCTGAGCATACTTCATCCGTGATTGTACTGTGTTCTTTATTTTAATTTTTTAAAGTGTCAGGTTTAGATAATGGCACTGAGCTGGGTGATTCCTGAAGCTATTGTCCGTGTTTTAATTTATAATCAGTCACTATAGGGAATGTATTTTTTCCTCTCTTTAGATATTAGGGGATACAATGGTGGATATTAACTAAATGCTACTTTCAGATGTTTGTTAGTGTCATTCAAATGTCTCCTTTTTTCCCTTTTTTAGTATGATGAAGAAGGTGAAGAAGCGGATGAGGTAATGTTTACCAAATGAGCAAATAATTCTGTTTAACACATTGAGAAGCAAATTGAGTGACTTATGTATTCCTTTGCTATAAATCATTACTCTGTGATATGGGATAAAAAAGTTTTTGGAAAAAAATATGGTTTTAGAATTCTACAGCCAAACAATGTATGTATGAGGTTTCAATAAATAAATTGCAAAACTCAGAACATTTTTTTTATTTCAAATAATTCTGTTCTGCTGCAGGGTTATCAGCTCTTTGAAGAAGTCAAAAGCTGCAGTAAACTTTTTCAACGTTGGCTGCAGTAAATCTTTTCAATAAAACCTGTCTGGATGTCTCAAGTTGTGTTGGGAAATCTTTCATATTAGAAGCTTTCAAATTAAATTGCATTGTCACCAAACTCTGTAATCATGAAAATCTGTTGACTTATAGAGTAACTTGTATTAAATTCTCCCTACATTATGAGCCGTTTCTTCCTATTATGTACCTACTTCATGGATGCATTTTGAACTTTAATATAGGAAGGGGAAGAAGAAGGAGATGAGGAAAATGATCCAGACTATGACCCAAAGGTGAGCAAAATTAGTGCTGCTTTCTGTTAAATTTAAGGCAGGTTAAATATGAGTTAGTGTTTCTTAATGTAAAGTTTATTTTAGTCTATTAAAGTCTTTAATAAATCTCTCCTCACTGGCATTTCAATAGTACATGTAATTTCAATGCACCTTTCCTAAGAAACGTTTATTTTTGGTTCTGACCTTTATTTTTCCTAGTTTCAGGCGAAATAACCCTAGGTTCTATTTTAATGGCACATTATCTTGGGCATTTTTTTTAAATGTTTTTTTTAGAAGCACTTAAAATTACTTATTGCTTGTGTTCTTTAGGTTGTTTTCTCCCCAAAGGAAAGCTTATAATAAACATAGGTCAGTTTTTAAATCATCTGAATGCAGGAGTGCACAGGAATAGGGGAGCAATACTCCTAGGTTCTCCCAGTCATCTCTTTGCTCCATATCTGAGAGTCCCAGTTTCTTATTCCTGGGAAGTTGTCATGTGGACTTTATCTCCCACAGAATGCTTAGTATGTTATCAGAATTCATTTGGAACTTCTGGTTTCTCTTTAATGTATTTATTCATTTGCTTGTGCTGTAAAAATATCCAGAAGATACTTTAACCTAGTGAGCAGGTAACAGAGGGTAGTTAAAAAAAATCAAATATTCTAATAGGCATGAATTGGGGTTAACAGCTAAATATGAATGGAATTAGTATTTTAGAATAACTGATCTATTAAAAGGCAAAAATAATTGGTAATATGACTTAACAAATTGCTTGGCTATTTTAAGATGATAGCTTAATGTTTTCACTTTATGGAGTTCATTCTACAATGTAAAATTGGGGCTTTTATTTTTTAGCATTTTTGTGACTTGGTAATATTTGAATAAATAATTTGCCATCATTTAGTTTTTTAAATTTGGCAGAAATTTTGACAGAACAGTGAGATAATGTGATAATTAAGATAGTTAACTACTATTGAAAAATAAATTGAAGCAGGTAGAAAAAGATAGATTGACTTGTTGTTTTCCTTTAACAGAAGGATCAAAACCCAGCAGAGTGCAAGCAGCAGTGAAGCAGGATGTATGTGGCCTTGAGGATAACCTGCACTGTAATAGCCTAAACACAACTATTATTTACTTACAGCCTTATGTTTTTGTATTTTCTTGGTAGACTCAAGTTTTTTTTTTAAAGGAAAGGAACTGATATTTTAAAGACCAAATTTGTTCTACTTAGCATTTTAACTAGTTTTTCTGCCAGATACATTGAATGCACAAATTCTCTCACGCATGTTTGTTCATTGCTACATATTTGGTTCTTCCTGGAGTATTTTTATCTTGTAACTACTAGATTACAGTTATGAAAATGAACAGAACTGTGAAATGAACCAGATTTTTTGTCTTGCTAATTTTTTTCCTGAAGAACCAAAGTATTTTTTCAGCGGGTAGTTGAATGGGTTTAAGTTCGCTTGCACTAGCTGTGCCTTTCATTACTTTGTTACAGAAATACGGTGACTTATACTAAGACAATTCATCATTTAAAAAACAATACTTGTCAAGACAAGTATATGGTTAAGAATTTCCAGTAAGACCACACCTGATAACTTAGATTGTTAATGGATTTTTGTATTTCAGGTGACAGTTACTATAAAGAAATCTTATTAACTAATAGTATGGTTATTGGTTACCACAGGGAGGTGAATAAAACCTAGTATTTTCAGAAGTTAAGTCTCATTATTTTTATTTTAACTGTACTTTTAAAATTTAACCTCCATTAACTAAGCATCTTTTCTTTGTGGTAGGGTCTACCTTCTGCTTCCCTGGAAAGGATGAATTTACATCATTTGACAAGCCTATTTCAAGTTTTTTGTTGTTTGTTTGCTCGTTTTTGTTTTTGCAGCCTAAAATAAAAATGTCAAATATAATTTTAGTTCTCCAGAGATAATGTCTTAATTTTGTACTAATTCAGGTAGAAGCAGAGGCCTAGCTTAAATTATGTACCCAGTTTACCGCATTATTGAAAAGGGTGCCAACTTTGGAAGAGGTACTACATCTACTAATGAGAGAGTATTAAAAAAGAAAACAAAATCTTAAATGATTTAATGTTTTTAATAGAAAGATTAAAAGGGTAAATTTTATTTCCTTTGGTCAGAACTAGACAAAAGGCCCCAAGCCTCTACAGTTGATTCCAATTCTTATTCCTTAAAGTATGAGTGTGTCATTTACCCACGCCTTTTGTTTTACTATCTATTAAAATGGGTAGTACTGTTTACTTAACTACCTCACAGATGTGTTAAGGCATATTAAGTTAAATTTTATGAAATGTTTCTCAGTCTCATCAAAAGCTCAAAAGTTTGGACCTATTTGTACCACAAGTATGTGATATTCAGCATTTTATTTATACCAAGGTCTGATAGTTAAACTGGAAAACAAAGATTAAGGACCTTTATTCTGGATCCGGTCAGGCAACCCTTGCAGATCTTTGTGTGGCTCCTATTTTAATAGAAGTGGATGGATGAGCAACTGTTTGAAAAGGTCCAAGAATTTTTTTTCCAGCTCTTTTAATTATGACCATATTGTAGTAAATACTGCAGATATCATGGGACTAAAGTAGAAATAAGACCATTTTTAGAGGGGGGGAAATGCCATTAAATTAGAGACTGTAGAGCCACGTTTAAAATACCTCAGGCTAATTACTGTTACTTTTGCGGATGAACTTTAAAGCTTTGACAGTGAGGATGGACTAATTGGGTTGTAATTATAGGAAGGCCTTAGAGTTCCTTCTATATTATTAACTACTGGAAATCCTTAACCAATTGCAGTAGCTTATGGGGGGGAAAGGGGAAAATGCCATGAAAACACCTGTTTTTCCTCTTTATTTTCAAAATGATTTTGGTTGTTTTGATTAGACATTCTGTGACTTTTTTTTTCTTTTGTACCCATAGCTCACCTGAACACAGCTTTTTCTGAACTTAAAATTTTTAATCTAAAGATAGAATCCCATTTTTAATGAACTTAAAGAAGTAGCAAAATCACTATTTTTTTTTTTATTCCTTTAGGAAATAGCTGTTGCCAAAGTGAAGAGGTAGATACTATTTCATTTTGTTATATAAGGGGGAATATGGTTTGCAGAGGAATTGTTTTTTTAAATAAAGTTGGAGTTTCAAGGGATATCAGTGTTCATCTATGCCATCTTTCCAGTTTCAAAATGGTTCTATTCCATTCTAGAAATTAGACATATGTAATTTGAAATCCTTAATAAAACTGCATTTAATTTTATAAAATGTACTGGTGATATTTTGGGTGGTTTTTAAAAAAGAATGAGTATATACTTTTTTTTTTTTTGAAAGAGTGGAGAGTAGAGATGTTTTGAGTAGGCTATTCAATGCTTAGGCCATGATGGCCTGTAAAATGTGTCATTTTAAGAGCAACCTCCCAAGCTCTGCTAAATCATGTTTGTTATTGGAAGACTAGACAGAAAGGAATTCCCTAGTTCTACAGATTATACTCTGAGTTAACTATAGATGTTTTTGAGGCCCTTCGAATTTTGTCTTTACATTTTCAGTTTATAGTATTCTCTAGCCCAGGCAGTGACTACCAAGAAATTCTCTATTTCTCTCTAGAAATGGTAAAATCCCATATGATCACCTGTAAAGTAATGCTTAAATTTTTTTTTTTATTCAAATATGGTTATAAGCAGAGAACAACAGTTCCATAAATTGATTGGTTTTTAGATTAACATGGATCTCTGAACGTTATTTTATCTAGTTCATTGAAGCTGTATTAGTATTTATGTGACATAAAAATGTCTTAATTGTGTGGAATTGGCTTACAGAGTAGTGCTTTAAAACGTGGGATTCTACCTCTGTTTCCTTTTTAACACATTTAATAACAACACGTAAACTTTAAAAGGACACATTAGCTTTGATAGAAACATTTTAATTATTCTGTGAACGGGTTAATGGTATTCATTGGTGTATTTGATAAGGCCCTTAAGATAACTGAATTAACTGTATATTTCTGCTGCTTGTAAGACAGTGAATTTGTGGGTTATCTGAGTTGTAGGCCATTCCCATCATTGAAAATAAAAACAAAACTGAATCATTGTAAAAACCTTATTGTACCATGCAGAAATATTAAACTATTTAATATTCAAATATTCTTTGCTTGGTTTTAGGGCTTGGTTTAGAATTTGAGTCCTTTTTTATGAGTTAGTCTTATAAAAATTTTAGCCTTTATATTTTTGACTATTTAAGTCAAGCCAAATGTTATTTAAATGTACAGAATTAATGGATAGTTTTGAAGAAGCATACATTCTTTATAGGAACCTTAGGAAAGAGAAATCAGATGCTAACATAGATTTTAATCTTCTGCACTGTATATATACTTGGTAATTGTGAACTGGATTTTGTTTTGAAAATCCGTGTTTATAATTTAGGTAGTTTGCTACTTAAAGCACTAAGTTGCTAATAGCTGAAAAATAAATGTAAATGATAATGGTGAAATTAACTGAGATTAATTTATATAGTGGTGATTTTTGTATACTGGTTTAAAAATCCAGATGCTAAAATTATAACTTGGAGAAAGAGCCAAGTTTTTGGATTAATTAAGGATTACTTCAGAGAAATGGGAACATCTTTGTTGGAGTGTAGAATTATTTAAGGATAAATGTTTATTAGAAAACTTAAATTGTATTCAGTTAATTTTATTTTCAAAAAATACAATATACGCGCTATCTTGTGTTTCTTCCATTTGACATTATATACCATACTTTTTCAGTTTTTTTAAAAAATTGAGGTATTGACTAAGTGTAAAGTAAACGAGAAACGGAGCACAACAATTTAGAAATAATGAATTGCCAGCAGGAAACAAGTTAATCAAATTGCTTACTTTTCATGTTGAGAGTTTATAGCTTTTGTAGATCTCTTATTTTGAGTTTTATTATTCTGAAACTCGGGGATGTGTTAGTTAAAAGCAGTACTTTTTAGTTCTTCATCTGTGTGGGTGTTTTTTGTTTTTAAAGAGAAGTCTGTGTCTTCATTGGCCGGCAGGCTATTTGAGGCGGATGGAGCGGGAGGGGTGGGTGGCCACGTGCTGCACGGGCTGGCTCTTAGGTGATTGAGAACTCGCCTCGGTAGTGCCCAATCATCGCAGGCTTGATTTCCACCTGGTTGAAGGTCTTGCCGTTGTAGACGCCCACCATGCTGCCCGTCACGTTGGGCTGGATGATCACATTGCGCAGGTGCGTTGACCACCTCGGGCTTCTCCTTGGGCGGTGCCGCTTACTTGACCTTGCGCAGGCACTTCGGCAGCCATTGCTGTTTCCTCCGCAGCGGTGCGGCCGCCGCCACTGCCTCGCGCGCCATGAAGCTGCCTTAGCTGCTCCTAGGATATGTCCAGCGGTCGGTCGAGGTCCAGGCCACAGTAGGTGAACTCGTGGAAGGTCTGCTGCTTTCCACTTCTGCTGTCTTGTCGGTTCTTCAGAAAGGCTAGGTCTTCATGTAGTTTACGTTTGAAAATAAGGAACTGGGGGATGTGTTGAAAAATGCAAATCCCAGAAGTGGACAGATTTCATAGTATTAATATTCATTTTTCTTTCGTAATGAAGTTAAGCAGTTGTTGCTCGGAAATTTTCATGGAGTGGTAAAAGTTTCTGCCAGAATACTCAAATCTTATGTAAGAGCTTTTAGCTGGGAATTCACGGATGAGTAGGAGTTTGTGTAGCGAGGATGGAGCCTCCGAGCAGAGAGCAGTTCAGGTGAAGGTTTTAGAGGAGACACACCATGAGGGTCCTGAAGTAGGACAATCCATGGATGACATAAGGGGCGAAGCCATGGAAGGCTTAGCTGTAGAAGTCCTTTCAAAGGGGTTTTCAAGTGATGATGACCTTTCCATGAAGATAACTTTAAAGTAAGACATGATTAAGACTAAGAGGCAACCATTCGTAGGTAAGCACATTGGGGCTGGTTAGAGGCTGGGTCTAAAAGTAGGGTAGAATGTCAAAGTAAGGGATGAAGGTTTTTGGGTTTTTTTGCTTTTTAAATAATAGATTCAAGGTTATCTGCAATGAATCCTCTTAAATTCCAGATTGCTTTTTGCAAGGAAGCCCTTATGGATATTGCAACTTTTCTCTAACTCTAAAATTACAATAGTTGAAAGAATTCCTGTACATCCTTTGCTCAGAATCACCATTTATTGTTTTTGCTACATGATTCTATATTCATGCATATATCTTTTTTCTATAGTACTTGACAGAGTTGGAGACATTGTGCCCTTTTAGCCTCTAAATGCTGTGTTTTTTCATTAGGAAGACATTCTTACAGAATCACAGTATGATTAATCAAAGTCAGGAAGTTTTACTGTGTAATCATAGTTCATTTTGATGCTTCAGTCATCTCAGATTTGATCAATGGTATCCTTTTACAATTGGTTCCTGTGTGCTTTTGGTGTGTCCTGCATCATTTGAGCTCTTGCATACTTTATAGCTCAGAAAGATTTTCTGGGATCATCTTAGGCTTTTTTTGTACCAGCTCTGAAACTGGCTATTTCCCCAAGGATCCCTGGTTCCCTTTAATGGGCAGTGGTACTTAGAAATCAAGTCTGGGTGATGGGTTTGCTTGTTCTTGGGGTGTTATTATTTCTAGGTCTTTTCAGGTGACAGACTTAGGAAATATATTAAAAACTGAGTACACACTGAATATTTCAAAGTTTATCCAACACAATAGGATTTTTTTTCCAGCCTTACCCCAGGACATATTTGTAACTACCTTCAAACAGGTGGGGTTAGTAGTAGCTGATCCAACTGAGAATTGTAGGTGAGGTTGCTCTATAGGAATAAGAAACCATGAATAAAAGTGGAAAAGATTTTAGACTGAAACTTTGGCAGCCCTAGACAAACGACCCTTACCATCTGTTTTTAATGAATATGGGAATAAAATAGTTGATACATTGGGTAGTAGAATGGTTAAATATAAGCTTTGGAGTTAATCTACCACTTGTTCTTTTAGCTTCATTATTTTGATGTCTTGTGAAAGATGGTAGTGGGCACTGATGAGAGAACACATTAGTTCTTGAAGTAGTTGAGGAGTACTTAGAACCTGATATATATAATGAGCAATTAGTAAACATGCTTCCTAAACATAAGAAAGCCTAGAATTTGTGGTTGGGATCACCTTTTATAATAGATTCTGGCAGTTAATTTCAGAATTAGTTGGGGGTTTTTTGTTCTGTTTTTGTTGTTGATTCTAAAGGCAAAATGGCTCCTGGCTAAGAGGTGTCCCTACTTGGTGTACAAAAGAACCCTGAGACTAAAACTGGATAATAAATATAAACCTATGCCCCCATTTTGAAGGTTTTTGATGTTTTTTATAAAGAGATAAGAAAAATAGAAGAAAAGAATAATGGATCCCCCTTACCTAAAATCAGTCTTTAAAATCTGGTTTCATTTTTTTAAAATGCTGACTTATTTCCTTTTGTGAAGTCCAGAAATCATCTAGGGTAAAACTAAATGAAGTTTGACTGTATTTAGATACCTCATGCTCCAAAACTTCCAAGTTGTCATTACTTAGCCCATCCCTTTCCATCCCAAACATTTATTAACCTGGATCCCTGGACATTGTGGGTGGACCGTCTAGGGGTGGACAGTGAGACGTGTCAGTCTTCAGGCCAGATGTGGGTTTAGACCTGGATTAGGCTAGTTGTCCTTTTGCTGTTGAGTTGGCTTGGTGAGTGGACCCAGAACCTTTAGAGCAACTTGCACATCTACAACCTGCCCTGTTTAACCTACATTTGTACTGTTTCAGTTATGCTTGGCTGTCTTTTCTTTCACTTCCTTCTCCTGGGTCTTTTGTGCACATACCTTATTAGCTCAAGTCTCTTTTTCATTGAATTAACACGTACTTTTTTTTGGTTCTTTAGTTCTGAACTGGTATTGCCAGTTCAAGAAGGACTCTAGGAATGTTCGTTCACTGCTGGATTCTCTGATTTCCAGTGTGGAGCCAGGAAGATGGTAGCTATACAGGAAATTTTTATACAGCCAATGCGTAGATGGGGTAGGGTTTATCTGGACTCTTTCCAATTTACCAGCCATAATACTGTACGGGGCCATGTAACAAGTGACTGATTCTCATTATTTCAATCTAAGTCAACCAGGATGCTCCAAGTTCCTTTGTAGTTGTCACATTTCTGCATACTGAGTTGCTTATTTTGGGAAAACCAATAAAACCACAAAACTGGACCGTGTATATTGTTCTGTGAACTCAGTGGGGCTATGAGAATGTGGAGAGTTGAATCAATTGTTGCAGTTACCTAATATTGCATAAAAAAGCCACTCCCCACACTTAAAGCATCAACAAGATTTATTTTTGCCGACTGTGCTTGGGTAGTTCATTTCTGCTCTACTGAGCAGCATCAGGGGCAGCTTTGAAGGATGGGGCCTAGAATCATCTGAAGGCTCTTTACGCACAGGTGGTCAGTGCTGGATGAGACTTCAGCTGGGCTGTGGCTAGAGGGCCACCTAGACTTTGTTTCACAGCATGGTGGCTGGGTTCCAAGAATTAGGCAAAGTTTTATCCTACCCTGGGAAGTCATCACTTCTGTACTTTGTTAGTTATAGTCAAAGCCACCAGGGTTTAATGGGAGAGGACTCTGCATCTTGCTGGAGGAATGATAAAGTTTGGGGAAGGTGAGAGGAACTGGAATCTTGTAGTGGCCACAGTTTGTCTTTGGAAAATACAGTTAGCTATAATAGTATTGATAAAACAAAGGCTACAATAGTTTCCCAAAATGAAACGTCAGGAAAGGTTAAATTATATATTGTATGCCTGTTTATGGAGAAAGAATGTTTTACTTTATCATACTGGAATCTTACCATTTGAATTTGTCTGGACAATTGAGATTACCAAATGTACACCTAATTGGCTCACTCTGGTCGTTAAAATGTCAGGCTTGCTTAGTAAAAGAGCCTTAAATGGTAAGTATACAATGACCATTAAGTACATATTTCTTTTCAAAGGTTGGGTGTATTACATAGTTTGGGGTTCAGAAGAAAGCTTCATTGCTGTACTGTTTGTATTTCAGACTAGGTGGGACTTTGCATTATAAATCTTAATCAGCATTAAAGAAAAACACCCAAATGTGTATTCAGCCATTTAAGGTAATAGAAATAATGTTTTATTTAATCTTAATACTTGTTTGAAAATGGTAATTATTCCCTCTCGTCATGTAAGGGTAAAAGGTAAATAACAGGGCTGCCCAGCTGATCTTTGTTGGAGTCAAGTGTTTGATGTCAGCTGTTTTGGCCTCTGTCAGTGCTCGCACCTGCTCTGAGAGCTTCATCCTCTGCTTTGTTTTCCTTGACATATGGCTTCCACCTTTAAAGTTGCTTTATTGTCTGAAATGGCTGCTGCCACTCTTACCCATTATTTGCAGGTTTTAGGCAGCAGGTGGGGCTGAAGGACGCAAAAGACTCCTGGCATCCAACCATCTTTAGAGATGGGCTTACGATTTGTGCTTTCAGCACAAAAGTGGGGCCGCTTAATATAGTAGACCCTGGGTAGAACAAAGGCTGGGATCACAGCCACATCAGCCATGCATGCTGAAGAACTTCAGGTTTAGAAAAGGGTTTAGGATATCCTGGAAAACGGGAGGCAAACAGCTGCATTTCAGAAATAAGTAAACCAGTTCCAGAAAGGTGATTTAGGAATACAACCTGAAGATGAATTCTGATTGGAGTCTTATCCATCTTCTGGGTTTTTCGCTTTTCCTTACATGATAATCTTTCCCAGAGCCCCTGCATACACAAGTGAAGTTGAGACAATGACTTAAGCAAAAGTGTAAATAGAATCTCATTAGAAGCAAGAACTGCTAAATGTTCCAGTTTCTGATCTGTTAAAGGGTGCCGATTGTTGAATAGCTTGTAGTCATGAGTTGTGTGGCGATTTTGTTGCCTCTAACCTGGGGCCTTGCTTTTCCTGATAGGTTTAGTGGCAGTGTGGAAGCTTGCCATAAAAAGGTTTCCTGGGTTCTATCTTTGGTAAGAAGTGTTCCTCCATCTTTCTGGGCCTGGCCACCCTACAGAATTCTTTTATTCCATCTCTTTTATTCCTTGGTTCTCTGTCAGCTGTCATCTGTGATGCACCCTCCACCTTGCAATCTTGGTCTTTGAAACCTGAGTTCCTCTTCTTAAGTAACCTTGCCATTTACAGCAGCACCCAAGCAAGTTTATCATACCACCTGTTTTCCTGTATCCTTGAATTTTTGGAAGGAATTCTCTATACTTACTGCTTTTACTTTTCCTCCTCTACCACCTAAAAGCCTTTGCTTATTTACTGATTTATTCATTTTTTTGCAGGTGTCAATGATCAAACTGAAGTCTGTTCTCAGACTGTGTGCTATGTTGTAAAAGAAGACTGCAAAAGAGGGAGTTTCCCCATGTATTCTAGTCCATTAAAAGGAGAGATTTGCCCACTGGCTATCCGTCAGATACTTGAGTTGCAAGCAACAGGAGCATTTACCTAGTTTGAGTAGAAGTAGATTTAGGATATTAGGTGTTTATGGGCTCTTACTGGAAGGCAGAGGCTTGGATGCTAATCTGCCAGGGCAGTGCTCAAAGTAAACCTGCAAACAAGTTTACCAGTGCTTCCACTGTCAGTCACTGAAGTACCTGGTGTTTCTCTACTGCCATCCCTGAAGGCCTGGAAGTCAGAGTATCAGTACAGTGTTGCCTGCTCAAATGTTACTGAGGTTTAGGAAAAGCAAAAACAGCACAAAGTAGATAAGTGACGAGCTCACTTAGGGTTGAGTGGAAGGAGCGTCTAAATTGCAAGGGCAGGTAGGGCTTTACATTTCTGTGGAGGGCTTTTCATGCTAGAGTAAGGAGTTGAGATGTTCTCTTATGTGAATAGGAGGAAACCGAAAATTTTCTGTCATAATTTAGGAATGGAAGTGGTAGCAGTGCAGTGTATTAGTGTGGATTCAAGTGGTTGGGCTGTTACAAGAGCATGAATGAGAGAAATGAGAACCTAAAGTTAGGCTGTTGGCACAGTAGAAAGGACAGAGACAGCTGATTGACAGTGTTTGATCTGTAAACGGGTTGTAATAGCCGTGTTTTGAGCACTTCTCAATTCTCAGTTGCTCTAAGCTGTGTTATACAAATTGGTCACTAGGAGGCACAGTTCATCAACTTCAGGCGAAAAGGAAGGCAGCTAGAGGGACGCATCTATGAAGAAAAATAGTTCTGTATTCAGTTGAAGAGTTGTTAACCATTTCAACTCAGCATTTTGGAAATAAGAATCTTTATAAAATATTTCTACTGAATAGAATTTTTAAAAATGAAGAGATGAATGGCTAAGAAGTCTAAATTGCAGTCTGAACACAGACCTTTATGCACTAATGAAGGTGACCTGACTTGTATTTTCATGATTACTTGGCTTTTAACTATTTCTTTAAAGACATTTGAACTTTATCCAAATCTTTAATAATGATATTTTTCATGAGTTTCTACTTTATATTGCAAATTAGGAAGTTTATAGATTAAAAGTTTTATAATCTTGTAATCAAGTTGTAAATGAAAGTAAACACTTTATAACTTTCTAACTTCTGTTAAATGTCTTTAAGCCAGTATTAACGAACTTCTAAGCAGGTATCTGCCAACTAAGAAAATTCTATCAATTCAGTTCCATTACTGTGTTGTTTTTTTTTTTGATTACTCTTACTAGCAAGCAATAGGATGATGTATAAATACCTTTCAATATTAAGCTGCATGCTGCTCAGGAAAAGGAAGGTTTGTAGGACGTATTTTTAGATAGCATTTATAGACTATAGTAGCATTTAAAGTTCAGAGAGGCCTAGCATGTATAGTTGTTAATTCAATTTTTTGAAACTATCACCAGGGCTTCCCTGGTGGCGCAGTGGTTGGGAATCCGCCTGCCAATGCAGGGGACACGGGTTTGAGCCCTGGGCTGGGAAGATCCCACATGCCTCAGAGCAGCTGGGCCCGTGTGCCACAGCTGCTGAGCTTGCACTCTGGAGCCTGCAAGCCACGGCAACTGAGCCCCTAGTGCCATGGCTGCTGAAACCCGTGCTCCTAGAGCCCATGCTCGCAACAGGAGAAGCCACCTCAGTGGGAGGCCCACACACCGCGGCAACGGACCCAACACAGCCAAAAGTAAACTTATTAAAAAAAAAAACAACTATTACCAAATACATGTATTGGTATGGCAAGTTTTAGAAGTCTTTTCATAAATTCTTATTACAGTTTGAAAACTTTAAAAAGTAGGATGCATTATGAAAAATCTGTCGAGCATTTGAAGACATTGATTTTCTTTTTATGACAGATGTGGGCTTTTGAGTCTTAAAATTTCTACATATGTTGAGCTCTTCCTGTGTGCCAAGAAATGTATTAGGTGATCAGGACACATCAAAACTGATTTTTGACCTCTTGGAAGAACTGACATACTCTAGTAATGGGAACAGAAATAAGCAATAGGAATTATAAATTATTCAGTTATGTTAGGAGGTAATACATGCTATGGGAAAAATTAAGGGAAATTGGGTGGTTGCAGTTTTAGAGTGATTAGGAAAGCCCTCATTGAGATGACATTTGAGCAGAGACTTGAAGAAAGTGATTGGGATGTCTTAAATAGATTATAATATAGATGATAAGACAACAAGGGTAGAATCAGGGAGGCAAAGTTCGGAGGCCATGGCAGTATTTCAGGGGAGAGATTATCAGGGTGGTGATGAAGAGAGAAATGGACAGAATATAGATACGGTTTGAAGGCATAACCGTTGGGATTTCTTGACTCAATTTGTGGATTGGGTACTGGAAAGCGAGTAAAGGATTTTTGCAAGGCAGGCATGCTTCTAAACATTTGCCGTCCTGGGGTAGGAGTGCAATGGAGACGCCAGTGATTAAATATTTTAAAGTTTTGTTCAATGAAGATACGTCCCACACTACTATCCTGCCAAATACACCTTCACAAGTACCTGGAGGTCCAGGTTTGAAATTCAGATCCTTAAAACTCCTGTGCCAGAAGCTTCCTTGTGAGGAAGCTGATCCTCTGCCTGTGTCCCACTTTCCTTGTCTTCCCATTCCTGCCTCTGAATTGGCCTCCTGCACGTTTGTGTGGACATTCCTAGCCTGTATGTTCAAAATCTGTCCACCTGCCTTACACACCAGTGCACACGATGGTCATGTAATACTCTGAAATACCCAAGGTCATTTAGGCAGGGTATTTGGAGTGAGTACCTGGGGTATAGTCTAGAACAAGTATGAGTTCCAGATAGGCATGTAGTACTGGCTCTTCAAAGCACAGGGCTCCTTTTGTCTTGTTCTAAGGGCAGTACTGCTGCAAGGGTTTTGGCCTGAACAACTGTACAGATAGAATTGCCATCACCTGAGAGGGGGATTGCAGGTAAGTAGAACAGGTCAGGGTGAGGAGGTAAGTTTGGGAGTGCATATATTCTGGTTCTCTAATAGACACCCCAATAGTACTGTAGAGAAAGGGAAAAGGAAAAAATTCAATTTACAGTAACAGTGTCCTGGAATATATAAAAACTGAAGGGTATTTTTCATTACAGCCATTCTAACCAGCTAAGGCTCTTTAACAAACCATGAACTTTGACTTCAGACCCTTACTGAACCAGTTCTACCCAGGCATTTGTTTTAACCAGTCATATATAAGCCTATGGACTCCATCCTATCCAGCATGCTATTTTTTATTCGCAAAAGCTCCATGAACCCTGCTTTCTATGATCGAAAATCCCCTCAGACTTCTCCCTCTAGCGAACTACTCAGTGCATGTCTTCACCAGTATGTGTTCCCTTGCCTGGGGGTGTTATTATTTTTTAACTTTGGTAGTCTGTTTTATTCTTTGGCAACAAGCAGTTGGATATAAATTTGGGAGTCTTGGGCATATAGATCTTATTGAAAATAATAAGACTGGATGAGGTCAAGGGAGTGAGTGTAGATAAAAACCGAGGGCTGAGCTTTGGGGCACTCAAAAGATTGGAAAGAGGAGGAACCTGTAGAGGAGACAGACAATGACCAGGGAGGTGGAAGGAAAGCTAAGTGGTGTCCTCGAAGCCAGTGAAGAACTGTCCTAGAGCAGAAGATGATCAACTCTCAGATGCTGCTGATAGACAACTTGATGCAGCTGGCCATAATATACACTTTGACTTAAGCCTTGTTAGTGACTTGTTAGCTAGCTTTCTAAACTTTAGTAATTTTTAAGTGACATTCGTAGGTTTTCATTATCTACAACTGAAGTTGTGGGGTTTTTTTTGGGGGGGGGCAGTTATTTCCTGTAATTCATTTTCTGCGAATTTGTCTTAAAAATGGTAATATGGCCATTTTTGTGAGTTGGTGGTGACTGGTGAAATTAAAAGCAAAGTTGTCACCTATCTACAAGATTCCTATATTATACTACTGAGATTTCCAATAATCAGTTGCACTATGGTTGGAGAAGGCAAACTGTATACTTCTGAGCTGTTCACAAAGTCACTTAAGTTGTGAAATACCCAACTGGAAATTCTGAGTTTTTAAGTCTCTAATTATAACAAGTGCTTTTGAAAATCGTGCTGCTGGTTGTTCAGACATTGTGAAGTAGCTTAGATAGAATGCATTTGTTGCGTCCTGATAAACTGCAGAAGGATAGAAACACCAAATGTTGCGTTTCTCAAGAAAATGGCTTGGGCTTCCAGAATACATCTTAATGTTTTACCCAGTTTGGTTTGTATAGTATCAATTTTCCATATGAAATGTCTTTCCCAACTACACCTGCCCTCAGAGACTCTGAATTACACATTTAAAGGAAGTATCCTTTCTAAATGAGCTGAAGAATGGCATTCTGTTAAAAAGATGAACAGCTGGTCATGTGGAAATTCTCTGGAATGCTCACTTGTCCTGCAAAGGCAGGGGAAAAACTGAGACGTTAGGTGCAGTGTTTGTCATTCATTGGTATACAGAATTTTTTAAAAAGTCACCTTCTTAAAATGTAATCATGTAAAGAAATCTTTACATGACTTTGCCTTTCTCCTTAAAAGACTAATCCATCAACAATGTGAAGGCCCTGAGAGCCCACTAAGTGCAATTCAGTGGGTCTCAGGATTGTGCTGGAATTGTCCCATTTGCTGAAACATTGTTCCTTATATTAAGATTCAGGACCCTCCCGTGTTTAAAAGTTATCCTTTGTTCTCGATTACCTTGGGATAAACCTGGAATTTCTTAAGCGTGACACACAAAGAATTTGAATCTTGCTCCGCTCTCCAAGCTCGTCTCTCACTTCTTCCCCTTTGAATTCTTTGTACCAGCCTGATGAAACTACAGATGAGCTAAGCTCTCCCTTCTTCCTTCTTGAGTTCAAGTAGCAGCCTTTCCTCTTACCTTGGCCAACTCTGACTTATCCACCCCTGCTTTATTTCTTCTTAGTGTAATTCTTCGTATTTTCAGGGTCGGTACATAGTTGGGGTTCTCTGTTTACTTAATACATTTCCCCCAAGAGATTTGGTCTCGGCTTAGGCTCTTTATTCTGCCTTGTTTCCCAGAATTTCTGTAGAAATTGTTTAAATGGAGTAGGAGGGAGCTAGGGGCGAGTACCGCATTAGTTTCCCCAGGTTACAGATAAATGAGATTCCAAGAGATCTGACCTGTTTGGCGTTTGCAAAGAGAGGGACCCGCGGAGGCTAGCCTGCCGTTTGGAAGGCTAAACTGCCTTAAAGTGTTGGGACCGGGCATTACCTGAATTTGTCGTTAGAGTTGAATTACTGTTGTGAGCTATTGCGGGCTGTACGGATGGGTCAAGAAGGAAGCTAGAGCGCTCGTGTCACGGGTAAAGATAGGCAGTGCCTGCGCTCCTGGCTCGAGAAAAGGAAGGCGAGATGCCATCCGAAGTGGTCCTCTTCCTCTATCCCTTCCAAACGGGACAGACGGTAGCGCTGTTGCTTTAACAATCGCCCCTTCGGCTCCAAGAAGAGCTAGTTAGTGACCGTAAGCGAATGTGAGTGTAAAGACACCGTGTCCTCTCGGCCTTTGTGGACTAAGATGTTTACGTAGTGTCCGGGGGAGGCACGCTTCCACGGGACTCCGCGGCTCGCGAGCCTCACCCCCAGGCTCCTTGCTCGCCCAGGCAGCGCGAATCCCCAGGGCTGGGTTCCCGAGGGCAGAGGGTCAGCTTGGCGTACCAGGCACTGTCTGGTAGCTGTACCCGTCCTCGCAGCCCCATCCTCATTTTCTGAGGCTGTTAGCAGAAAGCCCCACCGGTAGGAGAGGCGGGACGGCTGGGGATGGCCTCTCAGCGCCCTCTGCGCCTCGGCATCCTTTGCTGGCCATCTCGGGCGCCCTCGGCTGTGGCGCCCGGCGGAGGAGAGGAGTTTCCGGGGCTCGGGTCCCTGCAGCCATCCCGGGGAAGGAGCGCGGAAGCGAGTGGGCGGCGAGAGGCGGAGCAAGGGACGCGGGGGGCGTGGACGCGGCCGGCTTTGGAAAGGCCCCAAGTTAATGAGGCGTGCGCCGGCGGCAGAGTGCCTTTCGGAGCTGGGCTTTCCCCCGCGGCGCGGGCGCCAGGAGCCGCCTTTTCCGCTGGGTGTCACTCGGGGGTGGGGGGGATGGCCCATTCAAAAGCGCCGCGAGAGGGCCCGGCCAGAGCCCTTCAGTGAGCGCTCGCAAGAGGACGGCAGAGGCCCGGCGGCTCGCAGCTCCCGGACCTTGTGGCGCATCAGGACGCGGCTGCCCTGCTGCTCGGACCCCGAGGAACCGCCGCAGCCGCCGCCGCCGCTCTGCTTCCTGCGCGTTAGCCTCTTCTGCGCGCTCCGGGCGGGCGGCCGCGGGAGCCGTTGGGGCGAGGACGGCGCGCGGCTGCTGCTGCCCCGCCGGGCCCGGGCGGCTGGAAGAGGAGAGGCCGAGCCGAGCGGCGGGCCCCCCTATGCCGGGAGGATGTTGGAGAGCAGCGGCTGCAAGGCGCTGAAGGAGGGTGTGTTGGAGAAGCGCAGCGACGGGTTGCTGCAGCTCTGGAAGAAAAAGTGCTGTATCCTCACTGAGGAGGGGCTGCTGCTCATCCCGCCCAAACAGCTGCAACACCAGCAGCAGCCCGGGCAGGGGCCGGTCGAGCCATCCCAACCCGGAGGCCCCGCTGTGGGCAGCCTCGAGCCGCCCGTCAAGCTGAAGGAATTGCACTTTTCCAACATGAAGACCGTGGACTGCGTGGAGCGCAAAGGCAAGTATATGTACTTCACTGTGGTGATGGCCGAGGGCAAGGAAATCGACTTTCGGTGCCCGCAGGACCAGGGCTGGAACGCGGAGATCACGCTTCAGATGGTGCAGTACAAGAATCGTCAGGCCATCCTGGCGGTCAAGTCCACGCGGCAGAAGCAGCAGCACCTGGTCCAGCAGCAGCCGCCGCAGCCGCAGCTTCAGCCCCAGTCCCACCCCCAAGCCCCGCCGCAGCCGCAGCCCCAACCCAAGCCCCAGCCGCAGCCGCAGCCCCAACCCAAGCCCCAGCCGCAGCCGCAGCCGCTCCATCCGTATCCGCATCCGCACTTGCGTTCGCACCCACATCCGCACCCGCACCCACTACCGCTCTCGCAGCCGCACGGCCACCGGCTTCTCCGTAGCACCTCGAACTCTGCCTGAAGAGGGCAGCACCCGAGCCAGACGAGGTAAGGTCCCGGCAGCTCGGCTCCCGAGGGAGGTTCCGAGGAGTGGGGCTGGGGGTGGTAGCAGTAGGAAGCCTTTTCCCTGGTTCGGATCTTGGGTGGAAAAATTAGAAATTAATGCAGGTTTCTGGGAGGCGGAAATAAGGGAACAAGCTGGAGCCAGGAGAGGCGGGGCAGAGAGGGGAGGGTGCGGGGTTCGGGCCGCGCAAGAAGTTCTCCTGATCGCCCGCCCGCCCGCCCACGCTGACCCACGCGTGTTCACTGGTGCGCTCCCCAGCGACGCCGCAGCTTCTCTCCTTGTCACCAGCGCCACTTGAGTGTGTCTGGGGACTCGAGGGAGCGACCCTGGTGTCCTTCTGAGCTCGCTTTGTCCACGGGACAGGCCCGAAGAGAACTGGGTCTTGTAGGAGTCCGAGCCACTTCAATCCTTGTCATTTCTTTCCAGGTTGTGAGGACTTGAGGAAGTGGGACAAGCACCTTTCTATTGTCTTCACTTGGATCGAAAACAAAACAGTCGCCCCGCCCGCACCAGACCAAGTAGTTTGGACAGGATACGACCGATAACTTGGCGATTCCTCTTAGTTTTTCTGCATACTCTTCATCACAATGCAGGAAATGATTTCGAGTCCAGAAGGCTTTATTTATGAACCTTTGAGAGGATCTTCCAGTATGGTGGACCTTTTAGGAGCGATGATGTACTGTAATGTTATTTTAATGTATTTTGATTTATGATTATTTATTAGTTTTTTTTAAATGCTTGTTCTGAGACATTTCTGAATGTAGGCCATTTTCCAAAAAAGAAACTTTATTTTCAAAAACCTATTCCCTAGTAAGTTCTAATCTTGGGAAAGAAGAAAGTAAAAGGGCGGTGAAGGGGAACACATCAAGAATTCATTTTCAGAAGGTCTGATACTTAAATGTTATACCAGGTGGTTGAAATTAAACTCTGTGATACTACGTGGAGTTTTCTTTCTTTTTTTTTCTTTTGAGTTTTTTTTTCCTTCGACATATATTTTGTGTAGAATGGAAGTTTAAAGAAGCTAAACGTTCAGAATTGTGTAATTATAAAAATCGAATTGCTTTTTCTAAAAGGAAATCAGTAGTAATGATAGCTGATTCAGAGTATTTCAAACATAACCCAACTGATGGCAAGATGATCATATCCTGAATATACAAAGGAGGGCTGGGTCTGCTGTAGGAAAAGGCTTTCTTAGATTATCTATGTGTGAAGGGTTTAATAAGGAGTTTTCTGTGATTTCTGAGTATGAATGCATTAGGTGTTTCATTTCAAAAAACATAGTGGGGGAAAAGAATTATTCCACTTGTTTGAGAGAACATTTGTGCTCTTAGCCACAATAGAGATTACCCTTCTCCAAGAGCTTTGCACACTTGATGTGAACCACATTTTCTGGCCCTTTTACTTTGTTCTAGAATCATATTCTATCTAGAATCTCATAGTTTAAATAAAATACAGTTTGTAAATATTTCAAAGGACTAGGAGTCATAGCTTTTTGTTTTCATTCTGAGAATAATGTTGATCAGAGACACCAGCTGTTTTGCTTTTTATTGCTCTGTGAGAAATCCAAGGGTTATATGTTTTGTTGTTAGGTTAGCTAAACTCAGAAATTGAAAAAGGAAGGACTGGATAAACACTGGATTTGCAGTAAGAAAACAACCCCAGTCTTGTTTTAGCAGCGACTTGTTCAGGAGTCTGGGGGGTTGTTGGTGGGGCGGGGGGAGGTGGGGGAAGAGCATGTGCTTTTAAAGGTAGAACAAACCCTCTTCTGTGTTAAATGAAAAGGATGGTCAAAGTCCACGAGGGCAGATGCTACTTAAGTTTAAAAAGAGCCCATAGATGCTACGAAATCCTCTTACGGCTGAAAATCACTTCCTATCTGCCTAGCTTTACTAACGGGTCTCTGTTTTCCATCATCTTTTCTGCAAAGTCTTGATCAGTATTTTTCCAGCTTCCAAATTGGAATGGTCAGTATTGGGCCACTGCTAAGTTCTGTAGTCAAGAAATGAAAATAGAATTTCATGCTAGAGATATCTTTATTCTCCCTCCATCTGAAAAGGAGTTTCAAGGTCAAATTACTTCTCAGTGCAATATTTAAATGATGAAAATTTGAGATCATAACTCAAATCCAAAAAGTGGTGGGGGAAATAAAAGTCAACCAAATGGCAAGCAGAATTTAAGTGGACTCCCACTTGCAGAGGCTAAGTTGCAGTTGTGAAAAAATGTATATATGATGGGCATCTCAGAGAGCAGATCTCAAGAGTTCTTAAGTCAAGTTCGGTTTGATTTCTTTGGAACCACTGCTGTGCTTTTTAATAATGCCTCATTGTACTGTCATTTTAATACATGCAGATCATGTAACCCCAATTAACCCACAGCTTTTTTTTTCCAGATGGTAGGATTTTTCTTTCAAATTCTCATGCTATAAAAAAATTAAAATCCATACCAAATACTTTTAAAATTAAGATTCTTGTAGACTTTTAAAGGCACTTGTATTGTTGTTAGCTTACATACCGGCTAGGTAGTGTTGTCCAAAAAAAGTATGCCCAGGCTCCCTCGTGGCTGCTAGAATTTTTTTCTTTCTCACAATGGCTCTGGTTTGTAATGTGGCCACCGGAATCATGGTTCCTTGTATTATCTTTCCACAGCCCTTAGTCCTTGCTCTGCTGTGATATTTATACTGAGTTGACCCTCTTAGTGACTCTCTAGTCTGAACCCCTCTTAGCATTTAACTGTGAAACCTCAGAAATTAGAAAGGAGAGGAGTAGGATGGGATTTTGTTTTTATTTAACACTTATTATGGCTTAATAATTTTTCCAGCACAACAACAACAAAAAACGAGCATACTTAACAATACTCAGCAAAACAAAATACAAATGCAAATCATTTAATGTGTTGGTGGCTCTATTTTACCTGTAAGAAAATGATACAAACCACCTAGGGTATTCTGAGGCCTGACAAATCACCTCATGGAGAAAGGTGATTCTTCTTTCAACCCAAGAAAGGGAAGAAGGAGAGGAGAGGTCCAGTAGAAAACCCACCCCTTAAATAAACATAAAATGTAAAAAGTTGGACAATTAAAAGGAATGTCCCATCTGGAAACTGAACTTTTTGTCTTTGAACTTGTGTTGGCACCAAGCCTCTTACACAGTGAGTTCAATGACTATCTGTTGGGACAAATGAAAGAAGGAAAAAATGTCTAACTCCCCAGCACCCAGGAGGGTGATTTCTGTGGCCTCACACAGTGCTTCCTTCTTTACTTGCTCTCATGCCATTCCCTGAGGACAGCTACCACTGGGACCGGCTGTGCATCATGACGGAACTCCTTGGACATACTTTCTTAGTGGAGATCCACATGGATCTGCGTATGCCCTACGGGGAGTGCTGAGGTCAGAGAGCAAATGGCTATAAAGGGCCCTTTCAAAATGAACATTTCCCTCAGAGGAAGGGGGATTCTCTCATCATGTAGAAATCAAACCAACTTTATAACTTCATTTCACGTATTTTTTTCAATGGAGGTTAAAAAAAAAGAACGAAGCCCAGTTGTTGCTTAGAAGAGCTCCTCTTAACACATTAGCACCGTTAGGAAGTCTGGCTTGAGCTGAGACGCCCGTTTTAATGCTGTATTGCTCTCATATTCTAAACACTATTTCTCTTAAAGACTCTTCATTTAAGTCTGACACTATATGAGTTGTTGCCAGTGTGTGGGTTCAAACACATCACTTGTTTTCTGTCCCCAGGGAGAGTGCTTTGGTTTTAGCTTGGCTCCAAGTGTGTACAGTGTCATGTTCAGTGGCAGGTTTACAAGAGGGATCTAAGACTTGAATGAAACTGGAGCAATCTCTAGAAAATAGAGCTTTGTAGGATGACGATGGGCCTGTGAACATTCGTTTTCCTGTTTTTTTTTGTAAATGTCAAACTAATTCGTTTTTGCTTTACCAGTAAAATGCCCTCAGTAGAATAAAATTTAAACTTGGGAATTATAGAGCTCGATGAATCCATCAGTGATTCTTTCAAGAGAAATACACCTATTTACCTAAAACAACCTAAGATGTATTAATTGTGGAATTGGGTTGGATGGGTTTTTAAGAACTATTTTCTAAATTCTTGACACAGTTTAAAGGGTGATTTTTTTTCCCCCTTTTTTTTGCGGTACGCGGGCCTCTCTGCTGCGGCCTCTCCCGTTGCTGAGCACAGGCTCCGGACGCGCAGGTCCAGCGGCCATGGCCCACGGGCCCAGCCGCTCCGCGGCATGTGGGATCTTCCCAGACCGGGGCACGAACACGTGTCCCCTGCATTGGCAGGCGGACCCTCAACCACTGCGCCACCAGGGAAGCCCTTAAGGGTGAATTTTGATCTGCGGTGCCGAACAGCCAATCCAGATTTACATAAGGTTGGATGACAAAGTGATCTGTGACTTTGTTGGCAGGACTCCATCCGTCAGATGGAGTAAAGGATCCAACAGGGTTTCCTAGAAAGGTCATTATTGTCCAATGAAGGAAGCAGAAAGGCCCTGGACCATTAGATGCAGCTGCATAAAAACTACCTGTTCTGAAGCTGGCCTGCTGGTGATCAGCTGGGTGGTGGGGAAGCAGATTTTAACAACAGGTGGTCCTTCCAGACCATTGTATTTATTTTGAGAAGAAAGATAAAACAATTGTCTGTTACATTCCCCTGTCAACCTTCTGCTTAAAATTTCAGAATATGCAAATACGAGCTTTGAAAAGCAAGCGTCACCATGTACCAAATGCTTTCAAACTATCACATTTGTGAACTTAAGTGGTCGTCATTTGTGTAAATATGTCCCTTAAATGATTTTGGAGAGATGTGATTTATTTTTCGTATTTTCAAAATGCATTCCATTTCAAATAAAGTATCTGTCAAGATGACTGACCTGTGGACCTTTTGAAGGCCTTGTTCACCAGTCAAGTGCGCTGCGTGTACCTGTGGGAGCAATGTTCTAAAGGGCTTGGGCATTGTAAAGGCCGTGACCACTCTGGGAAGAAAAAGATGATCTTTTGAGGTTGGAAATTTATTTTAAAAATTACCTGGTCATTTTGAATATAGGGTATAGAATTTCACTCAGGTTATTCGGTGAATTAATTATTGCTTTTTGAATGCTAATGAATTTGAGTTGAATTTTTCCATAGGGCCCAGAGGAAAAGAAATGGCCCCTAGTGAATTAGGTTGGAGGCAATTCCTTCTTGAGTTCCAGAGAGATTTGAGTCCTCCTAGGTCCATTGAGAGGGTGAGGCCTTGACTCTAGGAGAATCATCTTTCAAGCGGATATCTATAAAGCTTCCTGTTTTGCGTTGAGAGCAGGAGACTCGATTCTTTTTTCTTTTTAAAAAATATTTATTTATTTAGGATGCGCCACGTCTTAGTTGCAGCACGCGGGACCTTTAGTTGTTGTGGCATGCAGACTCTTAGTTGCTGCATGCACGCAGGATCTAATTCCCCTGTCAAGGGAATGAACCCGGGCCCCCTGCATTGGGAGCGCGAACACAGAGTCTCACCCGCTGGACCACCGGGTAAGTCCCGAGACTCGATTCTTTAAAGGAATATGCCATATCTTTACTTACAATTTCCATTGACATCTAAAAGTGTTTAAATCTTCAAAGACTTTAAAATAGGAAATTTGAAGGCATTTTTTTATCTCTTAACATAGTCTTACATTGAGAGCTTTATTACTTTACTGTTTTCGTTTGGTTTTGTTTTCTTTTTTCATTTGTCCTACTTGGTTGTGTGGAGGTTTTCTTGCCCTTTCGGAAGTCTGAGGTCTTCTGCCAGCGTTCAGCAGATGTTCTGTGCGTATCATTCCACTTGTAGATGTATTTTTTATGTATTTGTGGGAGGGGGTGAACTTCATGTCCTACTCCTCCGCCATCTTGATTCCTCCCCTGTTTGGTTTTGTTTTTAAAGAAGAAATGAAATCTGAGAAGACAAATTACTGCCGTTGTGAGGGAATTTCAGGGGAACAATGTGAAATAAACGTGTGAAGCAGGCGGTAAAGCAGGGTTGGTAAGAGTCAGGATTTGTGAGTACATGGGTTCAAGTCCCAGTTCCACCACTTACAGGCCATGTAGAGCCTGAGTTACTTAACTTCTTAGAAACTCAATTTCCTTCTCTGTAAAATGGAGTTAATAAAGGTTCCCACCTTCTGGTTATAGAGAAGATTTAATAAGTTAGTAAAAGTGCTTAGAACAGTGCCTGGTGTGGCTATGAAAGGAAGCTCCCGGTGTTTTAGGGCACATAAGCAGGTTTGGGGATCATTATAACCATGTGAATATATAATATATGGTGTTTTAAAGCTATGAATTGTATTTTCTGATACCTCAGCACTTCTTTTAAATTGTAAGAACAGTATGATGGCAACATTCTTGTTTTCAACTTTGAAAAAAGACAAAAAAGGCATTATTTATAGTACTACTATTTTCATTTGCTTATCACTTTACAGTCTCCGTTCACATGCTTATGTATTTTAAGTGAGTTACAATGAAACAATCAGAATACTCATATATGCGTCTGGAGAGGATGCTGTGGTGTTCCACCCAGATTGCCACCTGAGGACAGAGAGGGTACTCAGTCCCCAGATATGAGACTGTTGATGGCTGTCATGATGTCAGTTAGCCCTTTCCCTAGAATTGTCCTCAGCCTTGTCTCAGGGAGAGCTACCTTGCCCTAGGACATACCCCCTCCTTGGGTGCGATTTGTCTATGGGGAGTGGCTAAAGACCAGGCCCTGTTGTCTCAAGTCCGACAACTGTAAAGGGCCGTCCCAGCTCCAGTGCTCCCTGGAGAAGTGGCTGAGGCCTGTCTCAACAAGGAGGTGGCCTTGTAGTTCAACTCTCCCTCTGCCCAATCCTCTTTCCCTTGCTCCTTCACAGGTGAGGCTCTCAGGAACACCCCCCAAAACCTCCTGCAGTCAAACATCAGAGTGTCAAGAACCTGTTTCTCAGGGGATCTTGTCTATGACTGTGTGTGTGTGTGTGTGTGTGTGTGTGTGTGTGTGTGTGTGTATTTCCACCACCATGCTTCTGTAGGAAGGTTGGTGGTGTTGGAAGGGGGTCTACGGCATAATGATTAACCTTATGCTGTAGAGTAGTTGCTCTCAACCTGGAGCGATTTTCTCCCCCAGGAGACTTTGACAATGTTTGGAGACATTATTGGTTTTCATAACTGGTGGTAGAGGTCAGGTATGCTGTTAAATATCCAACAATGCTCAGGACAGTCCTCATAACAAAGAATTATGCAACCCAAAATGTTAGTAGTGCCAAGCTTGAGAAACCCTGCTTTAAAATCAAAAAGTCTTGATTTTATTAGCTGAATTCCCTTGGGCGAGTGATGTAATTTAGCCTCAGTTTTCATGAGTAAAATGAAGACAGTGATTGTACCTGTCTCATGGAGTTGTGAATCCAAAATTAGGTAGTTAGCATAATGAGCTGTCACTGTTCCTGTCACAAAGTAAGCATTCAATACATGGTAGCTATCACCCTCATTATTATTTCAAGTGGTAATTTTAATGACAGCATAATATCCCATTGAGTCGACGTATTATTTCAGTCATTTGCCTGTTGTCATCTAGTGAGTTTCTGTTTTCATGCTGTTTTCAACACTCCTGCAATAAATATCTTCATGCACTCATCATATTGAGAAGAATGTGGACTTGGATTCTAGTTCTGACTTTGTTTAGTCTTTTGACATTAATCTCCGAGCCTAGTCTATTCATTTGTAAGTGAGAATAACAGCCTTGCCCTTGGGGAGCTGTTATGGACATACAGTGAAGTGGCAGTGAAATCTACATGAGTTCAAGTCCTAGAGCCACCATTTAACCACCTCACTCACAGTGAAGCATTATGTAAATGAAAATACTATTATCCGGATACCATTTTAAGAGGGGTTAGATACGATATCTATATTATTTATTATACTTACATATCTAGATATAGATATTGTATGTGTGTATAAAACACATACGTGTATTCCAATCCAAATAATTTGGATTTAAGAAATAGGATGTTATCACAACTAGAAAAATAGCATCCAGTAATCCCTAGTTTTTTGTAGAACTTGAGCCAAATTTATATTTGTATTTAAGTGGAAGGAATCATATGAATACAACGTTACAACTGTCTAGAATTATTGACACAGAAAACCCTGAGTAATGAACTCACTGGCCGCATGAATCTATTTAGCAAGGTGTTCTTCCTTGCTTTGTTTCTTTCTCAAAGACCTTGTTGGAAACCTTCACCACATAGAAAGGCAATGAATGCCGTGGCATGAGTGCTTTGACCCCTGGCCTTACCTGCCTACAAAGTGAGTCAGGTTATCAAAGACGGCACAGGTGGGGCAAGAGGGCTTTGAAGATTTAGATGCTCTAGGGTGGGCTATAGATGTAGGCAGGTCTCCTTGGTCTGAAGGTTGTTCTAAATCCGATTTTATTTTGAAGGGATTGTTAGGACCTGAGGACAGAAAGGACCGCTTTGTCACCCCTTGATGCAGAGTCACAACTGACTGCTCTGAGATAGGGTCCATGTGGGAGTCACTTGCTCCCTGCCCCGGGCATTCATCTGAAGCATTGGATGGTTAGTTAGATGCCAGAAATGAACACTTGAAAACATAGTCGACGTGGTTACTTGCATGCTCTCAAATCCTGCCAAATTCATTTCTAACAGAGTGGGCAAACATACTCCATAGTCCTTTAAGACCTGACAGCCTGTGCTTCTGAAGTAACTGATAAATGAGTATTCAACTACTGTACAGAAAGCAACAGGAAATGACTCTTGAGGAGTTTCAAAGTTTTAATTAAGTCGCTGTCCTCCTTTGGCTTTCTCCTGAAGCTGAGAGTTCATCCAGTTCAGTTCCTATTGAAGCTGACAGTTCAGTTATGTTGCAAGTATTTTGAACTTTGCTGTAACAGATTCTACCGAGTGGTGTGGCTTACCCTGTCAGGGCTGACTCATCACCTCAGAAGAGCAAACCGGCTTTGTGAGTCATCACAGTCAAAGAGGCCAAACTTGTAATAGTTTTAGGCATATTCTCTTTCTAGTTTTTAGCTGCTGGAGAGATGTTCATTTTTACAAAGCTTGGTTCCAGTTTTTAAACACATACCTGTCTTTAATGATCCTTCCAAGTAATTCCCAGTATCTATACATTTGTGGGTATGTACATCTATGTATGTATGTGTGTGTGTGTGTGTGTGTGTGTGTGTGTATTTGTACATACACATACACTTTTCTCGCTAGTAATGTTCATGGCCCGTGAAGGTGGGATGGTCAGTTTTTTTTGTTGTGGAACTTGACATCTGAAGGATTTGAAACTGTCCTGAGCAGAGCTGGCTTCCTCAGAGCTTGGAGCATCCTGCTCTGAGGGTTAGCCCCACCCTGCCTAAACCACTATTACAAAGCAGTGGTCTGTGGTGGTGCCAGATCCCCTTTGTAATTTCCTGTTGCCGTGTTTCGACACCACCACTGGAGGGAATGACGGGTCTCTGTGGGAGACGATTCGGTGACTTAGTCTTAGTTTCTTACAGCAGAGGAGATCCTTAAGGTAGACAACAGTGTGAGTTGTGTTTGCAGGCGTGAGAGTGAATCTTATCCTTGCCACAATGCACTGGCTCACTATAGAATAATTGTAATTATTGCCTAGGGTTCTAGTTAAAATCCCTGATGCCTGTAAAAAGTGCCGCATAGCTACCACAAGACCTGAGCTGCATGGCTGTCTTGACAGCTTGTGGACCCTGGTTTGTATTTGCTTTCTATACAGTGGTAAGCAGTAATACCTCTTCTCTACCTGTATAAATGGTAAGTTGAGATCAGAGCTGAAAACAGAATTTTAGGAGTTTTGATAAAGTCTCATTCATCTCTCCCCTTTCTGCAGAGGAAAAAAATGAAGCTAAGAGGGCCAGTGACCTGCCCCTGGTCACACAGCCAATTAAACTCAAAGACAGGATTAGAACCCAAATCCGGCTCCCTTGATCCTTAATTAACGCTCTTTCCACTGTGGCACTACTTTGTAAGGCTTGGAAGATAGTTTATGTAAATTCAAGGTGTTATTCTTGCAAATAATCACTCGAAGTATTCAGACATCACATCTCTTCCCCCCCAAAATATAAATTTTTACTTAAATTATATAAACTGTCTTAAGGGGTTTATAGATATTGAAAATAAGCTGTTTAATTCTACTGTTATTTTTTTAAATAAATTATTGTATTTATTTATTTTTGGCTGTGTTGGGTCTTCGTTGCTGCGTGTGGGCTTTCTCTAGTTGTGGCGAGCGGGGGCTGCTCTTCGTTGTGGTGCGCGGACTTCTCATTGTAGTGGCTTCTTGTTGCGGAGCATGGGCTCTAGGCATGGGGGCTTCAGTAGTTGTGGTGCGCAGGCTCAGTAGTTGTGGCATACGGGCTTAGTTGCTCTGCGGCATGTAGGGATCTTCCCGGACCGGGGCTTGAACCCGTGTCTCCTGCATTGGCAGACGGATTCTTAACCACTGCGCCACCAGGGAAGCCCAATTCTGCTGTTTTAAAACGTGCTTTGTGACTTAGTCTTTCCAAATATAATCCATGTAGGTTAAAAGAAACCTTAAGCAGGAAAAAAGTCACAAAAGAAAGCAATATTTTGAAATGGGCATGTTTTAAAATACAGTTGTTAGAATATATTCTTTTTCAAAAATTTTTTGAAAATCATTTATTTAGAACCTGGGCTAAAAAACTGCTTGCAGTTTATTTTATCACCTGGCTCCTAAAATATTCATGGAATGTTTCTGGTGTTACTAGTCACCTCCACATACCCCCCAGGCCTTGAAATTATCTCTGGAGCTGAGAAGTTGAAACGATTTGAATGTTTATACGGGTACTTGAGGAAATAGCTCACTGGCTTTTCTAGCTTCTCTGTGTAGGTGTCAGGAGAAATATTCCTTGAAAAATGTTTATGGAGGGTAATAGATCCGTAGGTATCCATGAAATGCTAATAGGTCGGGTGGTAACACTTGTTGCTGCCCTTCCAGGGAATTAGGTGAATGTAATTCACATAGCCCAGACTTCAATCATAAATAACAGTTTATGACCTACCCAGGACACGAAATACCCCAAACTAGACAACTTGGACAAGATTTCAGAATTTGTAACCTTTAATGAGATGACAGGGGAGAAAAAAAGGGGAGGGATCCCTGATAAGTGTATGTACTCCAGAATCCAGTGAACAGGTTTTTAATTCAAAATTATGTATGCACCCCGGGTGACGCCATTATTTCCTCTTACGTAAAATGACCTTTTACAGGACTTCATTCATAGCACTTGGCTCCGGAGTCACAGCATTTGTCACAAGGCAGCGGGTTGCCTGCTTGGTCTTATGCAAGTGATGACTGGGACGGCTTGATAGAGGGTGATGCTGACAGCCTCTCTCTGACGGCAGATTGTCAGCATTCCTGACCCGGGCACTCCAAGAGCCTGGGAAAACACGTTGATTTCAACGTGGCTTTAAAAAAACAATATCCAGTTGAATCAAATGACTGCATAAAATAGGTACACAGAGCAGATTTTTTTTTTTTTTTTTTGCGGTACGCGGGCCTCCCACTGTTGTGGCCTCTCCCGTTGCGGAGCGCAGGCTCAGCGGCCATGGCTCACGGGCCCAGCCGCTCTGTGGCATGTGGGATCTTCCCGGACCGGGCCACGAACCGGTGTCCCCTGCATCGGCAGGCTGACTCCCAACCACTGCGCCACGAGGGAAGCCCCCACAGAGTAGCTTTTGTGGGATTAGCTGGTTCTTGGTGCCCCTAAGCAAATTCATGATGATGTTGGTATCATAATCAGGGTACCCTCTTATTTATATGCATTTATTTAACTTGACATATAAAATCAAAACTCTTACTTCAAACTTATTGCACAGAAATTGATCAACAGAACAGGAATGAAAGACAAAGAGTGTTTGTGAATTCGAAATATGGAAAGAATCAGATCTGAAATGGGAGGGTGTGAGTTATAAAGGTTGGCAAGAGGATTCCACCCTCCTGATAAGCAAGGCAGGGGGACCCAGGCAGGCCTGGGAAGTGAAGAGATCTTGCAGGAAAATGGAGGGGAAAGGAAGACCATTTTCTAAAAAACTTCTTCAATTCTTGCTTTCCCCAAGTAGCAATGAATGTCTCTGTTTTTCTCAGGATGTAAAGTTCTTATGGACCTTTGATTAAGAACACTACGTTTTAAAAAATGAAAATATTTTAGAGGAAAAGGCGAGTGAACAATTAAGCTTTCTTCTCGCTTTTGAAGACTTTGTTTCTTCTGTAAGTGGGTCTCTGAAAAAGGAAATTAACACAGAATAAAGTGAAACTTCTGCGAGTTTTCTATAGGCTCAAAGCTCTTAAGAAACATTTTCTGTAATTTGATTTGAGTTTGAAAATATAACAGTCATTAGACTATTTCCTTCTAGATCCTAACCTTACAATAAGGAGTGTAGTGTACGGCAGTAATCATACCTCTCCCACAGGATTGATACGAGCAATTAATTCAGGCAAGGTACCTAAGTGCTTTATCCTAGTGCCAAGTTCATAGCAAGTGCTCCATAGAGAATGGCTACAATAACAATGAGTGCGAGGTGTGTGATGGGGCGTGTAAGACAGTTTTTGGGGCCAGAGGCCAGACTTTCCATGGTTTTTTTGCACTTTTTTTTTTTGTAAAAAAAGATAATGTTTTATTAATAACACACTTTAACAAAACTGGTTGCTAATTCAGATATAAATAAAATATGTACTTTAAAATAATTAGGAAATACAGACACCTATATAAAAATTGGAACTATTTCTTCAGGTTTTATCATATTAATAAGCCTGATTCTACTCAGCAGATTTAACTGAAAAATAAACTTAAAATTACTTTTTCTGTAAGTAGAAGGTGCTTTAAAAAAAAATTATGTGCAGGGCACAGTGGCAGGCCTACAGGGATACAAATAAGAGTAAGTTGTAAGGTTTGCTCTCCAGGAACTTACATCTGAAGCAAAGGGAAGATGAGACATAATCCTATCAGTGGTGTAGTACTAATCATGGTACTTCATAGAGTATTAGTAATAGAAGTAGCAGCAACTAACATTAATTGGGTACTTACTAAATGCCAGGTCCTATCCCACATGTTTCATATGGATTATTTTATTTATTTATTATAAAGATCAGAATTGGATTTGATTTGTATAACAGGTGATTCCAAATAAGTGTACTAAGATAAAGATTTACTTCTCTTTTATCTGAAAGACGTCTGGAGGTGGGTTGTCCAGAACTGGTATGGTGACTTTTTGGACCCAGGCTCCTTTTATGTTTCTCGTCCACCACCCTTGGTGTACAGGGCTTGTATCCTCACAGTCCAAGATGGCTGCTGGAGTTCCACACACTGTATCTGAGTGCTAGACAGGAAAAAAGAGGAACTGGGAGTAGAGCAGAAGGGAACACCTTGGAGATAAAGAATTCTTTTTAGAGAAATTTTGGAGCCCCCATACGATGACTTCCAATTACAGCTTATTTTCTGTCCAAAGTTGCAAGGAAGGCTGGAAATGTATTCCTTCAGCTGGGCACATTGCCATCCCAGACAAAATCAGGGTTCTGTGAGCAAAGAAGAAGAGGAGAATGGTTATTGGGAAGGAAACTAGCAGTCTCTGCCATAATTCTTATCACCTTCCAGTTAGTAGATAAGAAATTGAGGATTGAGAGTTGCAGAAATTTACCAGCAAATGGTGGGACCAGGATTGTCATCCAGGAGTCTAATTCCACTGCCTTTGTGTTTGACCCCGATGCAAACTGTGCCCATGTGCTGGCATGAAAATGCAAATAGACCTCTCACAGAGATGGGAAGATGCTTAGAAATATTAGCTTAAAGTCTTTTACATACTTTCACCATTCTTACTAAGGTCTTAACATTTTCCTTTCAAATATGGTACTGTTGTAATGATGTTCAATTGGTTCTTTCTTTTTTTTTTTTCCACTTGGTTCTCTTTTACATTTGAACAATTTAAATAGAACACAACTGATTTTTTTTTTTTTTTTTTTTTTGCGGTACGCGGGCCTCTCACTGCTGTGGCCTCTCCCGTTGTGGAGCACAGGCTCCGGACGCACAGGCTCAGCGGCCATGGCTCACGGGCCCAGCCACTCCGCGGCATGTGGGATCTTCCCGGACCGGGGCACGAACCCGCGTCCCCTGCATCGGCAGGCGGACTCTCAACCACTGCGCCACCAGGGAAGCCCACAGCTGATTTTTAAAACAGAAATACGTAGTTGCTTTCTGTGTCTTCATGTCGGAGTCATATTGACATTGGAGAGAGAGAAGAAAGATCTAAGGTTCTAGGAATCTGGAGCTCTAAAGCTAGTCTCCATCAGTGGTGCTTTTCCAGCAGCCAGCTCTGTCTATCACCGTTCATAGATTCCATGACAAGATCCAAATCAGGGAAACAGAAGAAGAAATGCATACTTTTTATTCATGCTAAATAGGAGGAGTACCTTAGTGTTTTCTACCCTGAGAGTTTCTTATTCTTTAGGGAGTTCCTTCAAGGGTCAGCAAAGAGTAGAAAGAATCCTGGATTCTAGGCCTGGCTTGGCTGCTAACAAGTCGTGAGAGCCTAATTAGATGATTTTTGCCTCTCTGGATGTCAGTGTTTGGTTTTGTTTTGTTTTGTTTTTTTAAATTGAAGTATCGTTGATTTACAATGTTGAAAGAATGTATATATTCTTTTTCATATTCTTTTCCATTATGGTTTATTACAGGATATTGAATATAATTCCCTGTGCTATATAGTAGGCCCTTGTTGTTTATTTTATATATAGTAAGGACTTTAGTTTCCTCATCTTTCAAGTAAAGATGTCTCAAGTGCTCCCTTTCAACTATAATATTTATAATCCTTAGATATTTTTAGCCTCAGTTGCCTTTGGAAAAGAGTACGGACTTTGCATTTGGAGGACATGAGTTTGACTCTTAGTTTAGCCCCTCATAAACTGTGTGACTTTGCACAAGTCACCTAGCGTTTTTGAACTTCAGCTTCTTCACCTGCCATATGGGAATAATGAAACCTGTCCCATAGAGCTATTGTGAGGGTTGGAATAAATAATATACGTGAAAGCACTTTTCACAGTAGCAGATGATCGCTTAATGTGCTCAATAAATATGTCATTAAAAAAATAAATAAATAAATATGTCATTAACACATACTAGCTCTTCCTTTTTAGTGCTTAATGCTCAATATCTACTTTATACCAAAATAAAGAAGAGAGAGACAGAGTTTTTATGTCCTCTCTGCATTGGGAGAGACAAGAAAGGAAGGGGTTTACAGTTTGTACCCATAGATCAAAAACTGTTTCTTTTCAGTTCATCTAGTGAGTTTAGATACAACACCAAAGACCTCTTTCCCCACTGGGAAGCCTGTGTCTATTCAGGCGAAACATCTAGGAAGAGTTTGTCTCCAGTGTCTGCTAAAGAGCATCCCTGTCTCATGACCTCTTCATTTCAGTCCCTGGAACCACAGACAGCAAAAATCTCTAACAACTTACAAAACCATCTGTCTTTATTCTGTGCTTTATCCCGCTCCTTCCTTTGGGAAAAAGAGAACTACAACAAGGCATGCTACTCTGGGGGGTTTTGGTTTTGGTTTTGTTGTTTTGACAGCCCAATGTGCCTTCAACTCAACCTCTTCCGACTCCTATCCAATGAAAACCCAATGGTACAACGAGATCTGCTGATCAGAGTGATGACAGATACTAAATGATCCAACTACCTGATTACACTCTAAGGTTGGAATGTATTCTCACATGATCTAGAATTATTTTCTTCTCCATGGCCTGAAATGAAAATGGGTGCTTCTGAATGACTTGATGTAGGCAGAAAATGTGTTTAAGCTGAATCTTCTATTACTTTGAACACACTAATGAGCTGCATTTTACTTCAGTAATGTAACCAGGGAGAATAACGATTGAGGGAGTAACACAAATTGAACAATAATAGTTGCTATTTTCCGAGCATTTATTTTATGACAGGTTCTTTATCATAACAGTGCTATGAGGTGTAGGTAATTATCTCCCTTTTACTGATAAGAAAACAGAAGCTGAGGGAAGTTAAGTAAATCCCCAAGATCAGAAGACAATGATACGGGACTACCCTGGTAGCGCAGTGGTTGGGAGTCCGCCTGCCAGTGCGGGGGATAAGGGTTCAAGTCCTGGTCCGGGAAGATCCCACATGCAGTGGGGCAGCTGGGCCCATGCGCCACAGCTACTGAGGCTGTGCTCTAGAGCCCGTGAGCCACAACTACTGAGTCCGTGTGCCACAACTGCTGAAGCCCGTGTGCCTAGAGCCTGTGCTCTGCAACAAGAGAAACCACCGCAATGAGAAGCCCGCGCACCGCAACGAAGAGTAGCCTCCGCTCGCTGCAACTAGAGAAAGCCCGCGCACAGCAATGAAGACCCAACGCAGCCAAAAATAATAAATAGAAAAATTTAGAAAAAAATACATATTTTTGCAAAACTAAATAAATAAATATAAAGAAGTCAATGATGCAGATCTGGGAGACCCCAGAGGCCCTTAAGCCTTCCACAACTTCCAGCCCTTCAGAGTGAGAGCAATGGGGGAGTCCAAGCCCAGCAGGACTCACCTTCCTCAGGGAGAGTGGGGCCTGGCAGATGGCAGCTTCATGGCCACTGTGACTTTCTGGAGGAGAGTACCTTGTCATAGGCCATCCCACAGTTTGCAGATTCTCTCCCCAGACCACCCTGCCAAGCAGTCTGTGTTCTCTGAAGGCATCATTTTAGTTTTGGGATGACGAGGCTGTGGATCAATGGGAAAAGACATAAAGACTAGTTTCACTTAGCATTTATTCAAGAAAAACACATGCCTTTATAAGGAATGGAATGGATGACTTGTCTTCCAACTACAGCGACAAGGATTACTTCCTTGTCATCCCAGGGACCCCCACCTTGCCAAGGCTCAACCTTGGGCCATAACCAAGGAAAACATGTGAATCATGGTGAACGGAAAGTCTGGTGGACAACTGTCCAGCCAGTGGAGCGAGGACACCGGCACAGGATCCAAGCAGAAAGGAGCTCAAATCGAGGCAGGGGGATGGGGACTCAAGAGCTGGTCTGCTCACCACTCAGCCTTCACCTGGTTCCCACCATCACTTGATTTCATTAGATTTTTTTTTTTGTAATCTATCAAAGTCTCCTCTGGCCCTCTTGCTTCTCCCTTTCTAAGAAGATAAGCACTTTGAAGGTCTTTGTGGCATCGCAGATGTGATGCTGTCCTGTAGCCCCTCCTTCTCTGGCTCTCATCTGACTGCATCCTACCCACAGGCAGGTGCTCCGGCCACAGTGATGTCACTGGGAGACCCCTGAGGTCGGTTTCCACCAGCTCCTTCATGGTTCCTGGGTATTACTGGGTTCAGGCCTAACCCTCAGGGCCCAGGAGGTGAAGGCAGTGCTGCCACCCATACAGAAGGGGTGCTGAGGCTCAGTGTGGGAGCACAGAGCCATCTCCTTCCAGCTTTGTGTCTCATTTGCCTTTAGAGACTGCGCGGAGCCTTGGATCCGAGCTGCCCCTCAGTCTGCAGGCTGAAGGCGTAGGCAAGGCTTTGGAATACATGTTGCTCCCCAGGTCTGAGAGCCACCTGCTTGCCCTAAAGGACACCTTCCGTCTCCCTTTGGGAGGAGGTGGGGGTGTGTGGAAGACGTTTTCCTAGGAGGATGAGTTTTCTAAGGAATGTAGAAGTTACAGAAAGGGCAGAGATGTGAAAGCAGGACAGACTTTGCCGGGAAGCAGAAAGGGGAGAGATTTTGAGTGGAGATGCAAACCCCAGCTCTCACCAAGAGAAGATGAAGGGCGAAGAGCCCAGAAGCGTAATGAGCAAGCATTCACATTTTTACCTGGTTCTATCCGTGCCTCCTAGAGCAGCTGATGGCATTGCCCAACAGAGAGCATCTTTCTAAGAGCTGTGTTTCTGTATTCCCCACTCCACCACACCTTGGTCTGCCTGCAGCCTCATCTCTCCAAGGCCCTCGCCCTTGATGTCTGAACAGTCCACCTACTGTGTGGACGGGGACCTCATCTCTGACTCCTGCCTACAGTCTGAGCCTCTCCCGGCCCACTCCACGCCATCAGCTCTGGCCCACGTCTGACCACTTACCACGAGGGTGCTCAGGGCAGTTCCCAGAAGGAGGCTTCTCTCGTGGAACGCCTGGGACTTGAGAGGGCCAGGATTCCAGGAACGGAGCAGCTCCGTTTTCCTCGGTAGCAAGCACGTACAGCTGGCGTGTGTGATAGCGCATCACCAGCAAAGAAAGAGGCGGGGGGTGGAGATGAGAGTCACAGAGTCACAAATGGCTGAGAAAAGACTGAGGCCCAGTGGGGAACTGCAGGTGGGAGTCAGCACAGGTGGCAGGAAGGGGAGAGGAGCTGATCTTGTCCTCGTGTCACGGTACTGTTGAGAAATCCGAATGTCCCCAGATCCCCCTGATGGCAGAGATAACGTCGGTTGGGCAACAGTGGTGTTTGGTTTGGCTTCCTACCCACTTACCTTTCCCTTCTCGCCTCCTTCCCTTTGAAGGTCTAGACAGCCTGTTGGATGCTTGGTGTTGACCCTTCAGTCAAAGCCATTATCAGCATGACTCTGTCATAGCCGTCTCAGTTTGTCCCTCCCGTGGCCACCAGGACCTTTTGAGATTCCTGGAGTTGAGTCATCCACTGAGGACCTTAGAAAGGCTTCCCTGTGCCGGGGCCAGATGTCATTTGACAGCAAACGTGATATTCAGGTGTCTCAACATAGGTCCTCATGCAGGACCTGCCCTGAGCTCCCTTCCCTCCCGGGGTGATCCCTGATAATCAGTTCATCTCCTTTCTTACCTCCTCCTCTGCTCTTCCAGGATATCAGGAGAGCATCTCCTGACGCTCTTTGCTCAGGAGGGTTAGTCCCAGTCTCCTAGGTGTCTTACTGTCCAGACCAAAGTCCCTTTGCTGCTTCTCCTGGGAGGCTTAGGAGTTCTTCACACAGATAGAGGAATCCTGGTAGCCTGTCCCATTTTTCAGAGTTTCCAAAACAAGCACACAGATTAATACCCTATAGTGACGTGTAATTTAAAAAGTAAGTAGCAAAAGACTTCCTTATGTGTGACTTGTAGATACCAGGCCGGACTTGTTTCTAAGCAACAATCCTTTCCGAGAGGTCTCCTTAGGCCCTGAGCTATTTTTGAGGTTGAGTGCTGGGATCCTTTTGAGCAATAGGAGGCAGAGTCCCTCTGGGCACCCTGGACCACCCCCAGAGTTACAGAGTGGATTGCAGAGGCATTCCAAAGAGAGGCTGGGAAAAACCTGACAGGAAGGATTCCCAGAACACTCTACTCCCAAAGTCCCTGTTGGCTAATGATTAGGGCATAACTGTAAACAAAGCAGAAGAGCTTCAAAGAGTAGCGTTGTATAGACAGCAAAGAGAAAAATGCCTTCCTGGCTTCTGTCAACTCAGCATCCCTTATGCCAGAGTATTCCAACTTGAACCAAGCCAATGCATGTGTTCTGTTGCCCAGGGCCATGTTTAAACCCCAACTGCAGCCTCCAGCACACCCTTCCCTAGCCTGTTCCATCTCTCTGCCAGATTTCCCTGAGGTTGGAGAGAAGAGAGACGGCGGGGACGTGAGAAAAGGGGATGGAAGCCAAGGTGGCTGGGTTCCTGGATCCCCTCCGATGTCCACCTAGGGCAGATTTCTGGTGGTCATAATCTAGTCTCACAGAGCAAGGCATGCGTGGGCTTTGGAATTAGACAATCCTAGAGTTGATATTCAGCTCTACCACTCAGTAGACTGGATACTTTATTGCAGTTGTTTCCTTATCTGTAAAATGGGAATGATAATTCCTGTTTCATGGGTAGGCCTTATTTTGAAATTATAAACGTACATAAACAAATATATTTTGGCACCTGACACATAGGAAATAGATACTACTATTATTATTACTACTTCTAGTACTTCTTGCAAGTATTGTAAAATAGCGACTGGTTAGTGAGTGCTTACCACATTCTGGGTATTGGGTTAATAAAAACTGTGAATACATACATTTTGTGATCACCACTTCTATCATAAAACTTAAAAACCCCTGATAGTTCTTAATACAGCGGAGTGCTGCTACATATCAATGTAGTTAAATAAGAATATTGCCAGGGAAGGGAGGTTTGAGTACATTGACATTTCTGTTTGCATTTGCTTACTTGAAATTAACTCATATTCCACAAGCTGTCTGTACTTGAGCCAAGAAACAATATGGTGTTTCGGCAGGTGTTAATCCTATTTCTAAACTTCTATATGGATATTAAGAATTGAGACAGTTGGCTCTTTGGACTAGGTTAAAAACCTAGGGGTTAAAAGATGCAAAACAAAGCAGAACAGAACAAACCCTACTTTTACGTAAACCTCAAGTGACTGAAACCCAAGTATTTATTAGGTATCAGCTGTTTAAAGTATTTTACCATCTGACGTAATCTCCTCAAGTGACTGAAACCCAAGTATTAGGTATCAGCTGTTTACAGTATTTTACCATCTGACGTAATCTTTCTTGACTGTTTCTGTGGCACCTTCCATTAACCAGAATTCCTGGGCTCTTTAGTAAGCAGGAAGGAAGCAGTTCCTGTTCTAGACCATATTTGTAAGGAGGCTAAAAGCATTAGCTTTTGCTACATCGCGCACCAATGCATTTTGTTGGGGGAATCCGTAGCTTTGATGATTCTCACACAGAACGCCTCGGTCTAATTGCGAAGGGGGAGAGAGACCAGCTGAACAAGAATTTCTAAATGGGGTGTCTCTAGCCAGCCGGGAGGGGGACGTCTGTGCTCGCTGCCTGCTTTCCTGCAGGGTGTCTGGTAAAGACTACCTGCTCTGTGCTTCCCCTGCGATATAAAAATTTGTTTTTCTATCTGGCTAGCAGGTTGAGGTGATCTACTTTTCTTGGGATACAGACGGAGGATTTAACATGTTTTAGTTTGACATCTAGTCATTGGTTGAGGACTACAAGCTGGGGAGGAAAACATGGAGATATTTATTGATCCATTCCTGGGCCAGACACTATGGTAAGAGGCTTCATGTGTTTTCCCTCTTTTAATTCCCACAATCAATCTGTAAATTGTAAAGTTCTTTTTTTTTAGTTGAATTTTATTTTATTTTTAAATTTTTGGCTGTGTTGGGTCTTCGTTGGTGGTGCGCGGGCTTCTCACTGAGGTGGCTTCCTTTGTTGCGGAGCCCGGGTACTCGAGCCCGCGGGCTTCAGTAGTTGCAGCACATGGGCTCAGTAGTTGTGGGGCGCAGGCTCAGTAGTTGTGGTGCACGGGCTTAGTTGCTCCGCGGCATGTGCGATCTTCCCAGACCAGGGATCGAGCCCGTGTCCCCTGCATTCACAGGTGGATTCTTAACCACTGTGCCACCAGGGAAGCCCCTATAAATTAGTTCTTATCTGAACTTTACAGATAAAGAAACAGAGAAGTCAAGGAACTTGCCCAAAGTACGCAGTGGCACAATCAGGATTCAAACCAGGGTTTTTCTAATATTCACTCTGCTATCCCAGATGATTGACGTATTAAGAATAACTGGTATATTGGTAGTAAGAACATTTACTTTGTTGTCAGATTTCATGGATTTTAGTCCCAGCTTCCCTGTTGTGTGACTGTGGGCAATTCAGTGCCTCTAAGATTCAGTTTCCTCATCTATAAAAAGGGATAACAATAAATAAAAATAATATAATAAGACCTCAAAGAGTTGTTGGGAGGATTAAACAAGGAGGTGCACATAAAACCTAGCATCTGGTAATGGCTTAATACACACTGCCTGTCGCTCTTGCTATTGTTATTTATGTAGGACATGGTTAGTTTGATTGTGAAGGCCACCACAATACCTCTGTTAATTACACAGTGGCTTTTCACAACCCCTTGTTAGAGACTCCATTACCAGAGGTGAGGATAAGAGACAAGGTAGCAGTATTTAATTTAGGATGACAGGAATAAGGGCCAGCAAGACTTTCAGTATTAACTGAAGGGGATTTAAGTGCAGTAAAATCATGAAATCTATGCCTGGATGTCTTGAGCGACAGGAGAATTGGAGATGACTTGAGGCTCAGGGAGACACAGGAAGAAGCCCTCCCCTGCCCCGGTCAGGGAGGGGAGAAGATGGGAGGATTCCTAATCTGTCTGCTACTGAAAGAATTTAGTGACAGGGACTAGTGGCTCTTGTCACCACTTACCCCAAGCAGTGCTCTCTTGTAGCTATTCCCGAGCCACGCCTTAGGAAACTGTGTTTGTGGGGGGTGGTGGTGGTGGTGGTGGTGGTGGTGGCGGTGGCGGTGGCGGTGGCGGTGGCGGCGGCGGCGGCGGCGGCGGCGGCGGCGGCGGCGGCGGTGCGTCTGTTTGAGAGTACTTGAGGGTCCGAAAACCACTGATGTGTGGTTCTAGTGCATCACCTTGCTCCCCTTTCATTTATTCATTTTTCATATTCATTCAATACACATTGAATACATATTAATCAATATTTCATTGTTTTGTCTATTCAACAAACATTTATTGAATATTTCCTACTGGCCAGGAACTTTGATAAGGGCTGTGCTAAAAACTTGAGTGAATAAAAACTGAATGAACTCACTGACAAATAAATGAGCAAATAAGTGACATTCACTTGAAGGGTCTCGTAGAGGCTTTTTAGATGGTTAGCTCTATACCTGTCAGAAGGCTATATGGAATTCAGTTTATAGCAAACCATCGATTTTGCTCCGAATTAGAAATAGATAAACATCTTATAAAATACAAATGTTGAAGTGATAGGTTGAAATGCATTCAGGTTACTATGTACTCAATCGGTGTGACTGAAATTGAAATATAGGATACAGGATGGGGCTACAGGTGGACAGTGATGACTGCAGGAGAGGAGGTGAAGGTATAGAAAAAGAGGCCGAGTAGAAGACAGACCTCCCACTGGTGCCTTGTAGTGTCTCTGGCCACCTTCAGAAGGGCAGCTGTTGCGGGACATTTTTATCCTGCCTGGCTGCAATATCCTTTTGTGTTGCTGGCACTGATTTTTCTTTGAAAAAAAACAACGTGCAATTTATTATAAAGTAGCTTCTAAAGGATTTGTTAATCAACCCATGTCTCTATTAATCCATTGCCTGAGGAGGCCCCCAGTCTCGATCGCAGCCATTCCCATAGGAGGAAGCTAAAAGGAGCCTTGGATACCCCTCAGGAAATGTAACGCGTATGTGATTTGCACAGATTGGAGAAATTCAAGCTTGTTATTTATCTTACTGAAAAGCAGTACTGAGTCTAATGAGAGATGGAGAGGTAGATCAACCCACTGAATAATTAGCTCTGACAATAAAGTGTAAATAAAGTCTTTCCTCTAGCCTCTTTAGTTCTCAAGAAGACAGCAAGCAGATTTCCTGAGTTCCAGACTCTGGGGAGACAGGCAGGGTGAAAGGACACGGGCTCTGGAAGTTCCTGGATGTCAAGCCCAGCATCTCCAACTTACTGGCAGTGTGTCCTCGAATATACTTTGGTCTTCTCCGTCTCAGTCTTCTCACCTGCAGAATGGGGATGATAATACCTACCTCAGAGGGTTTATTGATGGAAGAACCAAATGAGATCTTATGTACAGCTATATGATCTTGGGCAAGTTATTTAAATACTTTTTGCCTCAGTTTATCCATCTGTGAAAAATGGATAATGTGGATAATAGTAGTGTCCAGCTAAGAGAGTTCAGAGAACTAAAATTAGTTAATATATGTAATATAAATAAAGTGCTTAGAACAGTGACTGGCACATATTAAACATTGTATAAATTATTATTATCATCATATAAAGCATTCAATAGTTACTCCATAAATGCTGGTTCTTATTTTATTATTCTTTCTTTGATCCCAGGTATGCCATTTTGTTAAAGCACTGCTCTCACCATGCAGCTCTCTAGCTAGATTAGCTATAGGATTGTTACTTTAAACTATGGTAACAAAAAGACCTAAATGTATCAGCACAATGAAAAAGAATTGTCAGTAACAGTCCAGGATGCTTCCAGATTGGAGGTGGGGTTCTGCTTCACAAAGTCCCTGAGCTTTCTAGCATCTCTGACACGTAACTTTAAAAGCTCCCCTGGGGTTGCGTCCAAGTCAGCTGGAAGAGGAAAAGTGCAAGGAAGAATACGTATAAAAGCTTTTTATGGGTTAGGTCTTGAGGTGGGACACATTATTTCCACCCATGTTTTGTTGGCTGGTTCTCAGTTGCATGGCCACACCTGGCTGCAGGGGAATCTGGGAAGGTAGTCTACCTGTGCCCAGGGAGATAAGGAGACCATAAAGGTGGGAGAAGAGCTGGTAGTCTCTGTCACCCCACCTCAAACACCACCAGTGAGTTCTGCCTTCGTGATCAACTACAGACCCCACTACCTGGCTCCACAACCACTGCTGCCCTTGAACCTCAGGGTACACATAGCCCAACACAAATTCTTTGCTGTTTTTTGGCCCAGTTTTCCTTGCTGCCAAATACAGATGTCATGTTCACAGACTCAGGTTCTTTCCTAGCAGACCCTCCATACATTTCCTTCAGATTCAGATTCAGCTGATGCTCGTGGGTCTGCTGTGTGCCAGGCACTTTTACAATTACACTTACAACCCTATGCAGCGAGCATTATTCTATTCATTGTACAGATGAGGAATCTGAACACAGAGAGGTGAAGTCATAACTTGCCCACTACTCTCCTCTTTCTTCCAATCCTGTAGCATTTAGTTTCTTTACCAAGTCAGTTAGTACTCAGTCCTCCCTGATTTCATAAGAACATATCTTGCTTCTCCAATAAAAATGGAGTTAAAGCTTCCCGGTCAAACGTGGGGGCTCTATATGTTTTTCAGATCCCTTGAAGGTTCTTACATAGGGTGGGGAACGTCAGGATTACTTGAACTTAACAAAACAAATTATTGATGAATTTGCTGACTGATCTTTATAACTTAGGTGTTAGCCTTTATCCAGGCCAAACCCAAGATTGTTCAGACCCTAAGTTACCACAGACTTCCTTCTTTTCCTTTCCCTTGTTGCATGTTAAGAGAAACACTGTGTCTTAAGGAAGCATCTGTGCACTTTGTCCAAAGCTTCCCCAGCCCCTCTCCCCCAGTCCTCCCATTACATGGTACATTAGTTCTGCTCTTGAAAAATGAACCTTTTGCAGAAATTCCCAGCTGTGATTTTTCTTCTCCAACTTCCCGTATTTGACGTGAGGTGTATAGGCTGGACATGCTAGCTCCTTGACCGCTGAAAGGTACTTGCAGTCTCCCCTCTGTGATCCCTTTAGCTGCTGAAAGATTCCACATCCTCAGAGCCAGAGGCTCAAGAAAGAAAACCAGCTGGGACTCAGATGACAATTAACCCCAAGTGGCTGGTCAAGAGCAAAGAACTGGCTGTGGTGAGTTTGATTGCTTTTGTTGTGCTTCTTTACCTCCAGGGATTGAATTTTTATTATGATTATTTAAAGATATTTATGATAAAATAAACAGTTACAAATGTGAATGGGATTGTATTGCACTGGGGTTCTCATTGGCTGTCTCTCACAGCTGCAAGTGTTGTGTCCTACATGTTATTAATTTAGAGGTAATCAGGTTTGCATCTGCAGCTGTGCAGCATATGTTTTGCTAAAACGGTCACGGCCACAGGCACCAGAACAATTAAGGCTGGAAAAAATGCCAGCATTTTTTGCCCTCTTCTGATGAACTGATAATGTTTTTCATTTATTTCTTGGTTTTGTATGGTTTTATCATTAGAAAAGAGCAAAGATTTTTTGAGCACCTCCTATGTATCTGAGCTAGTTGCTTTTCATAAATGTTATCCCATGTAGATATACCATCTTGGTTTTTAAGAGTGATTCTAATTTTATTGGTGGAGAGAGAGGCTAAGGTCTGAAACGTTGTGTGGTAGGAGACAGTAACATGAAGTCAGACAAGCAGGACACATCTAATGCTGTAGTTGGATTGTTACATCCAGGAAAAAGCTGATCAGATGTTGCCAGTTGGAAGTTGCTATTTCTTTTTCCAATTTCAGTTGAGTTCTAAATCATTCTTAGTTTACTTTGATAGAAAAGCCCATAGTGCTATGATCTTATTTCTGACACAAACACAAAAACTGTCCTTACTTTCTGGATAATCTTCTAGAATTGAACAGATTATAGATTTCTTTGAAGTAGATTTCAGCTGAATTATGGTTTAGAGATGATAGGTAAACCAGGAACAAGGCTTGCATCTGAGAAGTCCTGAACTGCAGGATGTTCAGTTGAGAACTGCACCCCTGTTTTCTTAATTCAGTCAATGCAACCTGTTCATTCTCTTGCATTAAGTAAGAATATGAAATAAGATTTACCTAGCTAAATTAACCCCTGGATGGAATCGTGCTTATTCAGTAAATATGCAATTCCATTTCGTTTTATATTTTTTTCTATTTTTAATTAGCTTTCTGAACATTAGTAAGCATGCCGAGATGCTAAAAGATGATCAAGCTCAGGGGTCGCCAGACTATAGCCCTCGAACAAATCCTGCTGCCACCTGTCCATTCATTGACCTGTTGTCTGTGGCTGCTTCTGTGTTATGGTGGCAGAGACAAAACAGTCATCCCATCCCTTAGTATCTGCAGGGATTGGTTCCAGGACCCATTGTGGATACCAAAATCCATAGATGCTCAAGTGTCATAGTTGGCCTTCCATGTCTTGGGTACCACATCCTCAGATTCAATGGACTGCAGATCATGTAGTACTGTATTTATAGAGAAAAAAAAGTGGACCATGCATTTCAAACCCACGTTGTTCAAGAGTCACCTGTATTTGCAGAGTTGACTAGTTCTGACAGACAGGGCAGCATCATAGGCGTGTAACTTGAGAAGTTGTAGAGAGACCCAGGTAGAAGTGTTCGGTTCTTGTTTTGTTTTTTCTTCTGACATAATTTTAGCATTTATTAAATGTCTGTTGAATGAATGATGAAGGAATGAATGAAAGAAATCGTGACAGACCTGGTTACATGTCTTTCTGACCCCAGGTTTTATTATATTCCCCATTTCCCTAAGTTACCAGTTGGTTCGTGGTTTAATATTCTGCTGTAGCCATCTTGAAGCTATTAATAATTTTTGAACAAGGGACTCTGCATTTGCATTTTTCACTGGGCCCACAAATCATGTAGCTGGTTCAGGCGACACAGACTGTGTGGCCTGAAAAGCCCTCTTTACAGAAAAAGTTTGCTGATCCCTGATTTAGCTGATCTCTCTTCCTTATATTTGTAATTCTTTAAATCATTTAATGTGTATAAGAACTACCTGGAGAGCGTGTTTAAAATGTAAATAGTTGGGCCCACACTCAGAGATTCTGGTTGAACAGAGGTTTCCATGTAGCCCAGGTATCTGCACTTAAAAAAAGCCTGATATGGGAATTCCCTGGTGGTCCAGTGGTAAGGACTCGTCGCTTTCACTGCCAGGGTTCGGGTTCAATCCCTGGTTGGGGAACTAAGATCCCACAAGCCGTGTGGCAAAAAAAAAAAAAAAAGCCTGATACTGGTTCTCCTGTGGCTGCTTCTTGGGCCACACCTGGAGAAAACCTGGTGGGACTTTATCACCTTGTGTTTGGATTTCTCATTAGATAAAGGCTTACTGATTCACCTGCCACTAAGCCTTCCCTTTTCCAATCTTCTTTATACGGTGGTCAAGTTAATCTCCCCCAGATGCTGCTTTTGACATGTTACCGTCTTGCTCAGGATCCATGATAGCTACCTGATTTCTGCAGGGTAGCACCCTAACTCACCTGCTGGGCATTCAAAAGCCTCCCACACTGGCTTCCACAAAGTCTCTGTCCAAATGTTTCTCACCCCAGTCCTGTACGGAGGCAGCGAGTGACAGAGTCAAAAGCAACTTCCTGTTTTCCCATCTGGGTTTTACCACTTACCAACTGTGTACCCTTCTAGGATGCTCAGAATCTTCACCTTGAAAACTGAGACAATAACTTGATATGATGCCCTGAGGACACAACAGCCAATGCGACAGCATTTCTCTAGCATGCTGGCCCTAGTTAGAGCTAATGGAACTCTTATACATTGCTGGTGGAAACACAGAAAAGGACAACTACTTTGAAAAACTAGTTGACAGTTTCCTATAAATTAGCCTACGCTTACCAATATAATCCAGCATTCCCACTCCTGGATATTTACACAAGAGAAATGATGACATACATCCACACAATAACCTATATGTGAATGTTTACTAAACAGCTTTATTCAAAATCACCCCAGAACTGGAGACAACCCGAATGTCTATCCAGTGATGAATAGATGAACAAACTGGAGTACATTCATACTATGGAAACTACTTAAAAAAGAATGGACTACCAGTCCGTGCAGCACCATGGATGAATCTCAGATGTGTTATGCTAACTGACCGAAGGCAGGCTCAAAAGCTATCTTCATGGATTTCTTTAATATAACTCTTGGGGAAAGCAAAACTATAGGGACAGACTGGGATCAGAGAGAAGATTAACTATAAATTTGGCAGTATAATATTCTATATCTTGATTGTGATGGTGGTTATGCAACTCATGATGGTTCAAGTTCATAGAACTGTATACCTAAGAGTCAATTTTTGCTGTATGTACATTATGGTTCAGTTGACCTAGCTTTAAAAATACTTTAGCTATTTAATACTTCAAATAGTTGGTCACTTAATTTACAGTGTTGCTATCAGAAACAGCTGGATTAGGTAGGAGCACCTAGTATGTCGGTAGATCTTAGTTTGCCTTGGACAGTCCAAGTTAATGCTTTTTTTCCTGGTGACCCAATTGGTTAAGCATTTGTCCGAGACAATAGAGACCTGGTCTGGATGACAAATGATATAGTCATGTTAGGGTTAGGTGACGTTCTCATGGTACTTTAGACAAACTCTTGATATACCAGGCCGTAAAGCAGAGTGTTCAAGGGTATTAGGCCAGTGCTAACCGCTCTTCCAAGGAAAAGTATAAGTTAGAGCACATTCTCAGGGCCCCTCTGGCTTAGTCTGACTGATAAGATATGTGGCACAGACTTTGGAGTCCAGTAGCTTTAGGACTAGATACCAGGACAGCTCCTAAGTAAATGGGGCTGCTATTTAATCTAAATAACCTCACCTGTAGTGTAGGTATTTTAATACCTGACTTGCAGGCGTGTTATAAAAAAAAAAGTGACTTGGAAAATTGCCTGGTACCAGTTAGTGCTCAGCAGTTGCTGTGATCACTGTTGCCACTTGTTGTCATGGTTGTCATCATCCTTCCCTGTGAGTAAAGAGAACTTTTCCATTTATGATGGGCTGCCTCATCACATGAGGGCAAATAGATTACGCCATGGAAACGTACACAGTTTCCGTTCACTTCAGTCCTATGTGCTTTGGCATTCGCTGACTCTTTTCTTGCCCATGAAGTGGACTTGTTGAGGACTTGTTCCTCACTTAAAATTGGGTCCCTCCCTGCAGAATTACTGGTATTTCCAGTGTCTCCCCTCTCCCTGGCTGTCCATTTGCTGGTTGCTTGTGTTTGGTGATTTCAAGATGGCGAAATCTATTTAAATCATTTCAGGAATGCAGCACACCCAAGGTGTAAGGTAGCAAGAAGCATGCTTCACCTGTGCCCTTGCTTGGTCACTCTGAATGTGGTCAGATCACCAGGTAGATACTTGAGTTCGTGAGTCAGGATATTGAAAGAAAGTGTGAAATTCAAGTATGATTCCTTTGAACCTATAGAGAAAGAGATTGTTGATTAATATTTTACTGGGCACCCACAATGTGAGCTGACGTAAACTACCTCAGGCAATTAAATAGTCAGACAAGTATTTTCTTTGGAGAAATGAATGTCATGTTAAGGTATAGTTAGGGAGTAAAAAGGAATAGAAGACCCAGAACCAGCTTTGAAGGAGTTTACATTGTAGCTCGGAGGACAAAATGACAACACAGAAATCAAGGGAATAGTAATATGGAATAGGATTAAGTGCTACATGTCATGCAAAGCCCTAAAATAATAATAATAATAAACGTCAGTTAAAGGAGAGAGACAATATAATTTGGAAGTGGTCAGGGCCTGTATCTAAAAGCTCTCCTTTATATGACTTCAGTGTTTTTTTACTTGTGATTTAAGAAATTAGTTTCTGGGCTTCCCTGGTGGCGCAGTGGTTAAAAATCCGATGCCTGCCAATGCAGGGGACATGTGTTCGAGCCCTGGTCCGGGAAGATCCCACATGCTGCGGAGCAACTAAGCCTGCGCCACAACTACTGAGCCTGTGCTCTGGAGCCTGTGAACCACAACTTATGAAGCCTGCGCGCCTAGAGCTCTTGCTGCACAACAAGAGAAGCCACTGCAATGAGAAGCCCGCAACAGAGTAGCCCTCACTTACCGCAACTAGAGAGAGCCCGTGCGCAGCAATGAAGACCCAACGCAGCCAAAAATAAATAAATAAAATCAATAAATTTATTAAAAAAAGAAATTAGTTTCTGTCACCAGCTGGAATTTCAGTAACATCCTAGTCCTGTACCAAAGGAGAGCAGGAGTATTGAGTGTGTCTAGGATTTAAAGCAGAATTCAATTCATTGTTAGCAGATGCAAGACTGATGAGAGTGGGAGATAGCTGAGGTAGGGAAATATTTTAGAATACTTTACAAGTTTTTAAAAGACCTACGTGTGAACTTTTAATAGCACGCTACTATGAAAACTTCTGATTTTTTTAAAAAAATAAATTATGGGAATTCTACTTTGCCATGAGGGAGATGGGAACCAGAGATTAAGAAGAAGAAGCTTCAAAGGGCAAATGAAGCCTTTCCTGTGATAGTTTGTCTCAGATAAAGTTGCTTTCTGCTAAAAAAAAAGAAAAGGAAAAAAACCCCAAAGACCAAAGAAATCTGCCTGCGAGGGTGTTTGATACAAGTGTTTGATGCTAACACACCCTCAGCCCCTTCCAGACTAAAGTTGTATGTGTATTATGAAAGAGCCAAAGTCCTCAAAAGGCTCGGGATTCGTGGCAAAGTTTTGTTTTTACCATCTCTTGATAATATTAGAGTGAAATTAAATAGTGATTGAAAACAGTATGGTGTCTTCGAGTGAAGTCCTACACTTTACTTCTTTGTATTTTGCTATAGTTTAAAAATATACGCACATGCTGGTGGGAAGGTAAAATGATGCAGCCACGGTGGGAAACAGTATGGCAGTTCCTTAAAAAATTAAACGTAGGGGCTTCCCTGGTGGCGCAGCGGTTGAGAGTCCGCCTGCCGATGCAGGGGACACGGGTTCGTGCCCCGGTGCGGGAAGATCCCACATGCTGCGGAGCGGCTGGTCCCGTGAGCCATGGCCGCTGAGCCTGCGCGTCCGGAGCCCGTGCTCCGCAACGGGAGAGGCCACAACAGTGAGAGGCCCGCGTACCGAAAAAAAAAAAAAAAAATAAACATAGGATTAGCATACAAGCCAGCAGTTCTGCTTCTGTGTTTATACACAAAAGAACTGAAAGTAGGGACTTGATATTTGTATACCCATGTTCATAGCAACATTATTCACAGGAGCAAAAGGTGGAAACAACCCAAATGTCCATCAATGGATGACGAATAAACAAAGTGTGGTATATACATATGATGGAATGTCAGTCAGCCTTAAGAAGGGAGGAAATTCTGATATATGCTACAACGTGGAAGAAACTCGAGGACATTATGCTAAGTGAAAAAAGTCAGACAGAAGGACAAATATTGTATGATTCCACTTATATGAGGTACCTAGTCAAATTCATAGAGACAGAAAATAGAATGGGAGGAATGGGGAGTTATTGATTAATGGGTAGTTTCAGTTTAGGAAGATGAAGTTCTGGAGATGGATGGTGGTAATGGTTGTACAACAATGTGATTGTCCATAATGCTACTGAACTGTACTCTCAGAAATGGTTGCAGTGGTTAAATTTTATGACATGTATATCTTAGCAGAATAAAAAACCCCAGACATTTCACATAAAAAAATACATGCATATGCAATGAGTTTTTCCCTTGAATAAACAGCTCCTTTCCTTATAACGCATAGTTGAGAATAAAAAGCGTTTTGTCAGATTCAGTCCAGCATTCCTGTGGGAATCCTAGTTAATTAGATTGCAGTGTCAAGCCAGGCAATGGTTACTATGATGGGGGGATAAAGGAGCCTTGGGAATTTTAGCCTTGCAAACCTAGAAGTGGTAAGGTATAAAGGGCAGTACTTTTATCGATATTTGTTTGTGGGTTCACTTGTGCATTGAGGATATTCCGGGTGTATGGAAAACAATGGGTAAAGACAGGTGGGCAGGAATACGTATGTGGTGTTGGGGGGTGAAGAGAGTTAAGGGGTTGGTGGACGGGGCAGTAAAACAACCATCCCGATAAGAGGGAGGATTATATAAAAGCAAGTAGTGAGACGAAAGGATGGGTTGTGTGAGGTCAGGCTACGGAGGGAGTTCAGATTTGGTGTATGAGTAACAGGCATTCATGGCAGATTCTTATTCTGGTTGTTCGGGCACTGCATGCATCAAAATAGAAATCCTTTCCAATGGTGAGATTGTATTCTTCAGCAGAGAGGAAAAGATACGCCTTTCAGCCTTCAGAATTCTCCATTCCTTTTTATAAGGGCTCTGCTATGTGCAAAGATTCTTTAAAACGTTCGTGCATGGAAAAATGAAGCCATCACAAAGAAGGCAAATTATATTTGCACAGCGCACAATGACTGCACTCCAGTGATCCTAGTAAATGACAAAACTGATAACTGGGTTCTTAAAATCCATTCCTGTGACAGACTCATTGCCATTTCTCCTTATCTGATTTGCTTTTTTTAAAGGCTGAGGTGAAGGTCACGATGCATTGACTTGTGGCATAAATATAAATGTTTCCTTCACTTTTTTCTTCTGACATCATCTACTAGCTGGAGAACATGGAGACTTTTTGTTTGATTTGGAGAAGGCAGAGTATTTACCAATGGCTGAAGAGTGATTAAGAAATAATGTAACTTCAAAGAGTGTAAGGAGAGAGGCCTAGATAAAGATTGCCTGGATCTCTTGTGGATATTATGGGAAGTTGACTTAGGTTAAATTTGAACAAGTCCTGTTGGATAGGTCATTGAAAGTTAAGAATAAGCTTAAGTGTCTTGGGTGTTGTAAAAACATTGTCTACAATGGTAGTCCCTTGCACGGTGTGAGAGGCTGACTTTGCTATCAGGATCTTTTTTATTTTTTAAATTTATTTTATTGAAGTATAGTTGATTTACAATGTTGTGTTAATTTCTGCTGTACGGCAAGGTGATTCAGTTATACATATATATATATACATTCTTTTTCATATTCTTTTCCATTATGGTTTATCACAGGATATTGAATATAGTCCCCTGTGCTCTACAGTAGGATCTTGTTGTTTATCCATTCTGTATATAATGGTTTGCACCTGCTAATCCCAAACAACCAATCCATCCCTCCCTTACCCACCTTCCCTCTTGGCAACCACAAGTCTGTTCTGCTGTCAGGATCTTATAATAAAATTTCAAATCCCAGTATTTGAAAAATGCTTGCTCCTACTTCCTAGGTGTTGGTAAAACAGTTTTCAAATACTGCAGTTAGTAAAGGTAGTGTGAGCCATTTGAGTGTAATCAATAAATATTACTAACAAAGGGAAAGAAGGTCTTAAAACAAGTGTCTACAGGGATAGGCCACATGTTGGTGAAAATTGCTATTAATTTTTAGGGATTTTTTGAGAGCCGGGCTCAAGCAGATCTCTTCTTTTTGGCTAATGGAAAGCTAACATGAATTATGATAGTGCAGAAAAGGACCAAACTATAGTTTTCATTTCTAACAATGCCACAAAAAAAATTTAAAGGGTAGAAAGTACTCAGCATGTGTCATTTGTCATGAAGCCTAGATTCTGTTTAGCACAGCTAAAGGTGCTTTGCCTAAAAGTAAAAACCAGAAGAGAGAATCTTCACTTTAATTTTCAGGCTATTGGGTTAATGCAGACCTGTACTCTCCAATATATGGTAGCCACATGGACCCACATGGGTCCATTGAGGAATTGAGCAATTGGCTAGTCTGCACTGAAATGTGTTGTGCATATCAAACTCACACTGGAATCTACATTTTTTTTTTTTTTTTTTTTGCGGTACGCGGGCCTCTCACTGTTGTGGCCTCTCCCGTTGCGGAGCACAGGCTCCGGACGCGCAGGCTCAGTGGCCATGGCTCACGGGCCCAGCCGCTCCACGGCATGTGGGATCTTCCCGGACCGGGGCACGAACCCGCGTCCCCTGCATCGGCAGGCGGACCCTCAACCACTGCACCACCAGGGAAGCCCTACATTTTTTTAGTACAAAAAATATAGACTATCTTGATGATTTTTTAAATATTGATTTCATTGAAATGATAATATTTTGGTTATATTGGATGAATGCTAAATAAATCATTAAAATTAATGTCACCTGTTCCTGTTTACTTTTTAATACATTTACTAGGAAATTCAAATTACAGAAGTGGCTCGCATTATATTTCTATTGGATAGCACTGGCGTAGATGGTACTACATTGACTATAAACACTAATATTTTTCACTGATGGCATTTCATTCTCCTAGTATAGATGTAATAGGTTGAAACTCAGTTACGACATAGGAATCAGGCTTTTTAACCCCTAAATTTTTGTATTAGAAAATGTTTTATCTTACAGAGGTTTTAAAAAATAGCCAATGTGGTTATGCTTCAACCAATTTATTTTGCATTTGTTTAATGAATTTTTTTTTCAATGTGCTGTCATAATGATAACTTTCTATTCTTTGGAAGAATTAGATCAGATGATTAAATCCCCTTCGAGCATTTAGAAGGGGGCAGCCAAAGAAAGCTGATTTGAATACAGGAAATAAACAGTAATTAAACTATAAATGTTGATTTTCTTTTGAAGTCCACTGGCGTGTTTGGTGTGAATAAAGAGCACATTGTCAGTTCTTCTTTCTGCCGCCACAGTTATGGCACGTGAGAATCTGAGACTCGTTGAAAGGCTACGTTAAATTGGGGAGTTTCCCAGGGCTGCTGAACTGAAACTTCCTTTGTTTATATTAAAGCCTGGATAATTTTTTTTTTTTTCCTCAAACAGTACACATTGATTTTAGATAAAATCTGAGAGGTTTTTTTTTTTTCCCCCCTTTCAACTTCCAATCTGGAGAGGAGCTTTGAAAACCTGGAAACATGGTTCCTCACCCCAAACCAAAAAAGGTTTACTTCACTGTGCATTTTTAGGAAACTTTAAAACAGTAGTTCTCAACATTGGCTGTCTTTTCTTTCTTTCTTTCTTCTTTCTTTTCTTTTTGGCCGCACTGCATGGCTTGTCGGATCTTAGTTCCCTGACTAGGGATCGAACCCCGGGCCCCCAGCAGTGGAAGCACGGAGTCCTAACCACTGGACCGCCAGGGAATTCCCTTGGCTGGTTTGTAGGCTCACCTGGAAAGTTTTTTAAAACTCCCAGGATCCAGGCTACACCCCAGCTCAATTATATTAGATACTCTGGGATTGGATCTGGGCATCGGTGAGTAATTGTTAACTTCCCTAAGTGATTCCAATGTTTAGCTGAGGCTGCAAATCGCTGCTGCACTAACAGCCTAAGGGACGGACCTGTGTTCACCAGCTTTCTCCAGGACTCGAGGAACCTGGCTTACAGGATGTGAATGAGTTAAGTTTCTAAGTGGCTTTTTTTCCCCTCCAATTGAAAATTAGAGGGGCTGTATACTGGCTCACCCTGAAGCACACAGCAATGCATACTTTTCTCATGCTCTAACACTGAAGAGACTTTGATGATTATAAAACCGTCACATGTTCCATAATTAATTGAGCTCACCTTATTCAGGGTAGGTGATGCAGGCTGTTTGTCTCTTAAAACCACACACACACATACAAAGTCAGGCTGTTATCGACTGCAAATATATTTTCACAAGCTATTAATCACAATAGTAACAGTTTCAGCCGGATTCTAAAGAGGACATTTTCAGCAGGGTGAATAAGACAGAGATTGTACTGAGTTATTTTGGGTTGGGTTGGGTATTACTGTCTTTGCAAATGTAATTATTATGATGGAAACCACAATTTTTCCATTGTGAAACTATTTGGTTCTCTTGAATTTGGTTCTGTTGCATTTAAGGTCTTCAAAAAGGAGTTCATGTGGTGAAGGTATTGTGTAAACTGTAAAGTGCTAAGCAGGGTAAGCTAATGCACTGTATACATTCTGTGAAGTTTGGCATTTTCCTATTTAAAATCGATATCAAACGAGACATTCCCTGTTGTGCGGAGCCAAGAAAGGTGATTTATGCTGGGGTGGCTCTCCTGGGAGTGGGGCGAGCTTCTCTTAGTCATCTCAAAGTGGATGGAGGGTAGATTCTAAAAATCCCTGAATCAGTGGCAACTTGGTGTTGGCCGTTTCATTCTCGACAGCTTAGAGAGGTTTTCTCATTTGTTCATTCATTCATTCATTCAAAAAATATTCATTGACGGTCTACCAGGTGTCAGGTAATGTTCTAGGCGCTGGGGATGCAGCAGTGAACAAAGCAGAACAACAACAAGAAACCAACCCTTCCCTCATGGGGTTTCTGTTTTAGTTGGGGGAGACCAACAATGCAGAAGTGTATTTTAGAGAAAATGAAAGAGAGGAAAGGGATAGGAAGAACCAGAGTGTAACTTTTCCTGTGACTAGTGCCAGCCTCCCCCAGGCGATATTTGAACAAAAGGTGAGGAAGTGAGTCACACACATATCAGAGGAAGGGTATCCAGGCATTGGGGACAGGCAGGTACAAAGGGCTTGAGGTGGAGGTACGCTTGGGCTTGCCAGAGAAAACACAGGAAATACGAATGTCAGCTACATGGTACATAACTTAGAAATATAAATACGTGCCTGCAGTTTGCGGGGCATACTCATACTAAAAAAATGTCCTTTTATTTCTTAAATCTGGCGACTCAACACTACCTCACATATTTGAAGGAGTAAAAGGAGGCCAGTGTTTGGAGTGGAGGGAGAAAAAGGGACAGTAGAGATAGACCAAGTAAGAGAGGCTCTTCATGGCTGAGTAGTGTTTCATCGTATACACGTGCCACATCTTCTTTATCCATTCCTCTGTCGATGGACACTTAGGTTGCTGCCATGTCCTGGCATATTACTCAGCCACAAAAAGAAACGAAATTGAGTTATTTGTAGTGAGGTGGATGGACCTACAGAGTGAAGTAAGTCAGAAGGAGAGAAACAAATACCATATGCTAACACATATATATGGAATCTAAAAAAAAAACTGGTTCTGAAGAACCTAGGGGCAGGACAGGAATAAAGACGCAGACATAGAGAGTGGACTTGAGGACGTGGGGAGGGGGAAGGGTAAGCTGGGACGAAGTGAGAGAGTGGCATGGACATATATACACTACCAAACATAAAATAGAGAGCTAGTGGGAAGCAGCCGCAGAGCACAAGGAGATCAACTTGGTGCTTTGTGACCACCTAGAGGGGTGGGATAGGGAGGGTGGGAGGGAGATGCAAGAGGGAGGAGATATGGGGATATATGTATATGTATAGCTGATTCACTTTGTTATACAGCAGAAACTCACACACCATTGTAAAGCCATTATACTCCAATAAAGATGTTAAAAAAAAATAAAAGAGAGAGAGAGAGAGGCTCTGGGGGCCTGAGTGCACAGGGCCTTTTTGGCCACCGGGAGAACTTTAACTTTTACTCCAGCTGAGACTGGGCATCCTTGGAGGGTCTGAGCACAGAGGTGCTGTGATCTTTCTTAAAGTTTAGAAGAACCAGCTGGCCTGCTGTGTTACACGGAGGAGGAGGGGGCAGAAGCACAGAGGCCAGTTTGGAGGCTGTTGCGAAAATCCAGGGGAGAGGTCGTGGAGGGGGTGAGAGGTGGTGAGAGTCTGGGTCTATTCTCATAGGGAGCCAGCCGCGCCTGCTGGGGGACTGGAGGTGGGGTGCGAGCCAGAGAGAAGGGACTGCGCTGAATGAAAGGGGGGAACTTAACGGTGGAGCGGAAGCGTTTTGGAGCGGGGGAGGGGAGGATAGGCAGTTCAGCCTGCGATGGCTGCTATCAGTTACCGAGTGGAAATGTCAAGTCAGCAGTCAGACGCGCCTTTTCAAACAGCACAGTCTGGAATTGTACCCTTTCACCCGAGTGCCAAAGGGAAATGAAAGCAAGCGTGAGGAATGGCTGTTTAGAAGAAATCGACGCTCTGCGCCCTGCTTCGGGGGGCTTTACTGAGGATCGCGACCATCCTTGGAAGCTCATCGCTAAGAGCAGCTGCCGGCGTGTGGCGATCTCTCGAATCCCAGGCGAAGACAGGCCCTCCGAGCCCTCAGATGGCGGATGGTGGAGCTGAGCCGCGTGTCGTGTCTCCATGCTTCCAGCTGCCAAGGTCCAGCCGAGTCACTGAATGCCGCCGCCACCTCAGTCTCCTGCAGCCCGGCCAGCTCAACCCTTCCTGCCACCTTCTCTCCGCACAGAGTAGTTGTGAGAAAAAGATATGGGAGTTACTCTCCCTACAGATGACCTCGGAAGAAAACGAAATCTCTCTGGAGGGACTGAACAAATCTTATTATCATGTTTATTGTTGGCATGGTTGTTATTCACCACCATAGTCCTTAGCCCATGGCTATGAGGTGACCGAGGCTCTTCCCATCTACGGCCACTTGGCTGGCTCCAGAGGCCCTCTCCTTCCTTCAGGGTCTTAAGGAGGCTCCTGATCCTTCCTGTCAGAGCTGAGGCCGCCAGCAGATGTTATCATTTCATCTCTCCCACCCACTAAAACTTGGCTTCTCCTCAAGGCACTTTCGCATTTTCCCACAGTTTCCTTCTTGAATCTTTCTCTCAGCCGCTATGTTTTCTCCTCCCATTCTCTGTAGATTCTGTGAGAACTTGGCAATTTTCTCTTTGGCTCATTTTGTTACTCTCCCCCCACTCTTTCCCCTCCCCAGTTTCATTACTTATGGCTTGTTATATACTGAGATTTGGCTTGCATTTTTGTTCTGACTCTAATCGACAAGGCTCAGAATGGAGGTTTTTTTGTCGTCGTTGTGTTTTGTTTTTTAACCTTCATTATGTCACTTGTGGGTTTCTCAGTTTCATTCAGAAATCAGTTGTGCATCCCTAATAATGCAACTTCATTTGGGGAAGTTTTGGTGATTCTCCCCTTGCCAAGTCCGAGATGAGACTGCCAGCTGGGATAAAATATGTAACATTCGCCATTAATGCTTTGTTTCAAGATTATCACACTCCACTCGAAAGCTTCCCGGCTTTATTTGGGGAAGACGTTATTTGATCCAGATTTCTGGATGTAGAAGACCTACGTGGTTCAAGTCACCTGCTTTAAGTTGTTTAATGGTTCTGGCTTAACTGGAACTCGGACTCTAGTTCCAAATGGTTCTTGGGCTTCCTTTGTTTGATCCTCTCTTTCTGCCAATTAGCTGGGTTTGAATTCAAAAGCCTTTTTCTTTGATGCCAGTTATTGTTGGTTATCTTAGTAAATTCTCCGTCTAGAGCTCAGTGAAGGGGCGAGTTCTCAGTCTTCAGCCACTGGTGTCCCCTGTCGGGTCTGTTGGAATGTGATATGGGTGAATTTGTCTTGGAAAGAAGTGCCTCAGTAATCACTAAGGCCCCTGTGAACAGATCCTAAAGGGACTTTTCTTACAGCAAAATCTGCTCTGTAGCCAGTATTTTTGTGATGAATCTTCATTGTGCTGCTACAACTTACCTTGCTGCATAGGTCATCCTGTCCTTGGCATCTACAGTTTTCAAACTGGTTGACTGGAAAAATAACATGGACTTCTTTCTTCCTCCCTCCCTCCCTCCGTTCCTTCCTTCCTTTCTTTTGTAAGCTGCCACGAATTAAGCTCCTATTCTGTGCCAGGCACTGTGCTAGTCCTTTTCACAGAAGATGCATTTAGTTCTCACAACCCATTTTATAGGTGGAGACTGGTCCATACAGAGAGAAATAACTTGCCTAAGTTAGAAGTGGTAAGTGTGGGAAGCAGGGTTTGAACCAGATCTGTCTGATTCTAAAGCCTGTGTTCTTAAGGGCAAAACTTCTGATACAATATGGGGTTTAAACCAAATCAGAAGAGAATCAAGACAATTCCTTTTTTTCTCTTCCAAAGATAAATTTTAGTTTCTCTAGAATATTTCCAACTATTGTGATAACTCATTTGAAATCTAAAAGTTGGATTGTCGTGGCAATATTCTTTCTCTACTCCCAAAGTCAGAACCCTGATTAGCCAAAACAAATCCTAAATCTCTAAGCTGCTAATTAAAAGAAAATATTGTTTTGAATATAGTGAGGTCCTAAATCAGAAACCAACTGTACTAGACATCAGCAATAGACTAGCTATTAAATGCCAAGCTGTGGGGAACAGGTACTCATTAAAGACAGACTATCTAATTCTTCCGTGATTACTACACAGTGATTGTTATAATCGAAACGCATATGCCGGTTGCACAGCACGCTGTTGCTAGGTTAGCCCAGGTTAAGCGTGGAGGTAGAAGATGCGAGTCATTTGTCTTCTGTTTACCGTTGCTCCCAGCAGAAGGTCGGAACATGAATTCCACATGGGAAGCTGAACTCGATTGACCCCTTTCAACGTGTGCTTGATGAGGTGTTTCTGATGGGGCTTTTATTGGTCAAGCTTGAAAGATCATCTTTTCAGAAAGGTCAAATTTCCCATTATCATGGAATAGGGAAATCAGGCTAGAAACTGCTAGGACTTCTGTTGCTAGGTTTCTTTCTTATTTCTTACACATAAGAAAGAAATATAAAAAATACTTACAGATGACAGGTGGGATGTTCACATGGAAATAAGACTTTCTTATGTTTCCCCTCTACTGCCTGCTGTAATTATGTACCTGAATGTAAGGAAAAGGTGAGCAAAATTCATGAGGCAACAAATACAATTCACTTCTTTCTTCTTCTACCCCAGCCTCCTAGGACCCATCACGTGATGGTGAAGAGCTCAGATTCTGAAGTTGAACAGCTCTGGGCTTAAACCCTGGCAACTTCCCTTACTGGCTTGATTTTGGGCAAGTGACGCAATCGCTCTAATTTGTGGTTTCCCATCTATAAAGTAGGGATGAAAATAGTACCTATCATAATAAGGTTACTCTGAAGATTAAAAGGATTAATGTCTGTAAAACCTTTAGCATGTGGTGAGTATTGTACAGATGGTAGCTGTTCTAAAAAAATTTGTTATTATCACAGAAAATATACTAGTTTGTTAGTTGTAAATACTGAAGAAGTGGGGATAGAAGTTCATAAAGGGAGTGGTAAGATGCTCCTGGGACGCCCTGATACCAATTTTATGTAAATCATTTAACAGTGTGCAAAGGATCATATTCTAAGTCTGTGCTCTGAGAGAGGACTGAATCACTTCCATTTCTACCAGTAAATGCTAAAGGCAGTAACAGGGCACAGACCAAGAAATCCTGACTGTCTACCTAGTAGGGACTAATCTCCTTTCTCTAATTTAATATAGTAGGATAATGTTGCAGTGGGTGTGAAGAGAGAATATGAAAGTGGCCAGAGTGGGAAGTGGAGGTGGTAGGGAGAGGAAAGGCTCTAAGGTCAACCCCAATCTGCGTTCCTGACCTGTGACTGGAACATCATTTGGTATCCAGTGTCCTCTATCAACTTGAGTCCCCAAGCAGAGGTCAGAGCTTTGATTTAAGCTGTGTGACATATGAGTGCCTAATTTCCATTTTCTTAATCAGCCAGGGCAAGGTTTCTTAGCCAAGTTCATCCTGAGGGCAAAAACTTGGGTGATGTTTTTGGAGGGATGGTATATTCTTTTAATACAATGAGGTAGTAGGAAGCTGTACTACCATTTCTAGACCCATAGGAGGAGAGAAATTGCATTAGAAAGCACCGTGGAGTGGAGGGAAATGACTTTGAACTCTACAGCTCAGCAGGTAGTCACTTATTCCTTTGATGGGTGAGCAGAGAGGCTGAGAGCAATCTCGCCTCCATGGACAGCCCTTGAATGTACTTGTGTTCAGTAATGTAGGCCAGTAGAGACCTTTCTTCTTGTCTCTAGGTGTTTCCTTTCTACTCTGTGCATGTTTTTGGATGAACTCTATTCAGCTTCTAGATTAGCATTTTGAAGGCATCCTGCTTTTGTTTAAAAATGAAATCACCACCTGAAGTATCGGGCTACTGCTGTAGATTATTCTTCAGATTGTGTTAGGACTCCTCTGCCAGTTCTTATAAACTCTGCCTTTCTGAATGCATTCATTGGGCTCCCATCTTCTTTAATGTAAATGATTGTCAAGTTCATTCCAACTTTCATACTCGTGTGAGTTTGGTGTACTTCTTCTAAGCAAGCCAAGCAAATTCTCCAAATGCCAAACTTAATATGGAGATTCCGGGACTTCCCTGGTGGCGCAGTGGTTAAGAATCCGCCTGCCAATGCAGGGGACACGGGTTTGATCCCTGGTTTGGGAAGATCCCTCATGCCGTGGAGCAACTAAGCCTGTGCACTACAGCTACTGAGGCTGCGAGCCACAACTACTGAGCCTGCACTCTAGAGCCTGCGAGCCACAACTACTGAGCCCGTGTGCCTAGAGCCCGTGCTCCGCAACAAAGAGAAGGCACTGCAATGAGAAGCCTGCGCACCGCGAAGAGTAGCCCACACTCGCCGTAGCTAGAGAAAGCCTATGCGCAGCAACGAAGACCCAATGCAGCCAAATATAAATAAATAAATAAATAAATAAATAAATAAAAGAAGATGGAGATTCCAAGGGGCATCCAGATCATTGCTCTCCTCCATGCTGTCCCTTCCACCCCCATCCTAGCTACAAATGGAAGGGGTTCTAATAACTGCTGAAAACAGGACAGTGGACCCTGCCGAATTGTCCTCAATGCCAGTTCAACTGCTAGGTTTTTTTTGTATCAGAAAATCAGTGCTTATCCTGTATCCTCAACCTCTGAGCTGCATTATCCAGACCTGGTTGTCTTGTTCTCCTCTGCCAATAGATTTGCATAATTTTTGTGTGCCTTGTTTGATTTCCCTGTCTCCAGCTCTGTTGAGACTGTCTGTGGGTGGTTTCCCTGTACCGGGATGACAAGGGCAAAGGTCAGAAGCTTTCATGATTCATTTCCTTTTTGCTGCACGCAGTGGATGGTTTGCTGGGTGAGTCACTCAGATGCCAAACACAGGAGGGATTTTCTTCACATGGGGCCCCCAGGCTCCGCTATGCCCTAAACTACAAGAACTGAGTTCTTAATATCTTCTTAAAACTGTTGTATTTATTCCGATGATTTCATAGCCCCATTTGTATCCCCTGTCTTTGCGTCTGATGACTCTGATTTGTGAACTCTGCCTACCCCGTGGAGAACTTTCTGGTATCTTGTGGAGCCCCCACGGAATTCTGACTCTAGAATAATTAGACTCTTAAAAATATACCCCAAACGTACTCCAGTATTAAAAAAATCTCTGGTATGTCATCTGTACTGGAGCATTAACAGCAGTCTCCTCATGGCTCCTCAAAAATCCACCCTCCTCTTTTTCTCCCAGAAAATCAATTTACGGAGGGAACATAGACATCAACAGGGAAAGATGTTGAAATACCTAGAGCTAAGCTCTGCAGTAAAGTGTATTTTCCTCAACGAAGGGAGCATTATTATTTTCTTTCTTTTTTTAACCTCTTAAAAATTATGAAATAGAATATACAAACAGAAAACATAAATGTCTAGTATAATGAATAATTGCAAAGCGAACACCCCTCAGTCAAAAAAGGAAACAACCAGCGCAGAAGCCCCTCCTTTGATTACCTTCCAGACCACACCCCCTCCTTCCTTTCGAGAAGTAACCACTATCCAGACTTGTGGTAATCACTTCCTGGCTTTTCTGACCACCTATGTTTGCGAGGTTATTATTTTCTAAAGCAATATCACTTCTATCTTCTGCCGGTGGCACTGTGTCATTCATTTGTATTAAGTAATGACCACAGGATGACATTGGGCTGGAGTTGTGTATACGTAATGTTCTTTTCCTCACCCCCAAACCCCAAAGAACTTCTTATCTGTGTTTTCTGTGTCATGAACTAACAACATTCCTGGTAAGACAGATGTTTAAAATAATGACAGTGAAGAGGTAAAATAAGCATGAAACTTTCCATGGCCATTCTCTCACATTCTGGGTTTTCTGAACTGCAAGTAGAGTTAAATAATTTTGTGATGGGAAATAGGAACCCTCCTCTCCTCCCCATAACATCCTCCCTCTTTAATTTCCCTGGGAAGTAGCCCAGAAAGTTCTAAAATATGCAGAACTTGGGCATGAAAAGTACCTATTTACTTGGTCCTGGACTAGCCCCTGCCCTTTACTTCCTGCTATGAGAACATTCATGCCATTTCAAATATTTCATCACACCCTTCATTGCAACTCACCCCAAGGATTCTTTGACCTTCTTTGGTCTGACACATTCTCTGTTGAGCTAGAAAAAAAGATAAGTGGCAATGGGACTTAAAACCTCATTCTTAACATTTTTGTTACCTTGTCTTCCTCCGCTTCCTTGATTGGCTCAGGCAGGTTTGAGGACCAGGGAAAGGAAAACTAACCTTTATTGTATCCCTATTTTGTGCTATGCACTGTTTTGTTTTTTTTTTTTAACATCTTTATTGGAATATAATTGCTTTAAAAGGTTGTGTTAGTTTCTGATGTTTAATGAAGTGACTCAGCTATACAAATACATATACCCCATATCCCCTCCCTCTTGCGTCTCCCTCCCACCCTCCTTATCCCTCCCCTCTAGGTGGACACAAAGCACCGAGCTGATCTCCCTGTGCTGCGTCCCACTAGCTATCTGTTTTACATCTGGTAGTGTATATATGTCCATGCCACTCTCTCACTTCGTCCCAGCTTACCCTTCCCCCTCCCCGTGTCCTCAAGTCCATTCTCTACATCTGCGTCTTTATGCCTGTCCTGCTCCTAGGTTCATCAGAACCATTTTTTTTTTTTTTTTTTACGATTCCATATATATGTGTTAGCATACAGTATTTGCTGTTCTCTTTCTGACTTACTTCACTCTGTATGGCAGACTCTAGGTCCATCCACCTCACTAAAAATAACTCAGTTTCGTTTCTTTTTATGGCTGAGTAATATTCCATTGTATATATGTGCCACATCTTCTTTATCCATTCATCCGATGATGGACACTTAGGTTGCTTCCATGTCCTGGCTATTGTAAATAGAGCTGCAATGAACATTGTGGTACATGACTCTTTTTGAATTACGGTTTTCTCAGGGTATATGCCCAGTAGTGGGATTGCTGGGTCATATGGTAGTTCTACTTTTAGTCTTTTAAGGAACCTCCGTACTGTTCTCCGTAGTGGCTGTATCAATTTACATTCCCACCAACAGCGCAAGAGGGTTCCCTTTTCTCCACACCCTCTCCAGCATTTAATGTTTCAAGATTTTTTGATGATGGCCATTCTGACTGGTGTGAGGTGATACTTCATAGTAGTTTTGATTTGCATTTCTCTAATGATTAGTGAATTTGAGCATCCTTTCATGTGTTTGTTGGCAATCTGTATATCTTATTTGGAGAAATGTCTATTTAGATCTTGTGCCCATTTTTGGATTGGGTTGTTTGTTTTTCTGATATTGAGCTGCATGAGCTGCTTATAAATTTTGCAGATTAATCCTTTGTCAGTTGATTCATTTGCAAATATGTTCTCCCATTCTGAGGGCTGTCTTTTCGTCTTGTTTATGGTTTCCTTTGCTGTGCAAAAGCTTTTAAGTTTCGTTTGGTCCCATTTGTTTATTTTTGTTTTTATTTCCATTTCTCTAGGAGGTGGGTCAAAAAGGATCTTGCTGTGATTTATGTCAGAGTGTTCTTCCTATGTTTTCCTCTAAGAGTTTGATAGTGTCTGCCCTTACATTTAGGTCTTTAATCCATTTTGAGTTTATTTTTGTGTATGGTGTTAGGAAGTGTTCTAATTTCATTCTTTTAAATGTAGCTGTCCAGTTTTCCTAGCACCACTTATTGAAGAGGCTGTCTTTTCTCCATTGCATATTCTTGCCTCCTTTATCAAAGATACGGTGACCGTATGTGCGTGAGTTTATCTCTGAGCTTTCTGTCCTGTTCCATTGATCTGTATTTCTGTTTTTGTGCCAGTACCATACTGTCTTGATTACTGTAGCTTTGTAGTATAGTCTGAAGTCAGGGAGCCTGATTCCTCCAGCTCCGTTTTTCTTTCTCAAGATTGCTTTGTCTATTTGGGGTCTTTTGTGTTTCCATACAAAAGTTTTTATTTCCATAGTTCTGTGAAAAATGCCATTGGTAGTTTGATAGGGATTGCCGTGAATCTGTAGACTGCTTTGGGTAGTATAGTCATTTTCACAATGTTGATTCTTCCATTCCAAGAACATGGTATATCTCTCCATCTGTTTGTATCATCTTTAATTTCTTTCATCAGTGTCTTATAGTTTGCTGCATACAGGTCTTTTGTTTCCTTGGGTAGGTTTATTCCTAGGTATTTTATTCTTTTTGTTGCAATGGTAAGTGGGAGTATTTCCATAATTTCTCTTTCAATTTTTCATCATTAGTGTATAGGAATGCAAGATTTCTGTGCATTAATTTTGTATCCTGCTACTTTACCAAATTCATCGATTAGCTCTAGTAGTTTTCTGGTGGCATCTTTAGGATTCTCTATGCATAGTATCGTGTCATCTGAAAACAGTGACAGCTTTACTTCTTTTCCACTTTGGATTCCTTTTATTTCTTTTTCTTCTCTGATTGCTGTGGCTAAAGCTTCCAAAACTATGTTGAATAATAATGGTGAGAGTGGACAGCCTTGCCTTGTTCCTAATCTCAGTGGAAATGGTTTCAGTTTTTCACCATTGAGAACGATGTTGCTGTGGGTTTGTCACGTATGGGCTTTATTATGTTGAGAGTTTGCCTTTCTGGAGAGTTTTTTTAATCATAAATCGGTGTTGAATTTTGTCGAAAGCTTTTTCTGCATCTGTTGAGATTATCATATGGTTTATATCCTTCAGTTTGTTAATATGGTGTATCACATAGATTGATTTGCGTATATTGAAGAATCCTTGCATTCCTGGAATAAACCCCACTTGATCATGGTGTATGATCCTTTTAGTGTGTTGTTGGATTCTGTTTGCTAGTATTTGGTTGAGGATTTTTGCATCTATGTTCATCAGTGATATTGGCCTGTAGTATTATTTCTTTGTGACATCTTTGTCTAGTTTTGGTATCAGGGTGATGGTGGCCTCATAGAATGAGTTTGGGAGTGTTCCTCCTTCTGTTATATTTTGGAAGAGTTTGAGAAGGATAGGTGTTAGCTCTTCTCTAAATGTTTGATAGAATTCGCCCATGAAGCCTTCTGGTCCTGGGCTTTTGTTTGTTGGAAGATTTTTAATCATAGTTTCAATTTCAGTGCTTGTGATTGGTCTGTTTATATTTCTTTCTGGTTCAGTCTCGGAAGGTTTTGCTTTTCTAAGAATTTGTCTATTTCTTCCAGGTTGTCCATTTTATTGGCATATAGTTGCTTGTAGTAATCCATCATGATTCTTTCTATTTCTGCAGTGTCAGTTGTTACCTCCCCTTTTTCATTTCTAATTCTATTGATTTGAGTCTTCTCCCATTTTCTCTTGATGAGTCTGGTTAGTGGTTTATCAATTTTGTTTATCTTCTCAAAGAACCAGCTTTTAGTTTATTGATCTTTGCTCTTGTTTTCTTCATTTCTTTTTCATTTATTTCTGATCTGATCTTTATGATTTCTTTCCTTCTGATAACTTTGGGTTTTCTTTGTTCTTCTTTCTCTAATTGCTTTAGGTGTAAGGTTAGGTTGTTTATTTGAGATGTTTCTTATTTCTTGAGGTAGAATTGTCTTGCTGTAAACTTCCCTCTTAGAACTGCTTTTGCTGCATCCCATAGGTTTTGGGGTGCTGTGTTTTCCTTGTCATTTGTTTCTAGGTATTTTTTCATTTTCTCTTTGATTTCTTCAATGATCTCTTGGTTATTTAGTAGTGTATTGTTTAGCCTCCGTGTGTTTGTATTTTTTACAGTATTTTTCCTGTAACTGATATCTAGTCTCATAGTGTTGTGGTGGGAGAAGATACTTGATACAATTTCAATTTTCTTAAATTTACCAAGGCTTGATTTGTGACCCAAGATATGATCTATCCTGGAGAATGTTCCGTGAGCACTTGAGAAGAAAGTGTATTCTATTGTTTTTGGATAGAATGTCCTATAAATATCAATTAAGTCCATCTTGTTTAATGTGTCATTTAAAGCTTGTGTTTATTTTCATTTTGGATGATCTGTCCATTGGTGAAAGTGGGGTGTTAAAGTCCCCTACTATGAATGTGTTACTGTCGATTTCCCCTTTTATGGCTGTTAGCATTTGCCTTATGTATTGAGGTGCTCCTATGTTGGGTGCATAAATATTTACAATTGTTATATCTTCTTCTTGGATTGATCCCTTGATCATTATGTAGTGTCCTTCTTTGTCTCTCGTAGTAGTCTTTGTTTTAAAGTCTATTTTGTCTGATACAAGAATTGCTACTCCAGCTTTCTTTTGATTTCTATTTGCATGGAATAGCCTTTTCCATCCCCTCACTTTCAGTCTGTATGTGTCTCTAGATCTGAAGTGGGTCTCTTGTAGACAGCATATATGCGAGTCTTTTTGTATCCATTCATCCAGTCTATGTCTTTTGGTTGGAGCATTTAACCCATTTACATTTAAGGTAATTATCCATGTGTATGTTCCTATTACCATTTTCATAATTGTTTTGGGTTTGTTATTGTAGGTCTTTTCCTTCTCTTATGTTTCCTGACTAGAGAAGTTCCTTTAGCATTTGTTGTAAAGCTGGTTTGGTGGTGCTGAATTCTCTTAACTTTTGCTTATCTGTAAAATTTCTAATTTCTCCATCGAATCTGAATGAGATCCTTGCTGGGTAGAGTAATCTTTGTTTTAGGTTTTCCCCTTTCATCACTTTAAATATGTCCTGCCATTCCCTTGTGGCTTGCAGAGTTTCTGCTGAAAGTTCAGCTGTTAACCTTATGGGGATTCCCTTTTATGTTATTTGTTGCTTTTCCCTTGCTGCTTTTAATATTTTTTCTTTGTACTTAAGTTTTGACAGTTTGATTAATATGTGTCTTGGCGTGTTTCTCCTTGGATGTATCCTGTATGGGACTCTCTGCGCTTCCTGGACTTGATTGACTATTTCCTTTCTCATGTTAGGGAAGTTTTCAACTATAACCTCTTCAAATATTTTCTGAGACCCTTTCTTTTTCTCTTCTTCTTCTGGGACCCCTGTAATTAGAATGTTGGTGAGTTTAATGTTGTCCCAGAGGTCTGTAAGACTGTCCTCAATTCTTTTCATTCTTTTTTCTTTATTCTGCTCTGCAGTAGTTATTTCCACTATTTTATCTTCCACGTCACTTATCCATTTTTCTGCCTCAGTTATTCTGCTGTTGATTCCTTCTAGAGAATTTTTAATTTCATTTATTGTGTTGTTCATCATTGTTTTTTTGCTCTTTAATTTTTCTAGGTCCTTTTTAAACGTTTCTTGTATTTTCTCCATTCTATTTCCAAGATTTTGGATCATCTTTACTCTCATTACTCAGAATTCTTTTTCAGGCAGACTCCCTATTTCCTCTTCATTTGTTAGGTCTGGTGGGTTTTTACCTTGCTCCTTCATCTGCTGTGTGTTTCTCTGTCTTCTCATTTCGCTTAACTTACTGTGTTTGGGGTCTCCTTTTCGCAGGCTGCAGGTTCATAGTTCCCGTTGTTTTTGGTGTCTGCCCCCAGTGGGTAAGGTTGGTTCAGTGGGCTGTGTAGGCTTCCTGTTAGAGGGGACTGGTGCCTGTGTTCTGGTGGGTAGGGCTGGGTCTTATCTTTCTGGTGGGCAGGGCTGCGTCCAGTGGTGTGTTTTGGTGTGTCTGTGAACTTAGTATGATTTTAGTCAACCTTTCTGCTAATGGGTGGGGCTGTGTTCCTGTCTTGCTAGTTGTTTGAAATGGGGCATCTAGCACTGGAACTTGCTGCCCGTCGGGTGGAGCTGGGTCTTAGCACTGAGATGGAGATCTGTGGGAGAGCTCTCGCCAATTGATGTTACGTGGGGCCAGGAGGTCCCTGGTGGTCCAGTATCCTGAACTTGGCTCTCCCACCTCAGAGGCTCAGGCCTGACACCAAGCCAGAGCACCAAGACCCTGTCAGGCATACGGCAGGTGAGTGGTTTTTTACCAAGGATATTAAAGCAGAGGAACCAACAGCCAGATGAAGAGATCCATAGGGTGAGGTTGAGAACAAAGAAACTTCAATCCTCTTGGAGTTTGGAGCCCAGCATGGTGGCATGTGGAGGCATTCTGTTTCACCAACCTGGAAGCTCTCTGAAATCCCTCCTTTTGGATTTTAATGGTGGCTTCACTACACAGGCATGGTTGATTAAATCCGTAGGCATTGATGATTAATTCAACCACCAGAACCTTTCTCCTCCTGGGTAATCAGGGGCTGTGCTATGCACTTTTGGGTCCATTATCTTATTAAATACTAACAACACTATGGGATAATTATTTATTGTCTCCATTTTGTGATGGAGACCACTGAGTTGCAGAGATTAAGTAACTATTTAGGATCACATAGTTAGAACTAGGCACAACCAGGAATTCAAAGGTCTGACTCCAAACCCAGGTTCTATCTTCTTCATCAAGCTGCCTCTCACTTCATTTGCCTGATGACCTTTGAGTGTCCTTGGCAATCCCTTTTTAAAGTGCTTCCATTTCTATTAGAATGAAAAGTTCTTGCGTGTATTAGTAGTAATGGGTTCAAGGTCCCAAACAGTTTTCTTCTGAAGAGCACAGGCTTAGGTTTGGGAACGTACAGGGTAATGGGCTTCAGGTTATGGTAGCGCCATTAGGGCTGGAGGAAGGATGGTCAGTCTTTGAAGCTCTCTTTTGATTCAAGGCCACTTTCTGTGCTTCCTGCCATCACAGGTCTGGCTACCTCTGTGACCTGGTGCTTGTAGCCTGTAGATGGCTTTATAAGCTTAATGTGAGAAAAGCCAATCAGAAGATGTCAAAGACATGGACTGGGATTGCCCTGGAAACATCCGCTGGGCTATAATGCTACTCACAATTTGGTGTAATGCCTCTCCATCTTGGATCTTATCCAAGATGTGGTCACTGAAGCCCCACAGGATGCTGTGTCTTGGCTATGAGGCAGTTCCCCAGTGTGGTCCCTGTAGCCAGTGTTTCCCCACAAGAGTCAAGCAGGTTAAATACTTGGTTGAAACAGTTTGGTCAGTTGAGGAGCAGGTGTTGGGAAAATAAACAAGGCAGGGATTTAATTTTGTAGTCATGTCTGGAGGTGGTATTAACGGAGCATGTTAAAGTTATTTTCAGAGGTGCTTATGAATTGTCCAAATCCATGTCCTTAACTTTGGGAGGGAGAAGCATTTGAGTCACACTGAATATGGAACCTGAACAGGGCTCCGAGCCTGTCACAGGGGCAGGACCTTGGGCCTGTGGCTTTCATTTACCAGATGAGTTTTGGGGCCCAGTATTAAAGGGCCTTTTTTTCAGAGAAGGAAGTTGGAGAGAAAGCAGTGGTGGAAGCTCCCATGTCAGCACATCTGTGGGACATTTTGACCTGTGTGAGAAGCAATTTTTCTTCTTCTCCCTGACCCAGACTTTACTCTCCAGCGCCTCCAAAGTGGTACACTGTTGTTATCCTCTTAAGAAATGCTTTCCCCCTTTTCTAATATGTATGTTGAATGATTTGTTCATCCTTGATTTGCTCATTTAATCAATACACAGTTTTTGAGCTTACACAATGTGCCAGGCACTGTCTTAGACCCTGGTGATACACAAATGAACAAGACAGATGAACAGCACCATTTATTTCCTTTTTAAAAGTTTTCTTTTTTTTTTCTTTCTTTTTTTTTTTTTTTTGCAGTACGCGGGCCTCTCACTCTTGTGGCCTCTCCCGTAGCGGCGCACAGGCTCCGGACGCGCAGGCTCAGCGGCTATGGCTCACGGGCCCAGTCGCTCTGCAGCATGTGGGATCTTCCCAGACCGGGGCACGAACCCGTGTCCCCTACATCGGCAGGTGGACTCTCAGCCACTGCGCCACCAGGGAAGCCCTAAAAGTTTTCATTTTTTTTCAATGAACTTTCAACACACAACGATGTAATTCTAAGTGCTACGAAAAAAAGCTACTTATGTCTGTCATCATAGGAATGATAGAAAACCATGCCATATGTAGCACTCAGACCAGTGTTACACATCAGGGAAATGATGAGAATTTTACTAAGAGATGAAGTCTGAGCCTGCCGAGGAAATAGCCACATGTGTCATTTTCCTCGCTCTCCTCCTTGCTCTTTTTATACTGGCAGCAAAGTCTTGGATTTTGTTTTTGTGAATTTTTGTGCATTTCATTTTGTGATTTTTGAATTTGTAAAGTCATAGGAGTACTGTTGATTCGCTTCCTGACTTTGTGCAAGTTACCAAATCTTTCCATGCATCTGAGATAGTTTAGTATCACATGTTAGAATTGTATGGGGCCTCCAGTGTTTATCCATGAAGAATTGAGTTCCAGATGGGCAAGTGATTCGCCGAACATCACCGGCTGGTTAGTAACAGCTGGTCTTGCTCTTCTGACTCCAGAGTGGAATTCCTGCTTGATTTGTCTTCTTCACATCTGCTCCGCAACTGGCCATACTTCACTGTGCCACTGGCTCTTCTCTGTATCTGACACATGTATCTATGTAATGGCTGTAGTGATGATACGGCTAATATATATTGAGAGTCTATTGTATGCTAAGCAATGAGCTGAGGGCTTTAGATGTATGATGTTTTAAATCCTCACAATGTTGTAAGAGCAACATTATTATCATTTTCATTTTGCAGACGAGAATACAGATTAGAGAGGCCAAGTCAATGGTTCCCTTACCAGCCTTAAAAAAACTAGAATATCTTGAACAACAAAAGAAATAATAACAGCATTCGATTAAAACTCAGGATAAGATTAATATCCATGAGTCCATACTGATATCAGTAAATAATTGAGTAAATAAATAAATGGAGGAGAAGGAACAATTCTCCTTACAGAAGGATTCCAATTAATAAATGGAGAAGGGCTGAAGGAAATAGAAAATCACCACTAGAACACCACAGTAATGGTTACAAGTATCAGTGCATGAAAGTCTGAGGATAAACATAACGTTTGCAGCATCTCACAGTATCTCCCTCAGGTATTTATTAAGGAAAAAAGGAAAAATAGTAACTTTACTATTAATACTATTAATAGTAACCCAGCAGACACCACCTCAACTAAGTGATCAAGGTTACCATTGTCAGAAATAAGATAGAACAATGTTTTATACCTCTGGTATGATGCACTGAAAGGGAACTTTGCTTTTGTGGAATTCTTGCTCAACCTTGGTCTCATCTTGTATAACATCTTGTATAACATCAGTCCCACCATGAGAAAACATCTGACAAACACAAATTAAGCAACATTCTACCAGTTATCTACCACTGCTCTTCGAAAGTGTCAAGGTCATGAAAACCAAGGAAAGTCTGAGTATCTGTCACAGTTTGGAGGAGCCTAAGGGGGCATGAGAACTCAATGCAATGTGGAATCTAGAAAAGAAAGATGATGTTGGTGAAAAAACTGGTGGAAACCAAATAAGTATCACTCCAAGTACGTATAGCATTGTATCAATGTTAATTTCTTAACTTTGATCATCGTATTATGGTTACACAAGATGTTAACATTAGGGGAAGCTGGGTAAAGGATATATGGAAACTCTCTGTACCGTTTTTGCAACTTTTTGGCAAGTCTAAAATTATTTCAAAACTGGAAGTTAGAAAGTAGATTATAGGATAGATTGCTAGATACCATCTCAGACTTAATAAATTGGAATTTTTCAGGTTGGTATGACACAGAAATCTGTACTGGGGAGAATCCCTGTGTACAAAGCTACACATAAAGGAAGTGGTAGGGCCAGGATTTGAACCCAGGTCTGCCTGATTTCAAAACTCCTGCTCTTCAGTAGACCAGGTTGCCTAATAGAGACTTGAAATTAATGGAGATTCAGGTTGAAAGTATCAATAATATTTGAGATAAAAGTGCTCAGTGCAAAGTATTCTATTTTTATATCCTGTTCTTGTAAATATAGAGCCATATATGGATTTAATGAACTGAATAGAACTAAAGACTAAATCATTCTTCCTGACCTTCATTCCCAAATCATTTCCATTTGTTTTAAATAGGGAGCAGATTTATACCAACCGAATGCTGTATATGCAAGTTATAATGCCAAAGTTTGCTACATCGTTGGTAGAGGAACTCAAAACTGTGGTTGTAAATGTCACTGTTGTAAAATATAGTCAAATCATAAGAATTTAATGAGATATATACATTTTGGACTACATAAAAAGAGCTCAATGAAAATTTAAATGTAATTACCCAAGCGTGGTAAAAAGTCAAGGCCTGTTTCAGTACGTCTTCTCTCGTATTGGGCACAGCTCATCTCTCAGATTGCTTCAGGGTCTGGCAAGTTCCCAGCAGGCTGGAATTACCCATACTGGAGTGGGAGGGGGATTGGTTGCCAAAGAGATTTGGTAAGAAGTTGTCAAAAGGAAGGGCCCATGCAGCTTGCGGGATCCTGGTTCCCCAACCAGGGAACTAACCTGGGCCCTTGGCAGTGGAAGTGCAGAGTCCTAACCACTGGACTCCCAGGGAAGTCCCACTCCTCACTGACTTTTGTACCAGGCATCATATTAGTCCCTAAAGATATAAAGATGAATATAGCACAATCCCTGCCTTCCAGGAACTCCTGGCTTAGTTTGGGTGAGGAACCTATGATGCATGGTTCAGACTGGGGATTGGACAAATAAAGGCAAAAGGAAGGAAAACGTTGCTATTAGAGAAGAAGATGGCTGTCACCATTTTCGCACGCTAGGGCATTGATACAATTTACCCCCATGTGATGGCTCTTTTCTTAGAAATTGGACTTGAACCCCTCCTTTGTGAATAGTGGTCCTCCTCCCCTCCATGGGTGGGGCTGTGGTCTGGAATGAGAGAATGAAATTTAGAGAGAGCTTTTTGCTCTGCATAATAAAGTGGCAGGACTTGGGGACTGTTACGTAGTACCTCAAAGGCAACTGGAAACAAACAGGCTTGTGGAAGGTGGGTGCAACCTGTGCCCCAGATTTCCCCAGATATGTCAGAGGAAGGAGGACCTTGGGAGGGGTGGGGTGTGTGGACCCTTTGGTGCATTTAGAAGTGAAGTGGAGTAATAACAACGTAATGTAGAGAGAGTCACGTGCTGGTTGTAGTGGGACCACAGAGGAGAGGATCTGCCTCTTTGCTGGGCGAGGGTAGGGGCTGGAGGCATGAAAACTTCACAGAGTACACGATGTGTGAGGCTAACCCTAAAATATGAGTAGGAGTTCATCAGATGTCTGAGAAGAAAAGAGCTTTCCAGAAAGAGGGCTCATACATCAGTGAGTTACAGCCCCACTCCCAGTACCTTCTGAGTTTTTCTCTTTGTGTGAGCTATTGTATCTGTCTAGGGCTCCTGCCAAAATACAAGTACGTTCCCTGGGAAGGTATGATCTTGTAACAGAAGGTTCAGAGGAATGTATTAAGTGAGTTTTGTTAAAGGAAGAGAAAAAAAACCAGGGCATTCACCCGTTTGGGGGTGAAATGGGGGTCCTGGGTATTCCGGAGGAAACTGAAGAATAGTGGTGCTAGTGAGGGGGAGTGTGTGTGTGGAGGGGGGCAGGGCTCAAAATAGACTCTGAAGATAAACATAACCTCCTGAGCCACCCTGGCTTTGACACAATGGCTTTGCCCTAGTTTAGGTGGGAGATGACTAATAATTTGACCATTTCAAACCATTACTGTGTTTGCAATGAACAACATGCAGGACAAACAATGTGATAGTAATAATGAAAAGGCTAGTAGTCATTGAGAACCCATTGTGTTCTTTACATGCAGTTTCTCATTTCAACCTTCTTGCCATCTGGTGAAATAGATACTATCACTAGCATCTTCATTTTGCAGAGGATGGAACAGAAAAGTGAACTGACTTGGCAGTGGGCACAGAGCCAATGGCAACGGATCCTGGATCCCAGTCCAGGCTCTTAAGGCATGCTGCCTTTCCGCTGCTGGAAGATTCAAGCCAAGATTTGGGCATAATCCTAGAGATTGCATGAGCACTAAATGTCTTCTGTGAGTTTCCTTTCCTGGCATTTTGGGTGAGACAGTGCTTTACTGTGCTGGGTTGTCCTGTGCAGTAGCACCTACAGGTCCTGCTCACCAACTACTCCCTAGGCACCGTGACCGTCTACCACGCCTGTCCACATCCGTTGCCCCGTGCTCCACTGGCTAAGAGCAAGGGTAGGCTCACAAGGCAGAACCTGAGCCAATCAAACCTGGAAATCTGACCATGGCCAAGAGCTTGGGATAAGAACTGGTGACTCTGGGCAAGTTCTTAAGTTCCCCAAGCTTCAATTTTGTTCATCAGGATAATGAGATTGGTTCTCCAGTTCCTATAGGATTATGAGGAGGAGCCAACAGCGCTTCAGAATAAAGTAGAATTTTGTGCAGAGCGTAAAGACTAATCAGAAAGAGTTGCTGCCCACAAGGAACTAGAGCTTAGCAAGGTGAGTGAGACCCTCAACTGACACTCATACATGACGAAGTGACGTAGAGCTTTGCACTACTCAGTGTGATCTATGGCCAAGAACACGGGCATCACTGGGGTGTTAAAAATATAGACCCCTAGGCCTCGTTCCAGCCCTACTGAATCAGAATGTGTCTCATAATAGGATCCCCGGGTCATTTGGACGCACAAACATTTTGAAGAGCTCTGGTTGTAGGACACACAGGAGGGAACAACTAAGTCTGATTGTTGCAGCGATCAGGGACGTCTTCCAGGGAAGGGAACACAAGGCTTTGAAGAAACAGATAGGCTTTTAATAGGCAGAGAGGAGAGAGAGGGAGTCTGCTAGGTAGGAGCATAGAATTTCTCTCCTTAGAATTGTTTCTTAATTTGAGACCTTGCAGCTCCACAAAAGATGAACATGTATGTGTAATCAGGAAACAAGAGGGTTTGAGGTTCCAGATTTGTGTCTGATGATAGTATTAATTCAGTTCAACAAACGTTATTGGACACCAATTACTGATTGTCATTCAATATGTGTGTTTCAGGAGTGGGCATGAAGGGTGAACAAAACAGGTGTGTCTTTTCCCTGAGTTCTGAACCCAGAAGGGCTCAGGTTAGAATTCTGGGAAAACCATATACCAGCTGTCCAAATGTGGGAATTTTTTAAGCCTCTTCATTCTTCAGTTTCCACATCTGTAAATTGGATCATAGTGGTACCCACTTCATTGGGTCTGTGTGAAACTTTTATGTGTAATACATTTAGAGCACTGAGAATAGGAACAGGAGCGTAGAGAAGGTTATTGGGCACTTTCTATAATTAGTGGTTAGTGTGGGCAGAGTAACTGGAAATTTTGGAATAGGTTAAACATTTCTGAAGACATTTCAAGATTCCCTGGATGGCCAAATTGCTAGTGTTTCCTGCCACCTGACTGCAGAGAACATTAAATAAGAGGGTAGATAATATTCACTGTGGTACCTACCTAGTTATGAGCCCATCCAAAGACGTACCTCTTGAGCAGTTTTATCCTGGCTCATACCTTGCTAATTGTGTGACCAAGGACCAGTCACTTAACTCCCCAGGCCTCAGTTTCCTCGTACGTATAACGGTGATAATCATTGTACCTGCACATAGGGCTGTTACCAGGATTAAATGAATGACTCTAAGTGCTTAGAACAGCGCCTGATCCATATTAAGCAGTCTGTAAATCTTATCTATCATCTTCATCCCCATGGTTCTTCTTTTTATCATTTCCCTGCGTTAAAGAGCTCTCTGAAAATTAGGCCCCATCTAGGGCTCCCTCACACGTCCAGTCAAGGCTGGTTCTGACAATACAGTGTCTTTGATCCTCAGATCCTTGGCTGTTCTACCCCTCTGGCTTGATAGGAACTTGGCTTGCTTGGTTATTAGGCCGCAGAGTGTACTGTGGGTCCATTTCTGCCATCTGAGCAAAAAGGAAAATGGTGTATACATCCTCAGAACAGTCTGTCTGTTAAGAATTCCATTGTCATCACCACCCCCAAAACTCTGTCACACAGTCTTTCTCTACTTTGTGAATTTGGACATACTTTTTAAAGTTCTGATATCCTTAGCATTGGCGATTTCTTTCAAGGGAACAGATAGACTAAGCACATCTACAGAGATGTATACCTACCCTTTAAAATACGGCAGCTGCTCTGAAATTGCCAATCAGGGGCTTCCCTGGTGGCGCAGTGGTTAAGAATCCGCCTGCCAACACAGGGGACACGGGTTCGAGCCCCGGTCCGGGAAGATCCCACATGCCACGGAGCGACTAAGCCCGTGCACCACAACTACTGAGCCTGCAGCTCTAGAGTCCGTGAGCCACAACTACTGAAGCCCATGCACCTGGAGCCCGTGCTCCGCAACAAGAGAAGCCACTGCAACGAGAAGCCCGTGCACTGCAACGAAGAGTAGCCCCCGCTTGCCACAACTAGAGAAAGCCCGCGCACAGCAACGAAGACCCCAAGGCAGCCAAAAAAAAAAAAAAAAATCGCCAATCAGCCCAGTCTCATATTTTCTGTCCTGCTAGTTTGGGTATTTCATTGTTTTGCTTTTCCTGTTCCCCTTTCGTTAGTACACAATGTACTATTTCACTATGAGGAGAAAACAGAGCACCTGTTGTAAATCTTTGAGGATTTTGTTCTGTGTTTTCTTGTAAAGCCAAACCAGAAACCCCCCACTGGCAAAACCAGCTGTGTCTCATATTTAAACACAAACTATAAAGTGTCAAGGGAAAGAAAAAGTGACTTAGCCAATGAAAACAGTACACGGCGGGGGGGGGGGGGGGGGCGGGGGCGAGAATCTGTTGTCAAGATTTATGAGCTGAAAGCAAGTTACATTTTAATGAATGTTAAATGAAACCCATCTTATTCGTGGAAGACAGGCTATATTTTCTTATGGACATTTATGTGGAATGCCTCTTTTCTGAAACTTGATATGCACGTCAGCACATTATGATAAATCTTCCAAAAACTAGAAAATATATGATGGTTTGGTACTATGGAAATTATATTTTTTTCCTCTAAAATATGTCAGATTTTTATGTACAGAGAAATGTTATGAGGGAAGAGTATGGAAAGAAAGCAGGGTCTTGTATTTCAACTTACTTTACCGTTGGTTTGAGGCACTTGTGATTTTGAAAACGAGGCCCAGATTTGGTACTGGGAGTCAGGCATGGGCAAAGTTGGTTCCCAGCGTCTTCAGTACTTTTCCCCTATGCTCCAAATTCTCCTTCAGTCCTGGCTGCCACGAGGAAGTCCGCCCCCTCTTCCATACCACTCCCACCCCCTAATGTCACCAGAAAAAGATGGACTCTTAGTGTGAATGTGACCTTTTAGAAGAGTATTTGCATTTAAAATGTCTTACTGAGTGTGGAAGGAAAGGCTGGTGCAATTGGGGCATTTGGGGCATGTAAGGAATTAATAGGATTTTGGGGGGAGTCTCCCATCCAAGGGCACCTGTTGTATCATATTCTCTGTACTCCGAGCGATGGGCAGCACAGAGGCCCTGGAGAAGGAGATTGTAGAGTTAGCTTTTCAGTGTTTCTAAATCACAGGAAATGCTGACTTGGAGCCTACCTGTCTGGACTGGCTGTGTATGGAAGAGACAGAAATAGAAACAATCCCCGAAGTGCGGCCGAGCCAGCCTGACAAGGAAGTGGACTGAAGCATCTGTTAGAAATGCCTTCCTCAGGCAGGATGGAAGCCAGTGCTGGAAGAGGAGGTGTGGCGGACTGTGCGTGGCAGACACTTACGGGCTGCTCTGTGAGAGCTGGAGTGTCTGTGGGGCAGGACTGGAAATGAGAGGTCTCAGCCTTCTAGGGTAGCACTTCCACAGTACAGTCTGCATTTTCCAGAGCTGTGTGCCAGGTCTTCCTCTGGGTTGTACAGGGTGATGATCTGGTGTATCAGGCTGTAGTCTCCAGGGAAGGCAGGCTACAAGCCCTTTTCCAGGTTAGGGCATATATACCTTGTCGGGACAACTGTTTGGTCTCCAATTTGGGAGGCGTATATTTAATGGTTACAACACAGGATTTGGTGTCAGACTGCAGACAAAAGTCCCTCTAGGGCAGGAATGGCACCCAACCTGTTTGTCGATGTACCAATACCTGGCTCTGTTCCTGGCACAGAGTATATGCTCGGTAACTCTCTGTTGAATGTTGAGGGAATGAATAGGTGGATGTGTGAATGAATGAACCAACGTGTTTGACATCCCAGAGCTGCTCTGTTGTGACTGTGTGGCTCTGAGCAGGCTACCCAAGCGCTCTGGGTCTCAGTGTTCTTATTTGCAAAATTGGAAAAAAACAATACTTACTTTGTAGCTGGAAGAAATAAAACGATGTAAATGTCCCTGTAGCCCTTAGCACAGTGCTTTAACAGAGATAGCGTTATCATTATAGTGGTAGCAGCGGTATTAACAGTAAGGGCTCCCCTGCTCACAGGGTAGGGTTGTTTTTCAGGGAGGGGCTAAAATATGGGGTACAGATCCTTGCAGCAGCCACTGAGAGGCTCGACAGAGGAGCATCATGCTGGAATGGGGAGTCCTCACAGAGGGTGTTTTAAGAGGCTTAGAGACCTTACGTGCTTTGGCCTTGGCAAAGAAGGTGGAAATGGCTGGGGTGGGGTCTTAGAAAAACCGAGTCAGTTTGAGTAGGAGTTTGGCCTTTGGGAAGTCACAGATGCGTCTGGCCTCAAAGCTCAGGCCGTTTCTAGCACCCCGTGCCACGTATGCCTACTTATACGAAGAAGGGGGGCTAGATGCAAGGTGACGACCCAGCATGTGCGCGTGTGTTAAAGGTCTGGAAGGCATTGCCTGGTTGGCAATAGAGACAAAGAAAGTCATGGGAGGAGGTAGTAGGAGAAAGGGAAGGGTGTGTGTTTATTAAGTTCCTGCTCTTTTTCCCTTCTGGCTGGTGCCAGCCTCACCCACGGCCTTACCTATGGGAAGCATGGCTGATATCGTTGACACACTGGGTTTTCTCATTCTGATGTGTACTCATTCTTTGGGTGAAAAACATTGATGTTTGCTGTCATGTGATCTTATCCTATGTTTGGAGCCAGTTTTCAAGGCCTTTACGATTGGCAAAGCACTTACTAAAAGGGAATATATAAAATGCCTGAAGGGAGAACCCGCAGAGAAAGTGGCTGCCACCAGTGTATGTTTTCAGCCGTGGTAAACCAGGCATTGGGCTGGGTGTTTTACATACATCAGGTCTAATTTTTACAACGCCTCTCTCCATTGTATAGGTGGGAAAACTGAGGCTTACATAGGTTAAGTAACTTGGTTAATCTGTTGTGAAGTCAGGATTCAAACTCGGGTCTTCGCGAATTCCAGACCAATGCTCTTTCCGGTCCTGTGTAATGCGTGTGAGGGTTCAAAGCCCAATGCCCCACCCCCCAACCCCCGCTTTGTCTTCTTCCCTCTACAGTGACTTGGACAGCTAGCTCAGTGACGGGAATGGATATTGATGGAAAACAATCACTTGCTGTTCCCGGGACGATGGCTGTATCTCAACTCATTAAGGGCAATGAACACGGACTTCCCTGGTGGTCCAGTGGTTGAGATTCCGCGCTTCCGCTGCAGGGGGCATGCGTTCGATCCCTGGTCCGAGGGGCTGGCGTGGCGGGGTGGGGGGGAACTAACATCTCGCATCGTGTGGCGTGGCAGGAAAAAAAACCCAAAAAACAAAACAGTGACTATGGAGTCCTCAGTGTGTGTCAGTCACTCTGCTAAGAGCGTCGCATCCATGGTCTCATTTAATCCTCGCTGCAAGCCCGTGCGCTAAGCACTCTGTGTGCGGTGAGCTGGGATTAGCACAGCGCCTTCCCAGTGCACTGCCTTGCCTCACCAGGGTGGGATCGACCGCACTGGCTTCCAGGCTGGATGTAGTAAGAAAATTACACTGGGGACTCTGGTTACTTACTAGGTTCGCAGCGTTCTCTGCCAGACCACGAACAGCTGGCGTAGGCCCATTCCTTCCCCAGAAACGAGTGAGTGAGGAGTGCAGGTACAGCTCATTGCCAGTCAACGGGACCCATAAGCTGCGTGGGACAGCAGTTTTTGCAGGGCCACGTCCCACCTTATTACCTCCATCCCTGCCATAGTAGTGAGAATATTAGCCCATGTTTGTTGAGCTGTTGCTAAGTGCTGGGCACCATCCTAGTCATTGGACACGCGTTTGCTCATTGAATCTTCACAGCTACTCTCTGGGGGTGGAACTCAGACAGAAAAGTCGGGGCCGTTTGCCCAGGGTCTCACAGGAAGCAAGTGGAAGGGCTCTGATTCAGACCCAAGGATGTTTGTTTTTAGAGGCCAGATGCCTGAAGAGGTCTAAGGCTGATAATCTCCACTAGACTGTAACTTCTTTGAGGACCATCGTGTTTTCATCCCCTTCACAACACCTGTCCGTACATAGTAGGGACTCTGTAATTCTTGTTACCCAGTGGGGCCGCGGAAAGGTGGTTGCTTCAGGTGACTGGCAGTGCCGTGGATCTTAATGTATGTGCTAAGTGCTTCATAACCGACTTGGGTTGAGGCCAGGGTTATTTTCCTGTTCTAGATCTGACCTCCATATGCTCCCTTTGGCCCGCTGGCTTCAGTGATTAGGGTTGTTTCCCACTTAGCTTTCCCAGCCGAGTCTACTGCCTGAGCGCTGTGCTCACCTTTCACTTTTAACTAAGCCTTCCTGCTCAGGCCTCTCCCCTGCGTGAATCAGGTTGGATTTCCACAAAGGGCATTTTCCAGGCGAAATTCCATACTTGCCGCTTTCTGAGCTGTGAAGATCTGACCTGGGCGGAGGAGGCATTATGTGTTCAGAGAAGGTCGGGGCTCGAAGCCGTTCCTTCATCTCAGGGCCCCCGCTCTCTCCCTTTGGTGCAGTTATCAGTTGGATGCACTTCATTAGAGAGACCCTGGGCTGGTTCTTTGGAGCTTCCTGCCAGCCAGCTGTTGCGGTGGGGTTGGCAGGTACCAGGTGTGGCCGGCAAACATACCTGCCACAGAGGCCAGTGCCCTTTGAAGTGCCGCAAGAATGTCACACTTCAAAGAAACCTCCCTGCAGCTGTCACCTGGCTATCTAGTGGAGGTCAGAGAGTTAATATGCAACCGCAAAACCCAGTCTTTCCACCTCTGACCTACACCTGGGAAGCTGAAGCCCATTTTCCTCTGCTGCAAAGGATCTGAAAGCATTGTGCCTAACTTATCTCAGCATTGCTCCTGATTTATCTCGGCAAGAGCTCGGGGCCCTGGATCTTTAGATTAAGATCCATTGTACACACCCATCCAGCAATAAAATAAGTAAATGAGCTGCATGTGTCTTTTCTGAATAGGAATTATTTAGTAATGAAGTATTTACAATTACTATTAGCAGGAGTTTAATTATGGGACTAATTTGTGGAAAAAATTAGTGAGGCCTTGTTCAAAGTGGCACCTTTCATCTGAGGATCACGATGCGTTGTATGCAAGTTAATGAACTCTCCTGTGCTCCGTATACATTCAATTACTGTTTCAAAATTTCCTTGGGCATCCAGCGCTCTGGGGCTGGGTGGGAAGCCAAAGTTTATAAATTTCAGCAAGATGGATGTAGATTAGATCTAAAAATGGACTTCCTGGTTGTGACGTTATTAAATGATGGTCTGAATTACTGTGTCAGTTTTTAAAGACTTGCATGATGGGGTCTTCCTGCCACTCTGAGGGAGCACTTTTCACCACCAAACCAGACCATCATCCTCCTGGGTAGAACAAGCTTGAGTCTTGGACTGAAACACAAATAGTAAAGTATTAAAGGAAAGAAAAAGAGAGTTGGAGCCTGTGACCTAGGAAAACCCCAATTCTGGGCAACTCTTCTTTAAGACTCTGGACTCTGGGAAACCAGCACAGCAGGAGGGTGTTGATGCCTCAATAACAACATAAGGAACACATTTTTCACGTGGTGGACTTTGATGCTGTTTCTGTTCACAAGTTGAGACTTCAGCTCCCTTTTCCCCCACTCTCAGCCACACATTCCAATAAAGGTTAGAGGCTCCATGTCGTTAAAAAATAGGAGAGACAGGGGCTTCCCTGGTGGCACAGTGGTTGAGAGTCCGCCTGCCGATGCAGGGGACACGGGTTCGTGCCCCGGTCCGGGAAGATCCCACATGCCGCGGAGCGGCTGGGCCCGTGCTCCATGGCTATTGAGCCTGCGCGTCCGGAGCCTGTGCTCCGCAACGGGGGAGGCCACAACAGTGAGAGGCCCGTGAACCACCCCCCCCCGCAAAAAAAATAGGAGAGACAGATACGTGCACACATGTGTTTGGGGTGGAGTTTCATTTCAGATTTCTAGTCCTGACCCATCAACCAGCCAGCGCCGTTGTCCTAATATTCCTTCCGCAGTTGGTTTATATGGGCTACACGTTTCTTCCACCTACTCCTCCTTGGGCAGGGAGAGACAAGATTTTGCAACACAGTAGGTTCTTTGTAAACTGTCCTCGATGACTGGGATGATGGAAACTTACCTTTTATTCTCTTTTCCCCGATATTCTTCCCCTCCCAATGTTTTATAGTTTATTAGAACCACCAAAATTTCTGAAGCTTTGGTGCTAAACTTTGCAATTAGTTTTCTTCCACCCTTAAGAGTCAGGGTCCCTGGACTCACACCCAGCTGCAGCGGAGTGAGTGGAAAGCCAGAGGAGTTAAGACAAGGGTTTCTAGAATTGGGCTGCTTAGTTCAAAATCTGGTTCTGCCACGTACTAGCCATGAGAGTTTGCGCAGGTTCCTTAATCTCTTTGCCGCGGTTTTCTCATCTGTCACGTGGGGACAGTAATGCTCCCTACCTTATCAAAAAGTGTGAGGGTTTACATGTAAAACACTTGATAAGCACAAAAGAATGTTCTGACGATAATAATTGTTACTGCTAATTAATGGGACTCCAGAAAAATAAGGGTGAGTCTTCTAGGGGAAGAGTTTGGCTTACATCTCTTCCTAGGTCCAGAACATCTTCAGTTATTATAGTGTTTCTCCAGTTGTGGGTTGGATCTTATTAATGGTTTATGAAATCAGTTTAACTGAGTCTCAACTAGGCTAAGAGAAAAGAAAATGGCAGTATATATGGCAGGTATTAAGGGCAGTACTGTTTTATAACACTTTTGTTTCTATTAGTGGTGTATACGTATATGTTATATATTGTGTATGTTTGCTTACATACTTAGATGTGTCTATTGACATATATACTCAGAGAAGTTATTCTGAATCACAAAGTAAAATATATGAATTCAACTGCAGTCAAAAAAAAAAACAAAACATGAGACTAAAAACACAAATTGAAAAGAATTGCTTGTTGCAACCCTGTGACTCCTCTACAGCATGGCTTATATACTGAGCTCTTTCAAAATATATGGTTTTAGAATATGATTAGGAAAGTCATAAATGCAGCCAACAAGGGAAGAAAGAAATCGTTGAAATGACTTACAGGGCAAAGAGGACAAAAATGATTCGGCATCTATAAAATGTAAATCATGAAAGCTCATTCTTTGCAAAGTAGATACATGCAAAGGGTTAATATCCTTACTCTGTAAAGGACACTCACAAGGCACGTGAATAGTTAATTCATAAAACAAGTGAATAGCAAACATGCATATAAAAATATCTTCAGGCTCATGTATTGCTAACGAGGAAAACAGTGAAATTATTTTTTTCACATATCAAATTAACAGTTTTGTTTCATGGTAATACCCAGTGTAGAGAAAGTTATAGGCAATTAAATACCTCCACACAAGACTAGTGAGAATAAAGATTGGTGCAGCTTCTCTGAGAGAGCTGTCTCGTAATTTGGTTGCAAACGTCATAAAAATATTTATACCCTTTGAATTGATAATTCTACCTGAAAGAATTTATCGTAGGCTATAATAAAGCAAGTGAATGAGTATTTAGCAGTCAGATATTCATTACAGGAATATTAAGGTAAAAAAAATGGAAGATAAAAAGTATTTTTCAAAAAAGACATTTGATAAAATAAACTTTGGTTTACTGATACCATGGAATAAGAGATAGTCAATGATGCTGTGGCTGGCTCCTGGGATAATTCCCCTAGGAATTTCCTGTGTGAGCCTGGTGCCCACAAGCACATCCCACCTTGAGAGGAGGCTTGCTTTCTCTGGGCACCAGACTTCTCTTAAATTATTTAGTGATTTAGACCTTAAGCGTGCAACTTTGCCAAAGTACAACAGATTGAACTTAGGCGTAAGTGCTAAGCTGAATAATAAGGATGTGACTGGCTTTTGGTAACATATAATGTGGAAGAAATTACAGGGTACTTATACCTGGGCCAAGTAGCCCACGCCTGCCCTGCTGTTCTCCCTAAGAGCCCTGACCACACCCAGGTAAGCTTTGGCCTCCCTCCCAGGTAAAACCTGAGGCAAAGGTCAAGCATTCCAGACTGTGTGTTGTTGTCAAACCCGCTGTCCTTCCACTGCCTGGGCCAGGTGGACCCAGTGCTATGAACCAGGGCCTGCAGGTACTTGCAGCCATCAGGATGCTGCCCACCCGCTTCCCTGCAGTCAACTGGGAACTGTGGGAGTAGTAGCAGTTGCTCTCTCCTGGTCAGAAACCCAGGGGTGGGGATGGCTTGGGGCTCCATTTACTCTTTCCTTTTCTCTTCCTCATATCTATTGAGTCTAGCTCACTGGGTAGGATTTCAAAAAAAATGCTTTTACTCCTGCTTTTGGAATGAGGAAATTAGCATTTAATCAGACTGTAACATATGGAAATATGGCTAACAACGTGACAAGTGAAAAAAGCAGCCGTGATACAATATTATGTACATTTTAGTAGTATTTTGGGGAAAACAGTATGTATGTACTTATGGATTCATGTACATTGAAAATAGATTGAAAAGAAGAATATATATCCCACAAAGTTAGCAGTATTTTTTTTTTTTCTGATTGGGAGAATTCAAATGATTTCTCCTTTCAGTTTATCTCCAGTTTATAATTTTCCTTGAATGTGCCTATATTACTTTAATAAGGAAGACAAAGAACCTTTCTGTCATTGCTCTTGTCGTGTTCACTGCTGCCCAGGTCCTAGAATGATGTCTAGTGTATAGTAGCCTTTCAATAAATATCTGTTGGATGAGTGAATGAATGTTGAAGGTCATTGCTTCCATTGGGAAGAGACAGCAGTAAAGAAGGCTTTTAATTCACTGTTCCCATCAGATTCTTCCAATATCTTTGGCTTGTTAGGTCACAGGTTAGAGTTTTGTTAGCATAGGTTAAAAAACATAATTCAAGTCTTTTTCAAAATCACCTATGGCTTTGGACTGCCTGTTGTGTGTTCTCTTCCCTCCAGTACAGGTGGTTTCTGTCTGCTCACCCAAGAGGGCTCACTACACCCCAGCTAACCCAGTCAGCCTTCCCCTGGGGGTTAAGGGCCATGCATGTGACCAAGAACTTGGTCCTTGTTCAACCCAAGTCTGGCCAAAAGAGAGAAAAAACAATTTATCCTTGGACCATAGCCATCTACATATTCAGTGCCCTTAGACACTGGGGTGGTGCGCGGTGGCGGGGAGGTGGGACTCACCATTCGTCCTCCAGGAATGCTGAATAGCCCTTCATACATTCAGTTCACTTTGGGGTGAATTTCTGTCCTTACTAATGAGCCTCCCACTTGACTGTGGGAGTCAAGTGCAAAGGAAGAACTAAATCTGGTTTTATTCAAGTTACATAGTTAATTCTGGTACTGTCATTGGTTTCCAAATTTTAAGCATGGCCTGTGTTTGTCAATGGAATTAAAAGTGAGGGTAGGGGTTGATGACATAGTGGCTGTAAGAATCTTGTTCCCTGTCCTTCTTCATGGGGTTGTCCTGAAGAATGAATTCACTGAAGTACCAGGTGCAAGGTTAGGAATGTGGTTAGTGATGAGCAAATGGAAGTCCCCTGTCCTCTGTCCCTTCACAGCCCCCCACGCTGGGGGCTTTCCTTTGGAGGCTGGGTAGCTCGTTATTTCCAGCTGGTGTGGGAATTGCGCTCTGGAGATGGGTTGATCAAAACGTGGATTGTTGTGACCAAAGGAGCACAGCTCTGTACCTCATTAACTATCTTCGTGGCATTTTGTCTTTCTGTCTCCTTCAGGCCACCCTCTGTTCACGCCCCTCCCCGAGACTCCAGCTGCTGGATCTAAAGTTTTCACAGTACCATGCGGCTTGTGGGAACTGAATAAATTTCTTCAAGATCTAACATAAAAATAAGTCCTGGCCCCAAGCCCAAAAGAAGTCACTGGGAACCCAATCAGAACTGGGCAACAAGCCCAGACTCAGGCTAATGAGACGTTTACATTCTAGGCCTTTCCTTTCAGTTTGGTCCTCGTGTGTGAGGAAACCCAGAGCGTACTGCAGGCAGAGGTCAGTGCTTCCAGCTCGTGCCATGGCTTCCTGAGGTCGAGCAGGAACAGTAGTAAAACACCCCGAAGCCCAACACATTCAATAAATGACAGATCCTCAGCCCCAAGCAATTACTTCTGTACCTGATTTTTTTTTTTTTTAATTACGTGGGTTTTTGTTTTTTTTTTAATTTTTATTTTATACTGGACCGTAGTTGATTTACAATGTTGTATTTCAGGTGTACGGCACAGTGGTTCAGTTGTACATATACATATATTTATTCTTTTTCAAATTCTTTTCCCATTTAGGTTATTACAGAATATTGAACAGAGTTCCCTGTGCTATACAGTAGGTCCTTGTTGGTTATCTCTTTTATATATAGTAGTGTGTACATGTCAATCCCAGACTCCCAATTTATCCTCCCCCTACCACCTTTCCCCTTTGGTCACCGTAAGTTTGTTTTCTAAGTTTGTGAGTCTGTTTCCGTTTTGTGAGTAAGTTCAATTGTATCTTTTTTTTTTTTTTTAGATTCTGCCTATGCGTGATATCATCATGTGTTTTTCATTTAAATCCTCTTCTGAGTCTTTGCATCTTTTACCTACGTTCAATCTGTTTACTACTAAAGTCTAATCTTTTACTCTGAGAGGAGGTGGAAATAGGCAAAGGAAATGTAATCTCATTTCTTCCAGTATTTGTGGGAATACTTGGTCCTTGGTTCAATATCTGTTGGAGTTTTAGGAGAGCATTTTAATCTATCAGGTTCAGGAAAGTTTAAAAGGGACCCCCAAAAGAATTTGGAGTTGGAAAACAAGATAGGAGGACACTAAAGGCATGGTGATCATTTTGTTTGGAGAATAGTATTGGCTTTCTAATCAAAGGAGAATGGCTAGTAACAGGTAGTTGGCTGACCATTAATGCATAGGAAGGACAAGAGGGTAAGGACTCATGTTCACTTAAAAGAAGCATTTTTCTCTTAGGTGAAAGTTGTTGAATGTTAGTGTGGCAGAATGTGGTATTTCTTCTAAAATAGGAAAGCAGTTTGTGTAATTTGTGCCAGTGTGCAGAGGGGAGAACCAGATGGCTTTGCCAGGAAACTTTCAGGTCTTTACTAGAATAGGGAGAGGAAAAAAGGGAGGCAAACACAGTGACTCACGAGATGGAGAATCATTGTTTCAAACCAGGGCTGAAGAAACGAAGTTAAATTTCATTTCCAGAAATTTTGTGTTTCCAGATTTGGGAATTACTTTTCAATAATGGCTCCTAATGATCTAGTATTAGAATCTCATTTTTATTTTTTCAAGCACAACTTCAGAGGTGACAAGAAAAATAACCGCAAACTTGGAAATAAGGGAAAAATAGGACAGCATGTCCCATCAATGTTACACTGGGGAAATGTTTAAAAGGCCACCAAGGATTATATAATTAACCAAGGAAAAGTACCTTTTGTTTAACAGACAACTTACTACCAACAAGGCCTAGACTCCATGGGGTTATATGTTGATTTGTAGATTTATGTCTGGTAGAAAGATATCTCCAAAGATTATCCAGTAGGACATTAACCAGTTTTGTATTTAACGTAGCAATTTTGTTCAGACATTCTCTTTCACAAATTTCTACAAATACACAGGTTCTCAAAAGCCCTGGGAAACAGCTTTAACATTCCACTGGCTCCCCCATCAATGAGTTGAATATGAGTTAACACGTGTTCATTCTATATTTGTATGAATCATGTTTTAACTATTTAAAAGTTGCTCTTTGACAGCGGAATTTGATCTCTTATTGTTTACTGAGTAAGGTTCCTCACAGTAACTTCTCTACTGCTCTTTGATTAATGCTGAATGGAGTCATGATTTTACCAACATTTATTTTGGTGGAGGCGTCATGTGTAATCCCACCTGTATCCTTCAAAAGCATTTGTAAACCACCAACGACGAAACTCTTTCCTTATGTCAGTCAGTGTGCAAAGGCTGTCCTCGTTCTTAAAGGAAGTTAGAACGAATGAGACTTCATCACAGCAATCTAAGAATTTTATCTAAATGGAAGAAAAATCAGTGTTTAATGTAGTTCAGTACTGATTGTCAATAAGCAAATCTTGTACATATACAATTTTTGCTGGCTTTTGTGTTAAAAGTTTTATCTACCCGTATAAACAGTTTGTGGAAGACTGAATTGGTTTGAGAGGAAAATCAGCTCTTTAAAAAAGAAAATAACCTAAACCACAAACAGTTGAATGCAGCCAGAATTGGTTGTTCATTGCCTGAATGAATTTGACCTCTCATCCTTGAATAATGAGCCACTTGAATTCAACTACTTTTTGCTGTGATATACAGTTGCATCTTTGAAATTTAGGGGATGCGGAATGATCTCAAATAATTTTAATTGCTTATAAAGAAAAACAGGCATGAGAAACTGTGCCACTTTAAATGCAGCAGAGACACAGATCTGGGACTGTAGCAACTCTATCTGTCTCTTCCGTTCAGACAGGTAAGATCTCTTTATAGAAATAAGTACCTGATACCCAGAAAGGAAATACATTTGTGCTTGTTATATGAACCTGTCTGGAAGCTAGAAATAAAACTCATGACAAATGAGCTTCGAAAGTTTATCTTAATGTTTCAATATTTTAAATCAGAACAATTTTTATAAACATAGAAATATATATTTCTTTAGAATACTCATTCTGCAGTTAAGTCCTTCCGTTCTTGCTTAGAGGTTCGCATAAATGGATTGCCAGGAAGTTTTTTCTTATTGAGGGCAGTGGGTAATGATAGAAAGTAACAAGTGGGTTGAGTTTGGCTTAGAAAGTGGTATTCACCACTTTTGCTCCCCAATCTATTTTGTGTGTGGCGTGGCCTTTATTTAAAGTTGGGGTAAGAAAAAAAAGTTGGGGTAAGCATTATGCCCCTCATTGTACTAGCTCCTTTAGCAACTTGTTTCCAATGGAGTATCAACCAGTATTTGAAAGAAGAGAGAATGTACATGTTAAAAATCTAAGAGCAAGAGGGAAATCCTATACGTACTCCTATGAATGACAAATTAGAGTTGGTTAAAAAAGTAAAAAGGTAGAATGGAGATACATAATTTTTTTTAACATGATTTCACTAACCAATATGGCAGTTATCGGTATTTTTAAGGCTGACATCCCTGGTATTGCAAGTTTTCAGGCATCTAATAGGTAACAATTTCAAACGGACAAACAGATTTACAAAACTGTTTTAAACTGTTGTCAAAAGCTCCCTAAAGATAAAGGTGTTTATTATTTGTTTCCTTTTTGACTAGTAAGGAACTGTAAATAAGTATAATGAAAAACCTTTGATCTTAATGAAATATCTTCAATTAAAACAAAAATTGGGGTTTGAAATGGTTGAAACCAGTTTCTAGAATCATTCCTACCACCACCCACCCCTGGGGTTTTGGTGTTCTCTTGATCTTCACAATAGGGGCTACGTAAAACCCATTGATAATGGTTTCTCTACCCGCCTTTAGGGCTGCCTATGGCTACAAGAAAGTTCTACTAGTCCTGCAGGGGTTATCTGATGTTAGCCGAGAGGCTTGGTTATCTTAAACAAGCAATGTTTACATAGTTTTTTACTGAGGCTTCTCATCCAGCTTTGATCTATTTGGGAAAAATAGAAATGATGATCTGAGAACTATTGACTCCTAGGACTCATGAAAGTTGGTCAGGTTTTGTTTTTGTTTTTGACAACTACTATTAGGAAAAAAAAAAAATTAACAGCAATATATATTCCTAGCTGAATATCCAGAAAATAATAAAGACCCATAAGGGCTCAAAGTTAATCCACAAAGCTAGATTCTACCATCAGCCAAAGATGCCCCTGTTTCTCTTTTGTTCAGCAACTTTGAGGAGGAGGTTTCTGTTACTTGCAGCCAAAACCGAACTGATAAGTATTCTTAAAACCTTTCCCCCAGATTCATTTTTCTAATTAATAAAATGACACTAAATTCTAAATAGAAAAATAATGATATGGATAAATTATAGTTCTCATCCCTTTAGATGTTTCAGTATTTTGTTCATGTCGAATCATGTGGCCTGTAACTGGTACCTTTTAAAAAAATCAGCTGGCTCTATTTTCCTGTGGGTAGGCAGATAAATCTTCAACTTAGAACACTTTTTACTAAAGGAAAAAAAATTTTGTTTACATTTTCTTGAAGTCATTCTTTGTGTGGTACACAAATTATTTAAAGATGACTTTCCCACAGTAGAACTAGCCAGCTTAATTCCTCAGGTAAAGACTTAGGAATGGCTTAAGATTGTTTTGAGTTTTCCTCAGAAAAGGCACCTTTAGCAAGCTCAGTGTCAGAAACTTGATGAATGTAATCACGGTCATCCTGAAGTAACGGTCCCAAATGACCAGAAATTGCTCTTTTCTATGAAAGAATATAGGGGCTCCTAACAGAAGTAACATAGCTCAAAGCATCTGGGGAGGAGTCTGGACATTTCAGAAGTTTTCAGCCTTAGGATTTAACAGGTGGAACAGCGGATAGTTTGCGTTGCTTGGTATACCTGGTAGAAAGGTTTGCAGCTCAGCTCTGGCCCACACAGAACTGTCCAGAGGTAGAAAGAGCTGTGAGGCAAAGTTTGTTTCCGTCTTCGCCCTGATTGACTAGCGTTGCAGTTAAACTCATGGACCCTGGAGTCAGACTGTCTGAGTTCAAATCCTGACTCTACACTTGCTAGCTGTACGACCTTGGACACGATGCTTAAACGTTTTGTGCTTCAGTTAACCTACCTGCAAACTAGAGATATCAGTAGACTTTACTATTGTGTGAATTAATCGACTTAATATGCATAAAGAACTTAGAAAAAGTGGCTGGTGCTGGTGTGCATGTAATAAATGTTAGCTGTTATTATTTTCATAATTGTTCCTATGTATGTACTTTTACATTCATTTTGTGTGTGTAACAATCACCTATCTAGTCCTAACAGTACATTCAGAAACATGAAATAAGTCAGGAAGAATTTTAAGGATGGAGAAACCTTCCCAATACTCTGAAATCTAATTACTCAAGTGCTGTCGACTTCAGACTCACAAATTACCTGATAAGCAAAGTGAGGGAAAATTGCTGTTTAGAGAGCAAAGGCTAGGGTTTTTCTCATAAAGCACAAGGAGGATTAATTGATGAAACACTAGAAGAGGAAAACACCTAGTTCTTAATTGACATGGGTTTTGTTTCTTTTATGGGGTGGATCTAAGGCATTCCAAGTTCTCTGTATACCCAGGCAAAGCTTCCTCTTTCTCCTGCCTATTCCCTTCCCTGAAATCCTTTCTTTATTCCTACTCATCCTTTAGGTTTCAGCTTGGATATTATGTCCCCTGAGAAGACCCCCTTCCCTCTTGAGCTCCGGTAGGAACCTGTTCTCCCACCCCGCAATTATAGCACTTAGCATATGCTGCATTGGAACCAATAGTTAACTTGTCAGCCTCTCCCATTGGACCACAGATCCCTGAGAACAGAAAAATGATCTATTTTGTTTATTATTGTAACCTTGGCACCCAGCACAGCACTTTATTGGTGCATGCTCCATAGAATTTTGTCGTGTTATGTAGGACATCCCAAGACCTCTAAACTTTGGTGCTGGTGGCTCTCATTAGCTTTGCATGTTAGTAACTGTGGACGCTGACGGAACTGGGTGAATCTAAGGCTTTTCTGGACACATTTTCATGTGCAGGGTATATAGGAAGGATGGATTAGGGTTCTGGAATTCCCGAGGCAATGGGAATGTGCTTCCGTTTCTACTTACTTTGCTTCCTTCTTCCTCCCTGCTTCAATCTTCAAATTGAATCTTTAATCCTAAAAAAAAAAAAAAAGAAAAGAAAAAAAGTCATCCCTGATAAATATACTGCAGGGATGGGACAAGATCTACAGTAGGCATTAAGATGGGAAAGAGGCCAGTCACTTTCCTGTTTACTTTTTGTGCCATCACAGAATACAGCCATATTTGTTTTTCAGTTGAAAGGTCAAGGCGGAGCCTTTATCTGTGAATGAACGGGTTGCTGTTTCCTTTTCCTTTTTTCTGGCATTAGGCTACTCTGAGACTTCCTCCAAAGGTTTATGAGCATCTTTGCTCTAGTGGATGACGTGGGGTTAAACTTCCTTTTGGAGGAGATAAACCTTTCCTGAGTCAGTCAAAGGCTTCTTGTTATTCAGATTCCTTTGTAAGTGTGGCAGGTTAACCGGCTGTGGCCTCTTCTATCATCTCATCTGCCTGTTTATCTTACTTGTTCATTTCTCTCTGCCAATAAGGATAGGAACTGGTCAGACTGTGTGTACAGTATATGCAAAATGATGTTGTTTTGTCCAAGGAGGAGCCCTTTACCTTTTTGCTACTTGAATAAGAAGAAAAGGTCTATTAAGATTGTGTGGGTCAGTGACTTGACAGATATCAATGCAAGCCTGAATAAGAAAAAGAATTTCTCCCTCCTAAGCCATGGCATATCCGTTGTACAGAAATACCACTTTGGGAAACAGTCTTCAGGAGAGCCTCGATGAGCTTACACAGTCTCAACAGATTACCCCCCAACTTGCCCTTCAAGTTCTACTTCAGTTTGATAAGGCTATAAATTCAGCATGGGCACAGAGGGTCAGGAACAGAGTCAATTTCAGGGGCTCTCTAAATACGTACAGATTCTGTGATAATGTGTGGACTTTTGTATTGAATGATGTTGAATTCGGAGAGGTGACAGAACTTATTAAAGTGGATAAAGTGAATATTGTAGCCTGTGATGGTAAAAATACTGGCTCCAATACTACAGAATGAATAGGGAAAAAAATGGCTTTTTAATGCTATCCTGTTATTGTTCATCGCTTTTTGAAGAGAAGCATGGTAGAGATTTTTAAAAAATTTATTCCGGCATTGCAGAAGTGACTGCACTGTGCCGTACTATCAGAGAGTTCCAGTAGAAAGAAGCTTATAACTCTGTACCTTCTTACATTACCTTTATTATACAGCATGAAGAAACAAAACTTTTTTTTTTTTTTTTTTTTTTTTTTTTGCCGCACGCGGGCCTCTCACTGTTGTGGCCTCTCCCGTTGCGGAGCACAGGCTCCGGACGCGCAGGCTCAGCGGCCATGGCTCACGGGCCCAGCCGCTCTGCGGCATGTGGGATCCTCCCGGACCCGGGCACGAACCCGTGTCCCCTGCATGGGCAGGCGGACACTCAACGACTGCGCCACCAGGGAAGCCCCAGAACTTCGTTTTACGACAAATCAAACATTGTGGCCTTCCTAAGACCATTCTTTAATAAATTCATTTTTAAACTCAAAAAAAAAAAAAAAAGGTTTGTGCTAGGTAATGATTATATGCCTCTATCTCTTTTAATTCCTGCTTTAAAAAGGAAGTGACTCATATGCTAGATAAACTGGACTTGAAAGAATGTCTAGCTTATGCAAAGCTCTTATTTACATACTAGTCTCTTTCATTCACAGGGAAATAGGGACTCGAGGACTTTGGGAGTTCCTCCCTTTTCTGTTTTCTGATAGGCAGTGACCTAAATGATCTCTGGAAGTTTGTTGTTGTTGTCAGTTTTCCCATTTTTTTTCCTGCCCTTAACGTGTCCCTGATGCAGCCTTTCCTTTCTCTGTTGAAAATATGAATTACATGAATGTGAGAGCAGAGACCAGAGAGATACTATAAAAATTTCTTCTGTCTTACATTCCTAACTCCTCAAAGCCTCAGATCCTTCATCACTAGTAGCTCAAGTCTGTCTACATGGGGCTTCATCTACTCCCTTCCTGACTTCCAGGGTTTAGTAAAGCAGTTTAGAGTACAGGTTAGAAGCGTGTGCCTTAGAGTCAGCTAGACCTGGACTGGTTTCATATTAGCTGGTAGTCTTGGAAAAGTCATTTAACCTCTTACCCTGTTTCCTCACCTGTTAAATGGGAATCCTAGTAATACCTGGATCACAGGACTACTGTGATGGTGACATGAGAATTTATGTAAAGCACATGACAGTATGTGGCCAGTGGTAAACTCACTCAGTATTTGAGATTAATAAGAATTTTATTTGTAAGCTTAGTCTTTAATTCTCTCACATTCTTTTTTTTAATGTCTTTTCTAAATCATGTCTTCAATTAATTTATTTATTTATTTTATTTATTTTTATTTTTGGCCGTGTTGGGTCTTTGTTGCTGTGCACAGGCTTTCTCTAGTTGCGGCGAGCGGGGGCTACTCTTCGTTGCGGTGCGAGGGCTTCTCATTGCAGTGGCTTCTCTTGTGGTGGAGCATGGGCTCTAGGCGTGCGGGCTTCAGTAGTTGTGGCTCGTGGGCTCTATAGCGCAGGCTCAGTACTTGTGGCGCAGGGCTTAGTTGCTCTGTGGCGTGTGGGATCTTCCCAGACCAGGGCTCGAACCCGTGTCCCCTGCATTGGCAGGTGGATTCTTAACCACTGTACCACCAGGGAAGTCTTCAATTTAAACCACTATTTTATTTCTCAGTCTTTGTTGAATAAATGAATCAACAGTGACTGAATGATAGTGGTCTATGTTCCCAATGATAAGAGCCAACTATATTCTCAAAAATTCTCATTTGTTCCTGAGATTCCTAGGCGGGCAGATCAATTGCAGGGTGAGGAGTTTATTCTGCCCAGTTACAGAGTTACAGGGGTTCCTAGAGGCCTGATTCCTCGCCCTGCTCCCTGGCTTATGAACCGGAGATGACCTCAGGCTGGTGTGATCCAGATCAACTCCCATTTGAGCCAGGTCCCAGCCAGACAGCAACAGGGCAGGGCACTAGGCAAACAATCCTCTCTTGTTTTCCCCTCCCTTAAAATATCCTTTCGTACACTCATAGATAGTTATTAACTTGACCACAGCTCATATATTAGTTCAGGTATAAATGACTAAAGAAGGAGTGAACTCATTTGAGTTTTTTCTCGTAGCTTCCACTTTTAACTCCTTTAATATTTCTTTTGCTCTATGAATATTGCTCTGGTGCATATTCATTGGTTTGTTTTTTCCATGCCATTCTCCCACTCCCAACTAACCACTAACCAGTGGTAAGTAGAAACTTGAAGGCTTTAAGTTAAAGAGTTAGTGACATGGGACTTCCCTGGTGATGCAGTGGTTAAGAATCTGCCTGCCAATACAGGGGACACGGGTTCAATCCCTGGCCCTGGAAGATCCCACATGCTGCAGAGCAAGTAAGCCCGTGCGTCACAACTGTTGAGCCTGCGCTCTAGAACCTGCGCTCTAGAGCCCGCGAGCTACAACTACTAAGCCTGCGCACCACAACTACTGAAGCCCGCACACCTAGAGCCCGTGCTCCGCAACAGGAGGAGACACCGCAATGAGAAGCCTGCGCACCACAACGAAGAGTAGCCCCGGCTCGCCACAACTTGAGAAAGCCTGCGCACAGCAACGAAGACCCAACGCAGCCAAAAATAAATAATAAATAAATAAATAATTTTATATAAAAAAAAAAGTTAGTGCCATAGTCCTTACATTCATGTACTCAACAACTATTTGGAGCACCTTCTGTGGTCCAGGCACTGTCTTCAATGTTGGGTGTATATTAATTTTTTTAAAAAGAGAGACATGGACCTTATCGTTACAGAACTTATAACTGAGCCTCATCTTTATGGGAGATTTTAGTGTTCTTTTAGGACCCATCCAGCACCCAACCTCACACTTTTATAACTGTCTTAATTCTATTTGACTTTCACCTCCATCCCACTTCAGCCATCCTTTTACATAGGCACTTCATAGGCATTTGCAATTACACTTGACCTTGTCATCGCCCAGAGCTGAAATCTTAAACTCCATAGACTGGCTTGCTAACCACAGGCTTACAATTCTTCCAGCTTTCTCACCTCCATTTTCCAGCCATGCATTTTCTTCAAGACTTCCGGTTCCTTTTTGTCCCTATCATGTCAGTCACTTCCATATTTTCACATACTTCCTATCCAGCCTAGACAGGATGATGGCTTAATGCTTCACTTTTTCTCTAGTCAATACCATCGTATCCCTTCTGCTGTCATATTCTTCAAGATCCTTACCCTGTTCCAATGCAACTTCTTCACTTTCACATCTAGCCTTCTGAAGGCTGCTAGGAAAAAAAGTCACTCAGCTTTGTTGCAACAAATTGATTGTGTTCAACTTTAGGCAGACTTACAATGCTGCATATTAATCTTTCTATGTGTCTTGGGTTATCACTTTCATTCCCCACAATTGCCTTATTTTTTTCTTCTGGCGTTTAAAAGTATGTATTTTTAGTTTAAAAACATTTTTATTATGGAAAATTGCAAACATTTGTAAAAGCATAGAGAATAGTGTCCTAAACCTCCACATATCTGTTACTCAGCTCGTGACCAGTCTTGTTCCATTCTGGCCTCTATCCCACCACCAAATTATTTTAAATCAAATCTTTGACATCATATTATTTTATCTGTGAATACAGTACGTACTCTAAAAGATAAGGACACTTTAAAAAACTAAGCACAATAGCATTATCTCAGTAAAAAGTTAATAGTCATTTTCTAATACCACTAGACATACATACAGGCAGTTTTCACATTTCTTTGTTGCCTTTTGACTTTTTAAAAAAAGTTTGTTTGAATTAGGATCCAAATAAGGTCAATATTTTGTGATTGGTTGACATGTCTGGTAAGTCTCTTTTAAGGTAAAGTTTCTTCCTCCTTTTCTCTTTATATACATATACGTATAGTTTTTGTTTGTTTGAAGAAACTAGGTCCTGTGATTGCTTTTGAAACCATTGCTATATTACTGTGACCAACTCTCTCATTCCTGACAGCTGATCAGGATTTACAGTAAGAGTCTCTTAACTAGTACCCTTAACTACCTATACTCCTATTAGCACTTGCATCCATCCTTCCCTCCTCTGCTGGTCCTGAGAAAAGTGTCCCTTCTCCCTTCTATCTAAGGCTAATTCTTCCGTCAGCGCCCTTGGTCTCTCTCCACCAGCTTCTTAGGAAACGCCCTCCATTTTTTATCCTCCCTCTCCGGTATCTTTAGCCTCTCCCTGACTCTATCGCTCTCAGGACATAAACACTGAAGGGCTCTCTCAACTATACAAACAAAGTAACCAACCAAATAACACACACACACACACACACACACGCACACACGCACACACGTACGAGTACCCTCGGTCTTGTGTCTCATTTGGATTTTGGTCCCATCTCTCACATTCCTTTTAAAACCAAGCTTCTAAAAAATCTCTTCATTCATTTTTTCCACACTTTCAACTTCCATTTACTCCCTAACCCACTGCCTGACTTCAGTTTCTATCACTCCTCAGAAATAGTGTTTTCCTTTCCAAGGGCACTAAAAGCTCCTGACTAAATGCAATGGCTATGGTCTGAGTCTTTATTTCATTTGATATCTCTGCAGCATTTTACAGTGTTGGCCACGCCATGCTTCTTGAAACATCCTTCAGCTTCCATGAATTGGTTTCTCTTGGTTTTCCTCCTACTTCTGTGATTGCAACTTCTCAGTTCCTCCAAAGGTCTTCCTTCTTTATCTGCCCTTGGATTTGAGCCTTTCGTGAGTTCTATGTACTTTCCCTAGGTGATCTCATATATGCCTATGAATTCAACCATCACCTTACAAGGACTCCCAAATAGATGTCTCTGGCTCTGAAATCTCTCTCCTGAGATCTGGGTCTATGTAGCCAATTCCTATTGGACAGACACTTTGACATCCCTTAGACAATTCAGTCTCAGTTAGCTTAATTCATCCATTATCTTCCCACTTAAACTTCCTCTACTTTCTGCCTTGTCTGTCTTTGTGAATGTTACGACCTGGTTACTCAAGCCAGAAATTTCGTAATTATCCTTGATGTCTTCCTCTCCCTCCCTGTTCTCTTTTCTCCCGTTGCTAATAGATCACCAGCTCATATTTATCTTAATATTAATAGCCCACTTTGCACATTTTTCTTTGAAGCTCCTTTCATCTTACATAGATGACTGCCATAGCCATGGGTCATTCTGCCTCCTGCCTAGGACCCTCCAGTTCACTTCCCACAATGCTACCTGATCATATGAAATCCTTCAACGACTTTCCATTCCTCCAGGAAAAGAAAGAAGCTTGTTAACACAGTGTATAAAGCCCTGATTAGGTCTTCACCTCTTCAGCCTCCTTGTCTGTCATTCCCCATTCCCCATCTGATACTCAACCTTTGCGCTTCAGCTAAGGGGTCATCTCTTCTAGGAAGTCTTCTCTTCTAGGAAGTCTTCTCCCTGTAGTCCAGGTTAGGGGCTCTTCTTATCTATCTGCCTTGAGAAATCCCCCCATGATAGGCTCACATCTCCACCCTGTCCTCCTTCACCTACTGACTTGGCTGGTGCTCACACACGTAGCTACCTAAGTCATGGACCAGCCAGCTGGGAAGGATCTCCTCATTTTGCCGGTAAAGATTTGTCTGTTTGCAACTTGCTATCTTTAAGGAGGGAAGCTTTTAGCAATGCAAAAACTGTTTACCAAGGACCTGCCATGGGCAGGGCTCTGTGTTAGACATCTTCAGGGTATAAAGAAAGAAACCGTTCCCTCAGGTTGCTTAGTGGGGGAGGGGAGATAAACTATCCACTTAAATAAACAGAATGCAATCAATAAAGAGGTACAGCTACAGTGCTGTGAGACTTCAGAAGAAGGTGTGATAAAGGGCCCTGAGGTCACCAAGGGGGTCAAGGAAAGCCCTGTTGGGGGGCTAGTGTTTGAGCTGAGCCTTGAAAATGGATGGATCAAGAACAACTATGGAGGGAAGAGCATTTGGGGCAGAGAAGCCTGTGAAGGGAGAGGCAGAGACTAACTTGAATTTTAAACTATGGGCATAGTTTGCTAATTATCTGTCCTGGAATTAGCAGGCCCTTTCATGCTCCCTTAAAAAAGAAAAATTACAGAAACTAGATAGCACCCAATCATGGATCTTCTGCAATTTGAAAAAATATTTATATAAGCATACATATATTGTCCTGTACCATCATGCAACTTTGCCTGTCTGCTTTTTCCAAAAGCTCGAAAGGCAAAAATATTTTGTAACATTCATTTATGTATTCAGGAAAAAGTTACTGATCTTCGCTAAGTGCTGGGCTTAATGGCATCTGCAAAAGTAAGTAAGACAAAATCACTGCTTCCAAGAAATCACAGTGTTGTGGGTGTGGTAAGAGATAGAAAGGTTATCAGAGGTTAGAAAACAATAAGGTAGTGGATACTGTGACACAGGTCTGAACAGGTTGCTGTAGGAACTGAGCCCCTAACTCTGGCTTGGGGGTAGGAAAAACCATCAAAGAAGAAATGAAATCTGTGAAGTAGGCAGGGGTGGAAAAGTGTCCCAGAGAGAGCTACAATATGTGAGCAGGGAATGCGAGGTGAGAAAGGGGGACCAGGGTGGGTGGCTTTTTGTACTTTTGCAGATTTGCAAAAGGGTTTCAGCAGTCTTTCTTCCCTGATCTATATTGTTTATAAAAGAAGAGGGGAAATAGATTAAGTAGGTGGAGAAATACCACAAGGCAGAGGAGAAAGGCGAGGACCTCGTTCCACAGCTCTGTCTCTGCAATTCATACGCTGGGCAGTTGAGGAGAGTTACTTAATATCTCTGGGCATCTGTCAGTATGGGCTCTGGCCTAGTGATCTTTAAAACCTTTTCCAGCTTGAATGATATGGGGCCCTGTTTTCCATGACTTTCCCTCTGATAATAAAGCTGGACATATGTATGCTGATGGGTCAAGATCTTTGGTTCATTATTTGCTGAGAAACAGCAAAACCTGTTTTCAGACTTTTTTGTTTTTCCCCATGATGAGCAGTGTAAAGTTTTTATCCATCGTCAGCTGTTTTCCTTGGAGCGAGGGAGGGAAGCATCAGTTCTTTTAAAACATTCTGACACCTTTCCTTGCTACAGTATCAGTACTGCCCTGAACTACATAATATGGTGATAAGAACTGAAATTACTCATTGACATTATCATGGGGCTATTTTGAAAACATTATCTCATGTTCATTTCCTAGAATATCATCAAGTCTCTGCAATGTCAGTTCCTTAAAAGAGCATGTTGTTTTTGTTCCAACTGCAGCCAAACCGTGTTCGTGAATCATGTCTTCAGTACTGCTAACTTCCTTCTCTGATGCTGTGACCAAAAGTATAGCTTTGAGCAAACTATGCCGTAGCGGAATCTGACAGAATTTGCTAAATTTGAAGCTAGCTGTTTTCAGTCATTTAGCTTTACTCTTTATGTAGGTTATCTACATTGTAGGTTACTTATGGCATATTTCAAATCCTGGACTGAACTTCTACCATCATTACCTGTGGTGTTGTCATCTCTCTCCTCATATCCCCATCCTCCAGCAAGTCACCATGTGCTCAGGCAAAGATAACTAATTAATCCTCATGTTAGGCCAAGCATCTTTTCACAGCTGAATTCAGCATAAATTGATATTTTATATATTCCCAAAGATAGAAAAAGCTATCACTATCTGAGAGTTTAGTTTGACTTGTTTCCATTAATGTGGAAGATTGTTGTCTAATAATCAGAAACTTCTCTTGTCTGACTTTAAATCCTTATTCATGAGACCAGATGAAGTGAGCATTAATTAGTTTTTTTGTGTGTGTGTGCTACGTAGGCCTCTCCCGTTGCGGAGCACAGGCTCCGGACACGCAGGCTCAGCGGCCATGGCTCACGGGCGCAGCCCCTCCGTGGCACGTGGGATCCTCCCAGACCGGGGCACGAACCCGTGTCCCCTGCATGGCAGGCAGACTCTCAACCAATGCACCACCAGGGAAGCCCTCATTAGTTTTTATATGGAAGGATGCTTTTAAAAAGTTCTAACAAGCTCCAATTTTCTTTGCCTTTTATCAGTCAATTCATGCATTCACTTATCCAAAGCAATGAATTCATTTTTTATATTGCTCTCTAAACTACTTATATACAAAGCTAATTTTAGGCAGCATCCTTAAATAAGGTTAAAGCAGTATTAGTTAAGGGGGAAGACAGTCAGCAGTGTTTTATGATAGCCAAAGGCAGAGGAGCACGAGGTAAGGTAAATTTGGAGCTTCTGGGAAGCCCAGGGGCTTGATGGCTTAGATTTCAGTCCTTAAAACTTGTTTCAGTAACAGTCCTGCCTCTACTACATGAGTCATAAACATTAGCATAGGCCATACCTTCAGCCAGATGCCGTGGAAAATAGTTTGTTAAAACGCAAAAACTGAATGGCTATGTCTCATACTCAGCATGACTCTCAGGACTGAGTCTTTTAGGCCTGCTAATTACTTTTTGAGTGAATTAATGTATAGTAAACACGGGTAAGGATGTTGCCAGAGCATTATTAGCCAATGAGCAGAATTCCTTGCAAGGCAGATGGAGACTGAGACCAACTACCTAATGAATTTACATAAGGATCACATGAGGCCGCTACACAGAGAATTTAGCAATAAACAGTTCTGTCAACTCTTGACCTTTTCAGCTGTAGCCTTTCTTCCTGTATTTCTATGGAATAACACCTAATATATAATGATCAAGATTATGCTTATTTAATATAATACATTTTTTCTTTTAAAAGTATCTTTGTATATCAAACAGTGCTTTTTAAAATTTATGCAAGAACAGTGCCTTGGAAACTACATTTCTCTGTTATTTTTCAGATCATTCTTCTGGATACAGAAATAATATAATGAAGGTGGGATAAATGCAAAGGTTTTTATTGAACACTGCCTTATTTTAGATACTTTTTACTATTTAATACCTCATGTCTGCTAATTTAGGAGGAAAAAGTATTCTTTTGAAATCTTCTTTTGCGTAGGTTATTTTCCTTGTTATTTTCTGGGTCTGGACGGTACAAAAGGACTGATAAAATAGGTAAATGATAATGAATGTCGTTTCACAAGAACTTGACAGCCTCATGGCCTTCAGCCAGCCCCTCAGAATACCTACTCTTCTCTTGAACAATGACAGCAGGGCTGGGAGATGAGTAGCGCCTTTACTCAGTGTTTCAACACTGTGGGAAGGACCATGGTGGAAAGTCAGCTAGAAGCTGCCAATGCTAGTTACAGAAAAGAGAACTTTGAAAAGGAGTGAGAATGAACAGATAAAAACAGTTGACTCTAGGTAGGAGGTAGGTGGATGATGAACTGAAAAGTGTAGGCACTCTGAGATTGAGGTTCAGGATAAGCAAAGAACAGGGTGTATTCTGTGGCCAAGGGCCAGGCTGTTTGCATAGTGAGTGAAGCCATCCCATTTACTGTGTGTGCATTCACGGAGCCTTGGGGGTGTGTGTGTGTGTGTGTGTGTGTGTGTGTGTGTGTGTGTGTGTGTGTGTGTGTGTGTGTGTGTGTGTGTGTGTGTGTGTGTGTGTGTGTGTGTGTGTGTGTGTGTGTGTGTGTGTGTGTGTGTGTGTGTTGGGGGCTGGAGACAGAGGCAGACTTGAGAGAGGACAGTCTCCATCTAATCAAGTCAGTTGCTCTGTCCTTAGCTCTAGCCGATTGTTGCATGTCAACCTCATGTGTTACCAGTTTTCAAAAGACATGGGAAATCTGATACCTTAGAGGGAATAATCAAATGTAGCCTTAAAAACAATTATGTGAGCCAACCGACCGTATCTATGGGCTGATAGGAGCCTCTGGTCACCAGCTGGCCATCTTTATTCTAAGCTGATTTCAGAATTACATCCTACCTGTTGAGGCTTGTGCTACTTGTTAACTGGGTAGCCTTAATACCTGCATCTGAATAATGACTCCAAGAAGATTTAGCCCATTGGGTTGTTTAACTCAAAGAGTTTATGACATCCTTTAGTGGGAGGTATGTTACCTCCGAGCTCTGAGAGTCCCTACACTATTGTCCTACACTATTAGTAGTCCCTACTCATGGGAACATCTTGGGGTCATGTCCTAAATTAGGATAATCAGAGGTCTAAAAGAATCCTTAGAAAATGGTCTCCAACTTCCTGGTCAAAGGAAGATCTTACAGAGGCTTTATGAGCTAGAATGACTCTGTGTGTGTGTGTGTGTGTGTGTGTGTGTGTGTGTGTGTGTGTGTGTGTGTGTGTGTGTGTGTGTGTGTGTGTGTGTGTGTGTGTGTGTCTGTGTGTCTGTGTGTGTGTGTGTTGGGAAGCAGTTGGGAGGGAGAGGAGTTGGGGGGAAGAATCCCAGAAAGTAACCATGGACCCCAAGAGCAGTCCTCACTGTTAACAGTTGCTCCAGTGACTAAAGGGAGTTTCCTCCCCTGACTGTGGGCCTCCAAGGTTTCCCAGCTGATTACCAGATTTTCAGAAGCGGCTTGAGTCTTCTTTCCTCTCTGGTCCCTTAAGGGTTGAGGGGTTGCATTAGAAAGAGAGAAACGGATTAGTTAAACATCCTAAAGATTAAATGGTGGTTTTATATTTTGATTATCAGTGTTACATGTGAATTTCGTCTGTTGAAAAAATAAGTACAATGGTGTGTTAGTGTAGGTTCATCAGTTGTGACTAATGTACTCTGTGGAGGGGGGATGTTGATAATGGGGTAGGCTGCGCGTGTGTGTGGGTGAGGCTGTACAGGAAAACAGGAAAAGCTGTGTATTCTCTGTTCAGATTTACTGTGAACCTAAAACTGCTCTAAAAACCAAAGCCTATTAAAAAAAATAAGCACACCTTCTTCTAGTTCCTTTTCAACTCTTAGTACTCTATAAATTCATACATATTTATGGTGAAAAATGTTGGGACCCTTGTTCTGGTAGGAGTGTGCTAACATATTCCTTTTCTCTGTTTTCTTTACTCTTCCCTTTACCTCCCACCTGTTTATAGAGCCGCTGGCTTTGAAATCTTTTACCCTCCCTCTGAGCTTCACTCATGCTCAGGGGGGTGTCTGGTACGTAGCAGATGTTCAGTACATTTTATTGACTGTCTGAGTAAAGGAAGGAATGAATGACCCTGGCTTGGAAGTCGCGAGCCTTGGTGTGACGTTAGCCTCCATTCCAAACTCAAGGCGCATTTGTTTTGTGTTCGAACTCTGGCAGTTTGGGTTTTTTTTTTTAACCTACACTTATTTATTAGGAGTTAAAATGATTCCTGTTTTCAAAACAGGATGTTATCAATGGAAAATGATTTTAGACATCATTTAATCAAGTACTGGCATTTTTTAGATGACAGTTCATGTGTCTGTGCTCCTGTGTGTTTGAGGAAACAGAGGCCAAGAGAGATTTCCTGATGTGTCACTAGGCTGGTAGAGGGCAAGGTGGATAATTTGAAGCCCAGTTCCTCTGACTCTTAGTAGCACGTTTGTGACATGGCTATTCTCAGAGAAAACCTAACCTAGGCAGGTGCTCTGGCTGGTGACAAACGCCACACTGGTGGTGCCCTTCTTCTATGGGAACATGGATGTAACTTGTAGCTTTTCCTTGTCATCAAGCTAATTTCCACCACAGAGAATGTTTTTACTTCTAGGGAGGGCTATGTGGCTTCATTTTGCCCTAGAGCCGAAGTTTTTAATGGGCTTCTAATGTATATATGTGCATATATGTATATATATTTTATATATATTTCCCATCTTGCTGACATCAAGGAATTCTGAATGTGATCTTGTATAAATTCAGATTCCTGCTGAGAGAAGAAAATTCTATAAAGTGAGCCCTGCTGATAACCTATCCAACATTATGTTTTATCTGCCCGATCAAAACGGGTGTGAGTGCAAACACTTATCTTAGACTCATCTCAAGTTAAGCACTTTTCTCATCGTTGGCTTGGAAACCTCACCTGCCTGTGGTGAGAGTATGCTCACATGTAAGCTGGCAACAGAAACAGAGCAGGCATTCTGTTGAAGTGTGATCTTCAAGAGCATCAAGATGTCATTAAGAGAAGACTGGGGCTTCCCTGGTGGCGCAGTGGTTGAGAGTCCGCCTGCCGATCCGATGCAGGGGACGTGGGTTCGTGCCCCGGTCTGGGAAGATCCCACATGCCGTGGAGCGGGTGGGCCCGTGAGCCATGGCCGCTGAGCCTGCGCGTCCGGAGCCTGTGCTCCACAACGGGAGAGGCCACAGCAGTGAGAGGCCCGCGTACCGCAAAAAAAAAAAAAAAAAAAGAGAAGACTGGAAGCCCTTTGTAATTAAATGGAGAGAGATTGAGTTCACTTTATGTTTAATTCTCTGGAAAATATTTGTAGTCTTTGCTTGCCCTCCTTGCTAAATCATTGTTTTCCTGGCTGCCTAATGGCCCTCCCCACCCCCTCCCCAAGCATCGTAGAGTGGTTTTGGAAAAGACTAATGTTAGCTGTGGGTGCTTTTGGACATTTGGATTGATTGAAAGAAGAGGCAGAAACTGAGCCAATGGGGTGGATGATCCATAAAATGATTTAAGAAGTAGGAAATCCTTAGGGCCTATTTTAGACAAAATGGTAATAGCTGGGTAGGCCTCACGCCTTGTACTGATTACTCTTTATCGCTTCTAGAAAGGCGCTGAGGATGCATTTTACACTTTAGTATAAATTACATTAGTTTCACTCTATTCTTTGCATTTTAAAAAAGAACTAGCTAAGATTCCAAATACTTTTGGTCCCATGTGGCCATGAAGGTTCCACAGTAAGGATACAAGGAAAAATTTTCTGGGTTTAACTGAATTGAGATCTGATTAGATCTTAGCTTTAGTATTTCCCTCCCTCCCTGTCTGCCTTCGTTTGTTCATTTGTTCCTTCCCTCTCTCCTTCCTTTTCTCCTCTTCCTCCTTCTCCTTTATCCTTTTCCTCTCTGTTCCCTCCCTCCCTTCTTTCCTATCAAGAGAGGAAATGGAAAGAGAAAGGTGAAGCTGGGAAATGTGCTTTATAAACTATTCCTGCCAGGATAGAAAATAAATTACAATTTATCAATAGTAAAATTTAGACTCTTGAATATAAATAATTTCCCTTCTCTGCTTTTTGTCAGATGAGTAACTAGGGCTTGGCCAGAGAAATTTCATGTTGCTTCAGGCTGGACCTCCATTCTAGGGGGTCCCTCCTCCCTCCCCGTGAAAGGCAAGGGGAGGAGAGCCCAGGCCTCCGTGCTGCACCCTGTGTGAGGGCCTGGCACTCCAAGCATCCGTCTCCTGGAAGCAGAGGGGCAGCCTTGGCCTAGGCTGTTCCTTTGGTCCCCGGCTGTGTGTAAAGGGTCTGAGGTGGTGAATACGCAGGCAGCAAAAAGTCCTGTTACTTCCCTCTCTTTCCTTCCTCACTACGAGCCTCCCATAGCGCCTGGTCCATGGTGGGGAGCTCAGAATCTGTTGGTTGAACGAAGCATTATGAGACAACTTTTGGAGCTATTTTCTCAATCTCCTTAAAAGTTTTCAACTAGTACTTTCTGGTTTGTACTTTTGTGGGGTTTTTTTGGCCATGCTGCACGAATTGCAGGATCTTAGTTCCCCAACCAGGGATCGAACCCAGGCTCCGCCAGTGAAAGCGCTGAGTCCTAATCACTGGACCGCCAGGGAATTCCCTGTACTATTTTGTTTTAATCCTCCCCACCCCTTACCACTTCTTATCCTAAAAACATAACAGTGTATTTCAGATAATATGTGGATATTTATGCTTTGAGCGAGAGGGCATTAGGTATTAGAGAAATAGAAAGAGAGTTTTAGTAGTTTTTCCCTGGATATAATTTAAAGCAAGATTAAAAATAATTTCTAGTCTCGGGACTTCCCTGGTGGTCCAATGGTTGGGACTCCGAGCTTCCAATGCAGGGGGGCCTGGGTTCCATCCCTGGTCGGGGAACTAAGATCCCACATTCCTCAACTAAGCCTGCGCACCGCAACTAGAGAAGCCACAACTAGAGATCCCGTGTGCCGCAACAAAGACCCAGCGCAGCCAAAAAAAAAAATTTGCTAGTCTCAACCCATTAGTGGGTCATCAATTCAGTATAGTGAGTTTCAACTTGCAACAGCATTTTCTGATAAAGAAGAAATTGATAGGAAAGGGCCAGGGTGAGCTCTGTTTGGTGAAACTTCTGTTTTAGTCACACACCCATGTAAGGGTGTGTACTAGGCTGTGATGTAAGCGCGTTTCTTACAGTGGGTCCCTAGAGTTTGAAGCTATTGATCTAAGGCATTCATGCTTTCTTGGCTCAATTTAAAGTAACAAATGCTGTCTTTATAAGATCTTAAATCCCTCAGTTAACCACTGAGCTTACATTTCCAGTGAAGACTTCACTTGACCAGAAGTAAAACCTTAACAGATAACAAGGTAAGCAAGTAGTTTAAATACCTATTTGTACCAACAGTATTAAGACTGAGCTAGTGGCTTATACAATCAGCTCTCCACTGCTCCAAATTAGCTGTTAGCTGATCACATTTTGTAAAGAGGTCATCCACTTATTTAAAAAATCCTATTTTATTGTATTGGGAAGACGTGAGAACAAACTAAAACTGTTGTCAATGGAGATGGAAGCGTTTTTGGTTTTTTGTTTGTTTTATTTACCCAATAGAGCCCTGGAACAAACACGGTTTTATCTGGATCAGGACATTCAATTGTGTTGGATGCACGTGGTCAGAGGCAGAATAGAATTTAAACGTACAAGAGCAAAGCTCTCGGTGACATCCTCTGTTCCTTTCGCAGCCACTTGGCTGACTTGTTTTGCAGTCAGGATGGGTGACCCCCTGATGTGCTTATCTGTTTGGCCAGTTATCTGAATGGGGTCTCTCCAGAGGACTCTGGAGTGGGATTGTGTCATAGGACATGCATGCTGGGCTGGTGTTCACAGCTAGAGTGGAGGGCGGCAGAGGTGTGCCTGGCTGGGCCGGGAAGCCCATCTCAGCTTGCTGCTCAGGACACCAAGCCGGCGCTTGCAAAGGCTGTAATGCCCCACGCATGGCCGCCTTTTGGATGTGCGGTACTCAGACCCAAGCTGCTATTCAGTCTGACAGGGATGGAGGTTTTCATGCAATTTGCCCTGTATTGTACACAGGAAGGCACAAAGAAGCTAATTGATTTATAGACTTCTTTTAGGGAAAACAAAGCGTACAAAACAAAACAAAACCCTAACAAAACTTAAGCTCTATTTTTCCATCTGAACAAAACAAAACAAAACAAAACCCTAACAAAACTTAAGCTCTATTTTTCCATCTGAACCTGGTTTTGTCTTTCCTAGAAATAGTGCTTCTTAGATGGATTCACAGCTTTGGAAATTCCTCCTGTTGTTGAAGGGCTTTGAGACAGGTCAGTGGGTAAAGCTCACTGAAGCTGTTTGTATTTTTATTCTGTCCAAGAACTAGCCCACTTTCCCCGTCTCAGAAAATATAATGGTTCCCCAGACTCAGGAGTTGGCAGATGGCTCATGGTAATATATTGATGTTCCATTTAGAAATCTACCTTTAAATGTTGTCCTTGTTCTCTCCGCTCCCTCCTGTTATTTGAGAGGTCAGGGAGGGACAAAGACGTGCAGGAGGAAGGCTGTGACTTGCTGGTGATCTCCCCCACCGCCAACAAGCGACAGGGCATCCCAGTGCGCCGAGTCTGGACCCCTTAAAGATGCTGTCTGCCAGTTGAACTCCTTTTTTATGTGCAGATCCAAAGGAAAAAAAAAATAAACTGACATCTCATTATGGGAGGCATTCACTTCAAGTGTGGACATCAGAGACAAGGCTTTTACAGGAAAATGCCTCCTGTCTACTCTCCCCAGCCTTTATTCCAGGACCTTTGAACTCTCATTGTTACTGATGGTGATTAGTGAGAAAATGGGAGAAGAGGAGGCGCATTAAATGCTATGGATGGGCCCATAGGACTTTTCATTCAGTGGAAGAAACTGGACACTCATGAGTGAGTAGGGGATGGGTCACTTACGTCTTGATTGTTAAGTTGCTGGACCATCCAGGCCTCTTGTTCTCCTGTCACCCTGTTATTTGGTCATTAACCCAGCTGCCCAGGGATTGAATGCTGGAAGGATGAGGGGATAAAACTAAAAAGAGTTTTGGGTGAAGGTGGGCAAAATGTACAAACTTCCAGTCATAAGATAGATAAATCCTGTGGATGTAATGTACGGCGTGGTGACTATTAGAAAGAAAGAGAGAAAGAGAGAAAAGAAAGAAGAAAGAAAGAAAGAAAGAAAGAAACTAAAAATCCACAAGTGAGCATTTCCATTAGAGAGTAGACACATCTGATTCTACTTAATGAAAGAGAGTTGAGCTCATCTTTGTCCCACACATGGTAAAGGAGGGCATCTCTTTAGTCTGCTCTCTCCTTTCCAGCTACCGCGTTCTAGTCATCTCATTTCGCAGGGTGTTTGACTAGTCAAGCAGTTCCTGACCCCAGGCTAATTAAGAGTTAATTGTATGTCTGTTCATTACATTGCTTACTTCCTAGTCTCAAAGTGAGAGCAGTTGCTCACACTCCAAACTCGGGCCAGGAAGTAGCATCGGATGCTATTAATTCAAGGTGTGAGGAAGGCTTTCCCCCATGATCTTTCCCACCATCCAATCACAGCACCTGAAATTAGAGAGTTATTCATTTGTGCTAAAACTTACCTTTATTTTTCCCAAGGAGAGGTAATACCATATCTATTTTTAAAAGTTTTTCTACGTTTTTGAAATTGATATGCTTTAAAAGTGATGAATATATTATAGCGTTTTTACCCAGCCAAGTTTTATTAAATTTATAATGCATTTTCAGTAGATGGGGGCTTAGAATGTTATAAATATGGTATATTAAACAGTTATTAGTTAATCATATCTAAGTATGAAGTATTTCAGAATTTTTGTTTCTGGAAAGTTACCCGAGAAAAGTGCTTTGTGGAATTAGGAATGCTAATATATATTAATATTAATATTAAATTAATATCTATTGAGCACCTTGCAATGTTCCAGGCTCCTCTTTTATTAACATGATCTCACTTGATCTTTCAAAGAATCCTATAAGGCAGTGATTACCTTGTATTATTACTCTTATTATTATAGAATTTTTGCTCAAATAATTTAAATAAGTTTCATTTATTTGTGTAACAAATATTTATTGAGCATCTAGTAGGTACCAGGCATCCTTTTTTTTTTTTTTTTTTTTTTTGCGGTACGCGGGCCTCTCACTGTTGCGGAGCACAGGCTCCGGACACGCAGGCTCGGTGGCCATGGCTCACAGGTCCAGCCGCTCCGCGGCATGTGGGATCTTCCCAGACCGGGGCACGAACCCGTGTTCCCTGCATTGCCAGGCGGACTCTCAACCACTGCGCCACCAGGGAAGCCCCCAGGCATCCTTTTAAGTGCTAAGGAGTCAGAGATGAATAAGGCAGGTACCGTCTCTAATCTCAGGAAGCTGACTGTGATAAACAAGCAAACCAATACGTGAGATAATTTCAAATATTAAGTGCTGTGAGGAAAATAAAACACAGTGCATCTGGGAATCACTGATTGTGGGGATGGTGGAGGGAGCAGCAGGTGTGAAGCAATGAGGGTTTGCTTAAGGCTTTGTGGCTTTTCAAGGTCACCCAACTAGTGAGAGGCTCTGAGTTTTAATCCATTTCTGGGATGGCAAGCAGCGGTGGCATGCATGAAAAGTTTCACTTCTTTAAGGTGGCTCTGTGAGAGTTACTGGAGCATGTGGAAACAATTTTTGCAGAACTGGAATGCTGCCAGGACACCTGGCCTGTGAGGACACCCCCGTCTCGGAACATTAGTGACTTCAGAGGAAGTATTTGTTTTCATCATTTCTGGAGGTGGGATTGCGCTTTGATGTTTTCTCATTCTGTTTGCCTGACGACCACACCAGAATCACACTTTTTCAAGGCCTCTCTCGCCTAATGAGCTAGAGGCTTTGGAAAAATCTACCACATAATAGAAATATTTCTCTTTCAGCTTAACTGCTGACCCAGACTAGTCAGAGAAACAGCCTTTCAAAGGATAAATCTATGAAATTCCATTTCTGGGGGCAAGTGCCTTGATTTGCATTGAGCATTGTTGTAAATGTCAACTGTCCAGCTCCCACTGTCAGCTTGAATGGCCATCAGTGTTTATCCTCCCAAGAATATTTCACAGACTTATTCAGCACATGGTTAGAGGCTGTGAGGCTGTACTGTTTCTTGTTAATGACAATCATGCCCCTCTTATCTGTCCTCCTTCTTTTTTCTCCTGTGAGCCACTTCGAAATTTTCCAAACTTATGATGAAATGCTGACTTCACTTAGCTGGGCTGTTAGTTTTCCTGGGCTGCTCTGCTGAGCCGGCGTTCCCATGACCGATCTTGTGAAAGCCTGGGAGGGGAGCAAGATGTGAGCCCGTTGAAGAGACTGAACAAAGGGACAAACTGGGGCAGTTTTCTCCCCTTGCACCTGGAAGTAGATGGGAAGAACCCAGGGCCCCAAATCATTCCAAATCAAAAATACTGGAATGTAATGTGCTGTCCTGTTTACCACTGTATCCCCAAGACCTAGAACATAGCGGGTGTTGAAGAAATACTTAGTGAATGATGATCATGGCAAGCTGTCTCTACGAGCTTAACCATACCCTGCATGGTCTCCTCGGTCCCTTTCTCTGACCGCTGCTGGGCTTTTGCCAGTTGTTTGCTTTTGAGGAAGGGATTGAGACTTAGAAAGAGTGGGGGAAGGCTTGTCCTACTGCCGGGCTTGATTGGCTGCAGTGATCATGGCTCTTTTTCCAGCCACAGAGCACTTTGTGTGTGATAAATGATACAGAAACATACCCCTGGTAGCCAACTGGCCCCTCACCAGTTCTTTGTGAATAGCCAGAGACAGCTCTGGTCTTGTGCCAGGCTAGAGACAGCCAGAGGAAATCTCGCAGGTCCCTGTCCCTCACATGGGGCTCATCATACCTCTACAGCTGTTGTCTCAACTCCAAATACCGGTCGATGAAGTCTTTGTACTTTTCCTTCAGAGACTCTGGGAAGGAAATGTCATTTTCCCACTTCCCTCTGCCCGTCTCTGTTTGCTTTGGCAGAGAATCGCTTGGTGGTCCTCTCTTCTCTGCTCTCATCTCTTTGATTCAAAACGATCTCTCCTGCTGGTTGCTTCTTGTTCCTGGAGATATGAAATACAGGCGTGGCTTTGATAGAAATGACAAGAGGGTGTGTTAGGTCGCTTGAGGGGTCTAGATGAACAATTCTGTGTCTTAAACTTTATTTCACCTGTCCTTCCAAGTGGCATCTTAACACTGAGACAGTCTGAGAAAGAGAATTTATATAAATGAAATGTTTAGTCCAATGACTGAGGGGCTGTGTTGCTATGTTTTGTGGCTTTTGGGAATCAGACATTTTCATCCTTTAACACCTGAGAATTTGGGAGGTGTCTTTCTTATTATGTTATGTCACACATTAATTAATTGGCTTTTTTTTTTTTTTTGGTGGTGGTTGAAATAATGGTGTCACTCACAGTAAATGAAAGCTTAGATTTGATAAAAATAAGGCAGTTAATTCTGGCCAGAAACGTCTCAGTTTTTTCTAAGACTTTATTTTTTAAAAGCAGTTTTAGGATTACAACAAATTTGAGAGGGAGGTACAGAGATTTCCCATATACTCTTTTCCTCCACACATGCATAGCCTCTCTCATTATCAACATCACTCACTGAAATGGTACTTTTTTTTTTTTACCAAGGATGAACCTACACTGACACATCATAATCACTCCAAGTCCATAGTTTACCTTAGGGTTCACTCTTGATTTTGTACATTCTCTGGGTTTGAACAAATGTATAATGACATCTATTCATCAATATAATATCATGTAGAGTATTTTTACTACCTTATTCATCATCTCCTGCCCTGCTGGGGCAGCCACTGCTCTTTCTATTGTCTCCATAGTTTTGCCTTTCCCAGAATGTCATGTAGTTGGAATCATGCCATATGTAGCCTTTTTTCAGATTGGCTTCTTTTACTTAGTAATAGGCATTTTCGTCTCCTTCATGTCTTTTCATAGCTTGATAGCTCATTTTTTTTTAGCACTGAATAAAATTCTATTGTCTGGACATACCACAGTTTCTTTATTCATTCACCTACTGAAGGACATCTGGTCGCCTGCAGAGCTGCTCTACTAGTTATGAATAAAGCTGCTATAAACATCCATGTACAGGTTTTTGTGTGGACATAAATTTTCAGCTCCTTTGGGTAAATACCTAGGAGCATGATTGCTTTATCATCTGGTAAGAGCATGTTTAGTTTTGTAGGAAACCGCCAGACTGTCTTCCAAAGTGGCTGCACCCTTTTGCATGCCCACCAGCAAGGAGTGAGAGTTTCTGTTCTTCCATGTCCCGGCCAGCATTCGGTGTCGTGAGTGGTCTGGATTTTGGCCATTCTAAAGCTGGGTAGTGGTACCTCATTGTTGTTTTAATTTGCTTTTCCCTGACAAGTGATATGGGGCATCTTTCCATCTGCTTACTTGCCATCTGTATACTTCTTTGACGTCTGTTAAGGTCTTTGGCCCATACATATATATTTTTTTCCCTGTAATTGATTTCTCATCTCATAGCGTTGTGGTCAGAAAAGATGCTTGATATGATTTCAATTTTCTTAAATTTACTGAGGCTTGATTTGTGACCCAAGATGTGATCTGTCCTGGAGAATGTTCCGTGTGCACTTGAGAAGAAAGTGTAATCTGCTGTTTTTGGATGGAATGTCCTATAAATAACAATTAAATCTATCTGGTCTATTGTGTCATTTAAAACTTGTGTTTCCTTATTAATTTTCCGTTTGGATGATCTGTCCATTGGTGTAAGTAAGGTGTTAAAGTCCCCCACTAGTATTGTGTTACTGTCGATTTCCTCTTTTACAGCTGTTAGCAGTTGCCTTATGTATTGAGGTGCTCCTATGTTGGGTGCATATATATTTATAATTGTTATATCTTCTTCTTGGATTGATCCCTTGATCATTATGTGTGTCATTCCTTGGTTCTTGTAACATTCTTTATTTTAAAGTGTATTTTATCTGATATGAGTATTGCTACTCCAGCTTTCTTTTGATTTCCATTTGCATGGAATATCTTTTTCCATCCCCTCCTTTCAGTCTGTATGTGTCCCTAGGTCTGAAGTGGGTCTTTTGTGGACAGCATATATATGGGTCTTGTTTTTGTATCCATTTAGCAAGCCTCTGTCTTTTGGTTGGAGCATTTAATCCATTCATGTTTAAGGTAATTATCGATATGTATGTTCCTATTACCATTTTCTTAATGGGTAAGAAGAACGGATTGGGTTTGTTTTTGTAGGTCCTTTTCTTCTCTTGTGTTTCCCACTTAGAGAAGTTCCTTTAGCATTTGTTGTAAAGCTGGTTTGGTGGTGCTGAATTCTCTTAACTTCTGCTTGTCTGTAAAGGTTTTCATTTCTCTGTTGAATCTGAATGAGATCCTTGCTGGGTAGAGTAATCTTTTTTTTTTTTTTTTTTGCGGTACGCGGGCCTCTCACTGTTGTGGCCTCTCCCGTTGCGGAGCACAGGCTCCAGATGCGCAGGCTCAGCGGCCATGGCTCATGGGCCTAGCCGCTCCGTGGCATGTGGGGTCTTCCTGGACCAGAGCACGAACCCATGTCCCCTGCATCAGCAGGCAGACTCTCAACCACTGTGCCACCAGGGAAGCCCTAGGTAGAGTAATCTTGGTTGTAGGTTCTTTTCTTTCATCACTTTAAGTATATCATGCCACTCCCTTCTGGTTTGTAGAGTTTCTGCTGAGAAATCAGCTGTTAACCTTATGGGGTTCCCTTGTATGTTATTTGTTGTTTTTCCCTTTCTGCTTTCAATAATTTTTCTTTGTCTTTAATTTTTGCCAATTTGATTACTATGTGTCTCGGTGTGTTTCTCCTTGGGTTTATCCTGTATGGGACTCTCTATGCTTCCTGGACTTGGGTGGCTATTTCCTTTCCCATGTTAGGGAAGTTTTCGACTATAATCTCTTCAAACATTTTCTCGTGTCCTTTCTCTCTCTCTTCTCCTTCTGGGACCCATATAATGCAAATGTTGTTGTGTTTAATGTTGTCCCAGAGGTCTCTTAGGCTGTCTTCATTTCTTTTCATTCTTTTTTCTTTATTTTGTTTTGCAGCAGTGAATTCCACCATTCTGTCTTCCAGGTCACTTATCCGTTCTTCTGCTTCAGTTATTCTGCTGTTGATTCCTTCTAGTGTATTTTTCATTTCAGTTATTGTATTGTTCATCTCTGTTTGTTTGTTCTTTAATTCTTCTAGGTCTTTGTTAAACATTTCTTGCATCTTCTCGATCTTTGACTCCATTCTTTTTCCGAGGTCCTGGATCATCTTCACTATCATTATCCTGAATTCTTTTTCTGGAAGGTTGCCTATCTCCACTTCACTTAGTTGTTTTTCTGGGGTTTTATCTTGTTCCTTCATCTGGTACATAGCCCTCTGCCTTTTCATCTTGTCTATCTTTCTGTGAATGTGGTTTTGTTCCACAGGCTGCAGGATTGTAGTTCTTCTTGCTTCTGCTGTCTGCCCTTTTGGCCCATATTTTAAGCATGTTGTTTGTTTTCTTATTGAGTTTTAAGAGGTCTTTGTGTATTTTGAATAATACTCCTTTATCAGATGTCTCTTTTGCAAACATTTTCTCCCATTCTGTGGCTTGTATTCTTCTTCTTCTTCTTTTTTGGCTGTGAGTGGCATGCGGGCTCTTAGTTCCCTGACCAGGGATTGAACCTGTGCTCCCTGCAGTGGAAGTGCTGAGTCTTAACCACTGGACGGCCAGGGAAGTCCTGTGGCTTGTCTTCTAGTTCTCTTGATGTCTTTCACAGAGCAGGGCGTTTTAAATTTTAATGAAGTCCAGCTGATCAGTGATTTCTCTCATGGTTCATGTCTTCAGTGTTGTATCTAAAAAGACACCACCATACCCAATGCCATTTAGGTTTTCTCTTGTGCTACCTTCTAAAAGTTTTATACCTTTGCATTTTACATTTAGGAACATGATCCATTTTTGAGTTAACTTTTGTGAAGGGTGTAAGATCTGTGTCTACATTAGTGTTTTGTTTTTGTTTTTACATATTTTGTATTCAGTTGTTTCAGCACCATTTGTTGAAGAGACTATCTCTGCTTTATTGTATTGCCTTCCCTCCTTTGTCAAAGATCAGTTGACTATATTTATGGGTCAGCTTGTTTTTCCAGTCAGTTTTTTTAACGATTCAGACTAATCTATGAGCAAAATATTCTGTAATCAACCTATTTAAAAATGTGTCCATCATCGTAATTATTATTTTAAATATTTGTAGATAGATTTATATAGAGGAGGCAAGGAATCAGGAGTGAGACAGGCTGGGTTCTAGTCCTTCTTTTGCTTTAACTTTGTGTAAATCCTTGTATAAGTCATTACCTTTTAGATTCTCCTTTCTTGTCTATAAAATAATGGATTTGCAATGATGGCAAAGACTTTGACTTCATAGCTTCCTCTCCTCCCCATGAGTCATTACTCAGAGTTGAAGGCATGGGGAGCACAGCATGTCTGGCTCACATCTCCTCAGAGTGAAGGTGTGTTGTAGTGACTTGCGAGAACCTGTCATGCTAGACCAAATTAGTTTTCTCTGTAAGGTAATGATCCCGTAATGTGAGTGTATAAGAAGAGTAGTTATTGAGTGCCAACAGAGTGCTGGACACTCTGCCATCTGCTTGTTATGGGTTGAGTTGTGTCTTCTCCCCAAATGTTGAAGTCCTAACCCTCAGTACTGATCAAAGTAACCTTATGTGGAAACAGGATCTTTGCAGATGATCAAGTTAAGATGAGGTCATTGGAGTAAGCCCTAATCCAGTGGAAATATGGACACAGAGACCAACACACACACGGGGAGAAGGCCACTGAAGGTGAAGGCAGAGACTGGGGGGATGTAGGTACAAGCCAAAGAACCCCAGCGATGGACAGAAAACCACTAGAAGCTGGGAGAGAGGCCTGTCACAGATTCTCCCTCACAGCCCCCAGAGCTGCCAACACCTTGGACTTCTAGGCTCTAGAACTGTGAAACAATACGTTTCAGTTGTTAAAACCTGGTTTGTCGTACTCTGTTATAGTAGCCTAGGAAACGAATATCAATACATCACTATAGACACGAGTCATTCAATCCTCATAATGACCCCATTCTTTTTTCTCAAGGTGCTAGTGCTGATGCAGAGAACAAAGTGAAAAAGTCCTGCTCTTGTGGGGTTTACATTCTAGTGAGAGAGGCCAGTTGCAAAACAAACAAATATATCAGATATCAGATATGAGACATGTAACAGAAGGAAGTTGGGCATGAAAAGGGAGACAGAGAGTGAGTGTGGAGGAGGGCCGCAGAGGTTTACGGTTTTATAATCTGCACATATTGTGTAGAAAGAGTCCTGAGACTACCCAACAACCAACAGGAAGGCAAACTCCTGGCATACTGTGCAAGCAAGTGCCTTTATTAGTTTAAGGTGTGGTGAAGCTTAGACACATGGAGGTGCTTGCTCAAGGTCCTACAGACAGCAAGTGGGGGAGTTGAGATTTGAACCCAGGAACTCTAACTGCAAGAGCTCACCCTCTCAATCACTAAAGGGCCTTTTGGTCACTCTTATCTCTTGATTTCAGTGTGATTTTATGTTCTCTTCAGCCAGATTCTATTTCCAGAGATACTACAATTAGGCAGGTAGGGTATTTACTTGACAATCCTCCCAGAAGCAGTTTCCAGTGATCTGGCATCAATGTGAAGGGCATATGTCAAGTGATCTTACTACCCTTAGAGTCATTGATATCTTTTAAAAAAATATCCACAAAAAATTGTTTTCTTTTTTAAAAGATTTATTTTATTGATGTATAGTTAATTTACAATGTTGTATTTATTTCTACTGTACAGCAAAGTGATTCAGTTATACAGATATGTAACATTCTTTTTCATATTCTTTTCCATTATGTTTTATCACAGGATATTGAGTATAGTTCCCTGTGCTATACAGTAGGACTTGTTGTTTATCCATTCTCTATATAATAGTTTGCATCTACTTATGCCTAACTCCCAGTCGTTGATGTCCTGATGATGGACATTGAGGATATGCTTATTTAGCTGCTAGGTGATGCTCCATCAAATAGACCAATGCAATATTATTCAATAGGAGCACAATCCTAGACAAACAGGATAAAAGACAGTTATACAAGGGTGAGAATAGGCACTTAGGAAACCAAAACTATAAAAATCACTACCAGATTGACTAGCTACAGTCATTATTTTAAAAGACCCGTGGGTCAGAGCTGATCATTATGTGAGTCAGCAACATCACGGTTGGAATAGAGCTGAGACAAACTGAGAATGAATTCTTCCTCTGTGCTCTGAGTACCTCAGACACTTACTAGTGTGTTACGAATAATATTGCCCCCCAAACCTTAAAAAGAAGATTCAAACATTAGTATTGTAGTTTAACCAATAAGATTAGAAAAGTTAAAAAATAAGACTCAGTGTTAACAGTTGTTTGAAAAAAAGGCTCATTTCGGGAATTCCCTGGTGATCCAGTGGTTGGAACTCCACAGTCTCACTGCCAAGGGCCTGGGTTCAATCCCAGGCTGGGGAACTAAGATCCCATAAGCTGTGTGGTGTGGCCAGAAACCTGATGGGATTCTGAAAGATACCACTTCTCTACAGGGAATTTGGCAACATGTATTAAAAGCCTTCAACTGTGAATATTATTGGAGCAATTCTAATTTCAGAATTTTTCCCCTAAAAAATTATTGAAGCTGAATGAAAAGATTTAGTTATAAATGTTTTTTACAGTATAATTTATAATAGCAAGATCGGTTAATATGGTGGAATATTATATGTCCATTAAAAATGCTGTGGCTAAATGAGAATTTTTAACTGTTTTTAGGTCGTACACCCTTTTGGGTGTATGATGAAAGCTGCCAACTCCCTTCGTGGGAAGAAAACACATATGTACCTACATAAAAATTTGTATATAATTTCACAGAATTCATTGACTGTATGAAGACCATGCACAGACTTGGGTTGAATACTACAACTCTATAGTAAAGAGCAATAATTAGTGACATGGGAAAATAGTCAGAAAAGCACATATGTACGTTGGCATATGAGACTGGAAAGATACATATCAAAATAGTTAGCTCTGAGAAATGAGATGTTAGATTTTTAAAAATTTCTTCTTTGGGCTTTTCAGTATTTTTCAAATTTTCCACCAGGAAAATGTATTATGTCAACATGATCTTAAAAAATTATTTTAATATGGAGTAAAAAATACACAGGAGCCTTAGAGAAGTCTCCAAGAAATATAGCAAAAGTGAAAAATGATGAAAAGTGCGAAGGAATAATGTTGCCTACAGTAAATAGGCACTCCTGTGAGGAGGGCACAAAATGGTTCTCTGTCCTCATGGAACATTCAAGGGAAATGGATTTAATTTAAACTAAATGTTATGCTTGGGCAGAAAATAGAATTTCTTTTCTGTGTGTGTAAAATACTTAGATGGGGCACCCAAAGGACAAGGTGGAACCACTGTCCATGGAAATGCAAAAGGTGTAGCAAAAAATTATCAGTCTTGTTGATTTAAGCATCCATTTCCCTGAAGGCATAAAATGGAATCAGGTGATTTATCCAGAGCCCTTCTGTTCAATTTGTTTATATTTTTGAAGCAGGGTGCGCTGGTACACAAGAGGAAGAAGCACTGTTGGTACTCAGCGATCCACTCTATCCCCATATAACCTCATTGATGCCTCTTCTCTCACAGCCATTAAGATGGTGGGGGTGGGTGATGAGTGCTGTTCTCCAATAAGGTGATTTCGGATCTCCTATTAATAAATATTGGCTACCAGGGAAATTGGTGATCTAATTGCAACAAAGCTGAAATTCATTTTTGTGCCTTGGTCTGATGCACGTCATTATGTGAAGTACAGAGCAGGGAAAGTCTGGTCAAGTAAAATAATTCTCCATGCTCATGATTATTAATATTCATGACTTCTTTGGAGGAAAGTATTCTAAGTATCAGGCAGACTGAATCCTCTGGAGACCTGCTGAATCTGTAGGGGAATTTCTCTAATTCACTCTGTAGGCTTGGCAATCCTTTGACCTTGTTATTTCTTTTTTCTTATCATACTTACTGTTCTTTTTATGACCTTGACGTATTGCTGCTAAAAGAATATTCCTTAGGACAATCCAGTTTCTATGACAGAATGCATGATTGAATATCAATGTAGTACACACACACATACACACACATATGTATGCACAAACATGTACACACATATGTACCACATGTAGAGACTGCAATGTAGTGTCATGGTTAAGAGCATGGGCTCTGTGGACAGACTTTCTGAGTTCAGCTCCTGGTACTACCACAGCTTTGTGAACTTGGGCAATTTATTTAACCTTGATAAAATTTAGTTTATCAGAGTGGGGATAATAATGGTTACCTTCCTGATAGGATAGTGATGAAGATTAAGTGCATTAATACAAGTACAATGATTATAATATTGCCTGCGCTATAATGCATGTTTGCTGGTAGTATCAACACTTTCTGAGTATCAGAAGGTTTGAGAGCGACTCTGATTTATTGTCCCTCCCACCCCCAGATCACGAAAGTCTTGCTTGTTCCTAAGGCCACAAGAACCAGAATCTGCGTTGTCCATTATACCCTTTCTGACACTAGCCGCTCTAGGGCAGATATGCCCAATTGCCCCTATTGGTGCTAGGTCATTATGTGGACAGGACTACCCAAAGGAGGTTCATGAAGTAGAAAGAGCTCTCCAAGCTTTGCACACCCATGGGAGTGGAGTCCTGCTAGTTAGCCCTAAGTTAACCTACTAGCCAAAGCTGCCTGTGGAAGAGGATCCAATCTTAGTCCCTTGTATTTTTACTGCTCTTCAAGCTTGAGTACCATAGGCTCAAGTCTATGGGAGTATTGAGTGTTGGGAGTATTGAGTGTCTTTTCTGGCCCATAACTTCATAGTCTAGTTGATTATTGCTTTACAAATTCTCTACCTTCCAACAGGAGACCTGAATAACTCAGAATCATGGATGGGTATGTCTCCTTTAATAGAGAAGTAAAATTTCTAAAGTTGTATGTAAATAAAATTTTTGTAACTCAAATATACTTACCTTGTTGAAACAGTTTGTTCTTTTTTTTTTTTTTTTGGTAAAGATTCTGCCATAGTCTCAGATAATGCATGAAATAAGTACAGGTAATAACATTCTTTATTGTACAAGGCACCGTGTGAAATATTGGGAGGAAGTTTTCAAAGAAGTAGAAATTATATTTGTCTCCACAGAATCTGTGTTTTAATGGAGAGTCACAGAAAAACATGAATTAGGGTTTGTTTGGTTTTTTCCCACTGCATGTGATCTGTTTTGATTGCTCTGTAGTTGTGGGGAGTAGAAATAGTGCCTACTGAAATCCACAGTTAGAACTCCACAGAGGCAACTCTGAAATATCTTTACCATTTTGATTTCCTAAACGTTGCGTATCCTGGATTTACTAGGACAGCATCTACTTGTTATTTCATTCTATTCAGTTAAAATGATTTATTAAATCCACAAATAGTGCAACTTAATTATTTAGGCTTCTAAAACTTTTAGTGCAAATCAAACAATAACAACAACAAACCCTAGATGGACTTCAAGTTCTAATATTGGTTCTGAATATACAGTCTTTTTGGACTCAGAGCCCTTTGGTTTCATGGGCTTCTCAAAAGTGTTACTCAGGAAAAGAGGCCAGCATAGCAGGGGAGTCCGACAGTCTCCTGTGAGGTGAGGACAATATGCTTTACTATTCCTGCAGGGCACCTTGCCTTTGGCACAGTTCCTCCTGGTGCATTGTGACCTCTGTACCATGATTGTTGACCTGGCGGCTTTTCCATCTGTCAGAGGGGACCAGGAACAAAGTCTGAGTGATGCTGCCATTGTTTATCCCTGGCTCCTGCTTCCTCTCTTCTCTGCTTCCCACAGCTGCTGCATTGTTCTCCGCCATTTAGCTTCCTCACCTGGGACACTTCGAACACTGGATGGTCCAGGAATAGAGCGAGTCGTTATTGAGTGTCTAGACAGCCTCTGCTCTTTTTTCTTTTAAAGGAGATTAGAAAGGACATTGCTGGGCCTTGTGTCACAATGTAGGTCTGGCCCAGTTGTCTAATCTGAGAAGCAGTGAGTTCATTGTTCATCTTTGTGTCTCTGGGCTGACAGTTCTTTAGCTGATTTTTTCCTTGAGCTAGAAAAGTAAATGTTACCCGTGAAGCTCAAAGGAGTTTTTCTGCTTAGGATTTAATAGTGCAAATAATAACTTTAATACTGGAAAGAAAGAAAGAGAGAAAGAGAGAAAGAGAAAGAAAAGAAAGAAAGAAAGAAAGAAAGAAAGGAAGGAAGAAACGAAGAAAGGAAGAAACGAAGAAAGAAAGAAAGGAAGGAAGAAAGGAAGGGAGGGAGGGAGGGAGGGAGGGACGGAGGGAGGGAGGGAGGGAGGGAGGAAGGAAGGAAGGAAGGAAGGAAGGAAGGAAGGAAGGAAGGAAGGAAACCTTTAGGGCCAACCTAATCCCTGAAGTTAGAAGAAGTGGGGAGATAGGGCTTAGCACAAAACATTCTCTAATAGGCTTCGGAGTCATCTCGAAATAATTTCCCTCAATTAGATATAATGGATTGTCTGGTGGACTGTATGACTCTGTGGCCTGGCAGAGCTAATTAGCCATGAACAATTGTACTTGGCCGTTTTTTATTATGCAAGTGTGAGAATTATGCTTTTATTTTTTACAGCTGCCATTTGATGAAACTAAAGACTTTATTCCAGTGAATACCAGATTGTTGTTTTTGTTTCTTTCAGAACGCCTATTTAAAGTCAGAACACCTTCATTTGAGGGCTGCCCGCCCAACACCCCACCCCAGCCCTCACTGGCCATAAGATCCTGACAAATCCCTCACACTGTGTGTTTTCTGAGCTATAAAAAGGGGTTAGTGATACTCACAGGATTAACTGAAACTGCATCACGATTGCTTTTAATAAATAATGCCATGTCATGTTGTCTATAAGAAATAATGAGACTTGCTGGACCCTTGAATAAGCAATGTTTTTCAAAGAGTGCGTTGCAATCCATTACCGGGTCCTGAAATCGATTTACTGGGTTGAGATGAATAGTTTAAAAAAAGGGAAATAGAATGGGATAGAAAACATGAGTGTGCTCACAGGTAGTAAGGTAGTAAGTGTTGTTTCACTGAAGTTTGTGAAGTATGTATACGGTTGTGCTGTTTATGATATTTTTTACCGTGGATCAAGGACACCAGTGTTTAAGAGCCGCTGGGGAAGATGTGCCTTATACAATGGAAGCAACGTCAATTTCTGAGCAATTTTATCCATGAGAAAAGTTTCTTGGGACTTCCCTGGTGACACAGTGGTTAAGAAGCCTCCTGCCAATGCAGGGGGCACGAGTTCGAGCCCTGGTCTGGGAAGATCCCACATGCCGTGGAGCAACTAAGCCCGTGCACCACAATTACTGAGCCTGTGCTTTAGAGCCCGCGAGCCACAACTACTGAGCGCATGTGCCACAACTACTGAAGCCTGCGTGCCTAGAGCCTGTGCTCTGCAACAGGAGAAGCCACTGCAATGAGAAGCCCACGCACTGCAATGAAGAGTAGCCCCTGCTCACCGCAACTAGAGAAAGCCTATGTGCAGCAATGAAGACCCAACACAGCCAAAATTAAATCAATAAATTTATTTTTTAAAAAAAGTTTTTTATAACTTTTCTAGCTGCCTTCTCTGAGTTCGTATTGAAGACAGAATAGTTTTTTGAAGTCTTAATCCCATAGAATCTTAATCAGATTCATTCAATAACAATTTTGAAAGCACAGTAAGTTCTGTCTTTAGCAGACACTGTTGCCCACCTCATTGCCAAACCTCTACATCTCTTTTCCCTTGTTGCTACCTCTGGAGCTCTCCCATAAAACTCAGGGAAGACTGGCCCTATCTTCAGTTCCAGGGATAAAAGCCCGACAGGTCTAAGCCAACCATAATGGTTTCATTTCCCTTGATGGTGATTGGTGTAGGAATGGACATGATATAATAATTCCGGCTGGCAAGATACGAAGGCCGCTTCTGAGAATGATTTCCTTGCTGATAAAAACAAGTCACAAGAAAAGGTTTCCCCTTCTCCTTCTTCCACCAGATGTGTCATCTGATAATGCCTGGGTCTGTGATAGGCAACTTTTCACTCTAGAGGAAACAGCTGAGGACATCTCAGGGGATGGCAGAGCTGAAAGAAGGAATTAACTTGGGTCGTTGACAATGGTGTTGAGTCCTAAACTTTACCTGTCATGGGAATTCCCTGGCCGTCCAGTGGTTAGGACTCTGTGCTTCCACTGCAGGGGGCCTGGGTTCGATCCCTGGTCGGGAAACTAAGATCCCACAAGCCCCCCCAAAAAATGTACCCATCCTGAAGCTGTTCTACCTCTACCTCTGGCTTCTTTCTGAGTTAATACATATTCTTTGTGGTTTAAGACATTTTGTGACAGGGTTTTCTGTTGTTTGCCACTGAAAATATAATAGCTAGCATACCCAGAATAACATCTTGATTATGTTCCTAAGAAATGTAACTAAACCCTGTCACTGCGTATCCTTAGACTGTATTGAGCTTTACCACATGACTGTTTAAGACCTGAGAGCCAGGTGTGAGTCAGAAGGTTCATATCATCTGCTTCTAAATCATTATATCTCATACCCTTTGGAGTCATCTCCCTACAGAGGTTGTTGGTATAGATGTGTGAGATTCTTAATGCCTCATGTAGATTTTGTGCTTTTTGAAGCAATTTTACATCTATTTTTATTGACCATTTATTAATTAAAAATTATATATTGAGCACCTACAAATTAGGTATTGGAGATACAGTGATGAGTATGATCAACATAGTTCGTCTTCACTGTGCGCCTCAAATCAAGTTATTCTCATTAACTTTGTGAAGTATGGCAGCTATTATGAAATTTATTAATTTTGTGCATTTATTCATTAATTCATGGTTTTTTTGTTTGGTTTTTTTTTTTTTTTTTTGCGGTACGTGGGCCTCTCACTGCTGTGGCCTCTCCCGTTGCGGAGCACAGGCTCCGGACGCGCAGGCTCAGCGGACATGGCTCACGGGCCCAGCCGCTCCGCGGCATGTGGGATCTTCCCGGACCGGGGCACGAACCTGTGTCACCTGCATCTGCAGGCGGACTCCCAACCACTGTGCCACCAGGGAAGCCCCCATTAATTCATGTTTTGATGAGATTCTGGTATGTACAAGGCACTGTGCCAGGGAATGCAGTGGTAAGCAAAACAGACACGGCTCTACTGGGAGCTTAAAACCGAGCTCTTAGTGATCATCTTACAAGGTAGTTAATATTATTAATTCATTCACTCAACAAATATTTATAAGACACTTTCTATGTGCTAAGTACAGATGAGAAAACTGAAGCCAGAGAGTTGAAATGACTTAATAAACATAATACTAATTAGTGAGAAGGTATGGTCTAGAACAGAGAAATCTTATGTGATTCAAGTGACCTCCTCAGCTTGATCACATTGTCTTTTAAACAATGCAAAGGACAATGAGAATTACTTCCTAAGCTCACCTTGTCAAATGTGTGAAAGAATCAGCATCAACACTGTCCTGTCAAACAAAGCACAGGAAGTGAAGCTGGAAAATTCCTCTGAACTTTAAATGTGACATTTACTTTTGTATCCCAGGGTGCAAAATGATCCCAAATATTTTCAGCTCAAAAGACTGGGGCTCCATCAAAATGTAAGGTTTGCAGATGAATAAATAGGATGATTAGGGTGCTTAGAGAAAAGCGAAAAATCGAGAATTTATGGAGAAAAGAACACAGATCAGTGCCTATGCAGCTGTTCACTTCAAGTAGATCTCTGTCTTATATGGTATTTCCCCAAAGAGTCCATGTACCCCATCTGTCTGTGTTGTTGGAGTTCCTGTGATTGTCTTGTTTGTACCTTTTTTTCTCCTCAAACCTCTCATCAGATTCCTCACTTTTTCTAATGTCATTCTTGACCTGGCTCTCTTCAACATCATTGACTCAGATTCTGATTCAGAAGGACAAGAAAGGATGCTTTAAGGCCATCGAATATAGAACTTTTAATGCTTAAGCGGTTTTAAGTTTCTAAGTACAGGAGTTCCCCCTTATCTGTGGCTCTGCTTTCTGTCATTTCAGTTACCGTGCTCAATCATGGTCTGAAAATATTAAATGGAAAATCCCAGAAATCCTAAGTATTAAATTGCAGCGCCGTTCTGAGTAGTGGGATGGAATCTCGCACCGTTGTGCTTTGTTCCGCCCAGGATCCGCAATCATGGACATCATCTGCTCCTGACGTGCAACCATCAGTGATCCAGGAACACGCAAAGCAGATAATCCTCCTTCTGACATATTGCCCGAAGGTCAATAGTAGCCTAAAGATATGTCAGAGTGCCTTTGTCATTCATCTCATTTCATCTCCACGCCAGGCATTTTATCAGCTCACATCATCAAAGAAGAAGAAGAAAGAGTAAAGTAAAAACTAGTTTGAGAGAGGGAGTCCATAGTCACATAATTTTTATTAAGTATATTGTGATAGTTTTATTTTTAGTTATTGTTAATTTCTTACTGTGCCTAATTTATAAATTAAACTCTATCATAAGTATGTATTTATAGGAAAAAACATAGTATGAATAGGGTTTGTTACCATCATGATTTCAGAATCCCCTGGGGGTCTTGGAACATATCACCCATGGATAAGGGGGAACTACTGTATCATAAATTCTCATGATTTGGAAACAGAGTTGGAAAATAACCACTTTCTGAAACGGTAACAAGCATTAAGACAATATGACATCAGTCACCTAGTGGAAATATTCCTAGGAAGTAGCATACCTTAAGAGAAGAAGGACAGTGATGAAAGAAGAAAGCAAAAAATGTTGAATAAATCAAAGAAAGAAAGAAACCAAGGGAAGGAGGTAGAGGATCAGTGAGAATATGGAATGAGAGGGTCACCTTTGTACCCTGAGATGAGTTGGTCCCAGGAAGTAAAGGTGGTCCCACGAGGTCTGGCCTTTCTGATTTGCACGTGGATTCCAGGTGGCTCTGCGAGTGAGTGAGCCCTTGGGAGAGAGTTGACAGGGAGGCTTCCTGTCAGATGACTGGTTCTACTGGAATCATCTCTCGCGGCTCAGAATACATGTACTATTTTGTCCCTCTATTCTGCCTGGCATGTAGTTAGTTATAAGTTGAATGAATGGACTGCCTGGAATCTTTTAGACTGTACTCTGAAAGGATTGGTTCATTCTAGTTCTATTCACGTATTTATAGCTCTAAAGATAATTCCTGGACATGGCAGAGAGTCAATGAATGTTCTTGAATGTTCAGTCAATGAAATGGGACATGGGTGTGGGTGTGACTAAAACTCAACTACAGAGGTGAAAAGTTGAAATGCATCATTCTGTTTTTATTGCATTTAACGTCCTAGTAGTTGTTGCTTCTGTTGTTGTGGTTATTACGTTTCAAGTTAGCAAACCATCAAATAGTGCAATATTGGAAAACTAGTTTTCTAATGGGGGCAGAGAAGGGTGAAAGCAACAAGATAGTGACAAAATCATCATCAATGGAAACTCACTCTGGTCCATGTGACCTGCTTGGGCAGGAGCATATGTGGGCAGGCCAGGCAGCATGAAGGATTTTTATTATTATTATTTTTGCTCGAATTAATTTATCGTTCTTTTCATGAAACAGTTATCATAGATTTCTTGGTTGTGTCCCTGGTCAAATGTAAGCCAGAGTATATATATACATTTCAGTTTGTACCCAGTTAGAAATATGCCCATTTTCATAGAATATGAAATCAACGTCAAGGTTATACATAATTTTCTGATCAAAAACAGTGGCACCAGTGTATTATTGCATAGCTGAGTTCTCAACTAATTGTGTCGAAATAAAGAGCTTGGCCTCTGGAACCAGAATGCCTGAGCTTGAATCTCAGCTCTGTGTCTTACTAGCTCTGTGATACATCACTTAGCCTCTCTGTGCCTTAGTTTCCTAATATATAAATTGGAAATGATAATAGCTCTGCCTCATAGTGTCATTGTGAGGGTTTAATGAATTAATATGTGTTAAGTTGTTAGAACGGTGTCTGACACATAATAACTGTTGGATACTATTATTAACAATCAAACATTACTAATATTAATGTCAAGATTTGATAAAATATTAATACTATTATATTAAAAATTTAGAATCACTACATATTGTAGCATTAGCAGATGTTGATCAAGAAAGCATACAATGATAAAGGCTTTTACAAATTAAGTCATGCTTTTAAATAAACCTACATTTTATTAATAGTATTTATATCTACATTTGAAACAGCAATACTGGAAATTTATGAATATACGTGGATATATCTGTGTATACATATGCATATATATGTATGTACATATATTGCATTGTTCATTCAGTCTTCACATGAAGCATGGTGAGTATATGAATTTGTAACCCTTGAGGTGTCCACGGAATATGCAGCCCTCAGTTTGGGAACCACTAGCTTTTTACACTTAAGTGCTTACTCTGTACATAAGTCATACAAATTAGTACAGATCCTTTCTGAAAGAAATTTCATTGAATCTGAAAGAAATCAGGCTGCAGTTTGTTAAGAATTGAATACACTTAAATATAGTTAAGAAACAACCAATAGAACTGGTATAGTATCTCCCTTAGGCCAGTGGGGTTCACTCCATGTGACCAGGGGTCTCTTGGATCTGACAGAAGTGAAGGGAGAAACAGGGGCAATTTTGTGAATGGAGGTAGTGTAGAGAGCAGAGTGGTTAAAAGCCCATGGCAACCCTTTGAGGAAGATGGTAATATTGTCCTCCTTTACAGATAAGAAAACAGACTCAGAGGGTTCAACAACTTGCTCAAAGTCTTTCAGTAGAGCTGAGATTCATATCTAAGACCAGCTGATGCCGGAGCACCATACTTTTAGGCTATAGTTCTTCCAATAATGGCTCTTATTTTAAGATAGCCTCAGGGTTGTGCAAGGTTTTTTGTTATATTTTTATTTTGCTCTATCCCCAGAGCACACCAAATCAATGTAATGCAGATGGAGACAACAGAAGAATAAATATAGCTATTCATTATAGCAGCCAGCAGCAAGGAAGGGTCTGGGATCTTCCATGAAATTCCTTACAAGCCAGAGACTAAAATCTAGGTTATTTGAATCAGTTACTTGGGCATCACTGGTCATTAAAGATTAGGCCTGCTTCAGTGCCTGCAGGCGGGGGATAAAACAGGCGAGGTGAACGTCAGTCTCCATTGCAAAGGTGGTGGTGGTGGAGCTGATGAAGTGGTAGGAAAGAGGCCATTCTAAGTGATAGGTTATCTTTCAAAGGAGGGAATAGTAGTAGATAAGGAAAGACCCTATCAAGATCAAGGAATGCTTGTCTAAAGGGGAAGAGAAGCAGGCTCCAGGAGCACAAGGAAAGCAAGGAGACTGAGGCTGAGAGCTGTTATCCATTAATTCCCTGGGGAGGCCTGTGATGTAGGGGAGTATGTGGAGGAAGGGTGGCTCTTAATAATGTGTCTATTCTTTTTTTTAATCTTTTTTTTTTATTAATTGAAGTATGGTTGATTTACAATGTTGTGTTAGTTTCAGGTGTAGAGCAAAGTGATTCAGTTATACATACATACATGTCTATTTTTTTTTCAGATTCTTTTCTCTTATAGGTTATTACAAAATACTGAGTATAGTTCAGTAAGCGTCTATTCTTTAGCTGCTCTATGCTCTAGGACGGCATTTGGGTGTCTGGTCTTAGGTCAGTACTCTCTAAATTTACCTCTTATAATTGGCATGTGGCCTGTGGTTTCCTCTCTCTTCTACTATTTCTCCCTCTCCCCAGCCTGTTTCAGGGTTTTCTTCCTTTGAGGATTCCAGAGGACACTCTCCTGTTGCCTTATTTTATCAAATATTATCCCTGTGAGTGAGGTTTGTTAAGCCCCTTCCCTTTGTCTCAAGTACCTGGTCTGAGCTCCTGATGACTGTAAAGAAGCAACAGTAAGTGAAGATGAACAATTATTCACTGAGCATCTACTATGTGTATGGCCCTGGGAAAGCCGTGATCAATGAAACATAGTCCTTCCCTTAAGGAGGCGACATCCCCTTATGGAGGTGACCTTTTAAGAGGGGAAAACACAATTACAAACAAATGTATCTAATACAGTGTAAGAATATACTGTTAAGAATATGTGCAGGGCTTCCCTGGTGGCACAGTGGTTGAGAGTCCGCCTGCCGATGCAGGGGACATGGGTTCGTGCCCCGGTCCGGGAGGATCCCACATGCCGCGGAGCGGCTGGGCCCGTGAGCAATGGCCGCTGAACCTGCGCGTCCAGAGCCTGTGCTCCGCAATGGGAGAGGCCACAAGAGTGAGAGGCCCGCATACCGCAAAAAAAAAAAAAAAAAAAAAAGAATATGTGCAATGCTGACTATGAACGGGTCTTTCTCAAGGGCTCCTCATTCCGTCTCAGGGGAATTATGCCTGCCTAAGAGGTCAGTGTGGGTCATTACCTGGCAGCTGGGCAGTGGTCAGAACATAGGAGTGGGGAGTGAGGGGATGAGTCAGGGACTGTGAGTTGATGCCACCTCTTCATTTTTTTCTTTTGGCTGCGCTGCGCGGCTCGTGGGATCTTAGTTCCCTGACCAGGGATTGAACCCGGGCCTTCGGCAGTGAAAGCGAGGAGTCCTAATCACTGAATCGCTAGGGAATTCCGTGATGCCACCTCTTCAAACAAAGGACTGTGTTGGCCCAGAGTTGGCCCCTGAGTCTCCCTAATCAGCCCTTTAGCTTTATGGAAGGGCAGAAGAAACAAAAGTTACAACATGTAAGATAATTATGCTTTCTCCTTGTAAAGGGAGCATTTCTTGATATTATCTCCTCTTCTTCCTCTTCTAATTTAGATTAAAAGTGGGTAGGTTAGTCTGTAAAACTTTTTTGAAGACGATTTAAGAAGAAACTGGATGGAAACCTGTCCGGCAGGGGATTATTTTGAAGAGATGATTGTTCCCAGAGCCTGGATCCTGAATGCTCAGGGAAGCATCTGAGAATAAGGAACAATAGGGATGGAAGAGACACTCGCCACAGGGTACATCGACGCGGAAGTTGCTCCAAGAGCCTGGACCCTCCGCACCCAGGAACACTTAAGGAGAAGATGATTTTGCAAACAGGAAGAACCACAACTTGGCACCAACCTTTGGAAATACAGGTTAACTGATGCCAATAGATAGCAGTGAGAATGCTTCAGAATAAGAACTTGGTAAACAATGGGAAGAATCGACCTACCTTTGAGAAATCGTCTGCCTAAACATCATGTATTAAAGTATCTCTGTGCATTGCAAAGTTAAAGGAGGAATATTAAAATACTGTGTAGATAGTCTCCTGTTTAGAGAAGGATGCCAATGTGAAAAATTACCAAAACATCGACAGAAAAGAAATAGTTCTGAAGACGATGTAGGGTCTTTTTTCCTTTAGCTGTATTTTTTATTTTCTGGGAGAGATAACTTCAAACAGAACTGGGATTTCCTGAAATGGGAACTTGCAAAAGTCTCTGAACTCCCCAAGGAAGAGAGCTGATTCAAGATCCAGAAATAGCAGGAAAGGGAAAGTGGCTTAAGAAAGCCCTTGGCACACTTGTGTATGGATGGGAGAGGTGCTTCTGGGCTGTCACAGTTAGAGGAACTATATAAAATAAGAATCAGCAAAGATACGACCAACTAGGCACTGTTTCTTTGCTTGTTCACCTAAAAGGAACTAGAAGAAACTGCGATTTAAAATTTTTGGTTGGTGGAGTTCCCAGAGTTGTGAATGGTGTCATTTGAAGTTAATAGATGTTTTTTGAACGTCTGTGCCCATCACCAGTGCTGTGGAGGTACACCAAGAACTCTATGATAGGACTCATATTCTTTGGCCAGAGCTGGGATATGATTCGTGAGTGGGATGAAAATGTGTTGGGATTTTTGAATAAATAAATAAAAAAAAAAACCTGTCAGATAGCGTGATCATAATGTTATTCACAGATAATTGATAATTGATCTGACGTTTTGAGAATCCAGACCTTGCTTGGTGGCAAACGGAACATATCTAAGGCCCCCAAAGCGGATCTCTGAGATGTTATGTATTTTTCTCCCTGCTGTTTATTAAATAGTGACTGGAATTTGGGGATGGGGTGGGGAAAGGGGGAAGCCGTGTATTAGGGAGAGAAGGCGTTTCCAAACTGAGACTTCTGCTTACTGAGTATCTGGCTTTTAAACGAGAGAGTAATTTAATTTAATCCAAAGTGAAATTGGTGGATTTCACAGATGTATTTATTCCTCTATAATTAAAAGATCAGTCTCATAGAGTTCTTTTCTTTAAAGATTATTCTACAATATGAATAAACCATTCTCAGAAATGGCAGCTTCTCTCTTCTGAACCCTTTCATCTCTTCCACAGCTGATTAAAAGGGCTGCTCGTGGTCTTTCTCAGCTGCTTATAAGGAATAAAAAGCAAAGCAGTGCAGCAGAAATGATGAATAAAGATTCCTTTGTTCCTGATCACATGCCTGAAGAGAGAACACCACTGCCCTTGAGGCGCTCTCTCGAGTGGGTTCAGGATCTTCCCCCTTCCTGTAGCGGTCGGTCCGCACCATTCTCTCACAGCCCTGCATGAAAAAGCAGCACTGTTCCCAGGCAGTGCCCCTGCCATCGGAGCTGCCACTGCCACCTCCAGTCCCCTTTTCCCAGACAACAGAGAGGAACTGCTAACAACACAGTGTATTTATTCCCTCTGCCCAGTGGAAACTGTTTCAAAGAAAGTAACAAGGATTACATGGCGTTAGAAGTTTCAAAAAATGGAAACACATTTAAAAACACAATTTGGCTGCATTATAGAAATGGAAATGGTGGCTATTTGGGGGAAGCAATCAGCATATTCGTCAGAGAGGGAAGGAGGCAGAGGAAAAGAGATCTCCGTATCTTCTCTCTCTGTGAGGCATCACCTGACCTTAGTTTGCGCATCACATCTGAGTTCTCTGCCCAGTCAACTGATGTGTTTGTTTGGATTTCCTAAGTTTTATGAATTTCCTGGAAAAATAGGGCATCTGGTCTTTGGAATCTTAAAATTCTAATTTCTGTGGTTTTTCACTCTTCTTTTAGAAATCTTCATCATCTAGTTTCCTGGGGGACTCTTTATGGTTCTTTGATATGTTGATGATTTATTATCATTTGTAGCCCTGGCCCTGATGCAGAGCCTTACATATACTAGATGCTCAGTAAATGTTTCCTGAAGAAGTCAATGAATAGAAAAATAAAGAGGTCAAATATTGAACTGTTTAGTGAAAATCTGATGAGTAATCCTTTCTCCTTAGGAATATTCTGGTCTTGATATTAGGCTCAGATATTAGGCTCCTCTGAAAAGGGGGCTTATTTCCACTGGACTTTTACTGAGGTGGACCCCTGAAACATAGACTTTGGGAAAACATTCAGCAGAATGGCCATGGGGGATAAGATTAGGGGAAAGATGGCCAGAGTAAATTTGGCCCCATTTTCCTCAGGAAAATCTTTGGCTATTTAACTGCCTACCTGGGATTTACTAGGCTATTAGTGTTTGAGTATAAAGAAAATAAAGGGAAACATTGGAGATCTAGTTTAAGCTACTGAAGAAGGTGCTTCTCTTGTGAAAGACCCAGATCTGTCCTTCTGCATCAGTGGGACTAGGCATGATGGGAAGGTGGTGAATATCATGTCAGCCACCAGTACTGTTCCTGTGTGCTAGAATGGGGCACACTAACCACCTGTCTCCTCCTAACAGTAGCACTGGGTATGGACGGACGAGTAGCAATATCATTTTCTCCTCCAGGTCATAACCGGGAGAGGGGCCTGCACTGGTTTTCCAGGGCTGCTATAGCAAAGTATTGATACTACAGCTTGAGTGGCTTAAACAACAAAAATTTGGTTTCTCACAGTCCTAGAACCTAGAAGTCTGAGATCAAGATATTGGCAGGGTTGGTTTCTTCTGAGGCCTCTCTCCTTGGTGTGTAGATGGCCATCTTCTCTGTGTGTGTCTGTGTCTAGATTTCCTTGTAGGAAGAGGAAATATTGAATAGGGCCCACCCAGTCATATTGAATAGGGCCCACCCTAATGCCCTCATTTAACCTTAATTATCCCTTTAAAGGCCCTATTTCTAAATATAGTTATATTCTGTGGTACTGGGGGCAGGGGGCTAGGGCTTCGACATATGAATTGTGGGGGGACATAATTCAGTTCATAACAAGGCAGTAGCAGCCAGAACCGTGTTTTACCATTGGATATAAGTTATTTTACCTCTGGAGGAAAATGAAGCTATGAAAATAGAGAATAGTTAACTCCTAATTAGAAGCAAAAGTAACCAGAAATAGTTGATGTTGAAATAAAGCTGAGAAAGAGGCAATAATCTAGCTGAGTGTGCTTAATTAAAGCAAGACAAAACAACCACATTTCCCTACATTGGGATGAAAAAGAGGTTCCTAGCATGCAGCAAGAACAAGGGAATTTTCCCCTTAAACAATATAAAGCAGGCTACCATCTTACTGGGCCACTGGAGGCTTTTAAGAAAAGAGTGGTTGAAAAGGTGAAGGAAATTATAAAAGTGTAGGAAAACAAACTATGGAGAAAAGACAAAAAGAATCAAAATTGTTTAGCTCAATGAAAGCTGAGAGGTGAAGACAGAAGCCTCCATGATTTGAAGAATAGTAGGTGTCTCAGCTTGGGCTGCTATAACAAGTTACCTTAGACTGGGTGGCTTGAACAATAGACATTTCTCAACGTTATGGAGGCTGAGAAGACTAAGATCTGGTGGGTAGCTCTGGTGTCTGGTGAGGACTTGCTTCCTGGTTTGCAGATGGCTGTTGTCTCCTTGTTTCGTCACATGGCAGAGAGAAGGGGGAGAGAGAGAGAGAGGAAGCTCTCATGTCTTCTTTTTTCAGGGCACTAATCCCATTTCTGAAGGTTCCACCATCATGACCTAATTACCTGTTAAAGGTCCCACCTCCTAATACCATCACATTAATCGTATGGTATTTGGGGGCAGGGACGCAAATATTCTATCCATAACAGTAGGGTTATATACTATGGGTTATTGGGTAGTGTGAGCAGAGAGAGTGTGCATTTTCACTGATGTCAAAAGGTTCCTCTAAGAAATTGTAAAAGAAATAAGTACTCATATGATTGGAGTTTTTGGTTGATATAAAACTTAAGGGACTTATCCTTAAGATGCCTTTAAAGTGAACTAATGATGCTGAATTTTGAGAGTCTTAAGTTGAAACACAGTAGAGAGATCAAAAGTTCAAGTCTAAAATCAAGAATAGGGAATCATTGCCTGTTAGGGCTAGAAGAGATCTGATCTTCTGGACCAACTCTCTCCTTTTATAGAGACCTGCAGAGGTTTAGACTCCAAGGTCACTCAGCTAGTATGCATAATTGCTGTTGCAGGTCTCATTTTCTCTCTTTTACTACTTAAATGATCTTAGGCAAGTTACTTAAACACATCATATTATGTACAGATAGGGTAGTGTATGAACTGCAGGAGGTGTAATGAGAATTTAATAATTTACAATATTGGGTCCTATGTGAATGAAAATGTACATAAGTCCCACGTGGCACAAAAATCCTAGCGTTTTGGGGCTTCCCTGGTGGCGCAGTGGTTGGGAGTCCGCCTGCCAATTCAGGGGACGCAGGTTCGTGCCCCGGTCCGGGAAGATCCCACATGCCGCGGAGCGGCTGGGCTGGTGAACCATGGTCGCTGAGCCTATGCATCCGGAGCTTGTGCTCTGCAACGGAAGAGGCCACAACGGTGAGAGGCCCGCGCACCGCAAAAAAAAAAAAAAAAAAAAAAAAAATCCTAGCGTTTTAAAGAGGTAATTAAATTGAAAATGTGAACGTGTGATACTTTATTTCATGTCCTTTTTGTAGAGCCAGAACTCAAGGGAAAAATCCGTGATTTGACTGCCCAGAGCACCCCGTGTAAATTGTGCTTTTATTGCAGTTCTCAGATTTTCTAGCATGGAAGCAGGAACCATAGGGTTATTTATTGCAAAAGGACCTCCTATTATTTCCTACTTCTTTTTCTTCCTAGATAGCTTTGTTTTCCCATTTTGAGAAAGTTTTATGATTAGAAAAGAATTCACATTTTTTTTCATGCATAGGGCCAGAATTTAAGATCTAGAAGAGAAACTTTTATGCCACAAAACATTGCCTGTTTTAATAATTCATCCTATCTTCATTCTCTTCTTCCTTAAATCTTGTTGAACAGCGATATTGTGCTCTGTGATCTACTAGATCTGTCTTAAAAATATAGAGTATTTTATCGGTACAGAATTTGAAAATACATAACATGCTTAGTCAATTAAACTTTTGAATCATAATTTTTAAAGTAAGCTTATTAACTTAGATGTAAGAGACGTTTTTGAAAGGCATATACTGAATTCTTTCGGTATTTCCTGAGGTTTGATAATAGTTCAAACTTTCCCACCTTAGAAATGATAGAATAAATCAAGTTAAATCTTTAAGAATGGTACCCCTGATTTTGGCAAAGCATAGTCTATTTAACACACATATTCATGCATTAAAAAAAAAATCCCTCAGCATCTGGGGGAGTTTCCTTTTCATCCATACTCTTTTTTTAAGTGGTTGGATTCTGAAGATTTTACCCCTTTTTTTTCTTCCAACCACTTAGTCACACCTTCTTATCATCTTTAACTACTTAATGAGGAAGACGGGGCTTCATGTTTCTAGCGAGGAAGCTGAGTATTTGAAATTCTGAGCTCAGTGTTCATTGAGGTGTTGCCTCCTGAATTTGGTGATGGCTTAGTGTGAGGTTGAGTGAAAGAATTTACTTTTTAAAAAATTCTATTTTCTCATTTGTGTAATGAGGTTCCCAGGGGAGGCCTAAGGCAGGAGGTATGGGCTCATCAGGAGTCTTATCACCGTGAAGACCTGATGGTTGGCCTGGGAGAGAACAGGAGGAAGATGGTGACTGAAATTTGGGCACCAGAACATTGGGGATGAGTCTCAAAGAATGAGCTACCTTAGCTTCTTGGGAAGTTTCTTTTAAAGGCAAGGAATTCAACTGGAGGGAAGAGATCTGAGGAACCCAGACTACATCCTAGGATGCTGGTTTACTGTCTTTGAGAGCAACTCTCCAAGTTGTGGCAACCTGGGAGACATCGTCCCATTTGTTTTTGTTTTTTTTTGCAAGAGAGGGAGAAAAACAGAGAGCAAGACCAACCTTTTTGAAAGTCTTATAAGAACCGTACTCTTAATGGGAAGAAGAGCCTCTTCCATCCTAGGCATGTCCATTTGTTCATTCATTCATTCTTTCATTCATTCATTCATACCTGAAGCTATATGGCAGTACTGAGATGCTAGAAAGCTTAGCAGAACAAAACTTCAGCCCTCGTAGAGCTTGCATTCTAATATTGGAGGTAGAAAAATCAATGTGTATCATATGGAAGAAAGGCTATAGACAAAAAGAAAGCAGGGTAAGGCGCTAGGAACTGTGGTGGGGGCAGTGGGAAGGAATTGTATTACCTTGGGGCTCAGGGTAGATCTCTTTATACGGTGACCTGAAAGAAGTGCGGGAATGAGCTACATAGACACGTGGGGAAGGGCATCTCAGGGAGTGAGAACAGGTGTGCACTTGGTGTAGGCAAGGAGTAATAAGGAAGCCAGGTTTGCTGAGTGATAATGACTATGGATGGTGGTGGTATAGGAAATGATCAAGGAAAGATGGAGTTGTGGGGCAGATTATGAAGGATCTTGTAGATTCTTGAAAGGAATTCTGCTTTGACTCTGAGATGGGAAGCCACTTGAGGGCTTTGATCAGAAGAGTGACATAATATGACTTTTAAAAGGACCATTCTGATGAAGGAGTGAGAGAATCACTAGAGGGTGAAGGCAGGAAGCCCAGTTGGGAGGCAACTGCAATAATCCAACAAGAGGTGATGGCATCTTGGGCCAGGGTGGAAATGGTGTGGGTGTGAGAAGTGGGGGCGTTTGGATTCCTTTGATGGTAGAGTAAAAAGATTAGCTGATGGGTTGGTTGACTGGTGGGAAGGAAAGAGAGGAGGCAAAGATGACTATGAAGTTTGGGACTTCCCATCATCGAGATAGGGAAATGGTCTGAGGAACAGGATCGGGTTGGTTTTAGGAAACGTAGTCTGACATGACTCTTAGATACCTAAGTGGCGGTGCTGAGATGGAAGTCAGATAGATCAGCGTAGGATTCTGGGGGAGAAGTTAGTGCTGAAAATCTTAATTTGGGAGTTGTCAGCGTATAATTGGTGTTTAAAGGCAAGGGGCAGTGATGAGAGGAACGACAGGGCATTTGGCAATAGCAAGGAAGTAGCAGCTTGGTGCGGGACCATAAACTGCTATGGATTAAGTCTTTTGGCAGCAGGTGGGGGGAGCACAGTCAGTAGCTGCTGAAGAAAAATGTTGATGAGTGTCAAGGAGACTGGGTGACCTTGCAAAGGGAGGGCACGCTAGTTGATTTGGGGGAGTAGGGGGGGGCCAAGGACACAGCTTGGCGAAGGCTCAGGTCCAAGATCCTTTTGGTTGCAATTGTGATTTTTACCCAAAACACATGCCTATGTGCCAGGCAGGTGTGGCTTGGTAAGGTAACAGGTACACCTTCACAGCCCTTGACTTACAAAGCCTCCTGTGTTTTAGATAATTAGCTTCAAGCTTTCTACTTCCTGAACGGTTATAAGTTCCTTAAGAGAAAAATATACCACGTTCTCATTCTTAATATGCATGGACATAAGACGCTTAGAACAGAAGGCTTTGTATATGATACGTGTTCAGCAAATATTTGTTGAATGAATTAATTAGAAAATTACCAAAAGTTTCAGAAATCTCAAGATGCTTGGGTGGAAAGCACTCATCATGACTGGGCTCTCCTGAACAAATGGCCTGCTCTCTTGGGAAATGCCCTGAGCCCGTGCATCTGGAATTGTGAAACTCGCGGAATCAATTACTGTGGAGGGTGGCTTCCTAGGTATGACCTTTATAAGACTAAAATTATTGCTTGTTTGGCTGCTTGTTTAAAAGTATTTGTCGCAAGTAAAAGTTTTGCTGTGTTATTGGCAGAATTACTCAAAAAAATATATGCTTAAGTTGAGATTTCTAAGTAGGCTCTTGTAAAAACAGGCAATTACTTGCTCAAGGCAGTTAATTGCACGCACAGATGGGTGCTTGTGCTACCAATTACTCATTTGCACTGGTGATTACCATTTGCATTAATTCATGAGATCTAGGGGAATTCTTAGGTACTAAGAAAGGTTTTAGGCATTTAAAAAACATATTAGTACCATAGGAGGAGACCGGAGGGGTGCAAAAGCTAAATATAAAACCCTATTCCAGTGGCTGTATTTAAAGAACAGTTTTTGAAGCTCACGGTTGCGGGAGGTTAGAGATTTACTTGACTATCTTTCTTAAGTTGTTTCCATTCACTCTGTCAGCTTAAAAAAAAAGGGAAAAGAAAACTGTTTCAGCATTTCTCATTTTACTTTGCTTTTCCTGTGGCTTTCTGTTAATGGCAGCCTCTGTCAAACTGTTTCTACTTGGATGGCTTCTAGTTTGCCAGAAGAGTTTTTTTTTTTTTTCCCTTTTCCTAAAATAGACACTCAAAGTTCTTTGAAATAACTTGAAATCATAGATCTGGGGGAAAAGTGGGTAAAAATCCCAAATCCTCCAGGGTTGAGGTGAAATGTCAAGGAGACTTGCTGTTTGAGGTCGTTATCCTGACAACCCAGTGCTATGATAAATGGACAGGGACTCCAAACAGAAAATGAAACGAGTTCCTCTCCTCATCAAAATAAGAGCACCAGCTTTAAGAAATATTTTTTCAAAATCATTATTGAATATTCTGCTGTGAACAGCCTGAAATAAATGTTTTGTGAGGAAAAATATCCTACGCTAAGATGTTCTCATGTGTATCAATTTTGAGTACTTGTCAAACTCTCTACCCTGTGGAAGCTACAAAGAAATTTTACTGTGAAGTTTCTCAAGGCGCTTTGCGGGATTTGTTGTTTTATTCTGGTAGTTGAATCTATTGGCTGGAACATTCTGGGGAAAGAAGACAGGGAGTAAAACATTCCAAGGAAGCAGCTTAATTAATGGGACAATGAGTTTAAAGCCTAGAGACCCCTGAATGTCCCTTGGGCTTAAGAGTACTGCTTAGGAGACTCACAGATATACAGAACAAGCTAGTGGTTACCCGTGGGAAGAGGGAAGGGGAAGGGGCAATATAGGGATAGGGCATTAAGAGGTACAAACTATTAGGTATAAAATAAGCTACAAGGATGTATTGTACAACATGGGGAATATAGCCAATATTTTATAATAACTATAAATGGAGTATTGGTTTTTTAAAAAAATATTTATTTATTATTTATTTATTTTGGCCACGCCGGGTCTTAGTTGCGGCATGCAGACTTCTTAGTTGTGGCAGGCATGCGGGATCTAGTTCCCCGACCGGGGGTCAAACCTGGGCCCCCTGCACTGGGAGCACAGAGTCTTACCCACTGTACCACCGGGGAAGTCCCTATAAATGGAGTATCGTTACTGAACACAAGTTCATGTGCCCGATGCACAGTGAGGCCAAACAAACTAAAACGTTGGGGTTTGGAGCAAAGAGAGATTTATTGCAGGGCCATGCAAGGAGAATGGGTAGGTCGTGCCCACCACTAACCCCAAACTCCCCGAAGGGTCTAAGCAAAGCATTTTTAAAGGCCAGGTGAGGGAGCGTCGCCCCAGGGTATGTGATCAGCTCGTGCACAATTCTCTGATTGGTTGATGTTGAAATAATAGGGCGGTTAACGCTATCAATCCTTAGGCACCGGAAGGTTCCAGGGACTGCGTGCTCATGATCATCAAGTAGTTAATTTCTTCCATTTGGTGGTGGCTCGTAGCACTGAAAAACTCAGAAAATATGCATGGGATACTGTTACCTGGGTACTTCAGAGAGGAGCTATAGCAGAGGATATGGGGGAGGAGGTCTGTTCCAGGAAGGCCCCATAGGGTCCTGCCTGGTTACAGTATAACTTTTAAAAAGTGTGAATCACTGTACTGTACACTTGTAACTTATATACTATTGTACATCAACTATACTTCAATAAAGAAAAAAAAAACAGGAAAAAAGAGTACTACTTAGGGATGTGGGGTTGAAGAATGAGGGTAGTCAGCCCAAAACCCTCTGAGAGATCTGGCATAATCCTTGATTTGGAGGATTTCCAGTGATGATTGGGTTGGTTCTTGGAGTCTCTTGTTGTAGTCCATTCTCATGCATACTCCTCCTGAACTGAGGGGATCTAAGTTGGGATAGGTGAAGTAATGCTGCAGCAACAAACAATCCCCAGATCTCAGCAGCCTAAAACAACAAAGGTTTCCTTCTCTCTTGTGCTGTATGTTCATTGTGTCTCCACACCTGGGGTGGAGGGCTTGTTCATCCTTGTCACTCTGGAACCTAGATAGATGAAGCAGTCTCCATCACTGATGCTTCTGACCACTGTGTCAGAGGAACAAGAGAGGTCTTAAAGGTCTTGAATCACCAGTGAAATGCTCTTTCTTGGAAGTGACTTATTTTCCTCTGTTCACAAGTTATTGACCATAACTAGTCACATGGCTTCACACACAATAAGGGAGCCAGAACAGGCAATTTATCTTGTGTCTGGGCAATAGGGTGAACTGGAAATATTTGGCAAACAGTACTAAGGACTATCCAAAGTGACTTTAGATTTAAGTGGACCCCATAGGATGTTCTCTAATTGGTTCCAGGAGCCGCAGAACTGTCATCTGTAGCTAGACTGGTGCCCAGGTACTACCTTCTTTTTAGATAACTTTTCTTTTGCCACATACTCTCCTGGTAGGATAATTGTACTATGGTACTTAATGTTACTTGGTGCACATTCTTTTTTTTTTTTTTAACTCCCATGAGGATGATAGGTTTTACATAGCTAGAGTACCACTTCTTAGGAATTTCTGAGACATTTGAGAAGAAATCCATTGTATTACTGTGGTTGTATATAAGATTATCAGAACTCTAAAGCACTGAATTAAAGCATTCAAAATTATTTGAACTCGAGTACCTGCACTATTTCTTTTTGGCAGGAGGCATCTTTTCCCATTCTATTCTAGTTTTGAGGCATTTGGGCTTTTTGTTTTGGGAAATATCAACAGATCAAAAATAGTGCTGAATCTGAAAACTCAGAGGAGAATTGAATTGTGAATTTGTTAGCCAAACCAGCTCACAAAATAGAAAAATTAAGGGGAAAATAGATGAGAGGAAAAAGGATAAATTAATATTCATCCTTTATAGCTTCTTGATTTTTAAAAAACTGCATTCTAGCCTTGGCAACAATGTTTATTGACCAAGGTAGATGAATAATGGTATAAAAAAGATTTGTGCTAATTCTAATCTTGATCTCTGGTTCCTTCTCAAAGAGGACCTAGTGATAATACCAACAGGTATGTCTAAGTTAATATGGTCCTTTTTATTCTTTGTGGTTGGTCTAAGAGATTCTCTTCTTGCTTTAGGATCTTTGTTGCTAAGTCTTAGTCTTTGCTCAGGTATTTCTCAAAGTGCATTTTGAATACTGGGTTTCCATCAATTAACTTCCACCTTTGCTCTCTTTCAAGGTGAATTGCAAATTCTGTCTGTGGATATGCAACGCTGTAGTTCTCTAGTTTCCCACTCTGAGCTCTGTTTCCCTTTCTAGCTCAGCTGCTGCTTGCTCTTTGGAATTCATATTCTATGTTCTCGGGGATCAGTGTTCTTTCCTATGCCTGTAATAATGGGTGGTAAGTATTTAGATACTTTTTCCTGGGAGGAATAAATGCTGAAATTTATTTCCACCCGGAATAAATGCTGAAATCTGGTTACTTATTTTCGTAAAGCCATGATACTTTCCTGTTTGGTTCTACAGGGAAGGCTTAAATATTCCTCTGGAGACAGTGGTTTTAGATGAGATCGTTTAATTGCTTATTGACTTGTTTGTGTTACAGTAGCGTTATCAAATTCGTTGTCCATTTTCATGTCTGCCTCTGCTACTTCATAGCTGTACCACATTGAAAGAATTATCAAGATTTCCCGTTTTCAAACTCAGTAAAATCACTTAGTCTCTCAAATTGAAAATGGAACTTGTCAACTTTGCTTGTGCTAATCAGTAACCTGTGTGGCATCGTGCATGAATGAATGCTTAGTAAGTTCATGTTTTTGATGGTAGAGGTGCTTATACTGGCGAAAAGCATCATGCATGAACCAGTTTCCCGTTTTGTACAGTGGTCTGCTTTCGTGAACACATGCATTGCAGGAAATCGAGGCTGTATTGTCAGCGAGAAAAGTCACAGAGTCATGGAAAGTGAGAACTGGGAAAGACAGATTTTTTTTTTCAAACTTACAAAGCTGTGAAACCCTTTCTCTAAGGAAAATCTGATGTGGAAATCCAATATATAAACAGATAAGAACTGACTTGTGGCTCAAGTGTGGTGGTGGGAATGGGGTCCTAGAGACGCATGTATTCTCCAATCTCTACACCCCAGACTTTCATGGTGCACAATTTGGAAACCACTGATGCTTAATCCCCTTACTGCAGACAGAAAACCTGAGCCCAGAGAAGGTCTGTGACTTCCCCAGAACTGCAGCAAAGCCAAACCACACCGAGGTCTTCTCACTTGCCTACTTTTGACCTTTTCCATTAAAATGTGGTCTCTTTGCAGTCGGAGAGTGTTTCTATAAACAAGAAGGTAACGGACGCTTTGTGTTATTACTATTGCTACTGGAAGAAAAATGTGTGAAAAAAAAATCTTTTGAGATTGTTAAATTAAGATTTTGTACCGAGAAGTTATCTCCATCATGAAAGAAGAGAAAGTGGGCTTCCTCCAAGTCCCTGGAAAAGCAAAGAGAGAGGGAGCTTTCAGTGCAATCAGCCTCAACCCTCTCGCTCTCCCCTCAGCCACGGGTATGTCTTTCTTCTGACTGTGTGTGACCCAGTGTGAAATTGAATGAGAATTTGTCAGAACAAGTCAGTGGAGCTTTCCTGCTCAGAAAGGGCTTGGCTCAGTTCTTGGGGGGAAAAGGAAAAAAGGAAAATTTAAAAATACAAAGGAAAACCACCCACCCCCAACCGTTGCCACACTTGAAACACGAAACCCTAGTCTGTTAATACATTTTAATAATTCCCAGACTAGAGAAAATTATGTGTATTCCGACTTAAACAGAAATCAGTAGTTGCTACTGTGGTTGAACTATACACTAGAGAACTGTACTCATATTCATGGCAGGCACCAAGGACAAATCCTCTGGGTTTTGAGTAGGTGTGAGACAGGAAGGAATTACCAGCCCAGTCATAGAAGATTAAAAAAAAAAATACAAAGCTTTTCTTTCAGAACAGTGGGTTTAATTACATATTCTTCATCTAACAAATAACAGTTCTCTGACCCTTGCTAAAATCATTGCATTTAAAAAATATGTGTCTGGAGGAAACAAGGCTGTAAGACAGTTTTATCCACATCTCTCTGGGTTTTCAGTTGTTTTACCTGCTCCTGGTTGGGAGTGAATTTTTTTTCTGCTGCTTAAAATTGATAAAATATGGGCACTAGTTTTAAAATTGTCATTGTTTCCTCTTCCTTCTATTAATGATAATTTAAAGAAGAACAATAAAATCTGTGATTCTGACATTGCAAATTAGGCTGTTCCCCTAAAGTGTTAAATTTCACATCACAGTTTGCTGGGGATGTTTTTTTTTTTTTTTTGTGGTACGCGGGCCTCTCACTGTTGTGGCCTCTCCGTTTTGCGGAGCACAGCCTCCGGACGCGCAGGCTCAGTGGCCATGGCTCACGGGCCCAGCCGCTCTGCGGCATGTGGGATCTTTCCGTTTCGGGACACGAACCCGTGTTCCTTGCATCGGTAGGCAGACTTTCAACCACTGCGCCACCAGGGAAGCCCCATCCTGGGGATGTTTTGAGGCCACTAGTTTATGACTGGACTGGGAACCTTTCCCTTTCTCTGTCATATGATAGAAAAATTGATTGCTCTGCTTTCATCCAAAAACCAGCGGAGTCAGGCACACAGTAGGTCGATTCTACGAATACAAAGGTGGATTAGATAGAGCCCCAGCTTTTGAGGGGCTCAGTCTACTGAGTGATTTTGGTAACAATTAACCCCTCACTTCTTAGCTCAGACTGTGTTCCTTACACACAAATAGGCCACCTCACTCCCTTCTCTGGCAGCCACGGAATTCTCTTTTCCTCCCTTGCTGTTGCTGAGAATTTCTCTGCCACTCTTGGTGTTCTCCACTCCTCCCATTACAACGCCAAGGATCCTGCCAGTGGATAGCGAACCTCACGGCCGGGGGTCGGGGTGGGGGAGGCTGGCTTCCCCACTTGCTCTGCCCAGCAAGTCAAGAGATGGAAGAAACATGTTCATATAGGTGTTGAGTTTTAAGATGAGAGTGTCAAGTACATTAGTGCCGAGTTTTCTGACCTGCGCATGAAGACCACAAGGACTGTTTTCTATGGGGAAGGAATTTAACAGAAGATTAACGGAGGCAGAAGTTTTTTCTAATTTGCTCTTTTCAGAGTTGGGTTTAGTTTTTACCAGCCTGTAAGGCAGAGGCTGAAACCCAGCTGAGTGTGGTTAGAAGCTGTTTTGTTTGGCTCACAGCTTATGGTGGTAGTTGTTTTTCTTTTGAGTTAGGGGGCCAGCTTTCTTTTATTTCTTATTTGAGTATAATTGCTTTACAATGTTGTGTTAGTTTCTGGTAACACAGTACAATATTGTGCAGTGAAGTGAATCAGCTATACGTATACATATATCCCCTCCCTCTTGGTCCTCCCTCCCCTGTAAGGGCCAGCTTTTTACACTTGAGGGATTTCTCATGAAATCTGAAGTCTGGCTTTTCTTGAAAATCAGAAGATCCGGTAATCTGGCATGGCAAAAGTCAGCTGATAGCAGCTGCCTGAGGGAAGGACAACATTTTCATTGTGCCGCCAGGGTCCTTTTGATTTGCATTACCTTTATGACACCTGAAGACTTTTCAGGTTCATCCTTTGTGGGTTAGGGGTAGTTTTATTTTAGTCAATAATCAATGGGGAGACTTCCCTGGCAGTCCAGTGGTTAAGACTTCGCGTTCCAATGCAGGGGGTGTGGGTTCCACCCCTGGTCGAGGAGCTAAGATCCCATATGCCTCGCGGGCAAAAAACCAAAACAGAAAACTGAAGCACTATTGTAACAAATGCAATAAAGACTTTAAAAATGGTTCACATTGGGCTTCCCTGGTGTCGCAGTGGTTGGGGGTCCGCCTGCCGATGCAGGGGACACGGGTTCGTGCCCCGGGCTGGGAGGATCCCGCATGCCACGGAGCGGCTGGGCCCGTGGGCCATGGCCGCTGAGCCTGCGCGTCCGGAGCCTGTGCTCCGCAGCGGGAGAGGCCACAGCAGTGAGAGGCCCGCGTACCGCAAAAAAAAAAAAAATGGTTCACATTAAAAAAAAAAATCTTTAGGGCTTCCCTGGTGGCGCAGTGGTGGAGAGTCCGCCTGCCGATACAGGGGACACGGGTTCGTGCCCCGGTCCGGGAAGATCCCACATGCCGCGGGGCGGCTGGGCCCGTGAGCCATGGCCGCTGAGCCTGCGCGTCCGGAACCTGTGCTCCGCAACGGGAGAGGCCACAACAGTGAGAGGCCCGCGTACCGCAAAAAAAAAAAAAAAAAAAAGAAAAAAATTCCTTAATAAAAAATAAATGTCCTAAAAATCTCAGATGTTACCGTTTTTTTTTTTTTTAAAAAAAAATCAGTGGGGAAATTTCATTGCTCCTGGAACCGATATTCTCTGGGAAGGTCTCGCTGGCATGTATGGCTCTCCTTGGGTGCTCATATTCTTTCATAAAGCTGCCGTGGTTTGTTCTACCTAACAGCGATTCAGAGCCATTGAGAAGGACTGCATATAAGCCCAAGTGCCCCCTGTCTTCCCACCCAGCTACCCTTGGCCACAGCTGCTCTTCTATGCTCATGGTCTGAAATGTCCACTAGAAAAAGAATACTATGCCTGGCAAGATGAGAGTTTAAAAGCAGAAGAATCATCCCTGGTGTTATAGTAAAGATAGCTAAAAGTTTTTTCATATTTTTTAGACAACTGATATTTATTGAGCCCCCCCTTACTCTGTGTCTGACCCTGAAGATAGAGTAGTGAGAATAAAAGGGATAAAAATATCTGCCCCCTCCAACCCGCTGAGTTTTACATTCTAGAGAGGGAATCAGATGATGAACAACATTATCTTAGATTACGTAATTATAGCAAGGGATTGTGTATAGTGTTGAAGAGGGTAGGAGAGTAAGGCAGGAAGGGGGAAAGGATGGATTGGGTGTGGGGAGTTGCAATTTTAGTAAAGTTATCATGGAAGGCCACACTCAGAAAGTAATGTTGGGGTAAGACCGGAAGACGGTGCGGGAAGGTGCCAGGCAGGTATCTGGGGGAGGAGCATGCAGGTAGCATTCGAAGGACAAAGTCCTGAAGAAGGAGCAGGTCTGGTGGTTGGAGGACTAGAAAGTTCCAGAAGGTCCTCGTGCTCATTGTCTGCATTGAGCTTTTGCTCTGCGTAGTTGGGCAGCCGTGGTGGGAGGAGGGCTGTAGTTAAGTAGAGGAAAACATCCTCTAACTTGTTTAATGGGGTCACTCTGGCTGCTCTGCTGGACGGAGACTGAAGGGGCAAAGGTGGGGGAAGAGAAACCAGTTAGGAGGCTGCTGTAGTGATTCAGGTGAAGGATGGGAGCCAGGAGGGCCAGGGTAGGGGTGTATTGGGGGATATATTTTGAGAGTCGTGCTGACAAAATTTGTTGGCAGATTGAATGTGAAGTATGAGAAGAAGAAGGAAGCCAAGGATGACCTCAAGATTTTGACCCAAGCAATTAAAAAAATGGAGTTGCCACTTACTGAGTTGGGGAAGCCTGCAGGAAGAGCCGGGTGGGGAGGGGTGAATAGTAGTAGTATTTGGGGGATATGTGAAATTTTTGATGTATATTAGACATCCAAGTGGTTGTGGAGGAGGCAGTAGTAAATCATGGCAATCTCTACTATGCTACAACTTCAAGTCTTTGCCTATACAAATGTGCTATAGAAAGTCTAAATTATAACCAAGTGTAACCTTATTCTCATGCAATTAAGGAAAGATGTGGTAAAAGAAAAAAGATCTTTTCAACATCCAGTTGCCTTGAAAGGAGGCCTATTTTAATAACCTTCAATTTAACATTAGATCCTTCTATTATTAATGCACATTTTAAAAATCATCATAAAAACTAAATAGGCATTAAAAATCACCTTGGGCTGAGAGCTGGGAGAATAGACCTAAAATAAATATTTAATACTGATAATAGAGACACATAGGAAGTCAGTGGGAAATATGCTTGACTCACAAGGAAGGCCTCAAGGGCTTCTTAATCAAGTTGAAACCTTTTATCATAAATTTTCATATGACTTTTTGAAGTCAAAGGGTTTCCTAGAAATAACCTCATTAAGCTCTAGTGAGACTAGCCAGGACACATAATATTATTTCTAATTTATAGATCTGGCTGTGGAAGAGGAGAGGCTGCACAATAGGGTTGCTATGTTCTTGGCAACTCAGTGGCTAAACAATGCTTGGAGCCTGCATTTTTTTCATTTCACATAAGTTATTTTCCAGCGTAACTAAATTGTATCCTTTCTTTTCTGTTCTTTATAAACAAACAAACAAACAAATCCTTCTTTTGCTTTCCTCAATGGCTTCCACCATTTTAACTCTAAGGGGTCACGTGCAAAAAAGGTTTTTCACATTAAAGGAAAGATTTGAGCTCTGGCCAAGTATAGCTTAATTTTCAGTTTCTAGGTTCAAGATGTGGACAGACTCATACATTCTCCCCTCAAGATGTGTGTGAAGGATGGTTGTTTCCTCCAAAATTTCAAATAAACGAAGTGAACACATCCCTGCTGTCAAATTGTAGCAAGATGCGTCATAACATCAAGTGTGGCCAGAGACGGCAGTTGTCTGTACTCAATTTGCAGTATCCCTTTAGAGATGAGGCACACCCAAACATGAGAGAGTCATTCAACAAACATTTGTTGAGCATCCGCTAAATGGGTAACTCCAGGCAGTGAGACAGTGGTCTTTGATAGAGGGAAGCTCAGTGCATTCTGAGAATATACTAGGATTCCGTAGTTAGAATTTAGTGGAGAATGTGATCTTTTTTTAACTTTTTATTTTATATTGGAGTATAGTTGATTAACAATGTTGTGTTAGTTTCAGGTGTACAACAAAGTGATTCAGTTATGCATATACATATATCTATTCTTTTTCAAATTCTTTTCCCAGTTAGGTTGTTACAGAATATTGAGCCGAGTTCCCTGTGCTGTACAGTAGGTCCTTGGAGAATGTGATTATAAATAACCCCTGTGCCACATCCTTCTAATTCCATGACCCCAGACATAGAAACCTTTCCTGCTAGCCCCATTTAGAACAATCCAAGGCAAAGTGTTTTTTTGTTTTGTTTTTTTATCATCTTTATTGGAGTATAATTGCTTTACAGTGGTGTGCAAGGCAAAGATTCTTATTGGCTAAGCTTGCGCCACATCTCCACTCCTTGGACCAACAACGAGGGCCATGGATTATTATTTAAATTTTGGATCTAGGTAATGTGGCTGGAGGACAGCAAACCATGATTACAGATACTGTAGACTCACACAGAATGGGTAGTGGGAGAGGAGCCATTCCCAAAGGAAAGAGGGGTGAGGTGAAGATATTATGAAGGGAAGGGATGCTGAGAGAGCTACAGTAATAGATGTTAGCTAATAAGTGACCGTAGGCAGGACACCGAAGAGGGAGTCAGGATGGTTTCCTGCAGGAGGTAATGCCTGACCTGAGTCATTTAAAAAATGTGAGCTAAGTATTGAAGAAAGAGTAGACATTCTCCAGGTGTTTATGTGTGTATTTTTTTGCAGACATAGGAGAGGTTAGGGTGGTCCAGGTAGAGGGAGTAGGGTGTATAAAGGGACAAAGGTGGGAAAAAAGAAAATGACCTATGGGTAAGTAATGAGGAGACAGGTAGAGGTTAAAGGGGGTAGATGAGATTGTCCAGAAAAAGTATATACAGAGAATAGGCTGGAGGATGGACTTGCAAGACAGGTGAGAGAAGCATTCCCATCAGAGAATGAGAGTGAGGGGCCACGCATAGAGGAGGAGAAACCAGAGAAAGTGTGTTCAGTAAAGTCAAAATTCCTAGGAGCAGCAGTAGGTGTGGTTTTCTGATTTTCTCCAACAGTGCTGAGCAGCCTGGCTCTACATGTGGAAAAGGTACGCAGACAGTGTGATGGATCCAAAACCTGCGGTTTGCCAGGTCAAAGTGGCTGACTGTAGGCAAGGAAGTTGAGGATAGTACAAGAGATGCTGCGTGATGGACCTGAGCCTTGGCAGGTAGGGCTGGAAGCGAGTATAGAGAGGCCTTAATTAAAAGACGTTGGTCAAGGATGGGAGGTCTTAATGAGTCAGAGAGAGGGTGTGGTGGGCATAAAGGACTCAAGGAGCTGAAGGGATAGGGAATTATGGTCAGAATGAGGTGCTGAATTTCAGGTCAAGCCATAAGGTCTAAAGGTGTAATCATGGCTCATGGGTGTGAGAGGCAAAACTGCAAGGGAAGTATACTAGTTAGGGTTCTTCTGCAAAAACAAAATCAATAGAATATATATATATCTTATGGTATTGGATATTATGTGTATTCCATACTCCATATCTATATATCCGTGTCTGTTTGTCTATCTACCTACCTACCTACCTATGTAAAGAGATTTATTCTAAGGAATTGGCTCATATGATTATGGAAGTGGGCAAGTCCCCAGATCCGCAGGGTGAGTCAGCAGCCTGGAGACTCAGGAAAACTGATGGCTTAGCTCCATCCCAGTCCAGAGGCATGAAGACCAGGAGAGCCCATGGAATAGTTCCAGTCCTGAGGCTGGCAAGCTTGAGACCTAGGAAGAGCCAATGTTTCGGTTTAAGTCGGAAGGTGGGAGAATTATGTGACTTCCCCCTCTTAAGTAGGGCAGGGTCCGTAGTTTTGCTCTATTTAGCCCTTCAATTGCTGGACGAGGCCCATCCACGTTAGGGAAGGCAATCTGCTTTACTCAGTCTACCGTTTTAAATGTTCATCTCATCCAAAAACACCTTCACAGAAACACCCAGAATAACGCTTGACTAAATATCTGGGCACCCTGCGGTCCAGTCAAGTTGACACATGAAATGAACCATCATAGAAAGTGATCCACTTATTCCAGATCCTCTGTGCTGGCTCTGGTCTTTCTGGCCTTGACCTTCTGGCTCCAAGTTCCCACTTCAGCTCCTGCCTTTGACCCTTGACCCCCAAAGCTGAGTCTCTCGTTACAACTGTGATGGGAAGTTTCTGTGCAGATGGGGGTTGACACCTGGGAGCTGGGACTGAGTTTTGACAGGGCTGTATGCAAAGATTGCTTGCTGGGAGCGTCCTGCTATGAAGAGAGCTATGTAGTAGTATGGCTGCAACCGTCTAATCTGTTCCCAGTACCCAATTCCTACAGGGAAAATCAAGGCTAAGTTGGTTCCTCAGAGCATTTGAGGGCCAAAGGAATGATTGCAGGCACATTACTATGTGCCACCGCTTAGGTGAGCTTAATGGAACAGGTAACAGATGCTGTCTACATCCAGCTACAAAAGGAACTGCCCTCACTGCAGATGAGGACTGTCGGAACACAAGTTCGCCTGCCAGGGGCTACCAGAGAAGAGATTATGATTAGGTCTCTTGTTTCCTGAGCAGAGCAGTGTTAATGGAAATCATGGAGATCATAATAAGCTGGTGGCTTCAGGGTAGTAGATGGATCATAAGGAAAAGACCTGCCTTTGTTGAGTGATTTTTGTTACCCCCAAAGGTAACAAGACTAGTAAGTAAACTATCTCTTTTAAGGTGCTCTTGTGGTATTAAAAAGTCTACTGCTTCTGAGCCTCCCAGGACTGGGGTTTTAAAGTGACCCGTGACAGAAAGTCTGAAAAATTGGACAACTTCTCTGGAATAGGCCTTGGGAGAGACAGATAATATTATCAATCTGTACTCTTGTTTCTTTCCTCATTGGGATCAGTTATATTCCCACCTATCCCTTCCACATGGGACAGTCTCCTGTTCTGTTTGAATTTCATGGAGTTGAAAGTCTTACATGTATTCCAGACTTCATTAATTCAAAAGGAACCTAATTCAAAAATTACCTTCAAAGCTGTTCACTTATTTCTCTGTTTCTTAACTCAGCTGTTAAATGATTGGATTTTTATCTTTTCATCTGTTTGGGATTGAATCCAGGCCCCATCTTTTACATAATGTGCAATCTTGGGAAAGTTATTGAACTTCTATGGATGTCAGTTTCCTTATCTATAAAATAGTGATAATAATAGAATCTACCTCCTGGGTTACCATGGAGATTCAATAAGCTATTCTATATACAGTTGACCCTTGAACAACACTGGGGTTAGGGGCACTGACCCACCACACAGCTGAAATCTGCCTCTGCCTCAAAAACAGTGGAATTGATAAATGATTCACCCAAGGACAGGAAGCTGAAACAGTTTGGGTAGAATCAGAGTTCAAACCCTACTTTGAGTCCACATACTGTGATCTCTAAACAAACACAAACTTTTCCCCACACTTAGTTCAAGGGTCAACTGTAGTTGCCACAATTTTAGCAAAGAGCAAACGCTCAATAGACATTAGCTCTAATTTTTATTTGTTATCCTGCACCTCAGATTCTTTCAGCTTGTCTTTATAGGTATATAGCTGATATATGTTTATCGAGCGACCAACAATGGGATTTTTACCCAGCTGTGACTCATGCTTTATTTACTATAGGTGACTATATTATATTTGAAAGTGGAAACAAGGAAATCTTGCTTTTCATAGTCTGTGCAAGTACCGAATTTTGCTTGATTGGGTGCATTTAAGGGGAGTGAGGTGAGGGAAGGAATATTTGGGTGGTAAATCTCTATTCCTAAATCTCATTTCTAGCTTTCAGCTGTGCAGGAAGCCAGTGATTACATTTCTGACACTAATAACCTTTTTGCTCATGACTCATCTCAGATGACGGCATAAGGAAACCATGGCTCTGGTCAATGGACATGTAATTTGTTTCTCAGATTTAATAGGGTATGAATTGGGATTCTCTCAGCACTAATCTCCCTAACAAGGACAATTCCTGATTGCAAATTATTTAGTCTATATACAACTTGGAAACTTAGGAATGTTTAGACATTCAGTATTTCACAAGCCAGACTATTCACGTTCAGAGAATGTCTACCAAATCCTCTGATTTGGTTCAGATAACATACAAGCTTACGTAAACCTTGTAGAAGGTATTGAACAACAAAGCAGCGAATCACATGGCTTGGTTAATTCTGCCTTAGGTTATTCAGTTATTCTTCAAACATGTGTACTCTGGACACACAAATGAATGCGATACCATCTCTGTTCTCTGGGGGCTCAATGGCAGGTAGTACTTTAGTCAGAAAAATATGGTGGTTACAGCAGGAAACAACCATTTATCCATCTATCCATCTATCCATCAATTCAATAAATATTAATGAAGCGTTTATAGGAGCCAGACACCAAGCTAGGTATAAGTGATTCAACAATGGTAATATAGATGCTTCCTGCCCTCTTAGACTTGTTAAAACTCATAGTAGAGATAAAAAATTAAACACATTAACAGTACATTGTGATAAATGCAAGATAAGGAAACCATTTATAGCCCATTGGGACACGCACGATCGATACAAGGAAAGGAGCTACAGTAATCAAAGTTAAAATGCTCAATTCGGAACTGATAGTTTTTCTTTTCTTTCTTTTTCCCTCTTTGCTTTTGTTTTCTCTTTTCTTTTCTTTCTTTTCCTCTTCTTTTCTCTTCTTTCTCTTCCGAAAGATCGGAAGTCATGAGCAGAATACAGTTCCATTCAAAAGAAGTTATATGGGAGGGTTGTACCTTTAAAAGTTTCTTTGGTTATATGAGTTTGTACAAAAGCAATTAGGAGTACAGATAGAAAGAGTGATAGTAATATAGGTGATGTCTTGCGTGGAAGAAAACCTGTATATTAGGCAATGGACTTTGAGTAATTACAGACACAAACAGCAAAGAGTTCTTTAAGATGAGCATGGTAGCACTGACAGCAGGAAACAACCGGAAAGGACCTGCCTGGATATAGAGACCATGATGAAAGAAGATGCAGATTTGTTTCATCATAGGGGGTTGTATTTCCTTAAACATTTTCCTCATCAGGTACTGAGTTATAAAATTTTTTTCTTTTACCATTAGGAAGTACCTGAATCAGATAGAAACAACCAACACGAGTGTTCTAGCACCCAAGCAGGTAGCTGAGTAAGAAGTCCTCACTTGTTTTTGGTAAAAAGTCCTAAACATTGAAGGCATCTGCAAAGTCAGAAGTTCCCAAGTCTCCTTGTGTATCAGAAATACCTGAGGAGCTTTGAAAAAATAGAGATAACCTTCCTATCCCGGGAGATTCTGATTTAGTAGGTTTGGGAGAGAGAGCTGGGGATATATTGTTAAAAAGGCTTCTCGGGTGATTCTAACATACCTAGTCTGCCATGGGTGGCTGTTTCTGACCATTGTACCAGGTTAACTGTAGATTTCTCATTTATTTCCCTTTTCAGGTGGATCACTCATTTTAAAACTTAAACATAGGTTTACATCAATGGCAATTTAAAATTCTTATTCCCTTCTTTTGTCCCATCCTCTCTTCTTTCATCTCCTCCACATTTTTCATCGAATCCTAAAATTTGTAGGTACAGTGTGAACACCTTGTCTAAATCCTGCTTTGAGATAAGAGAAGAAAAGTAAATAAACTATTAGGGAAATCCCTTGCCCAGTAAAATTTCCTGGAAGAGTCTCAGAGTCAGGTAGCAATTCACAAGTGGAACTACTTACAATCAACACAACTGGTTGAAAAAGATGTGGGGCGGAGCAGTTGACAATCTGTGGAAGTCAACACATTGTGCAGCTGGCTTTTTCAGACCTGCCTTCTTGCCTCTGGTAAGCTCTTTCCGTGTGTTCCATCCCGTATCATGACTCATGACTCAGCTTCAATGACCTGGCAGGCTTCTCACTGTGGCCCCTTGGTTTGGCAGTTTGGTGAAGGCTTTCCTTCCAGGGCTGGGCTCTACTCTGCCAACTGGGATTTAGCCTGTCTGTCTCCTTGGCCCTTTCCGGCTCCCTTGTACCTAGGCTCCTTCCCTAGGCAAATGGCCTTTTGGGGTCACAGTCCCCCCAGAACTTTTTCTTTCAGTGTTTGATCAACTTCATAACCAAATAATTTCTCCCTTATGTTCAGCTGAGCTCTCTTTTGTCATAATGTAACCATTATCTCCTTATCTAGTCTTTGGAGGACCAATATCCTCATAGGACCCAATTTCTGTTCCTCTACTATTCTCTCTTACCTCTAAGCTCTCGTGCTTTTTTCTTTTATGAATTAATAAGTATAACAGTGCTTGACATAGAGTAGACGTATGTAGGTGTTATTTCTATTATTGTTTTCTTTACATCCTTCTAGTACTGTGAACAGAGGTACACTTATTTCTCTAATAAATAAGTGATTTCTCGAATAAGAATCAGAGGAAGAAGGACAGGGGTACAATTACTGTCACGTTCCTTTCACTTCATTACACACTAACTTCCACTTTCCTCCTTCGTATCTCCCGACCCTCAACCTCACACACCTCAGCTAAACTGCTAACTTTGAATTTGTTTTCAAGGACAATGACCTCCAATTTTTTTTTTTCTCTTTTATTTGTCACTGCTGAGTACTTTTTCCTCATGTTAAATTAGGTATGTTTTGGCAGTAATTTGTGATAAGAGACACAGCAATGTAGTTTCCCTTTTCATTTTCCATAAAAATTGCTTATTGTGCCATATTTGTTTATGGTAGGAAGTTATGGTCACATAAACTCATATACATTTACATTGCCCAGAAGCATTGTTTGTAGAAGAGCAGACGTTTTCAGTTTCATTACCCCTGGTCTTTTTTCAGTTTGAGGTAAAATCTTCCTCCCTAAGATTCATTACATAAATAAAATGGGATCATTTTATTTGCCTTGAAATAATTTTTGAGGTGTGATACAAAGCATCTTCTGTTGACAAGAGACCTCTTACTGTAAGACTTGGTCTACGTAGGAAGACAGAGGACCTGCTGTAATTTTGGCAAGAGTCAAGGTAGGGACCAGATGTTGGTTGGTCAATTGAAAAAGTCTGCTAAAGCTAGGAATTAAAGATACATAGATATAGAGCTATAGATATCTAAATGTCTTAAACTTTTTAGTTTAAACTTAAAATGCATGGATTATTTTTTACTGTGAAGTCCGGCTTTTCCTTGCTATGAGTTCACTGTTCGGAGTTCCATGTCCTCATTCTTATATAAACCTCTCTTGTCATGCATCATTAACCACATCCAGTTGCAATTCCTTTAAAGTGGAGCAAGATCTTAAAAACACTTGCAAAGTAAACTGACTGTCGTCTCTGTCTAGACGGAAGTTTTCATATATTTTTCTTCCTGCCTTTTACAGTTGCCTTACCCGCACCTAGATGGACAGCAGTTTTTAAAGCAACTCACTTTTGAGTTTTTTGAGACATTCAACTAAATTTTTACAGAAACCTTTTCTGTTTACATTTATATTTTATCGGTTTACGTAGTATTTACTATAATTACGTAATTCTGATAACAAATACAATGGGTATAAACATGTCTGGGATTGTAGACAAGTGATTCTTTTTTGCGGTATGCGGGCCTCTCACTGTTGTGGCCTCTCCCGTTGCAGAACACAGGCTCCGGACGCACAGGCTCAGCGGCCATGGCTCACGGGCCCAGCCGCTCTGCGGCATGTGGGGTCCTCCCGGACCGGGGCACGAACCCATGTCCCCTGCATCAGCAGGCGGACTCGCAACCACTGCGCCACCAGGGAAGCCCAAGACAAGTAATTCTTTATAGCTCAGTTGATGGGCACCTGAAGTGCAGAGGCTGCTGGGAAACAGTCTGTGCTTGCCTATACGTCAGTGGGTTTAAAGAGGGACAGAGATGGCCCTGGTTTGTGCCTTTTGTCCTGGCTTAACTATTAAGAGCACTGTTTTCATTCTTCCAGAGGTCCTGGGTAATAAATTACACGGTCACCCCTAGTGTTGGTTAACCCAGTTAGTCTGGTTAAGTGGAGGTAAAAGTTGATTAAGAGAGTTTCTACTGAATTTGGTTAGAGTTTCATTGTAGCTGACTTGACAATGCCTATAAATCCTTGCTAACTGGTGGGAAAAATTGGAGTTGTTGAGAGGATAGGGTTTTTTTTTTTTTTTTTAATTGCAGTATAGTCAATTTACAGTGGTGTGTTAGTTTCAGGTATATAGCAAAGTGATTCAGTTATATGTATATATATATATATATTTTTTTTTTTTTAGATTCTTTTTCCTTGTAAGTTATTACAAAATATTGAGTATAGTTCCCTGTGCTATACAGTAGGTCCTTGTTGGTTATCTATTTTATATGTACTAGTGTGTTTATGTTAATCCCCAGTTCCTAATTTATCTCCCCGCTTTCCTCTTTGGTAACCATAACTTTGTTTTCTATGTCTGTGGGTCTATTTCTGTTTTGTAGATAAGTTCACTTGTATCAATTTTTTTTAGATTCCACATATAAGCAGTATTATATTTGTCTTTGTCTGGCTTACTTAGTATGGTAATCTCTAGGTCCATCCATGTTGCTGCCAATGGCATTATTTCATTCTTTTTTATGGCTGAATAATATTCCATTATATATATATGTATACACACACACACACACACACACCCCACATCTTTATCCATTCATCTGTTGATGGACAATTCGGTTGCTTCTATATCTTAGCTACTGTAAATAGTGCTGCAGTGAACATTGGGGTGCATGTATCTTTTCAAGTTATGGTTTTCTTTGGATATATGCCCAGGAGTGGGATTGCAGGATCATGTGGTAGAGAAAGTAGAATGCTTGTCTCAGGCTGGGAATGGGGCCAGAGGCACTGAGTAGCCCAGATGGCTGCTGAGAGGCTGTGTTGAGAGGCTCCCAGGTAAATGGTGCCGCAGGGGGCGTCTCCTCCGCTGCTGCTGCTACAGCGGCTCATTCAGGTAGGCAGGTATTAGAAACAGGTGATGATTGTGAGCACCAAAGATGACTTTCATTGACATGGGAATCAAAAGTGCACCAGTTTTCTGTGTGCGTGTGTGTGTGCATGTGTGTGTGTGTGTGTGTGTGTGTGTGTGTGTGTTTTAAGCATTGGTAAACGTGATTAACTGAAAATGATATTAAATAAAACCTTTTTGCTTTCTGGGCCTGAGTCTCCCCAACCACATCTATTTTCTCCATTTCTGTGGTTGCCTTCCTGTACTGTTCCTTCCTCAGTCCCTCCTTGTCTTGGTTCGCTCCCAACACTGCCTCTTCCGTATCTGGCTCAGGATCCTAGAGAGGATGCTGACTACCAGTGTGTTATATCTTGTGGAGAGACAACCCCGCTTCGCCCAGCAGGCTGATTCAAGGGGACCGCTGCTCACCACCTCCACCTCTTCTTTCTCCCCTCCTACACGCACCTACCTTTTTTGCCACGTGGACCTCTATGCTGGTTTCTGTGCCTGGAGGACAATTCCAAAGCTACAATCCTTAGAATGGATTAAGCCTGGAGTTGGCTCTAGACCCTGACATCCGGAGATCTGACCCTCCACTATGTAATCTATGTGGTCTGTAACTGAGCACTGAGCTTGAGTTGGGGCAGGAGGGTCATTGAAGAAACATCCATGGGGCCTGAATTCTGCTACTGCGTTAAAGCTTTTTCAGCACTTTGACTCAGTTTCAGATTAGCCAGTAATTGAGTATTTGCTATATACTAGTTCAGTGCTAGTTACTTTTATAAACACCATAACATTTAATCCTCACAACAGTCCTTTGAGCTAATGTTACACACACACACACACCACACCCATACACATGCCTGCATGCACACATTATTTTTAAACAAATGAAGACATAAAGATCAGAAGGAATGAAGAAATACGTTCCTGGTCACACAGATGGCAGGCATGGACCCTGGATTTGAACCTGATGCCTTTGACTCGGCATCTCCTTCCCAGCAGACCTTAGTTTTCCTCTTCTGTAAACAGTTGTTCAGAGAGTGTTGCTATTTACACACTGTAAGTAAAGAGATCAATGCCATGGTTTTCAAAATAAAATCATAAAAGCTGTTATTTAAGTGGAGTCTTGTGAGGGAGATCAATGGCTGAAGTACGAAGCGGGTCTAAGCAGGGGGTCTAAGCAGGTGGAGGGCGTCTGCAGTCGTCGCCGTCGCCATTGCTTCCCTGCCTTCCACCCCTGCAGCCCCTCAAAGCCGGCTGAGGAGCACACCCTAGCAGCACTGGTGAGGGTAATCATACATCTGCATCCGTTGAACTCAGAGGGCTCCGAAAGGGCAGGCAGCGGGGGATCGCCGTCGTCAGCCAGTGCTGGGTTCCCTCTCGGGAAGCAGTGAGACTACGCTTCCCTGTTCACCTTCTGGCCGTTCCTTATCTGTGGATAAGCAAATGCACATCTGTTCTTCTTTTTAAACTCTTTTTGGTGAACAGATTGATGGAATTTGCGTTTATGATCTTATTCACTTTCCCAGTCATCCTTGGAATCCCAAAGACCAAAGCAACATTTTGTTAAGGTACTTTGACAAGTGGTGGCTGTGCAGTAGGATGACCAAACAACCCGGTTTGCCTGGGACTCAGGCATTTCCTGGGACACTAGAGTTTTAGTGCTAAAACTGCAACAGTCCCAGGAAAACTGGGACAGTCGGCCATGAAGCCATGAGGTCACAAGAACTGGCCCTGAGGACCACTCTCCAGGGTACCCCAAACCACTACTCCCGTGACCTGGACAGTTGGTTCCTGGTCCTTTATTCCTGGCCCTGAACTTGATCTGAAAATCAACGACAAAGGAGGCCATTTCAAGGACATGGAAAAGCAATACTTTTTGTTTTTAAAGCTTAGTTAGGATATGGACACTATCTCTTTTTCTTCTATTCTCAAGCTATTTTTAAGGTAAATTAATAGCTACAGCTATTTTTAATGTTACCTAATAGAGAACTGTTTTTTAAATTTTTATTTTCTATGGATTTCAGTTATCCTTTACACTTTTCTTTGTTGGGCATAAATAAATAAGAGTTGGCTAAAACAGACACCCCCCCAAACCTCTCATTAGTTGCAAACTGTAGTAAGCTGTATTATCTGGCAGTGTGATTAAATGGAAGAAAAGGGCTCCCAAGTTGCTTATGGACTGTAAGACATTGGGAGGGTCCCTTAAACTCTCAGAGTCCAAGCTGCTTCTTTGCCCCAATGGAGATAATTACACCTGCCTAACAGGATTAGCATGATATGTCAAAGTGCTTGGCAAATTACATTTGCCTGATAAATGTTAGTTTCTTTTCTCCCTGGCATGGTCACGTATCGCTTAATCAAATATTCTCATTACAAACTGAAAACTTTCTACTAAAGAATAAAGTATGTTTACCATTAAAAATGTACCAAACAAGCATACAGGCATGAGGGAACTTTCTGGGTGATGAAAATATTCTATATTTTGATCTAGATAGTGGTAACATAGTGGTTCTCCAAGCAGTATACTTAAGACTTATGTATTTTACTGCATGTAAATTAATCTTCAGTTTTAAAAAGTACTCCAAACATAGAAGGTGTTTGTATTGATTTATATGCTTCTTCTAAAGCAGGAGAGGGGTCATAATCATAGGAATTTATTGGTACTTTACTCTTAGTAGGGAAAAAAAATACCATTTATTAGCGTGTTTAGTAATTAAAATACTCAGCCTATTACAATTCATACTAATATATATGTGTCTATATGTATATGTGTATATATACACACACTTATATTTAAATTTACAGAGTAATGGACACTGCTGTATTCTATGTGCAATGGGGAGAAATGATGCTTATTCAAGCTCTAAATCAGTTACATTTTGTATTCTCCATGGAATGTATGGTAAAATATTGCTTTTTTTGCATCTTGTTTTTTTGGCTTCCCTGGGAGCCTCAGCTAACCAAACTTTTGCAGTAGTTTAGTTATTATCTAATATTTGGATTTGAGGAAGGTGGTCACATTCTGTAGCCTCTGGAGCAATGGCCTAATAAATGATTTTGGAAAATGGGTTTGGAAAAAGCCTTTGGGCACTGGGCCTACACAGAACTCACTCATAGACCCCTGGTGACAACAGTTAGCACAAAGCAATTGGCTTAAAAAAGAGAAAAACACTGGCGTTTGCAACTCATTTTTACATTGCACCATTTATTATAATCTCTTTGTGGCATCCTGTGTTTAAGGAAATAATGTTATCATCCATTTCCAGAAACGGTTTGGATAACTTCTTCTCGGAAACCCTTCCCACGCGTTTGTATTTTGGTATCTCTCCATTATTTCCCACTTAGGCAGACTGACCACAGGGACACTGGGGGACTCTCTGGCTCTGGAATGCACCAGCCTCCCACTTTTGCATGCCGGAGACACACGTGGGATTGTCTGGAAAGAGAAGGAGGGAGTCATGATTTGGAGGGAAAGCTAAATATAGCATTTGGCTCAACGGAGGGAAAATGTAACCATCACCACCACCACCTGGTATCATGGGGAGGGGGGGAGATTCAAGGGAGCTGCCTGGGATCATCTCATGAGATACGGCGTCCAGTGTCACCCTGGTTGCTGATGACAGGTGATCTCAGAATGGTGGTGGGCAGCAAGCCCAGGGAGCAGTCTTTCTGTATTGGAGCAGAAGAGTGGAAGCGCTGGGGTGGCAAGGGTGTCTCTGAGAACATATAAAACGGAGAGATGTGTTCAGTCTATCAAAAGGAGAGTTTTTTTTGGGGGGGGGTGCGTAGAGAGCTTGCCGCTGAATTAGAGATTACTGAAAAACTAAGCAAGGGGATAAAATGATGACTAATTCTAAGAAAAACAAAGTTTACAAGAAAAGAAATACAGAAAACAACACGGTGCAGCTGTGAATAAATGTTACGTAATTATGATAATGTAATACTGAATACTGATTTAACCCAAAAAATTATATTGGGAAGATGAGTGGAAAAGCAGGAGTTGTGTGTGTGTGTGTGTGTATGTGAGTGCGTGCGCATATGGGTGTTGAATTATATGAAAGCTAATTTCTCATTTTCAATAGTATGGTGTCAATAGATAATATCTATTACTAAATTGAAAAATCAAGAACTAGCAGTATAAGCATACTATTTAGAAATATGGAGGTGAGAATGAGCTATAAGAATGGAAAGTAATTGCTCTCAGGAAACAGGGAATAAGAATGTAACTTTGATCATTGAAATTAAGTTAAAAATTATCCCAAATTTGTCTTTGGTCATTTCAGCTAATTTACCTTTTAAAACTAAAACCTTTCCTGAAGAAATTAAGGTAAGCGGAGAAGTAGGGCAGCCACCAAGCAAGAATTTTCAGTGAGAGTGGAAAACAGAGCCCAGAGTTACCGTACCGTTAACTAAAGCTGGTGGTGCACAGGCCTCTCAAAACGGGCTCTGGTAAGAATAGGAAGGGCTAGGAAGTGACTTTTGCACCATGTTACTTTTCTTCTGGAGGCTGTTCAAGATTTGAATCTGCAAAAAAAAGTATCTCACCAGATCCTGAGAGCTGGAGAATATAGTCCTAGTGTTAAAATAATGGTCAGAACATTTACTCTGTGGATCTGATCCCACCGTTAAACTGGAGCCACTCTGCGCTCTTCCCACCCGCATTGTGGAGTTATCCGTAGTGGATTATGACCTACTCCACGCATTTTCCCGAATTCCAGATTGTTGCAAGGCCCATCCCTGACTATGCCAGAGTTTCTCTGGGCAATGCGGAACCATTCCTGCTCCCTTCTGTGAGAGCCTCCTAGCTGGGAACTACATTTCCAGAATCCCTTGCCATAGGGTCCCAGTTAGATTCTGTCCCTGGCAGGCACTTGTGAGAGATCTGGAGGCAGAAGTGATACATATTGTTCATGCAGCAGTGGGGGTAGATGGAAAGGCTTTACTGGACTTGAGATTTTGCAGCAACCTCTAAGCAACGCCCTGGGAGTCATCTGTTGTGGAGTTGCTGGCAGCTGTAATCATTGGCAGTAGGTACCTTGGGATTCAGGCAACTTCTTGATTTTCTGAAAGCAAGGACAAACTTGAGAGCTAGTGATGTTTCCACTTAAACCTTAGCTTCACAAAGACCTAGATTTGAATCCTGACTCTTCCTTTTTAAAAACTATGTAACCCTGAGTTATGTTTTTTTAAAAATTCTTGATTTATGTTTTTTTCAACTGTAGAAAAAGGGTAACATCATTTGTCTCATAGATGACGAGGAATAAATATAATATATGTAAGAATGCCCAGCAGAAGACTTGTCACCAGAGTAGGTACTCAATAAATGGTAGCTATTGCTATTATTGGTATTATTTTTATCCTCTGTTTGCCACCTGCCGCTTTTGTTGTTTATGCTATAGCTGCTGTGCAGTCACCAGGCAAGAAACCTGTGTGCAGGGTGTCGGGTTGAACAGCTAGGATAGCTTGCCCACTCCTCCTTCCATAAACTGCTCCTTTTACATAAAGCTGGAACGTCCACATTTTCGCTTCTCCCTGCCTCAGAGCACAAGCCTGTGTCTACCAGATACCCAGGCCTGTCTGTGTGCAAGAAACCAGGACTGATCAAGTCGGCTGTGACCTTGGCACATGGGTTTTGCTTTTTCTGTTTTTCCTAGTTTGCTTCTTTCAATAACCCAGGGAGCGCGGTAGCCCCTACCTTTTTCTCCATGTGATGAGCTGACATTTGATTGACGTCTTTGGCTCTGCGGCTTTTGGGGGGCCAATCACTCGCTCCTACTAGGTCTCCATGCTTGACCTGGGCTCATTCTTACACATCTGGGGGCTCTCACAACAAATCTCATTGCAAGGCGGAACCCTTTTGAGGCGAAGTTGTAGAATTCCTGATTTGGAGAATTTCTTTCCCATCCCCCCTTTTATATGTGAAACACCAGATGTTCCAGCTGATGATCCCTATAAGTGATTTCTTCCCCCTCATTGATTTAAAAAATTGTACCCTTTCACTATATGGCACATGATCAAGCACTTTAAAATATATAATTAATTAAAGTGTTTACTGAAACTACAAGCAGGCAAAATACATGCAAATGAAGGAGGAAATCTACACAAATAGCCTAAGAATAGCCAACTCTTCATGGGCTGACTTAATCCTGAGGTCTAAGAAACAGGAGTCCTTGCGGATGGAGGAGGTAGCCAGTTCAGACGTGGAGGCCACCGCCCTTAGCGTGCAGTTTCTACTTCCCTCTTGCTTACAGCTACAGATTCCTAGCAGAAATTTTTAGCCTCTCTCTGTCTTCAAGAAATATGGACAAACAGGGAGAGAGGAAAAAAATAAATGAATCTATAGAGTGAAAGTTATCATATCATGATCTATTCCATTTCCCCCACTATTTCTATTTCTTCTCTCTCTGTTCTACATTTCCAAAAGGCTCACAATGAAACAGGTCCTCAGGGGAAGGCAAGATGCTATGGGAGAATTTTCCCTGTCCTTCATCAGAGACCCTAGCTCTAGGATGATTGCTTGTGATGCTGTGAGAAACAGGGTCTGCTTTCTTGCCTAGTGACCTATGACTAAAAATGAATTGAAACAAAACACCTTCATTAAGCATTGTTTTGTTTTCTTGAACGAAAAATATAAAATGTCCCTTACTTTAAAAGACAGGATTTGTGCATGAAACAAATTAAAATCCCAAATAATCAAACACATGCATCTTTTCCCTATTGTGATAAGAGCCAAAGAAAGGAAGAGACAGAGGGAAAGAGGAAGGAAAGTATAGGGTTTTCTATTCAGTGGTCATTGGGTTGGTCAAATTTGTCTCTGACAATTGACTTTAGCTGTTAATTTTGGATGTGGTTAGCAGCTTTACGGTAATTCACCACTGTTCACAGATTTTCTGCGACTTTAAAAAGCCTTTCATGATCCTCAGTGGGGCATCAGAACAGCAGACTGGGGTGAGTGAGGATGTCATTTTATTTTTTTTCCCCCAGGGATGGGAGTTGGGAGGGAGACAAACTATCGTCTGTGGGCCAAATCCAGCCTGCCACCTGTTGTTGTAGATAAAGTTTTATTGGAACCCAGCCATGTCCATTTGTTTACATGTTGTCTATGGCTTCTCTTCTGCAACAATGGCAATGTTGAGTCGTTGTGACAAACATCATCTGGCCCACAAAGCCAAACACTTTTACTATCTGACCCTTCACCGAAAAAGTTTTCCAAGCTCTGGTCCAGGATGAAGGGCTGTTGTAGCTAGAGTCCCATTAGCTGCTGGTTGAGTGGGACAGACTGGGTGAAATTAAGCCAAGAGCTAAATTTGACTCTTGAAGCGCTTCTGTAGTAACTGAAAACTGAAAACATTTTGTAGTAACTGAAAACTGCAAATTGCTTGTGAACTGTCGTATGGTTGGTTTCACATAGATACCATCATTCAGTTTTTCAGTCACGGTTTAAGCAAATGTTGACATTCACATCACCCTACATGGGTTTGATGAAGAGTGGGCTTCGAGTATTTGTTGAAGTGAATGAATTACCCTTGCTAGCACCTAGATGTCAAGTAAATGATTCTGAAAATTGAACTCCTTTTTCCTTCTGGGATGAGATGGAAATATTTTAAGAAGGCTTGTTGGATGAAGAACCTTTATGATTTGCGAGAAAGATGGACACTAGAATATAAGACTACTTATAATTTGGCAAATTTACATTATAAAATCAAAATACTATTTTTCAAAAGCATCTTCGTGCCCATGTCTCCCCAGTTCTTCCTCTAAGGACAGACATTATAAAGTACTGAGTAAGATAAGTGAAGGATCTAGTGCCATACACATTTGGGTTTGAATTCTGGCTCTGCCATTACTAGCTGTGTGGCCTTGGACAAGTTACTTAACCTCTCTGTGTTTCCTCATTTTTCATGTGGGAATGATAATAGTACCTATGTCATGGGGTTGTTATGAGGATTGATTGAGATGAGGCAGGCAAAGACTTAGTACTGTGATGGTGCCAAGTTAGCTATTATATTTATAGTCTCCTCTCAGAAAATTCAACCAGCTCTACCGGAATCTTAATTTCCTGTACTTGCTTCTCAAAATCTCCCCCTTAATTTGCCTTAGATGTCAAAGACAGGGCTGTTTGGCTGTGTCATATGAAAACCCTCCTCTGATTAGGGGAGGATGTGATCTCTACAGAAACGAGAGCCCCGGTGGCAGTACCCTGCAATGCTTTGAGCTAGCTCCTATTATCCTGGCCATCAGTCTTTCTGGGAGAGAACTATGTGAGTCACAGAGGGAAAGGGACCATCTCTGTGTTACCGAACCATGACCAATGGCTTGCCAATCACAAGAATGCGTCTTTCTCTTTGTTCAGTACAAGTTTTTACCTGTTCCATTGTTCTTCTGACTCGGGCCTTTAGTTCTCGCATCTGGAAAAATCTCTGACAAGAGGAGTTATTAAGCTGCTACCTTGGTTGGCATGAGGTTAATTCCACCAGACTTGTGATGTGTTGCTGTTATTGTTCATGTGTGAACCTGTGCCCACTGGTACATTTGCATCTGTGCTTCAATCATCTTCAGGTTTTCCTTGGGTTACCTTTTATCACCTCCTTTTACTAAAAGCACAGATCTTAGGATTCCGAAGAGTTTAGCCAGGTGTTGGTGAATCTGAATCATTGCTCTTGGTGGAAAAAATTCCTCTGGCAGGCTTGTGGTTGGTAGAGGATTCACCATCCATCCATCCTTCAATCTGTCCACCTGCTGTGATACTGTGAAATAATATTGAATTTGACTTTTGTTTTTACCTAAAATTCTCGTGTTAGCTATTCTCATCTCCTCTTTCAACCTCCTTTTCCTTATGTGTTAAATGAGAATAATAAAGGTTCGTCTAATTATCTTTGTCTGGACTCATTTCTTACCACCAGCTCTCCTCTCCACAGTCCCCTTCACACCCTCACACCATACATACATTTTCGGATAAATGGAAGTACTGTGATCATTGCAGGTTTGCTGTGAAGTTTATGTCAGGTCGCATATGTGAAAACACTTATTACCATGTCTGGTACAGCGCAGGTGTTTCTTGGACCCTCATGTCTGAATTCCACGTCCAGCTATGTGTCACATTCACGGAGTTGTGTTTCAGAAGACTTGTGGTAGAGCCCCAGCTCTGTCACTTAGTAGCTGTGACACCTCGAGCACATGATATCATTTACTTCTGCAAACTGCAGTTTTTCATCAATAACGTGAGGAAACCTGTGCTATGTTGTTAGGGAGATCAAGGGAAAATACACGAAAAGTGTTTTCTAAACTGTAAAGGATGATACAAATGTATAGTGTTACATAGACGGTTGTGGCAGTTGCAGCTGCTTTCAGTTGGGAATGATAAGAAAAAGTTAAGTTTAATGATTTTTTTTTTGCTTTAATTCAGCTTTGCTCAGTGGCCCCAGGACACGCATGTAAGTATTAATAAAACAGGAGAGCGGTTGACCTTGCTTTATAATCAAAGCAAACACACACACAGGTGTATCACATCCATCAAATGTACTCCAGGCTTTCAGACTTCAGCTGGGGAGAAGTGGGTGTGGCAGCCACAACAGGGAAGCGTAGGAGCCAGTTCACCCCATTAATGCCCTGGGGCCAAGTGCTGATGGTGAAAAGCCGAAGGGGAGACAGGACACCCGTTTAACCCAGAGGAGACAAGTTGCTTAAGCACCTGACCTGGCCAGTCTTTCCTTTTTGCCTCAGTTCAAAAGGGGTTAATTGCTCACGTCACCCAGCTGTTTGCCCTGAGTCTCTGATTCGCTCTGCAGTGGGGGAGGGAGGGGTGAGTAGGTAGGGGGTGTGTTGCTGCTTCTCTTGTTCCTCTTCTTCAATCCAGGGAAGTTGGAGGGAGAGAATGGAAGGCTGCGTGAGTCACCTCTAAGAGACAGTTGCTTTCCCCAGGGCTTGCTTTCCCTGAACATAGAGGAGACCCTTCCAATGCCATGAACTCTGGAGAAAACAGATGAATCAACGTCATCCTCATCTCACACATCACACTTACTTGACCTCATTTTCTAGCTGACGGTTTGGAGGCCTGAGGTCAGCACAGGACTCGACAGAGAGAGGAGAGAAGACAGAGAATGTACATGAGAGAATGTAGTATGCTAAGAAGGGTACCTGTCCAGGCGGGCTAGGTGTCTTAGAAGTAAGAAGACTCCCTGGAAGGTAGGTACCTGGTGGTTTTGGCAAAGCCAAGCCTTGTGTGGGACCAGGTAAAACAGCTGAATCATGGATTCGTACAAGAAACTGGGCAAAAAAAAGTCACTCTGGATGTTTCAGAGATGCAGTGGATGCAGGGAAAAGCATCTAGGATTTTTTTTTTTTTTTTTTTTTTTTTTTTTGCGCTACGCGGGCCTCTCACTGTTGTGGCCTCTCCCGTTGCGGAGCACAGGCTCCGGACGCGCAGGCCCAGCGGCCATGACTCACGGGCCCGGCCGCTCCGCGGCATGTGGGATCTTCCCGGACCGGGGCACAAACCCGTGTCCCCTGCATCGGCAGGCGGACCCTCAACCACTGTGCCACCAGGGAAGCCCTCTAGGACATTTTTAGACACTGTTGAGGCTACTTTGCAAATGTAATTTTACTCAATCCCCATAGAAATATTATGAGGAAAGTTACAGATGAAAAAACATAGATTCAGAGGAGCCTAAAGCTATTAGCTTAAATGGAGGGGATTGATCTGATTCGGAAGTCCCTGTTCTTTCTTTAGTTTCGTGTATAGACCGTCAAGCTAAACTATGTCCTTTGTGGATAGGACTTTTGTCCCTATAAATCCACGGGACCACTGTTGCTTCAGTTGTGGTGAGAATTTTGTTATCCTTACCCAAAAGCACTGTGGCAGCAAAGGGTCCTGCTCATTGATATTCTGGTACTTCTCCTGCCACATAGGTTTGTACTGCCCACTTCCTTGAAGATAGCCATGGCCAGGTGACTTATTTTGAGCAACAGAGCATGAGTGAAAGTGACTTGTGTCACTTCTAGGTGGAAGAATGTAAGAGCCAATGAGAAATTCACCATGTTTTCTTCTAATGGCCACTGTTAGCCCTCCAGTTGGTAAAGTGTCTGAGACTAGTGAGGAAACATGGAGTGGAACCCCTGTTTATTTAGCATAAGAAATAATCAAACTTAATTGTTAAAAAACCCCTAAGATTTTAGGATTGTTTGTTACTGCAGCATGACCTAACCTGTCCTGACTGATACCAGCAGGAAATAATTTTCCTATCATTCATGATTTCAAAAGGTGTGTTCTTAGGGAAGAGAAAGAATGGAGAAATGGGCTGACAGGAGTAAGGAAAAAAATGTAAAAACTAAATAAGTCATCTCTTTTGTTTGTATTTATAATCACTGAACATGTTTTAAATTGTGGACACATTTTAGGTGGTGGATAATTTCTGAAGAATCGGAGATAATAACTACTAGTTTGCTTGGGCTGCCATAGCAAACTACGATAGTCTGGGCAGTTTAAGCAACAGAAACTTATTTTCTTGGGGTCCTGGAGGCTAGAAGTCCAAGATCAAGGTGTTAGAAGGGTTGGTTTCTTCCGAGGTCTCTCTTCTTGGTTTGTAGATGGTCATCTTCACAATGTCTTCCCTCTTCCCTCTGTCTGTGTCCTAATGTCTTTTTTTTTTATAAAGACACCAGTTATATAAGATTAGGGCCCATCCTAGTGATCTCATTGAACCTTATGTACTTCCTTAAAGACTCACTCTTCAAGTACAGTCACATTCTGGGGTGCTGGGGGTTAGGACTTAAACGTATGAATTCGGTGCGGGGGAGCATTTCCGCCTATGACAACTATGGAATAGTACCTGCTACATAATATATACTCAAAAAATGACTTGAATATCTTTGGCCTCAGCCACACATTTCCTACATATTTTGCTCTGGCCAGCCACCCCAACAGACTATCTCACAGCAACTGCAGTGTTTCACTGATCTCTTCATTGTTCTTTTAACCCCACACCAAAATCATCTGGATGGGAAAGATTTCTAAAGGAATTGTGAGGAGGGTGCTTCCAGTCCCAGTTTTTATAGCTAACGAAACTGGAGCTCAGAGATGTTAAGTGACTTATCCTAGGTCACACAGCCAATTTATGAATTCTGAGCACCTGGAATCGTCTTTCCACTAGGTCAGAGCTAATGCAGTTTACACTAAGAGAGTTTGGGCTTTAAATGAAGGAGAGTGTATGAGAAGTTCTCAGAGAAGATTTGCAGCCTGGGAGGAGAAGAGCAAAGAGATCATTCCAAGTGATTGGAGTGACATAAGCAAAGGTAGAATCAGGAAGGGTAAAGGGGCTCCTTATTTTTAGCCACTGTCCGTCCACTCTCTAATCTGTAAGATGGTACATATGATGGTACATATGAGGATTCACGATGAGTCCTCACGTTGACGTTGGGCTGACGGTGCCTCTCTAGATAATCCAGGAAAGAATGAGACATCTTGGATGTGTCATCGATTTATTTACTGGTTCATTGGGAAAGCCATAATGATTATTCACCAGCCAGTTTATATTTGCAAAATGGTTTGCCCTAATTTTGATATGATTTCTCTCTAGCAAACTAGTCCAGGGTGGTCACCACAAGTGACTCAGCTCGCCAAGGGAACATTTAAATATATAAAGATATTTAAATAAGTTCACCCAGAGCAGCTCAGAGCAAGAGCTGGGATTAAGAATTGGAAACTTCAGAGACCTCCTCTGTTTTTGCCTCTGGGACCGGCTTTTTCCACAAATAGGCTTCTTGGAATGATGAGGGGATTCCATGAAGAACGTGGCATTTTCTATAACCATTTATTAAAAGTGAAAGTCATCAGGGCTTCTCTGGTGGCGCAGTGCTTGAGAGTCCGCCTGCCGATGCAGGGGACGCGGGTTCGTGCCCGGGTCCGGGAAGATCCCACATGCCGTGGAGCGGCTGGGCCCGTGAGCCATGGCCGCTGAGCCTGCGCGTCCGGAGCCTGTGCTCCGCAACGGGAGAGGCCACAACAGCGAGAGGCCCGCGTACCGCTAAAAAAAAAAAAATGCAAGTCATCAAATTAGAAGAAAGGCATACCAGGGAAGCGGGGAGGCCCACACTCTGGGCCAGGGTTTTAGAGCAAGGGTCCTGGACTGGGCTCCCTGTTACATATTCGTACTGACGGCCGTGAAAGGCTTCAGCGTCTTGAATGAGACAGCTGCTTGTACAGAGGCGTTTTTTTATGAGCTGACAAGTTAGCCAGGAACAAAGCATGTTTGTAGGAAGTAAATCGTTGCCAGTTTTAATCTGAGCTTTTCATTCAGTTGTGGCCGGAGACAATCGAGTTTTTCATGTTCCGCATGAAGTTCCTTGTTTCAGATTTTGGTCAGAATAAGGCCCGGGATTTGGTTTGGCTTAGGTGCTCCATTTTCAAAATGTCACTGAAATCAATGAAAACAAAAGCACTGCTGGATTTTTGCATTTCCTGCCGATCATAACTTTTCCAGGCGACAGGGTCTGGACAAAAAAGCTGCCTCCATGTAGGATGTTTATGTTTCTCGCTCCAAGGCTGAGCTTAAAGAGGGGAGGCAGATAAACAGTTGACATGTTATGATGTGAAAATGATTTAAGGTCCACAATGAGCTGAGAATTAAGCTGAGGTCCCGGGAAGAACCCACTGGGGTCTTGAGGAGTCCTAGGAAGTTGTGCTGAGTCACACTGATGTGAGTGAAGAATTGCCTCTGATCTAGCTTCTCTGGGAGAGATGATTTTCCCAAGAAAAGTTTCCAGGTAACTGAAGAGAATTTCTTAAAAAAAAAAAAAAAACTTTACGGACTTCCCTGGTGGTGCAGTGGTTAAGAATTCTCCTGCCAATGCAGGGGACATGGGTTCGAGCCCTGGTCCAGGAAGATCCCACATGCCGCGGAGCAGCTAAGCCCATGCGCCACAACTACTGAGCCTGCACTCTAGATCCTGTGAGCCACAACTACTGAGCCTGTGTGCCACAACTACTGAAGCCCACTTGCCTAGAACCCATGCTCCACAACAAGAGACGCTACCTCAATGAGAAGCCCGTGCACCGCAACGAAGACCCAACACAGCCAAAAATAAACAAAATATATAAATTTATTTTAAAAAAAGAACTTTTAGAAAGGACTTTTGTCGAAATTCTTTAACAATGTATATTATACGCTTCCTTGCCTTATCAGAAAGGGTGTAGACCATAACAGGCCGTGTTCTTCATGATTGAGGGTAATCATTGTCTGCACCGGCTCTACTGTAGTGATCCCTGAGGGCTCCTGAGCTGTCCGTCACTGAACCAGTTCACTGGGGGAAGCTGCAGATTGGCTGCATGATGGTTGCCTCTGAGGATTTGTAGTTTTATTCTAGACCATGAATGGAATTTTCATTAGAATCTTAAAATAAAGGCAGTATCTGAGAATACTCAAATCCTGCTACAGGGGAATAATAACTATTTACCAAGTCAACTAAGTTAGCATTTCAACAGGTCAACGAGATTGGTTTGACCAGCGATACCTTCTCATTAGAAAGTTGATCCTGGAACTCAGAGTTTCTGTCACCTGACACTTTTCACTGTTTGTCTCTTCATATACATGTAGCAGGGCCTTAAAAATCACCTTTGTGTTTGAATAATGTCTAGTTATTGTAATACAACTCAGTCCAGGACAACTCAACTCTAAAAACTAGAACTTCACTGCTTTTCACCATACTCACTGAATGATCATTTGTCTCTTTTAAACCGTCTTCAAACTATTCAGTCTCCTTCGGAATTCTACCTTCTGATGGATGAAGCTTCCATTTCCCTAGGGATTTTACCCTAGCTTCCTGAACTCACAGTCAGTAACCCCGGTGGTTGAGGTAGTCTCTGCCGATTCTGGGATCCAGTCTGCACTGAACACAGTCAGCCTGTGGTCAGCCTGACCTTAATTGTCTAAACACTTTAATAATAAAGAGAATGGATATTTATTTCCATCTGCAGTTTTGGGTGGGAAAAGACTGGTTTTGTGGCTGAATGCCACTAGGAAAACTTTCTTCCCCAGGAAAAAAATGAACCTGAATTCATGGTGTTTCCAGCAATTCTATTTTGAAATAATCTTTTGATCCTATGGGATCACAAATAATACCAATACTTTTGACTTATTTCAAACTATTTCTTTTCTAGTAGTTAATCCTTTTGGCAATTTTTAACTGTATAATATTTCTTCTACTGGTAGGTTGTGATGATCTGTTTTGCATTGTTTTCTGCTTCTTGTCTATTTGCTGAAGTCCCTGGATGAGAGGGAGAATATTCTTCGTGATTTTAATTGATTTTATTTGTTTGCTACAGCTTTATCAAATCAAAGGGCCTTAATCTAAGGGTGTGGTAGGCTGAATAAGGGCCCTTAAAGACATTGACCCCAGTCCTTGGAATCTGTAAATGTTACCTTACATGGAAAAAGGGTCTTATTAGATGTGACTAAGTTAAGGGGCTTGAGATATGGAGGTTACCCTGGATTATCTGGGAGCACCTTAAATGCAATGATAAGTGTCTTTACAAGAGAGAGGCAGAGGGAGATTTGACACAGGTACAAGAAGGCAATGTGACCACAGCAACTGAGATTGGATGATGTGGCCATAAAGCAAGGATGGAGCCACCAGGAAGGAAGAGGCAAGTAACAGACTCTCCCCTGGAGTCTCCAGAGGGAGCATGGCCCTGTTGACCCCTTGGATTTAGCCCAGTGATATTGATTGCAGACTTCTGGCTTTCACAACTAAGAAAGAAGACATTCTGGTTGTTGTTTTTTTGTGGTACGCGGGCCTCTGACTGTTGTGGCCTCTCCCGTTGCGGAGCACAGGCTCCGGATGCGCAGGCTCAGCGGCCATGGCTCACGGACCCAGCTGCTCCACGGCAAGTGGGATCTTCCCGGACCGGGGCACGAACCCGTGTCGCCTTCATCGGCAGGCGGACTCTCAACCACTGTGCCACCAGGGAAGCCCCATTCTGGTTATTTTAAGTCACCAAGTTTGTGGTAATTTGTTATAGAGGCCATAGGAAACTAATACAAAGAGTAAATGAACTACTCTTAAATTTGGTTTGGAACGATGCTGTCATCTGCAATACATTCTTAAAATGTACTGAGTTCTGTGTTAGACCACATGGAAGGCAGAGGTGAAACAAAAATGTAGTTCTTTCCTTCAAGAGCTTTGTGTCCTAGCTGGGAAGATAAGGTGGCATTCACGAGACAAGAGCAGGTGATACAGGGAGGGCAGTGTATCATTAAATGCTGTGTTACTTTCACAGGTTCATAAGAGCTGATGAGGTTCAGAGGAGAGGTTGATGAATCAACCTCTCATTCGTATAGAGAAAAGTTTTCCCAGAAGATGAGGGACGTGGAGAATTTTCAGGCAGGGAGCAGGAAGGTGGGCGTTCCTATAGAAGTGAGTGTGAGTGAGGTAGAAGTGGAACCACACCTGGTAAGCATTGTGAGGCCAGGGACCACGTTCACGTCATTCACTGTTGATCCCCACTACCTGGTATAGTGCCTGCACGGAAAAGGTACTCTCTAAATACCTGATAAATGAACAGATGGTGTTTTGTGGGGTATCACCAATGTAGGGCAGCTGGCGTGTAGAGCAAAGGACATACTTTGGGAAAAACGGGGAATTAGTTTGGGTTTGTAGGGTGTAGTCAGTCCTGAAGGGCCTTGGGGGCCAGGGAGAAGAAAGTCACAGTATCAGAGTACTGTCATATTAAAGACAAATTATTCTTTCAGAGTGTTTGGAAAGGCATTTAGGAACCATGCCTTCCTGGCACATTTCTTTCCTTTTTTTTGAAAAATAAACAAAAAGTCTCTCCAGATCTCCAGTCTTCCTGTGACACTGGGATGGAAAATACATAAAATTAATTTGATAATCTCTTCACCCTGTTTAAATTGCCTTAGTTTCATCTGGAAGGTGGAGATATTGATGGACTCTTCAGAACCCAGTATCAGCCATCTGCCTGAGAATTGTATCCCACACATCCTGGCTTCTGAAATCTACAGGCTGTCCATGGCTCTCTGTTACGTCCCCTCTCCTTCCCTGAGCCGAGCTGGACAACAAATGCTGGCCGTTTTAGCAGGACAACTGGACAAATGCTGGCATTTTTTGGGGGTGTGGACAGGGGTGTGATGATGCACTGAAGGTGTTAACCAGCTTCCAAATGATAAGAAACTTAGGAAATTTAAATGCCAAACCAAAGTTCCTTTTCCCAGAAGGGGCTTTCCATTCTTGGAAAGGCAGGGTTCTAGCTGTTCAGTGACATGGTCTATGGTGACAGTCCCCATTGCCATATCACAAAGGAACTGTTGTTTCAATAATGAAATTATCCTGGCTGCTAGTGGGGCCTCTTTTACCTGTAGGGTTGTCCATCTCCTATAGAAACTACCTCTTTACAAAATAAGATGACAACAGCATGTATCGTACAGCTGTCACTTCTGGTTAATCGCTTAATTCTGAATTGTACTTAACAAAGATCTTTCTTTCCCTGATGGTTATTTATCAAAATAAAGTATACTAAAATCCAACAACATAAAATGATTGTTTTAGGCTGTACTGCCTTACATGCAACTTCACATCTCCTGCTGTTGATTGTCAGGCTGTCTTCCTGTCAGCCAATAAAAATGCTTAGTTCTTCAAAAATCCTGAAACAAACAAGCAAATAAGCAAACACTACTCAATTCTGCTAACCTGTCATATAACCATTATACTTTCCTCATTCTTTCATTGCCAGACTTAATGAAAGCATAGTGGATTCAGAAGGTCTTACACTCTTAGGCAGTGAGCTGGCTTCTGCCTGTTTTGTTGGCTCATATCATGTTTTTATTCCCCCTGACATTTAAAAATTGTGAAATTTCCATAAAAATTTGTATTTCTCTTTCACTTAACACACTGCAGAATTGGCAACACGGGGTCCATATTTGCACATGACAGTAGTCTCTTAGAGTTGAATTTCTGTTTCTGTTTTTAGACAGGGTATGCATGCTCCAGTAATCCACAGACCCCACCACTCCCTATTGTCTCCAAGTCTGAGATCAAGTGTCAGTTACCTTTTATCATTGCCTTGCAGTCTTGTTTTCCTTAGATACAGAAACCTTTGTACTGATGCCTCTGTCACATATGAGAAGTAGGAGGTAGAGCCAGAGGGCTGCATGATCTTGTACTTAGCTTTTTTTACTCTTGTATGTTCTCTGCCTGGCTCCTTTGGCATCTGGGTTTGCAATCCCTAACTTGTATCACACATTGTCAGCCTCTGTGATTCTTCAGCTCGTTGTTAGCTCTTCTTTGCATCCACTGTCACCCGTCTTAACGATCACTGATGGTCAGATGGCTTTTTGTTGGTTCTGTTTCTCAAAGCCCTGTCTGCTGCCCTTTCCCCTCACTTTCGCTTCATCCTAAACTGCCTTTTGCTCATTGACTTCATTAACACCCCCTGGGATCCCTGATGCATCCTCTTACCTCCAACACTGTTTCTTTTTTCCCATTTATTTATTTGAAGTATAGTTGATTTACATGGTTGTGTTAGTTTCAGGTATATAGCAAAGTGATTCAGTTATACATATATATATATCCTCTTCCAGATTCTTTTCTTATAGGTTATTATAAAATATTGAGTATAGTTCCCTGTGCTATACAGTAGGTCCATTTTGGTTATCTATTTCATATATAGTAATGTGTATATGTAAATCCCAACCTCCTAATTTATCCCCCCAGCCCCTTTCCCCTTTGGTAACCATAAGTTTGTTTTCTATGTCTATGTCTGTGGGTCTATTTCTCTTTTGTATGTAAGTTCATTTGTATCATTTATTTTTTAGATTACACATATAAATGATATTGTATGATATTTGTCTTTGTCTGGCTTACTTCACTTAGTATGATAATCTCTAGGTCATCCATGTTGCTGCAAATGGCACTATTTCATTTTTTTTATGGCCGAGTAGTATTCCATTGTGTATATACACCACATCTTCTTTATCCATTCATCTGTTGATGGACATTTAGGTTGCTTCCATTGTAAATAGTGCTGCTGTGGACATTGGGGTGCCTATATCTTTTTGAATTACAGTTTTCTCTGAATATATGCCAAGGAGTGGGATTGTAGCATCATATGGTAGTTCTATTTTTAGTTTTTTAAGGAACTTTCCATACTGTTCTCTCTAGTGGTTGTTACCAATTTACATTCCCACCAATGGTGTAGGAGGGTTCCCTTTTCTCCACACCTTCTCCAGTATTTATTGTGTGTAGAATTTTTGATGATGGCTGTTCTGACCGGTGTGAGGTGATACTTCATTGTACTTTTAAATTTTTTTTTTGCGGTACGCGGGCCTCTCACTGTTGTGGCCTCTCCCGCTGCGGAGCACAGGCTCCGGACGCGCAGGCTCAGCGGCCATGGCTCACAGGCCCAGCCGCTCCACGGCATGTGGGATCTTCCCGGACCGGGGCATGAACCCGTGTCCCCTGCATCTGCAAGTGGACTCCCAACCACTGCGCCACCAGGGAAGCCTTCATTGTACTTTTGATTTGCATTTCTCTGATCATTAGCAATGTTGAGCATCTTTTCATGTGCCGTTTGGCCATCTGAACACTGTATTTCTTAATGTTACGTTTAAGATCTTTTTATTTTTATATACTTGGTCTGGGCAGTTTCCTTCATGTCATGGTTTTGATGGTTTTCTCTATGTGGATGACTCCCAATTCCATCCTTTCCTCTGACCTCCCTTCTGAGTCCTCATCCTGCAGAACAGCTCCGTTGTGGGGGGGGGGGGGGGCGGTCCTGCTAGCCCCTGAATCTCCTGCCCACACACCTACAGTATTTATTTCATTGCTTCTTTCTCTGAATGACATGATTGTCCTTCCAGTTTCTCAGGTACATGACATTATTCCATGTCTGCTCAGTCTCCATGTTTGCTCTTTCTTTTCTCTCCCATGATCACTGTCTAGTTAAGTCCCTGTTACCTCTTTCTAAACATTATTTATTGGTTTCATTATTTCAGTCTCTCTCTCCTTCAATCTGTTATATATACTACTGCTTGGCTAATCTAACCTACAAAGTTCATTCATTGATTCATTTATTACTACATACAATATCTACTTAAAGCCTGTAAAATGTGTCATATTTTTTATTCTAAGTCATCCGTTGCTCTGTACTGCTAACAGAATCAAGATCACGCTACTTATCGTGGCTTGGGAGTCCTCTGCCATCTGCCCCGCAGCCTCTCTTTCTGGTCTCATCCTTTGGTACTCCCACGTTCAAATCTTTGCTCCTTGAGTTAGTGTCTGGGAGCATATAAGCATAAAGCCCTACAGTCTGCCTTGATTGAATCTCAGCTCTGCCAATTTCTGGTTGTGTGACCTTGGGCAATTCACATAATTTCTAAACCTTGTTTGCTTAACCCATGGAGTTATTTGAAGATTTAGAAAAATAATAAGCCATGTAATATTATCTAATGCCTGGTGTATAGTAAGAGCACAAGAAATGTTAGATGTCATTATCCAGCCAAATCATAGTTTGCTGTACATTCTCATGTTATTTCTTCATCCTGGAATGCCTGCCTCTGTCTCTCTACATGTCTAAATCCTGGTCACCTTTAAGGCCCAGGTCAGAGATGGTATGGCCTCCCATGCAGCCGTTTCTGATCCCTACAGGTAGAAATACTCTCTCTTCTTGCACCCTTAATAGAGACATTAACATTTTATAATTTGCAAGATTGTATTTATATACCAGTCTCATCTAGCATACAGTGCAGTAAGCTCTTTGATTCCTGGGATCTTAATCATGTCTTTGTTTCCCGTGTCAGCCAAGGTGCCTTGTATAAAATAGATGCTCGATAACTATTTGTTGAACGAGTAAACATTCATCTGAGTGGCTGTTTCCTTATAGTTCTCTATTTTGATTCATTCAAGAAAACATGAAGAAGTATCAGTCATTAGATTTGAGAAGTGTGATATATTTTTCCGTAAATTTTCCCCCTTACCCCTATGCTATAGGTATAACCCAGATGTCTTTTGAGAAACTTACATATCTGTTGATTTATTCAAAATGTATACCACACCTTCTTTTAAAAGGATTTGAAACAGCATGGAAATTAAACCTAATGTAAAATAGGACAGTTATGGCTAAAAAGAGAACAGAGACCATCTCAAAGAAACAGGGAGCAGATGTTACCAGGCACCTGGGATGAGTTAATTACTATACTTGGTAACAGGGTTTGGCTTTGAGTTTCTTGGCAGCTAAAGCTGAAAGGAAACACATTGGGTTATTCATTCAGCAAACATTTGTTGAATATCTTTGATAAACGGGGCACTGTGCTAACAGTGGAGATACTAAAGTGAATAAGCCTGGGTCCCTGGCTTTAGCACATCACTTAGACATGAGTTAAGTGATTGGAGGTGGATACAGGGGGCAATAGACTCAGGGAAAGGGCACCAGTGATGTTTGTAAGGGGGAGAGTCGGACAGTTCGCTGAAGCAGAGAGGCTTTCACCAGACCACTCCTTGGGGGAAGTACCTTCTTGGTATAAGGCACAGCATACAGAGAGACTGTGAGGCCTCAAAGGACATGTTTGCCGAGTGAAGCAGAGGGTGCAGGAGTGGCAGAAGGTGAGGTGGGAGAAATTGGTAGAAGGCAGAATATGCTGGATTTCATGCGACATGAAGGAGTTTGGATGTTATTCTCTTGGCCAGTGTTTTCCAATGTGACTGCATGTAAGAATCACTGGGGGGCTTCCCTGGTGGCTCAGTGGTTGAGAGTCCGCCTGCTGATGCAGGGGACGCGGGTTCGTGTCCCGGTCCGGGAAGATCCCACATGCCGCGGAGCGGCTGGGCCCGTGAGCCATGGCCGCTGAGCCTGCGCGTCTGGAGCCTGTGCTCCGCAAGGGGAGGGGCCACAGCAGTGAGAGGCCCGCGTACCGCAAAAAAAAAAAAAAAAAAAAAGACTCACTGGGGAGCTTTGAGAATATATATAGACTTACTGAATCAGATTCTCCAGACGTGAAGCTGGAGCATCTGTATGCAGTGCTCCCTGTCTGAGTTTCATACCACCAGCCTTGACACTGGTCACTGGACCAGGTTGGTGAATCACCATGGTGCAGGGGAGGGAGACACCCCCGAAAGAGTTTAATCAGGGGAGTATCTGAGAGATGTGGATTTTCAAAAACTAACCGGGGTGCAGAAAAGGGAGGGTGAACGAGGGTGGCTGTGAGCTTGGAAGAAAGGAGCAGATGTGAGTTTATTTTCCTCACTAGTATGAGGGCTTAGCACAATGCCTGGCATACAGTGGTGCTCAAAAAGTACTTGTTAAACATGAAAGCTGATTTTATTTACAGTGGTTGTGAGGTTTCTGGGCTACAGGATGTGGCTGAATGTGGACACTTGAGCCGGAATGAGATGTGGCAGAAAGGTCTATGGAGGCAAACAGTCCCAGGTGCAGATTTCCGCTTCATCCCTGGGCAAGTTGTTTTAAATCCCCCAGAGCTTCAGTTTCCTCACCTAAGTGATGGGAATACTAACTCCTAACCCACAGGACTTCTGTGCGGTTTAAATGAGGTCACATCTGAAGCATGGGGCAGTGGAGAACTAATTCTCTTTCTCCTTCTCATTACATTCCTTAAAAATAGTCAGGGATGCTTTCACTATCTTATTAATTCTGTTCTGGTTATCTGCTGCTGTATAATAAATCACACCAAAATTAGAAGTAGAAAACAATAGCCATTTTATTCCACCCAGAGAGTCTGTGGGTCAGGAATTCAAACAGGGCAGAGTAACAATGGCTTTGTCTCTGCCCTACAGTGTCTGGGGCTCGGCTGGAAAGACAGGACTGCCTGGGAGTGGCTGGGAGCTAGAACTCTCTAGAAACTCTTCACTCACATGTCTGGTATCCGGGCAGGGATGACTTGAAGGCTGGGTTCAGACAGGACTGTCACCTGGAGAACCTGTTTATGGCCCCTACCTGTGGCTTGGGCTTCCTCATAGCATCGAGGCTTCGAATCATGGAGACCTCTTACAAGGTGGGATAGGGCTTCAAGAGTAAGGGTACCTACAAATAAGGCAGATGCTACATGGTCTTTTATAATCTAGCCTCCCAAGTCATCTGGCATCACTTTTGTCACACTCTGTTAGTTGAAGCAGCCTGCCCATATTCAAAGTGACAACACGTAGGAATTACCTCACTACCGAAGAAATACCAAAGAATCTGCCACCATATTTTATTTTTTTTAATATTATTTATTTATTTATTTTGACTGCACCAGATCTTAGTTGCGGAACGTGGGATCTTCTTTGCAGCATGTGGGATCTTTAGTTGCGGCCTGCGGGCTTCCTAGTTGCAGCATTTGGACTCTTAGTTGTGGCATGCATGTAGGATCTAGTTCCCTGACCAGGGATCAAACCTGGGCCCCCTGCATTGGGAACGCGGAGTCTTACCCACTGGACCACCAGGGAAGTCCCTGCCACCGTATTTTAAAAGCACTGTCCATGTATCTGAGCTTTTTTGTTTTTAGTGCACCTAATTTTTAGTGCTTAGTAATGGTCCTTGTAAAAAAGAAGATATGATTCTTTCTTGTCTGTGTTCTCTGTTGTTCCAGTGTCATCTGCTCCAAGTAGTTGGCCTAGCTCACCCTTGTTTTTCTACTTTTCTTATGTATATTTAATGCAAACCCAATCTTTATGTTGTATCAGGCACTGTTTACAAACCTTCACTCCTTCTGGGATTCTTTATGAAGAAAATGTAAAACATATTTTAAAAAGAACAGACTGGCCAAAGTACATGAATGGAACCCTTTCTGGGATTGACCAGGAACCATGGCAGGAAGACTCCTGATTTATTTGCCCTCAGTTTCTCCAAGTGCTGGAGAGAGTTAGAGACATTGAGATAAAATGGGAACATCATTGTGCCTGCTTAGAGCTCATCACAGAAAAGTGATGCATAGTTAATGACCTTTTGTGACAACCTTATTCTTACAATCTAGTGGGGCCATATGTGCCCTGCGGTGACAGATGGTCCCAATCTGCTGTTGCCAGATAATGGCTTGTTTAGAGGCTTGGGGTGACAGTGTGACAAGTCTGGGCTGGACCAGCTGTTTCCCCTGCAACTAAAGCATGGTCTGGCTGAATGAGTGCAGACAACAGACTTTAAAAGACGTGCTTCTACTGCATGGAAGTATCCATAATTTCTCTGGCAGGAGAACCGACTAACGTATTTCTTCAAACGCATGTACACCATTCTTCTTCTTTTTCTCCCTAAAAGAACTGGTCTAGGGGTCAAGGAGCCTGGGTTTTAATCTCATCTCATTGCTAACTAGCTGTGTAACCATGGATACATCACATAAATCCTCTGAGCTCCTATTTCCTAAAATGGATCTGAATTAAGTCATCTTTGAGATCTAAAATTTTGCTCTTTGAATCTTTGAATCCAAATTGTGGGCCATAGTGATTAATATTCATCAACTTACCAAGTGTTAGGCCCTCTGCTAAGCCCAAACTAAGATTACTTTTTTTAAACAACAACAATGGCCCTAGGTGGCCATTATCACTATTAGTCATCATTTTAAAGATGGGGAAACTCAGTAACAGACAGACAAGTAACTTGCCTACAGTCAAATGGCTGGGACAAGGTAAAGCTGGACCTGGCCCATGTGCTTTATCCCCATGCTATACAGCACATCTGTGTGAGTTGAAAAATAGGCAAGGCAAGAACCAAGATGGAAACAAATCAACACACTGATTTTGTGGCATCTCTGTTTCCTCTCCTTGCAAGTTATTGTCTGTGTTCCTATATTTGTGATAACTTGGGATAAGTGCCCTAATCCATTCCAGAACCCCACCATGTGGGTACTTGCCTCCCCTCTGGTACCAGACAAGTCCTGAAGAGCCAGGCTGCTGGGGTTCCCATGTTGTGTGTTTGGAAGCGCCCCATTCATGTGCAGCACTGGGGGCGCTTCGGTATGGGGTTGCACTAAGTATGAGAAGATGGCCTTTTCCTGGAAGAAAAGCAAAGATTCCACAGTATGCTGTCAGTATACCTCTGTGTGCTTAAGTCACACGTACAGGTTTGTCATCTCTTAAGCCCACTTTATTTTAGTTCTCATTTCTGAAACGTCTCATTCTATTAGCCTTGTGTTTCCCGGTCATATGAATTTTGAGACAGTGATCCCTTTCTGTGAAGAATGACCTCATTCTCCTCATAGAAAAATTCCTTTGGCCTTTGAGCAAATGAGAATTATATTGAAACCCAAGCCGTTTCTCTGATTATGGTCAGCTTCTCCACTCAGCAGCTCTGCAGTGTTTTGCTGTTGAAGGTTGTTATATTTTTTCTCTAGGCTCAGGTTTATTTTAAGAATATAATATGGGGCTTCCCTGGTGGTGCAGTGGTTGAGAGTCCACCTGCCGATGCAGGGGACACGGGTTCGTGTCCCGGTCCGGGAAGATCCCACATGCTGTGGAGCGGCTGGGCCCGTGAGCCATGGCCGCTGAGCCTGCACGTCTGGAGCCTGTGCTCCGCAACGCGAGAGGCCACAACAGCGAGAGGCCCGCGTACCGCAAAAAAAAAAAAAAAAAAAAAAGAATATAATATGAATATCGTTTAAATACGTCCTTCCCCAACAAGTACAGGATAAAAGGCTTGGTCATACTGTGGAAAGAAGACTAGATATTTAGTTGACCCTGAGGTTAGAGAATACACTCTTTACTAAATTTAGGTCAGTTTGACTTTTGACTGGCATTTGAGTCTCAAGAGGCATTTTTTTGAAGAAAGTTTGTGGGTTTTGCCAAATACAGCCACTGATGGGTCCTGGAAGGAAGTAGGTATTACAGCTCCTGTAAGATATTGCCAGACCTTTTGTGTATTAGTTGATCATTTAACTTTGGTCACTTGTCCTCTCATCTGGCATTGTTAGGGTTAGTCCCTCCTCTGCCTGGCATGGGGAGGATAGAAGACTCATTAGAGGCCTGCTAGAGGGTTGGTGGTATTTAATTGGTGGTGAGATCTTTAATACTAAAGTCAGCCCCGGGGCGTGCAGGTAATAACGGAAGGCCATCTGAATTAGAAAAGAGAAAACTGAGTCCACAGGCAAGGCTGGTAGCTCCATTTCATGAGGTTTGAGGGAAGCTAGACTAGAATGAGATATATTAAGTTGACATTTTAAATTTAGAAAATGATTTTCTGTAGACACCAGCTAACACAGGTAGCTGTGTAAATTAGCGAAGTGTATCATTGCCTGTGTCTCACACCCACAGTTCGTAGCAGACCAGTGATTACATTATAGATCAGTTATATTGACAGATCTGACCAGGTCAGTAAAGTTGCTGTACCATGTGAACTGTCTATGGAATATTCCTTCAGGTTGGTGCTCTCTGCCCTTCCATCATGATGTGAGGGCTCCTCAACCTCAACAGTCCTGACGTTTGGGGTCAGTAAATGCTCTGTTGTGGAGGAGGCTGCCCTATGTGTTATAGAATGTTCGGCAGCGTCCTCAGTCTCCACCCCCTAGGTGCCAGTTGCATCCTCCAATATGACAGCCAAAAATGTCTCCAGATGTTGCCAAATGTCCCCTGGGGGACAAAATTATCCTCTTTCCCAGTTGAGAACCACTGCATCAGATTCACACTGACCTATACAGGATTAAAAGTGTCTGTGAGTTTGTACGTGCGTATGTGCACACAGGCACACTCATAAACATACACTTCTTTCTTTTTCCAAGGCATGAAACTAATAGCAATCCCTTACACATAGCAAACTTTGCATAAATGGAATGTTATCAATAACTCTTACTTAGTAAAATGATGCTACCTCCCCTCCACTTGAAAAGCTGGTTCATCTCCAAGAGTGATATGAAACCAGGAATGAATGGTCTATGGTAGATTATAACTGGAGCTGAAGAGAGCTTGGTAGACCAGACCTCCAACGCCTACTGTTGAGTGAGGTAATTCATGGAGTGAAATCTGAGAAAACAACGTAAACACTTGGTTCCACCAAGGCATTCCTATGGCACTTAGAAGAATTGTTGCTGAATTTTTGGAAAACCTAGGGATAAGTTTCACGGATTGCACCATTTCATTTTGTTTACCTGTCCTTCAGGTAAAATTGCTATTTGTTTTGAATTAGTTGGGAAAGTGAGGACAGCAAAAAGAGTCCCCAAGAGAAGCTTTGGGGGTAAGTGAAGGAGAAGGTATTTATAGCCTGGCGCAGGTCATCAAAATCATAGAACCCAAAGATGGGAAGACTTCAGAAGCCCAATGGCCTGTGTCCCCCAACTCTACTGCAACAGTTCACATCAGGGTCACCAGGACTACGTATGTATTGATAAACCCATGGCCAGTTATCTGCCCTTCTCTTATACTGAAGCACTTGACGCCGTTGACTGTGTCCTCCTCAGAGCACAGTCTTGTCTAGGGCTCCTTATCATCATACTCAAAGAAACCTTTCCATTTGTCTCTTTTGCAGGCTCTTCTCTACAAGCCTGTAAATATTGGATTTTCCCAGAGCTATTTCTTTTCTTTCTTCTCTCTTGAACTGATTTTACCAGGTCCCAGTGACTCACGGCCTATATACTTCCAACCCAGAATTCTTCCTTAAGTCTGCCTCATATGTTCATTGGTCTTCCTGACATCTCCTCTTGGATGTCTGACAGACACCTCAAATTTAATATGGCCAAAAGCCAGGTGATTTCACCCCCACCCCTGGCCCACACCTCTCAAGTCTTCTCCGTGGTGGTCAATAGCCGCATTGTTTATTCAGGCCCCACATCTAGGAGTCATCTCTCCTTTCCCTCTTTTTCTCACACTCGCATCAAATTTGTCAGAATCTCCCATCACTACCACCTCTTAAATATATCCTGAATTGTATCACTTTTCATCAACTCTAAGCTCCAAGCTGTGGTCCAAGCTACCAGTTGATCTTGCTTCTGCTTCTGCCCACCCACAGGTGCTTTTCACAGCATCAAGAGTGATCACATGTACATCATACCAAGCTACTTCCTGGTCGAACCCTTCAGTGTCTTCCCGTTACACCAAGAATAACATCGAAACTCTTTCACATTGTCCACAAGTCTTACAAGATCCAGTTCCTGGCTCCCTCTCCTTATCACCCTGCATTCCCTCTCATTCCTGTCTCTCTAGCCGATTTTGGCCTTTTTTTTCCCCACCTCTTGAAAAGACATCAAGCTCATGCCCGTCTCCAGATCTGCTATATCCTTCTGCCTGACTGTTCTTCTCCTGATCTTCATATTGCTGTCAACCTCTCATCATGCATACAGTAACTAAGGGCCCCTCTTTATCATAATATCCTATTTCTCTTCCTCCTAGTGCTTATCAGTATCATAAAATATCTTGTTTGCTTACATGCTTATTGTCCATCTCTCCTTCACCAGAAGGGAGGCTCCCGGAGAGGCTCTGTCTGTTTTCTTACTGCCTGGCAAATAACAGGTGTTTAATAAATACATATGCATTGCCTGGCCAACATTCCACAACACAGTGAGATACAGCGACATTCTGACTACCGGCTCGGCTGGCTAAAGGGAAGTAGCAAAAGGAATGTTGGCTGGTTCAGAAGAAGTTTATTCATATATGTTGTGGGTGTAGACAGGGAAACAATTTGTCTGAATCTCAGTTGTCCTTTAAGAAAATTTTCCTTTGACACTTGAGGGGAGGAGTCATCCCCTAAATTGGGCTGACATATTGAATAGACTCTTCAAGCAGCTGTGTGTTATGCCCTAAGAGTTCTTTTTTCAATATTTCCGATTAATGTAACTAAAAGAGTAAATCAGTCCTTATTGGCCTAGATTTCCAGAAGAGACCCTCCCACCACATTTTTTTAAAACAGAAAACCCCCAAATCCAAAAATGGTTCTATTCCACACTCATCATATTGCCATAGAGAGACAGGAAATTCCCTCTAGGCTCTAGGAAGGCAGATCTTGGGAGGGATTCTTCCAGGTTCTCTCAGCCTCTTCACTCATGCTCATCAGAGTGGGACTTAGTTGATTGATCAGTTTGAGAGGAAGAACTGAGCATGCTAACCTCCTGCATGTCTCTCTTATTCCATCCATCTGTCCACAAAAAGGTGCAGTCTCATCTGCTGTCTGCCACATGGTGAGCTGTCTGCTCTGGCACGGCCTGTGGCTATCGAATGATGCCCGTGACTGGGGTGGATAAGGCCGTTTAATGGGGCAGCACATAAGGAGTCAAACACACCCTTTGGTCCCACTCTATAGTAAGTGCGTTGTGACCTCTATTGGTCTCTAGTCTGTGTCTGTCTCCCTGTTGGTTCTGAGCTTGTGCAGGGCAGAGTGCTGTCATTTATGGCCCCTCTTAAACTCTAAATAAAAGGACTGATTCAGTCTCAAAAACTCCAGTTTGAAAGGTACCAATAGATTATAAGAAATATTCAAAGTTTTTCTGCATCCTGACAGATGCAGAATAAGTTCCAATTTCTAGATAATTTTGTACAGTGACAGTTGATGTTCCATGAAGGCAGCAGAATGTTGATGAAAATATCATATGTTTCAAAATCAATAAGACATGACACCAGTTCACAGCTTGGCCCTGTACAAATAGCTTTGGATAATTCACTCAACTGCTTAACACTCATTTTCCTCATTTGTAAAGTTAACATGATAGCATCTGCACTTCCCAGGGCTGGTGGGAGACTTAAGTGAGATTGTGTACATAAATTGCTTCCACAGTGCCTGGCACTGAGTGGTCGATCTATAGAACCTAGTTTCCATCTGTCTTCCCATGCTGCATGACTAGAAGTTAGCCAGAGTGTTAAGTCTTGCATAATGTCTGTCCATTATAGTCATTAACATTTGTGTTATTCTTTACACCTATTAAATGTATTCACATATACATTATAATCTTTCTAAATCACTACGTGAACTATGAGATAGATGCATGGGTAGGGGTGATCCTATGTCACAGATGAGAAAAGGTAGCTCAGATGGTCAGTTGATTTGCCCAAGGTCAGTAGAGTCAGGTCTCAAACTCAAGTTGGTCTCTAAATCTGATACTCTTCCCACCATGCCTTGCAGCCCTGTGCTATTCTGTTTGAGAAGCATGTTATTTACTGGCTATTCCAACAGATAGGAGAACTGGGAGAGGGCAGTTTGAGTATCTCAAATCTAAGGTAAGTGTTAGAATAATTCTTGGATATGTTTCCTCACATTATTGATGCCCACAGCTCGACCTCTGTGCACTGGTGCTGAATTGAATCTCAGAGACAGAGTTTTGGGTGAAGTAGAAAAGAATAGCTTTATTGCTTTGCCAGGCAAAGGTGGACACAGTGGGCTTGTGCCCTGAAAACTGTGCATCCCAACCTGGGAGGATTTGGTGAGGAGTTTTATAACAATGGTTCAAGGGTGGGGTTGCTGATAAGGATTAGCGTGTGTGCAGGGCCTGCACTCCTTTAATCTGATCTCAGGCAGTCTCTTGATGAGCTTCTCTGGTTCCTTTAATCTGGCCTCAGGTGGTCTTTTCTGCAATGAAGAATGCTAGCATCTTCCATTTTTGGGGGGGTTTAGTTCTGTAAAGAGCTCGAAGATATTGTTATGTGTATCCCTTGAGGTGGAACCAGGACCCTGCCCCAAGGCTGCACTATTGTTTCTTGACTGCTCCTCCCTTGTCTCTGCATCCCCTCCCTTCCCTGATTAGCAACTGTTTGAAAGGCTTCTGTGCCCAGGAGCCCCACAGGGTCCTGCTCGGCTTCATTATTCCAGTATTCCTTCACTGTTCGGTCCTTTTCCAAGGATGCTTCATTTTTTTAAATGTTGATCTTTTCCATCCATTCGTTCACGCATACATTCATAAGCATTTCTTGAGTCCCTACTGCGCATTATCAAGCAGCATAACACATGCTGTGAATACAAAAGCGCAAGACAGTGTTGTTGCCCTCTAGGAGCTCAGTGTTGCTGGGGATACAGATGTACAGACAAATAATTATTATACGGTGTGTGGTAGGTACCACGGAGGAGGAATATGCTGGGTGTAGTGCAGCTTCAGGGAGGGAGTGATCAAGGAAGCCTGGAGGGGGCAAGGCCATAAGCAGAAAGGCTTCTCAGAGAAGATACTTGAATCAGGCACTGATGGGGAGGAGGAATTGGCTTCTCTCTCTGAGCCCCAGCCTCTCACTTGTGAAATGGTGGTAACATGAGTAACTACCTCATATGTTTGCTGATGTATATAGTGTTTAGCTTTGTGCCTGGCAAGTAGTAAGCACTTGATAGATGGTGGCTGTTATTACTGTTACCATTTCATTCACGAAAAAGCCATTTTGTTTTATGTCGACTTCACACAAGACAGTAGAATAAAATGAATACTCTAATATTCTTTAGATGTTGGTTCCAGAGATGTGCTTAAAAGGGCACACATATATCCAAATTTTAGATAACACTAGGGAGAATCATCTTTACATTTTATTTATAAAGGCTTGAAAGATACATGCTACCTGACCTCTTCCTACCCCGGCCCTTTCTCCTCATTCTTTTGCTCATGGCAGGCAGTATTAAAATGTAGGTTTTCTAATTTCCTGTCCAGAAACTGCTGTTCTGCCCAGAGTGTTTCTGATGTGTCTGCAAGAGTTAATTTCAGTGTGATTTTTTTCCCCTAACCTTGGGGATCTGGCTGACCCTTGTTAAATTCTGTTCATCCACCATGGACGATGACATGTTTAATTGCAACACGTGAAGACTTGGGAGTCATGGAGAATCCTGACTCAAGAGGGTCGTTCTTTAAAGATGCGAGCTTGATCCACAGGCTGAATGCTTTCTCAGGGCAGCTCTCTTCTGAAGGTCCAGAAACTACTCTAACCCTTTACGAAACGAAGCTTCCTATCAACCATACTCACCTATTCATCATATCATTTTTTTCTTTTTTTCTCAAATCGCCTCCACAAAGCAGATGGTTGGGCACTGAAGATGCCTGTATATGCTGTAGAAGAAACTGCAGGGAATTTTACGGATTTTATGTTGCTTAGTAGCCAAGAAGGGATAAAATGACACACTCAAGTAAGAATCCTGAGAACAGTGGAGAGTAGGATTGCCTTGTGCTGCCTTGTCTGGGAATAGGGATTCAGATAAGTCAGTGGCCTAAAGTGAACTTAGCCCAGTGTTTTATCTTACTTCCTACTTGATAACAGTTCACATATCCAAAGCCCAGTCTGGAGAGCATGGCTCAGTTGGAATTTGGAAAATCTACAGAGTGAGTTGGAATGCCAACTATATCACATTTCTCCTCTTGAGAGAGCAAATGCTGGGCTGCCAATAGCAATAGTGTTTAGCATTAGTGGGACCAAAAGATAGAGCAGTTGAGGAAAAACCCCAAAGCTCTGTGACTGAACTGTACCCTGATAGAGGGGTCTGTGTAACCCTCTCTCAGGCCCCTAATTGAAATATATTCTTCTTCTTTGTTATTTCCGAGGCTTATCTGATGATATCTTTGACATGAAATATGAACAATTAGATGTGCATTTATGAATGTGGTTGAGAAATATAAGTTTGCCCTATTAAAGCAGTTACATTTTTAAAATTTATTTTTATTTTTATAAATTTATTTTATTTATTTATTTATTTTTGACTGCTTTGGGTCTTCATTGCTGCATCGTGGGCTTTTTCTAGTTGTGGCCAGTGGAGGCTACTCTCCGTTGCGGTGCGCAGGCTTCTCGTTGCGCTGGCTTCTCTTGTTGCAGAGCAAGGGCTCTAGGGTGCACAGGCTTCAGTAGTTGTGGCGCGTGGGCTCAGTAGCTGTGGCTCGTAGGCTCTAGAGTGCAGGCTCAGTAGTTGTGGCACATGGGCTTAGTTGCTCCGTGGCATGTGGGATCTTCCCAGACCAGGGCTTGAACCCGTGTCCCCAGCATTGGCAGGCAGATTCTTAACCACTGCGCCACCAGGGAAGCCCCAAAAGCAGTTACATTTTTAATAACTACATATTTTACTGGTGATGTTAACCTGATATTTCACATTTTAATATTATATGTTGTTATTTTTACTTACATAATTTTCAATATTGTTAACGAAACTAAAGCTGCACCAGAGGCAATAAAGGTTGATTTGCAAAGGAATTAGGTATTTTCGCAATTACCATGCAATATGTCAGCTACTGGAATAGCAGAAAAATGCCTGTATTATTTTATTGCATGCCATATCACATTATTTACACTTTCCAACAGTGAACCTATAAAATATATGATACTTTTAGGTGTGAAGATTAATGAAATGTTATTTTTATTATGATTACTGTCAATGACGTTTATGAAATTCTTTCAATTCCCAATGAATAACCATTGTTTTTGCTTATTCAGAGATACTTAACTGTGTGCTCCAAATATGCTGAAACTAAGTTATACAAATGGCTAAAGGCAATAGAAATAGAGATCAGCAAAAATATTTTACAAATTGGGAAAGAGTGGTATCTTCTATTGAGTTAAAACACTTGAACTTTATGATTTGACATTTATTTTAGAATTTAGCTCATTATTTGAACATTGAAAAATTATCTTAAGTTCATTGCCTCATGGCAGCAGAAAGAGTATTTTAAACGCCTCCATTTAGAAGGAGGAGCAAGAAGTTGTGGGCAGAAAAACTCTCTTGTATGTAAGATAGGTACATTTGAGGAGGCAAAATATGCATTGTTATTAAAAACTCCAATTTCAGCTCTGAAATTAGACAGGCTTCAGTTCAAGTTCAGCCCTACCAATTAATAACTGTGTGAAATTAGACAAGTATTTGATTTCTCTAAACTCATTTCCTCTTCTATAAAGATGAAAATAAAACCTTCTCATGTGGTTGTTATAAGAATAACTAAGATGCTTAACAGATTACTTAATAATCAGGCAATTAATGACAGCTTTTACTGATCTTTTTTTGGATGAAGAGATTTAAGTGTACCAAGGAACAGCAAAAGCTCATGAATCAATTCAAAGATTACTAAATGTTCTAAAGAAAGATTATGTCTTTTTAATAAAGGAACATTCTACTCTGCATATGATATTTGTGGAATTCGCTAAAGCCAGGAATATAATCAAAAGAATCTACACACAATCCGTGTTTTTCATGTCATAACACAGGATAAACTGTTAGACATTTTTGTATTTTTATTTATGAGAATAATTACAAATTAAGGGGTGAGGATTTAGGGAAGTTAACTCAAGGTTTTTCCTTTTCCTTCTAAGTTTGGTGCTTAACAAAAAGCACCCAGAGCTCGGTTGAGTTGGGTAATAGTAAAACTGTCACAACCTCAGAAATCATAAAATAGTCAATGTATCTGTTTATAGAAAATGTGTGATACCGGTCCAGTTGGCATGAGAGAGTAAAAATGACAGCAGTAAATTAAACATATGGCCAAATTTTTGCTTTTAAAACAGAAACTATCTATGTTCATGAGAAATACTGCACTGCAGTTTTCCATTTCTTGTAATGTCTTTGTCTGGTTTTGGTATTATGGTAATTCTTGCTTCATAGAACAAACTGGGAAGTATTCCTTTCTTTTCAATTTTCTGGAAGAGTTTGCATAAAATTGGTATTATTTCTTCCTTACATGTTTGGAAGAATTCACCAGTGAAGCCATATGGGCCTGGAGCTTTCTTTGTGGGAAGATTTTGAACAACACTTCAATTTCTTTAGTAGATATATGGCTATACAGGTTATCTGTTTCTTTAAGTGAGCTTTGGTAGGTTTTATCTTCAAGGACTCTTCCCATTTTGTTTAAGTTGTCAAAATTATTGATATACAGTTCTTTTTTTTTTTTTTTTTTTTTTTTTGTGGTTCGCGGGCCTCTCACTGTTGTGGTCTCTCCTGCTGCGGAGCACAGACTCCGGACGCGCAGGCTCAGCGGCCGTGGCTCACGGGCCCAGCCGCTCTGCGACGTGTGGGATCTTCCCGGACCGGGGCACGAACCCGTGTCCCCTGCATCGGCAGGCGGACTGTCAACCACTGCGCCACCAGGGAAGCCCTGATATAAAGTTCTTGATAACATATTAACTCCTTTAAAAAATCAGTAGAATCTGTAATGATGTCACATCTCTTATTCCTGAGATTGGCAATTTACGTCTTCTCTCTCTCTCTGTTGTTGTTGATGTTCTTCTCCTTCTCCAGTCTGTGTAGAGGTTTATCAATTTCATTGTTCTTCTCAAGAGCCAAGTTTTTATTTCATTGATTTTCTTTGTTTTCTGTTTTCTATTTCACTGATTTCCTTTCTGATCTTTATTATTTTCTTTCTTCTGCTTACTTTGGGTGTATTTTTCACTTCATATATCTAGTTTCTTAAGATATATGAAGTTTCTTAAGGTGAAAGTTACGGTCATTGATTTGAGATCTTCTTTTCTTATATAGAAGATTAATGTTGTACATTTTCCCCCAAGTAATGCTTTAGTAGAACTCCACAAATGTTGATATGCTCTGTTTTCATTTTCATTTAGTTCAAAATACTTTATCATTTCTTTTTCAGGTTCTTCTTTGACACATGGGTTGTAGAAATGTAGTAAAAAAGGGTTAAGAGGATGTGAGCTAGAGGATCAGTTTGAGATAAGAGTTTGAGATATAGTCTCTGGACTGGGTAGAAAGGAGGTAAGGGAAGGTGCTGATGAAGAAATGGTTGTGTGAGTGGAGTGAGGAGAGGATTGGAAGGTGAGGTAATTCCTACCTGATCCCTCTGTGTCCTTGGTGAAGACAGAGGTAAGGGTGTCCCCTGGGAATAAGAGGATAGGTAACTGAGTGCGGTAGAGAGTGGAAGCAATCTTTGTGGGGAATGATAGTGAGAGAGAACTATCTAGAAACATATTGAGGCAGTAGCTAAGGATGAAGGTCATGGATTTGTAGAAGCATGCTGTACAGTTTTTATTCTGCCTTGCCTGGATGCTTGAGTACAGGTTCAAGCTGAGGATTTTAGAGGAAGCGCAATGGAATGAGAAAATCAAAGTTATTGATAAGAGAATGTTTGAAGAGCTTATTTAGGCTGAAGGGAAGTGAAGACAGAAAGAAACTTACTGATCAGAGAAAATGGGTGCATGGGGAAGTGGGTCAAAGGACTAGCATTCTTTTTTATGAAATTGAAAAACAAGTTTAAAGGAATTGACAGAGCAGGAAGTTTAAGTAGGTTGCGTGGTCAGGCTGCAGAATATTGGTGATTAAGTTTTCATCAGTGAAGCAATTCTGTGGGACAAGTTTCCAGGTGTGGTTATACAGGCAGGTGACAGAATTAGAGTAGAATCGAAGGTTATTGAATTGAGAAAGCTTAGGAATTGGGAGTAAAGGCATTTTAAGGGGCCTGCACATAGATTGTGAAACCACCGTGGGTGACGGTAAGGCTAGGGGTGGAGAGGAGAATATGAATCAGCTGCTGTTTCAGGTTTGGGGATGAATGTGAGGGGGTTGGTTGATGACAATAAGAAAAAGGCATTTAGGATTGTGTAACTAGAAGACACAAGCCTGAAGAGAATGCTGGCCCACCTCTAAGTCTCGTGTCAAGTGAGGCTTGAGAGACCAAAAGCCACCCCTAGTGAGGACTGTGGAAGAGAAGAGTACCCATGGGGAGGACCAGGCTTGGGTTCAGTAAAGATGTGGTGAAAGATTCACTTTCGGAGGATGAAAATGCACTGGACTTTGATGATCAGGAAATGGGGTTCTAGAAGAAACAGCAGAAAGATTTGGGAGTGAACAGGAGATGTGGGCATTTGGTTCTGCCTGATCCAAGTGTTAGTCTGGTATTAAGGGTTAAGGGCAGGATTGCTGACTGGAGGGGCTTATCTTTGGGACAGTGATTGAAGATGTCAGGGATGTGAGGCATGGTATTGACCTCAAGCTTCCAAAGGGAATTGTAATGTGAGGTTGTTTTCATTTGAAACTGATGTTCCAAATGGTACTGGAAGCAATCTGTGAACTTGCCTGCTTACCACCTCTTTCAGCTCAGGGGAGTGTAACAGCATTCATTTCAAATATCAGTGTATAATGTATTTTTCCTTCCTGATGACTGAGTTGTCTTTAGAGATTGTCTCATGGGTTGTAGTTCCCATGCTTCCTACAAAGGCAAGGACAGTCCACTTGACCTGTGATAAGGCCCATGTAGAAAGCATTGGTCCAGGGAAATGTGGGCAACCACAGGGCTCCAGCTGAACCCCCGTGGCAATTCCCTGTGGAATCCCTGTGTCCCATGATTGTGCATCTTTCTATCCCTTTAACCATCTCCCTTCAACTGCCAAAGTAACCCTTGGACCCATCCAAGGTCACAATATTGAGTATATGACGGGCAGTTTTACGCCTTCCTTTCCTCAAGTATATCATTATAAACATTTTCTTTCTTCATTTATGAGACTTTTTCTCTGAATTGAGTTCACTGTTTCCAGAAGAGCGAAGATTTCAAATTATACATCTATGATTCCCATCTATTCTGTTTGCATGTGAAAATAACAAGATGCAGTGGCCATCCCAGGGTTGTGGCTTACCTGGCAGGAGGACCTTGTGTCAATTGTTTTGCCTTCTTATGCCTCAGTCTCCTCTTCAGTGAGACACAATTAATAACACAGGACTCACCTTGCAGGGTTGTTTTGACCTCTATAGTTGATGTGCATGAAGTTCTCGGTCCAGAGCCTGGCATATAGCAGGTGTTTAATAAATGGCCACTGTTACTTTTATTCAGAACATCATGCCAGAATCATACAGAGGTTTAACACAAACTCACATCTTCACAACCATTCTGTGAAATGACTCTTAATGATGAACTTGACAGATAAGGAAATTGAAGTTCAGTGTGATGTCAAAGGTCAAAGTCTAGTAAATTGCAGAGCTCAGATGTGGCTTCAGGTCTCTTTGATTCTAAACCCAATGTTCTTCCCAATGTATTGGGAAGATGTATTAGATTATCCTAGGAAAATTATTTAGAATTTAAGAAGAAAATTTCAAAATGTTCTGTTGTTGCCGTGGCATATTGTAATCCCAACTATCAAGTAATTTTCTTGGGTCAGAAGCCCCTTATGCAAGAACTGTAAACTCTTTTCATCTTATTCAGTTTTCAGGGGCATAAAGAGAGATATGCCTATGCAAGCTGATTTCCTAGGCGAGGAGAATTGTACTCAGAGCACTTGGGTGGTTTCTCACAGGGAGCTCAGCAATTAGGCTCAAATTAGATCATCAAAGCTGAGCTGAGGGAAGCGGTAGTTGATTTGAAATATCAAGGGAAGAATAGGAACACTAAAAGTCAGAAATATCATACAATCACATTTCTCCTGATCCAAGCACATCAGAATTCATTTAGTTAGCAGAGAACAGAGGCTACCCACTGGGCTTCTTAATTATAACACCAGGGCCCTCTATAAAAACATGAGAGGAATGCCACTTCTGGCAATTCATAAATCAGGCAATTTCACTTCCCCTCTGGGATGGACATTTTATTGCAGACCAGGTAGGGATTTGCTGGACATGCAAACCCCCTCCATTCACTTAATCGTGGTACATGACAAGCTCCATAATGCCCGGGGGGAGTGATTTTTAATAATCCGCAGTCCTTCAGTAGTTAACGCTCTTTCCCATCCCAAGCCTGAAGCATTGCTGTATTTTTCCTGTCACCTTGTGGAGTCACAGCTCTGAACTGAAGTTATAGAGAAGCTCTTGGAGATCATGGAGTTCCATCCCTTTACAGTATAAATGAATAAACTGGAGCCTCAAGAAGTTTAATGCCTTTTTTGACACTACATGGCCGGATAATAGAAACGTTAGAACTGGAGGCCGTATCTTGATGAGGCAAACTAGTGTCATGCAATGGGGCAGACTTTGGAGACAGAGACAGGGCTTTTTTTTTTTTTTTGATGTGGAGAGGAGAAATTTCTTAACCTTTTTGAGCTTCATTGCCTTGTCTGTAAAGTGTCTTAATATCTGTCTGGTGGGATGGTTGGATAATTGAATAAAGTCATGCACTTTGCAGAATGTCTGGTAAGTGCTTAAAAAAAATGATAGATTTTACAAATCTGCCTTTGAATTCTACATTATCATATTTAAACTAAACGAGACACTTGCTCCACTTTCTTGGTATTTCCAGCTGAACTCATCGTCCTTCACTCACCAACTCAACCCAAACCAGTTTGGAATCAACCTAGATTATGGTCATAAGCACTCACAGCTCTAGTGCAGTAGATTTAGGAAGCCTGGAGAGAGTCTTGCTTTCATCTTCACGTCTGTTTCACCCTTGCTCTTCCCTTCAGTCTGTGCCTTACTCATGCCTGCCATACTCCGTGCCATGCTGTCGGGCGCCATTCTTGAGAGGTTGATACATCCAGCTTTGTGCCTCATTCTCCTCTGAGCTTTCCTGTTCCCCCTGGTATTCCTGTTTATCTCTCACCTCAGCATCTTTGGCTGGAGCCATAACCTGATTGTGTTGAAACCAGTGTATCTCTCCAGTCCCAGTGAGGTCTAGCTGGAATGGTTGCTGATTAGCTGTAGCCAATCCTAGTAGTCCCAAATGTACCCTCAGGTGCTTACATGTTTTTCTGCGTCTCTTCTAGGCCCAGGTAGAACTAGGTACCTAGAAAAGTAGAGTGCTAGAGGGATGCGGAATTTCATGATCACACTTGGCCCATGACAACCACAAGAAGTTACTCTGTTCTGTCCAAGAATGTGAAGGAGCCAGGTTCCTTTCTACCTGGATCATCTAGGCACCTGACTTTTCTCTCTTATGATTCAGGGTTTGATGTCCGGTGGGAATCTCTTTAAACAACTGCAGACAATCTGACTGGGATATGTTCCCGTTCCTGTCTTCCCCAGTCCTAGACATGGAGTAGGGGCTGCCATGAGATCTTGTTTCCTTTAGTGGCTGGCTTTAACAGAGAATCCAGACCACCGCATTTGGTGACTGACACTCACTGTACCTTTATGGGATGGTTATGGGGCTGCACCTTGCTTGACTCCCCAAATGAGATCACCTCTTAATCTCACATGTGCTTTAACCTTAGAGGAATGAACTGATTCTGTGCCCTTCCTACTCACTCTTTGGGACTTGATCTTAAGTAGTCAGCTGCTGAGGTTAAAAAGAAGGTTATTTTCATACTGTCAGCCTGGAGATTTGACAAAATGTCTACATGACACCAAGCATCCAATACATAGAGCTTTCATGACTTTGGCTCAATATATATACAAGGCAGTAAATTATATAAACCATTACAAAACTACCCTACTTTGCTTGTATCAAAAAATAAAAATTTTTACAGGTTAACTTTTTTCCTTTATTCAAAATGGCAATAGTTTTAACGAGTCCCATAGTGGGGTGTGGGTATTGGCAATTGAAAATACCTACTTTGTTGAATAAAAGAAAGTCAGTAGGAAAATGTGTGTTGCTTTTCAACGACTAATGTTAGTCTCCAGGCACATTTGAGAAGCAGCAACATGGAGCTGCCTTCTTAGCTTTCACTGATTGTAACTCTCAGGCTGAATCACTTGAATCCTGAAGATCAGGGTTGCCTATCACTGCTGGAGGTTCTTGTCTTTCCCCACCTTACTCTCTCTTGCCAGGATGATGGAGAAGACTGGAACTGCTCTGCTGAAATTCCAAGGAAGCAATATCTTATAAAAATGATCATGCCAGGTATAAGACTGATTAGTAAAAGGACAGGGTTACAGGCTTTTAAAAACGACAGCAATTCATAGTTCTCCCTTAGTGCTGGTCTCTCCCCTTCCTTTTTCTTTCTAATTGGAGCGAGTATTGAGACTGGGACTTCAAAACCATCATTGGCCTGGGGTAGCCAGTAAGGCAATAAGATGCAGCTGTTCTACAGGGCAGCCAAAAACGTAAGGGTAAGAGACAACCACGTGTTTTCCTGGTTTTGATTGGAGCACATAGTTCAAACTTGCTTTTCCAAAGCCCCATTAATCCTTGCTATTGGTTCATCTTCTGCTTCCAAACATGACCTCACCCCACGCGCTGCCCAGTGGTTAGTAACTCTAGAGCATATTCTTTTCTCAATGCAAGAGAATCGGAATGGAAGATCCCTGAATTGGTGCTAGTTTAGGAGCTTTTCAAAATGAATCATTAGTGTGCAGGGATTTGGTGTGGGTGACTCATCCAGTAATTATCTGAAGTTATTTAGTTATCAGGTCTTTGCATAGAATTCAAGCCCAGGCCCTGACACAAAAGCCTGTCATTTGGGAGTGATCAAAATTATGTCGCCTTGTTCTCTCTTCTTAATCCTTTTGGAATGTCTCACTCCCCAGCTAACATTCCCTGTTATTCCAAAGGTGATTTGGAGGTAAGATGGAAAGCCATTAGCTGGGGACTGAATACAGAGCCACGTTTTCATCCAGGATCTGAACACCCATCTTTAATCTCTTTTCTCTCAAATGACAAGGACGTTGATCTGGTTAGCCCCGAGGTTAAGTGATTTGTCCAGGTAGACACGTGAGTCACTTCCAGACCACGCACTGTACATTGTATTCCAACAGAAGTCTCTAAAGATTGAGCATCTATTTTTTTTCTAGGAGATACGGGTGATACCTTTAGTTTTAGGATTTTTTTTTTTTTTTAAGAGATGCTACAGTTCATTGAGTCCTTGGTGAGTTCAAGCTGTCACCCCCTGTTAGGCTGACAGTAGTGCCTTGTGTTCAATAACTTTCATGTCTGAATGGCCCCAGAGAGAAACATCAGCACTGGAACTGTTTCCTAGTTTGAAAAAATTAACTTGTCTGATTAAATTTATACTGGCTGAATTAAAGAGTTTATGGAGAGTCGTCTAAGAGAACCAAATGAGGGCATTTCTCCCAAATGTTATGACCATTAAAGGAGAGAGGAGAGAAATCAATACAGAATTTATCTGGAAGTGAGTTGAGCTGAGGGAGAGAGAAAGCAGCTGAAAGAAAGGAAGTGGCAAGAGCTGGTTTCCCCTGTGATTTGAGTGTTCATGCTTTATTTGTATATGGTTGTACTTTTTCAGATATGCCAGAGGGACATAAAAATAAGCAAAAGAAATGCTTCTCACCTGCAGGATGAGACCATAGGACAACGAACAAACATCTTCCTTTCTTCATCTCCCAAACAAGCAGAGGGTTACCTTCCGTTGGAGAACCACCACCAATGCTTCTCCAGCTCTTTTTAGGTAAGTGCTAAACGCTTCACATGTTTCATTTAATTCTCTCTGCGTCCCTATGAGGAAAGTGGATTAATATCCCCATTTTGAAGACACAGAAACTAAGCTTGATAGAAGTTAAATCACCCGAGGTCCCACGCCCAAGGAAAAGCTGGGCTTTGAACTCGTTCTGCCTGATTCCAGCCTTTATGCTCATACGCGTGTCTGATGCTGTCTACATTCTTGGTAAAGGATGTCAGTCCTGTGCTCCTTTGGCGGCTGGTGCCTGTCCAGTGACCAAAAAGTGACAGGTTAGCTCTGGGTCAGCAAGGAGACAGGGACATCCCCCTGTAATACATCATTCACCCGGCCGGTTCTTTTACTAGGGTGTAGGAAACTTACATTTTCCTTCACATGTTTTTTGTACGGGGTTAAAGAAAAGTTATCAACATAAATAGGATTATAGAAGAGAATAGTATTTTAGTATCAGCTGGTAAATCAAGTAGCTCAATATCACACTCTGTTCTTAAAGTTGTATAAGGTGCACAGGGCAGGAGCGGTGTTTCTTTTTTTTTTTTTAATTTATTAAATTTATTTATTTTTGGCTGCATTGGGACTTCATTGCTGCGTGCAGGCTTTCTCTAGTTGCGGCGAGCAGGGGCTACTCTTCCTTGAGTTGCGTGGGCTTCTCATTGTGGTGGCTTCTCTTGTTGTGGAGCACGGGCTCTAGGCACGCGGGCTCAGTAGTTGTGGCACGCGGGCTCTAGAGTGCAGGCTCAGTAGTTGTGGTGCATGGGCTTAGTTGCTCCGCAGCATGTGGGATCTTCCCCAACCAGGGATCGAACCCGTGTCCCCTGCATTGGCAGGCGGATTCTTAACTACTGTGCCACCAGGGAAATCCTGGAACGGTGTTTCAATGGCATGTGTAGGCCCTTGACAAAGAACTTACAAGCTCCACAGGGCGACATCAGACTATTAAGGGTCCAGAGGCATGTATTTAAGTTCTAAGTGCTTTAATTCTGAATGTTAAGGATGCTTGGGGAAGCGGATGGTTTGTGTGGGTCTTTAACGTGCTGTTTTGGAGAACGTAGAACTGCCGTGTCTTAGAGAATTGAAATTATTTAGAAAGCAGAAGGAAATGAGGCACTGAAGAGAAAAGCTGTTGTTGTTATTTATTACATGCTGATTGCAACCGCAGTGGTGACAAAGGTATAAAAGGAGGGGACTTCTGGAAACGTCAGGGTGGGTTTTACTGCATATAACAATGTGCGCCGAATCAGTTCATTATCTTCGTGTCAATATCAGGAAGCGGGGTGGAGTGCATCATATTCAGTTTCATGTGTTGTTTGCAAAACGTTTGAGTTTAAATTCTTAGATAGGAATGTCTAGTGTGTTAACCCATTGCATTATCGTGAACTGATTTTACTGCATGACACTTCTGACAAAAAATGTGGGTTTTGGGACTTCCCTGGTGGTGTGGTGGTGAATTCAATCTCCAGCTCCTCTTCCGTCCCCAGAGGTCTGGGGGTGAGACTGAAAGTTCAAGCTTCTAATCAAAAGTTGGTCTTTCTTGGGCTTCCCTGGTGGCACAGTGGTTGAGAGTCCGCCTGCCGATGCAGGGGACGCAGGTTCGTGCCCCGGTCCGGGAGGATCCCACATGCCGCGGAGCGGCTGGGCCCGTGAGCCATGGCTGCTGAGCCTGCGCGTCCGGAGCCCCTGTGCTCCACAATGGGAGAGGCCACAGCAGTGAGAGGCCCGCGTACCGCAAAAAAAAAAAAAAAAAAAAAAAAAAACTTGGTCTTTCTGGTAACCAGTCCCCATCCTTCCTTTCTAGGAACCCCTCAGCCGAGAGTCATCTCATTAGTATACTAAAGGCACTCTTATCATTCAGGGAATTCCTAAGGTTTTAGGAACTCTGAGACCAAATATTAGAAGATACTTGTATCAGCCCCCATCACTCAGGAAATTCCAAGGGTTTTAAAAGCTCTGTGTCAGGAACTTGAGAAAAAAGACCAAATATATATTTCTTATTATATCATAACATCACAATTATTAAGCCATGTGACTAAGTTTTCTTAAAACACAATTACAGATAATAGTTATTATCTGGGGAAAGGTCAGGCAGGCGTCTGCTTGTTCAGCAGAGTCATGTAAGCCTGTGGCAGCTTCCTTACTAGTCGAGGTGGCAAATAAGGGTCCTCAGGGATCTCTTAGTGAAGCTCTACTCAGGTTCTTTTCTCTTAAGTGTGCTCCTACTGCATTTTATGCATAGCTGTTTCTTATCCTCTAAGCGAGCAATCCAAGAGACAAGGTAAAAGTTTCGATACCTTTTATGACCTCACCTTGACCCTTGTCTAAAATGTTCTATGTACAATATTACTTTTACATTCAATCAATTGCAAAGCAAGAGTATGAGAGCCATATGCATAGGCTTCATGAAGTGAGGATTAATTGAACACTGAGTCAGGAGAGTAGAAATTGAGAGCTAGTGAGAGGTCCGGATGCCAGAAGAAGGTACAGCACTTGTGGGACACCCACTTTTCAGAAAACTGGTCAGAACCAGCAGACAAATAGCCTTGTTTTCAAATAGTGACTGTTTGTACCATCTGGACTTAACCAATCATATAGCTCAGTTGACACTCCAAGGCTATTATGGTCTTAGAGACGATTTGTAGTTTTTGATTTAAGCTCCATTTCAAAGATCCAGCCTCTCTGTGTAGGATCAGATTTCCCTGCCTTGCACTGAACTTGGCTAGTCTTTGTCCATCCTAAATCTTTATGTTACTTATCCTTGCTGATTATTTAGGACAAGAGACATAGTCAGGGAAGGAGGAGCCCTGGCCCTGGTACTCAGTAATTATACATCTTTTGATGATTCATTGACTTACTGTGTAAACCTAAGTCCCTTCTCCTTTCCAGTCCTCAGTTTCCGTATGTGTAGAATGAGAGACTGAGGCTAAATTATCTCTAAGTTCTTTTCTGGCTTTCAAGTTCTCTCAAACCTTCCCTGCCTAAAATCTTTAAAGTGTGAATTAAACTTGCAGATCAAGATAAATTACTAGAGGAGCTGGGTGCGTTACAGAATTGAATTCTTCAGAGCCCCAGCAAGCCTGCGTTTTGGAGCATGCTTTCTTTTTACAGCTGTGAAGAGAGGAATCAGCACACTAGTTATAACTTCATATGACTAATGGTTACCATGGCGACCACTAAATATTCCTTCTAGACCTTGCATCTGCACAGCTCACTGAAGCCGAGGAAATAAACGTTGCTGCTTTGAAAAATGATAAAAATAATCTGAACCAGCGACAGGCTTAGAAGGAAAGGAGAGATCTCACATCTGAAGGTCAAGCCATTTCATCTCATTATCTCTCAGGCCTTTGTTTAATCTCACAAGGCATTTGATGCCAACTGAATGGATGGGTCACAGGCCTGAGGGATTTAGCGTGAGGCTTCTGAAGCACTTGACTAATTTTTAAAGAAGCTTCTGGGGTTCTGACAATATTTGCTAGGTTAGTGTGATGACCCCTATGTTGAAATGCTGAAAGTGAACATCAGGACACTAGGAGAGGACCCCTGGGCTTCTGGTAGTTCTTAATATCAGGTCATCTTAGTGGTTTAAGGAAAGAGCGACTAGAAGACTGGCCAAGGTCAGACCACACTCAGCAGGAACATGGGCAAGAGAACCGGGCCTCATGAAGCCTGCAGATGAGACAAGAACGGATGACAGGTTGACATCACCTTGGTAAAACGTGGGCAGTCACCAGGAAGACTAATGCTGTGGTGCAGCCCAGGAGAGTCACCCAGGAAACGTAAATGAGTGGATTAGTGGAGAGGGGGTGGGGTCTGTGCAAAACTGGAGAGCACATGGCCTGTCTCAAGAGGTCAGCCTATTGTTGCCATGGGAGATTACAGATCCAGCGCTCCCATTTTTCAAGAGAGGCTATAAATCTGGATTTTTAAAAATATGAAATTTCTTAATTATTTCGTTGACATGATATGGGCTGCCATTTTGAATTCTCTGAAATTACAGTGCCATTTTGAAAGTGAAAACAGGAAATGCCAGAGAAGTGGGATTCTGTATAATGACCTGTACAATGACCATGAGACAAGGAACACTCCAAATCCAATCAAGTTGAACTGGGTCAGTAATGTCAGGGAGGCACAACTGTGTGTGATGGTTTTGGAAGAAGTTGGCATTTCAGTAACTACATTGTGCTTGGTTTGGAGAAAGACTATGTCAATAGATAGAAGATGATCTGCATGGAAGGTTTAAAAGGGGTCCAGAGTGACACACATTGCAGTCTGTCTCCAGCACCAGAGGCTGGGAATACCTTTCCAAGTGGCTAGTCAGTCTTCCTGAAGCCGTCTCCCACAGCTCCCCTCCCCCCACTATTTTCACCTGAATTCCAATAGACACACTAGCACCAGGAACCCAGCCTTGAGCCAGTCCTATGCTTTAGGCTACTCTGGGGTCTGCACATAAGTCATAAACACCTGACTAGGGTGGGGAGTGAGGGGACAGAGAGAGCAAGTGGACAGTGTCTGACAGAGGAGAGAAGCCAACGTATGTAGAATTGCCCACTATCCTATCCACTCCGTTACCCCACTGGGGACTAGTCCGGTTATTGCCTAATAAAACTTAGCACCTGGGCTTCAGTAGGGAGCAGCGGATCACTTTACCCCTTTGAAAAGCATAATTACTTACCAGATTACAGAATTATTATAGGAAAATCTGAAAATTGGGAAAAAAAGGAAGAATAACTTATAATCATATCATGAAATAGAGATGAAGAGACAGTTCACAGAAAACAAGTGAGACCAGCCAGCAAAATGTTGTCTTGTGGGAAATTACTTTGATGTATGGTAGCCTCCAAGTACCATTCCAGACAAGTCATTACAGAAGTTATGGAACAGAAAGGCTTATAGACTGAATTAATATGCTGGAATCATGTAGCTTATTGAATCCATTTAAAACACAGAGTGAGAAACAATTGGAAGAAACAGCATACTCAGGGCAGGTGCATGTGGGCAGAAGGACCACACTATCTGAATCCTGCGCTACACAGCGTTCATATGTCCTGACTCTCTGCCACACCAGCCTTCCTTCCTGGCCACGGAGATATGAGGCCCAGAGTTGAAGGGAAGAAAAGGGGGTTCAGGCAGCTGGAAGATGCTTGGGAGAGATGCAAGGGCAAGTATACTGAACACAGCTGCAGCTCCCTTATTAACCTGATGAGGTTAACTTGTCTATTTGGTGTGCATTTGCTAGGCAGAGGACATGTGGGCCAAAACGGGGTCATAATGGGCGTCACCAATGTGTGGATAATATAGGAGTGGCATAGCCATCAATCTGGAAGTGACATTTTTACTTTACTAATATTTAAGGTTTACTTGTGTAGCTTTTGAGCCTTTGCCACTGGTGGTGGTGGTGGTGGTGGTGGGCATCCTCCTCAGGTTTTGGAGACCCCTAACCCTTTACCAGACAGAGAATGACAGGTGGAAATGTATTCACTGCTGCCTTTTGTGTGAAGAGAGTGTGGTGTTTCCTCATGAAATTCGGAATGGGCTCATCTAAAAAAGTAATCAGGATCAGAAAGGGTCTAATATGAGTTTCTCTTTAAGAGCTAAACCGGCGCTATTTTCATGGGGATATTTAGGTCTGTGAATGCCCCAGACCTGCAGACAAGAGAGTAAGTGTACGCAGTAAGATGAGTGGAGGACAGAAGTCCAGAGAGAAGATCCACAGCTAAAGGGCAGATGGAGAAAAGTGAGCACGTGAAGGCGATGGAGCTTGAAGGACCAGGAGATGATGCTGTCCCAGAAGCCAGGGCGCTACATAAATCCCACTTAAGTTAAAGGGGCTGGTCGTGAACTAAAGATGAGAATGTCTCAGTGAGCACACCCATCTAGAAGGGGGAGGGGAGAGAGCCAGAGGGAGGGAGCTCCTGCCAGACAAGATGGAGGGTAAAGGAGAGAGACTGTCTAATCCAGAGTGCTTCGTCCTGCACAGGGGGAAGAGTGCTGATGGTGTCAGGAAGTCAAAGTGCCATTTTGGGTTCCCCTCCTTGAAATCACATCACTCCACAGTGGGGTTTATAGCATCCCACTACCTGCCCCTTTCTTTCATTCCACACTTCTGAAGGGTTTGCCTATGTGCACATTCTTTTTCAGATGTCTAATTCTGACTCAGAAAATTGCTGGTTTCAACTCTTTTGCCAGATGGCTGAGGAAAGAGCAATTGACTGTTAGTGCTAAATGCCTGTGTCAGAACCCAAAGCAGCCGATTCCAATTAACATAAAAAGCAGAACAGAGCTCCTAAAGTGCAAGTGTAAAACGATGGGATGAAAAAAAAAATACAAAAAAAAACCCCGATGGGATGATGAAACCTCATCCTGGCTGAGAAAAGAAAACACACAGCATCCTTTATCCTCTCAGATGCTGGCCACACTGCTGGGTTGAGAGGCGGATGTATTCACGAATGAGAGGGGACTGCAGATCAGTACCCCTAGAACAGCCCCCTTGGTTCCTTTCTGTTTAGCAAGATGGGAGTGGTCCTCAAAGTCACATGGCAGAAATCTTTTATTTGTTTGGGTGGATGGAGTACAACATTGTTGTTTTCAACACAACTTCCTGTTTTCTCAAATGAGACTTATTTCATAGAAGTGAGTGGTACTGATCTTTTAAGTGGATGATATAGATAAAGAGCTCTTGATTTTTCACATTTAGAGAGGCCAAAATAAAAATAAAATAAAAAGATCTAAATGGAGATATTTTGTTCCCATCCCATTTCCATCAATCCTATTTCTTTCTGCCCTTAAGAAGTAGTCATTTTAGGGATTTCCCTGGCAGTCCAGTGGTTAGGACTCTGAGCTCTCACTGCCAAGGGCCCGGGGTTCGATCCCCGGTCGGGAAACTAAGATCCCTCAAAAGAAGCAGTCATTTAAATTATTCTCTTGCTTATTCTTCCAATATTTCTTTATGCATATGAAGCATATGTGAATTTATGTATTTGTATTTATATATGTGTATATATGTACATTTTTATTTCCTTTTTCTCCCCATAAAAGATGGCATATTATATAAATTATGTCTTGTTTTTTTGTTACTGAATAATATATTTGGAGATCTTTCCATATTAATACACAGAGTTTCTTCATTTTTCTTTTACTTCTATATCATATTCCACGGTATGTCTGTACCATAGTTCATTTAACCAGTCCCCTGTTTTTGGACACATGGATTGTTTCTAGTTTTTTGCTATAACAGACAGTTCTCAGTGGGTGGTCTTGTACATAGATCCTGTGATATGTGTATGAGAGGAATCATAGGAGAGGTTCCCAGAAGCAGCATTTTAGTTCAGATGCATCTGTAATTTTGGTAGATGTTGCCAGATGGCCTTCCATGGAGCTTGACCATTTTGCATTGCATCTGGTACAGTATGAGAATGCCCATTCCCTGCAACTTAAGTAACTGAGTATTGCCAAATTTCTGCTTTTGTTAGTTTGTTTTTGTTTAGTAGGTAATGAAATGGTAGCTCAGGGTAGTTTTCACTTGTATTTCTCTTATTATTCTTTCTTCAGGGAATAGAATATTCTTATTTTACTTTGTTTTCATTATTGCTCAGAGAAGGATTATGACATGATGATGCGGGGAAAAAGCTCTTTCTAGGTGCTCCACTCTTCAGCTGTAAGGACTTCATAAGACTCTGGGCTCTTTGCCATGTCCTTGTGTGTTAGTTAATTACTTCACATTTCCTTTTAGTGGTTAGTAATCATAATGATAACCAACATTTTCTGAGTACTTACTGTACACCAGGCATGATCCTAAGCACTTTATGTATTAACTCATTTACTCTCCAAAACAAACAAAAAAACAGCTTTATGCAGGAGGGTTGCTCTAACCTTTGTATTCAGATGTGGAAACTGAGGCACTGAAAGGTTAGTAACTTGCCTAAGGTCACAAAGGCAGTCTGTCCTAGGGTAAACAACGGTCCCGTTTTTCCTGGGAGCATCTCGATTTTAGCACTGAAAGTCCCATGTCTTTAGAAACCCCTCATTCCTGGTACAGTTGGCCACCCTGGTCTAGCCCAGAGTCTTTGCTTATCACTGTTAGGCTCCTCTGAAGGTCAGAGGGCCTACCTGCTTGTAAGCAGAGGAATGGGGGAGGTGATGTTCCTGTAGCAGCGTGTGTGAGACTTAATTTGCAGGTTCTTAGTTTTAGTCAATTAGCCTGATGCCAAGGGAGTAGGAAAAAAGAGAGTAGGGCCACTCCCTCTAATCAGGTAGCAGCATAATGGCCATAAGGAGAAGGTGGCTAATGCAACCACTGTCATGAGAAAGCCATGTGGAGATCTAGTAAAAAAAAAAAAAATTGTCTACCCCTGTGGTAAGTGAAAAATGTTTATGTGTTATCTCAATTACTCATCGGAGTAGCCCTGTGAGATGGGCACTGATATCATACCCATTTTACAGAGGAGAGGTTAAGAAACTTCCTGAAGGAAGGTTGATTGACACTCAAGTCTTCCTGCAAAGCCCATGGTTTCAAGCATTCTATTTTACCTAAATATAAGCACATATTTGATTTCTGACTGGACCCTTAATGCCTGTCAGCAGGAAAGACTCTCAGACGAGGAAAGTCTGAATCTTTGGGCTGCTGCAAGAGATGTTGGTTTGTGCTTGAATAGAGGAGCTCAGCAGCTAAGCGATTCAAAATGCCTGTGAGGATTTCCAACAGCTCTGGGGAGTATCTGAGAGAACAAGGCCTCGTGTAAACATGCTGATGCTGTGAAGAACAGCGAGAAAGTGTCTGCTCTCTTTCTGCTACCTGGAGCCGTGTGGGACTGAGCATGTCTCACTTCATCTCCGTGGATTTAGGCACCTTCAGTATAAAATGAAGATAACTGTTTCTTACTTGCTTCAAAGATAATCTTTTGAAGACCCTTCTGGTTCTAAGATTCATGACTATCCATGTAGCCCTGATTTCGCAAGCTACATTATCCTTGAGGAACATCAAGGCCTCATTATAGAAAAGTTTATACCAAGTGCATTGTATATATAAATTGGTATAATTCAAGAGTGAATTTGGTTAGAGTCCTGTGGTAGACAGAATTTCTAAAATGGTCTCCCAAAGATGCCCTGTTCTCATCCCGAGAACCCATGAATGTGATAAGATTTCTCTGGTTATGTTATGTTATATTGCACAGTTGGTCTTAAAATAAGGAGATTGTCCCGGATTATCTGCTAGGCCCATTGTAATCTCATGAGCCCTTAAAAGCAAAGAGCTTTCTTTGGCTGGTAGCAGATGAGGCCAAAGTGGAAGACAGGGTGATGGGAGAGATTTGAAGCACAAGAGGGCATTGGACACAGCATTGTTGGCTTGGAGGATGGAAGGATACTTGTGCCAAGGAATGTGGGCAGCCTTTAGGAGCTGAGAACAGCTTCCGGCCGACAGCTGGTAAGGGACTGGGGACTTCAGTCCTACAAGTGCAAGGAAATGAATTCAGCCAATAGCCTGAATAAGGAAATGAATTCTTCCCTAGAGCCACCAGATAACCTCCCAGCCTGAACACGCCTTGATTTCAGTTTCTTGAGACCCTAATCAGAGAACCAGTGAAGCTCAACTTGGATTTGTAACCTGCAGAATTGTGATATAATAAATGGCTGTTGTTTTAAGTTGCTAACTTTGTGGTCTTTTGTTAGATCAACAGATAACCAATAGATGTCCCAATCCTTATTTCCTAGAATCCTCATTTTCTACCTGATACCCCTGTAAATTAGAACCCAGCATGACCTGGGCTTACTTACGGGGTGTTCCACTTATGTGCTATCTTAACACCTGATCATGTCACATTGTATTGTCTTTGGCTGTTTATTATTTGTCTCTTCTATTGGGTTATAAAGTCATCAAGGGGAACAGTGTGTCTTGGTCATTGTTGAAAATTCAGTACATATCTGAGGGCCTGATATATAGTAGTTCTCAACCAACACTTGAATGAAAATGAGATATTACTTCATGCCCAACATGGTAGTTAGGTAACAGTTTCCATGGATACTTTTTTGGTACGTGGATTATATCAGAGAGTTTTAATGGTTTTTCTAAAAAAAAAATCTCGTAATCAGAAACATTGCCATCAAGGAAAACCATTGGTTGAAATGTAAAAGAGCAAGTATAAGCTCTGACTACCTCTAGCAAGTAGAGAATTTATGGTATATTGATCAATTAATATTTTCTTCAAAGTGCTATAGGTTCATGAAGCACAATAAAAGTGCCCATTAAATACTAAAAACCAACCTGCAGTGCTAGGATAGCTGGATAATTTTTCAGGAGCAGCCATTCTTAACCAATTTTTATGTCTTCAATGCAGTGAATTCAGTTATTATATTTTCTGGTTCCCAGTAACCAAAAATTTTTTGACTCCATTTTTAAGTTTCAAAATAGTTTTAAATGTGTCTTTTGGATGAAAGGAGAATATAGGACTTATGAGAAATCCAGATAGTTTTTGCTGGCCTAGTGTTGATGGGAAGACATGGGGACAGAGTTGAAGCAATAGAAGTGGAGTCCTAAGTGACAGGAGACTAAGATTAGAACTGAAATCATTGTTGTGAAGAGTCAAAATTATACCAGATGCTGGAGTTGAAAGAGTGAAGTAGAAATGGGAAAGAAATATCAAGGTCAGTAGCTAAAAATAGAACAGGGCTAAGGCTCTGAATGGCAGGACGGTGCTTGCTGTGTATTACAAGGGTGAGTATTCTGTCTGTCTGGACATATAAAGCATATTAGTATGTCCTTAGGAAGTTCAAGTCCTAAACATGTATTAGCTGGTCCTAAAGCACTCTGTGTGTGTGTGTGTGTGTGTGTGTGTGTGGAGAGTGAAAGACAGGCAATTCATGGAAAGGTGTCCATATAAGATGGAGCTGAGTGGGACGTTGTTTTTGAATGAAAAAACAAATTGTATATGGATACAAGTTGATTTCTTCTTCTTATAGTGAGTTTTACTGCTTTTATCTCAACAAAATACTCTTTACAAATTTGGTGGCTAGGAAAAGGAATCTTTCTGGTATGAAGTGCTATTTTAGCTGTGAAAAAAAGGTCTTTGGTAAATTAGCTATGTAACCCTTGGGCCCAATTCATGAAAATGTATACACCAGCAACATAGCTCTCTGTAGCTGTTACTCTGTCTCAAGTACCTGCTCAGTTAGTGATTCAGAGTATTCTGTTATCCCAGTTGTATTCTACACTGCTTCAGAGCTGATGTTAGAAGTTTTTTGAGATTATCTCTGTAAATAATAAAGTCCCCATACTGTGGGCTTCACCTCAATGTGTGTTACATCTCGTTGGAAAATTTACTGACATTATACAACTTTCTTCTCTCCCTTTGGGTTTCTTCCGACACTAACTCTGGCCCATTTCTCTCTTAAAATTTTTTAAGCTGGAAGGAGCTGAGTTTAGTTTTAACTGCTGAAATTGGTGCCTTGGTGGGTAAACTTCACCAATATTATTGATCAGATGAAATGGTTTTGTAGACATCAAAAGAATTTAAGTTGGATTAGGAGCCAGTAGCTTGAGAGTTTTAGCTGGAACTTTGAAATCTCTTAGGTCCTAGGAATAGGCTTAGGGAGCCAAATATTGGTCCTTTTCTCTGTGGGTGCAGGGTTTATTTTTTATTTGGGCAAAAAGTTGTTGTTCTGTCTTTTAAATTCATGCTGTTGTGCGTTGATTACAGTAAAAGCTTCATTGCCATTAATTATTGATGGAGATGATGATGGCTATGTAATCTTATGAGACCAGGTGGCCTTAACGGGTTTTAAGCTTGGTTCCTCGTTCCTACTCAGTCCAGCATGACTTTCTCCTGGTATTTTCCATGTTATCAAGGCCTTGGATCATTAAAGAGAAATGCAAATTAAAAAAAAATCTCACCAGAAATTGTAAAATATCTTAATTCGTGAAGTAACTATTTTGTGTGAGCCTGGGGCACCATACTTTATTTGATCACACACTTTCATTGGAAACAAATCTGTCAGATAAAATTAGTATTTTCATGGTTGGTAACTGAAAGAATTGCTAGGCAATCTTAATACCTTGCTTTTGGGTTATTATCTACTGTAATATGTAAAATTTAACCACTTCAATGTCTGAACTAAAGGGGAATACTCAGGGAGTATCATTCATTTCCTCTTTATTTCACTTATTTATTTAGTCAAATATTTATTGAGTATCCACCATTTGCCAGATACTGTGTTAGATGCTGAAAATATATCAGTAAAGAAAACAAACTCTCATAGCAATTACATTTTAATCAGAAAGACAGACAGTAATTAAATAAAGCAAGAGATAAGTACTATCAAGATAAAAAGAGACCACTGTGGAGGAGAGGGGTTTGTCATTAAAGCAATGTGAATTCCTAAGAAGGCGGGTAATAATATATCTATAATAATCATAATAAAACAAGGCACATGGATGGACCTAGAGTCTGTCATACAGATTGAAGTAAGTCAGAAAGAGAAAAACAAATACCGTATGCTAACACATATATATGGAATCTAAAAAAAAAAAAGGTTCTGAAGAACCTAGGGGCAGGACAGAAATAAAGACGCAGATGTAGAGAATGGACTTGAGGACATGGGGAGGGGAAGGGTAAGCTGGGATGAAGTGAGAGAGTGGCATGGACATATATATGCTACCAAATGTAAAATAGATAGCTTGTGGGAAGCAGCCGCATAGCACAGGGAGATCAGCTCGGCGCTTTGTGACCATCTAGAGGGGTGGGATAGGGAGGGCGGGAGGGAGACGCAAGAGGGAGGAGATATGGGGATATATGTATATGTATAGCTGATTCACTTTGTTATAAAGCAGAAACTATCACACCATTGTAAAGAAATTATACTCCAATAAAGATGTTAAAAAAAAAAAAGAAAAACAAGGCACAGTAGTATAGCATATAGCTACTGATCATCTGGGTAATTGCTGTTTAGTACAATGACTTTCTTTTTCCTTGAGCTTTTGATTTCTATTTTTATTTATTTTTTTTAGGTTTCCTATTTTATAAAACATTAAGGTGAGGGGGCGGGGAGACACAATTGCAGAATTTTTATCTTAGAGTTGATCCAGTCTAATTTCCTTCACTCTGTAGGTGATGAAATTGAGGCTCAGAGAAGTTACCTTACTGTGGGTTTCACAGCTAGTTACAGCTAATTATAAGTAGCTCGTCCCTGTGGATTTCCAGTGAGTGATGCATCTCTGGGTTTTTAATTTATAAAACCCCAGACCTGAACATTTATGGTCTCACACGTGATTAACCCTGAGATATCCCAAGATCTCCAGGCTCCAGGAATTTCCTGTTATTTAATACCTAATAACAACATAGAAGCCCCCTTTCCACTCCCAAATTAGCAAGAAATCTAGCCTTTAATGGGCTCTCGTGTGCCTCCTCTCTGTCTGGCTTAGTGTTCCAGGTTTTTCTGTGGGTGGACTCTGGAAGTTTCCTGACTGCTGGGAATTTCCTCAGTGTGGACACAGTTCATTTTCTAAGCCCTTCTAAGACCAGGCTATCTAGTTTACAAAATTTTACCAATGGTTTGGGGATGACAGAAGAGAATTACTCTGCAAAAAAGGAAAAGGAACTTGAATGCTAGCTATGACTAGAGTTCATTGGTCAAGCCACTCAGAAGAGGTCCCTTATTGTTGTCTTAATCTTTCAACCTTCCTCTGAGCCCATCCCTGCCACCATATTGCAGGGACCAGTTTAACACACCACAGCCGTTGACAGTGTCCCTCCTTCCTGGAGTCCAGGCCATTAGGTCTTCACTGGCTCTAGACAGTTAAAAAAAGTCCTTTCGTCTCCCAGAGAGGCACTGCAGTCCACATTGATGACAACCTTTGACAAAATCATAGAGAGCAGTTTAGTCTTCATGGTCTCATGTTTTCCATTCCAGACTTGAAGTTGGGCTCTCTTTTCCCCATAATCAAAATGCTCTAAGTAAGAATTTTTCCCAAGATAAAAGAGAACCCCTCCCCTCCCCACTATGAATAATGCCTCCACTTCCAGCTAAATTTTAAAAATATAAAACAAACAGAAAAAACCTGTTTGCGGGCTTTGAAATAACTATCTCACATAACAGCCAGCTATCAAAATTTCAATCTTACTGGCTCAAGTTTCTGAACAGCTCCTTATACGACCTGTAGAAATTCTCCACTTCTTCTTGGCTGGTTGCCTTCCATCACCATCTTCAAAACTTATTTCAAAACCCAACCTTTTTTGGAAGCCTGGTTAGCCTCAAGTCCTTCTAATTAACACTTTATTCTTAGCACTTATGTGTTCAGTTTGTGTGATGCCATTTTGCCATATTTCATCATTTGTACGTGTGTATTCTCCTCCCAGTCAGACGGAACACAAACACTTTAAAGACAGGTACTTTGTTTTAAGAACCCCTCGCTCCCTGTTTGACAACAATGCCTATTTAGTACTCAACAAAATAATGTAACATAGTCTTGTCAGACTGAAGTCTATTGTTTACCCCCCAAACACTGCCAAAGGCCTTAGACTTACTGCATTGCTCTATTTTGAAAATGTCTTTCATTTCACCTTCCTCCTGAATTTGTCCCAAGTTCAGTTGCCACTGCTTGTCATATGGATTTGGGCACGCCATCCAGTGAAATTCCCATTCGAGAGCATTGTTTAATCTCATTTGACATGAGAGAGTTTAATCTTTAAATTTCATACTGTGATTTTCTATTGCATAACCCAATGGGAAAATAGTATGCTGAGTTGCCAGAGACTGAACTGAAGCCAGGGTGTCACATTGGCACTGCTTTTTCTATGCAGGAGGATGCTGGTGATATAACTGGGCAGAAGGAACTGTAATCAGAGCTTGAAAAGGTGGTGGAGGGGAGTATATGTGCAAAGGGAGCACACCTACTGGTACATCTTCTTGAGAGCAGGAAATGACGTAAGGAAGGGAAGTTGAGAGGCCTGGGCCACTACACCTCAGACCCAACTGTGTCCTGAAAATACCCAACATGTGAGGAGGAGATATAGAGATGGGGTCAAGGAGGGAGGACTAAATTTTGCAGGTCCACACTGAGATGTAGAAGTAGCTGAACTCAGTGTCTGTGTTATTTAACAATTTTAGGTCAATAAAATAAAATGGAAACATATCTAATAAACATCATTACCCACCCCTGTGCCTAGCCCCACCCCATCTTCTTTTAATGTTTAGTACCATGTGAAAGTTTAGGAAACTTTGATTTTCCAGTGTTTGAATTCAAAAATATGCTTAAAAATGCTATTTGATAGTTTGGTTACTTGCTTATTCTAATTATGTTTTTCTTATAAGAAGGAAGTATATCTCTGAGTAGGAATAAACAAAATTAATTCATGATAGAAATCTAAGCCCTACACATCTGCAGTGGTTTTAATATTATGCAAAACTACTTCTCTGGGTGTCAAAACATGTACTATACATATCTGATGGAATTGACATATAGCTAACAGAATCCAGAGGGGATCTATTTAGAGCCAAATATCTTAGGTTCCAACCCCACCTCTACTCTTAATTAGCTTGGTGATCTGAGCAAGTTACTTGGCCTCTTCAAGTCTCGTTTCCCCTGCTAAATGAGACTGGTGATAATAGTATTTATCTTATAGGGGTGTTGAGAGTTTAAAATGAGTCAATATGTATAAAGTTCATAGAAGAATGCCTGGTACACAGTGCCAAATAAGTGTTCACTATTATTATGATTATACTCCCATGGTCTACTTCTGCGTGAGTTCATGCTTAAGGTGCTTGGAGGTGAAGATTTTATTGTTAATCAACTTTACAAATATTGAAAGTTGAATTTTCTTTTTTCTTCTGAAGAATATGTGTGTATGTGACATATATATGCATACGTGTATATGTATTTGTGTATATGTATATGGTGATTTTTAAGTGTGTGCTTGTTTATTTCCATAATACTCAATAATGGATTGAATTTTTTTTTATGGTAATTCTGAAAATATTCTACTCATGGGGCAAGTTCTTTCTCATCTTAACCACCAGGGATAGAATGTAATTCAAAGGCGGGAGCAATTTCAGTGAAGGTGTGAGCCCACAGAGTTCCCTTTATATTAGGGCCAAAGGAACAGTTTAATTTTCTCCTTGTTATATTTCAAATGCATCTCAAGCTGTACTGGGAATATCACTGTAAAATAAAGAGGCTCTTGCAATTCAGCACCTCCTACACACAGCTAATTAAATAGAACGAGAGACAAGGAGCAGACAAGAATCAAGCTCATAAATATTATACCTTTTTATTAATAATATACAAATGATCTTAATTAAACCTGCATTTTCCATGAGTAACAATCTCACACATAGTTTGTTCCCTTGTCCAAGGGGTGGAAGTGTCCTGGAGTTTTAATATGAGGAGACTGCTTCCTGGCTTAACAGACTTCCCTACTCTCTGTTTTGCAGTCTTTCAGAAAAAGTGTAGTTTTTCCCAGTTTTTAGGATTCAAGTGACTAAATGAAAGACCTGCTTTTCCTCTGAGCTCTAGGTGAGCCTGGGATCCTCGAGATAAGCCTTGCCAATTAAAAAAGATTTCAGGGCTTCCCTGGTGGTGCAGTGGTTGAGAGTCCACCTGCCGATGCAGCGGACACGGGTTCGTGCCCAGGTCCGGGAAGATCCCACATGCCGCAGAGCGGCTGGGCCCGTGAGCCATGGCCGCTGAGCCTGCGCGTCCGGAGCCTGTGCTCCGCAACGGGAGAGGCCACAACAGTGAGAGGCCCGCGTACCGCAAAAAAAACAAAAACAAAAACGATTTCAAACCAAACCCATATAGTCCACAAAGGTCTCAGTTAGGTCTCTTTATATTGTTTATTCTCATTGACTCCTTCATTGTACTTACTCAAATTTGTGATTATATATTTTCCTGTGATTATTTTTAAAAAGTCTGTTTCCCTCTCTAGATACAAGCTCCTGAGATCAGGGACTCTATGTATCTTGTTCACGTTCCATTTCCAGTGCTAAGCTCCCCTCTGATCTATGGTTGGTTCTTTGTGATTTGTGGGGGGGGTGTGTGTGTGTGTGTGTGTGTTAGAGGGAGGTGAAAGCCAGGGATTTTATAACTGCTTCTTCTTTTTCTAGCTGTAAAATAATTTACACACAATACAGTTTACACTTTGAAGTGTATACTTTCATGTGTTTTGACAAATATAGGGAGTCATGTAATTTTCACCATAATCAAGATGAAGAACAGTTACATCATTCCTTAAAGTTCCCTCCTTCCCCTTTGCCGTCAGTCCCCTACTTTGCTTTCATCTCCAGCTCCTGGCAACCACCAATTTGTTTTCTGTCCCTCTAGCGTTGCCTTTTCTAGAATATCATATAAATGGCCTCAAACAGTGGGTAGTCTTTTGTGTCTGGCTTCTTTCATTTAGCATAATGCTTTTGAAATCCATCCATGTTGTTTTGTCTGTTAGTAATTTGTTGCTTTTTAAAACTGAGAAGAAAGAGAGTAGATTCTTAATAATTATTTATTGAATATATAAAAAGGAATACAGACCTAGAAGAGCATCTACTAATGGATTAATTGAGAAAATGTAAACATCTTTATCCATAAGTACTTGCTGATTGCCTGGATAATATGTTAATTATCCTTTCATGGTAATTGTAGATTTGAATACCAGATCTTGTTTTTATCTTCAGATTTTTTAATGGAGTAGTTTTTCAGGATAATTGGAATATTTAAGCACCATCTCTAGTGGAAAGGAAGTCATTTTTTGTTTCTGTGTTACCTAGGAGTTAGCATCTGGATACTGTCCCATGAAATCTTCAGTGGAGACCCTGCAATAAGTTTGAGGGAGGCTGATATTTTCAGCATAGATTAACCCCATTGGGAGAGTAGGCATTGCACTTTTCAAGTAAAAATTTCACTTTTCAGCTAAAAAGGTGTGAAAATTATCTTATTTGTATGTTTAAAAGGAGAATTTAAAATATATTACTTGCCCAACCTTAGAAAAATAAAAATTAATATTGGATACTTCCTGAAAATTTTATCTTGGATCCTTGGAGAGTACTTTCTCCAGTGCTTACTTGGACCATGACAAGGAGAACTTTGATATTTTGAAGAGTGCTAACATTAAGTCATTGAGATGAAAGGAAAATCAGGTCTGTCTTTTCTTCTTTTTCTTTCTTTCTTTTTTTCTTTTAAAATTTATTTTGGCTGCACTGGGTCTTCACTGCGGCATGAGGGCTTAGTTGCAGCATGTGGGATCTTAGTTCCCCGACCAGGGATCAAACCCGGGCCGCCAGCAATGGGAGCACAGAGTCTTAACCACTGGACCACCAGGGAAGTCCCAGGTCTGTCTTTTCTAATGACATGAAAGATCAAGGAGAGGCAAAATGTAGAAGGAAAGAAGACTAGATTAAGAATGAGGTGTGGAATCTATATATTAACCAAGTGATTTAACCACTTGTGACAGTGTATTCTCTGGTAAAATTGGGATAAGTAGTTAAATTCTGCCTATCTCTCAGGTTGCTGTTTTTTTTAAATTTTCAAATGTTACCACAAATGCAGTTAGCAACTACATTCTCTTTGGATTGGCTGTTCTTTTCCTAGAGACAGTCCTGTATGATATTTGAACATGTTGCCCTCTCCTCTAACACAGCAGTGGAGATCACTGTGGGGAAAACTCTTTCTTCATTCACTCCTTTGCATAAATGTCTCCATCAGCACATAGGAATCTTGTTATTAAAAAAAACAAAACAAAAACCCTTAGGTTTTAATTCAAAAAGGATATATGGCAATATACAAGATATTTTGTAGAATTGTCTACATTTGCTATGGAAAATTACTAAATGCACAGCAATTTTCCTAGTATCTTTCTTATTTATTTACTATATAGCAGGCACTAAGAGTATGACATGTATTATCTCATTTAACCATCACAACAGTTCTCTAAGAAAGGTAAAGTATTGGCCATATTTCATAGATGAGGAAACCGGGACTACATTTTTTTGTTGGTTTTCTGTCTGGTTGTTCTAGTTTTAGCTGGTTTTCATGGCTACCATTATTGTGAGGCTATTGATTTTCAAAGCTACTCTAGAGCTGTGGAAGGTAGAATGGGAATAGGGCAAGTTAAAACTCCACAAAGCTAGCTGTTCTTTTCAAGATTCAGCTATTCTGTTGTTGTTGAATAAATGCTCTCTTCAGACGGTTGTAAACCTTTGGCTCATTTCCAGAGTTCTAAAAAAAAATTGACCTTGATAAAATTTTTCTCATTAGAACAGATTTTTGGGGTTCTTACTTCACCGTTCCCACTGATGTCCTAGGGAGTGATAGTTTTTTAGCATGGGAGGTGATAGCTAATCTGAGCCATTTCTTTAAAAAAAAATTTCACAAATATTGCAATACATTATAAATATATAAATACATTGTGGATAAGACTGTATTGATCAAAATATGGTTGAGGACCATCTCCATCAGAATCACCTGGAAATTTATTAAGGATGCAAATTACTGAGCCGCCTCAGTCCTATTAAATCAGCTTCTCTAGAGAGAGAACCCTGATCCTATATTTTTCACAAACTCCCAGGTGACTGATATTGGAAGTTTTCCACAAACTCCCAATTAAAATTGAAAAATCACTTCCATATGGTATTCTACAATCGACATAATTCAGTGCTTACCTACTAGATATTGGGTTGTAGGATTAATTTTGAACATCTTAAAATTCAGCAATAGGAATTTTGGTAGACAATCACTTTCCTGTGGGTTTACATTTATCAATGATATTTCAGCATTGCCTCCACATAAGTATATCATGAAAATATCTAAGAGTTGGGTTATTAAGCACCTGCCATCTGCTAGGGGTTCAGGGCTTTCACTATATCATTTAATTCTCAAAGATCTGACCTTTTATCCTTATTTTAAAGGTGAAGCATCTCTCCAGGGTCATATGGCTAACAAAATGGAAGAATTGGTATTTAAAGGAAGTATCCCTGACCCTAAATTCCATACTTTTTCTGCTTTACTTTCTTGGTTCGCTTAAGCTACAACTCTGTTAGACATTTCTCACTTGAGTGTAATGATTATTTTGCCAGTAGATTCACAACCTTATTCATTTCAGTTCTTTTTTAAAAACTTCAGGACATTGGATGTCTTTCTTATCTCATTAATGCAATCCAACATGTCTCTGTCTGAAAGTTATGGAATAATTGGCAAATAAAGTGACTTGTTTGGCGCAGACATGAAATGTGGTGTGCATGAGCAAGGAGCTAAGATGATTTGGAACCTCTGCGTGGGCTGAGGGCTGAGTTTCACAGCGGCTCTAAAATGAAGGTGAAAGAAAGGAATTGAGGCCCTTAAGCAAACCAAATCAAATTAGTTCAAAGAAAAGGAAATGACTTTGCAGATTAATAGAGATGAGCTGGCCTGTACATGCTGAACACCCTCATATTTTTCAATGACTATATGTTATTTTCTCAAGGCTGTGGGCAATGGGTGTATATTTAAAAAGGATTTCAGAAGAACGAGTTTTTCTCAATGAGCTGGTCAGCATTTTCTGATGTCATTGTTCTCTTTCTCAGAATTCTGGATTCGGTTCATTATGTGTGAAAAAAGAGAGAACATGGCACAGAGGGGTGTCCTGTAGCCCCAGACGAGACCTAGAAAATTGGCTGACCTGACAGTTTATTTTTGATCTCACTGTATCTGTGTCTGTGCAGAATTCCTTAGGTCATTTCTACAGCATAGAGGACTCGAGAGAAATCCAGCTTGTGCTGAATTAATTTTGTGTTCTGAATTTTTTTTTTTTTTTTTTTTCCGGTACGCGGGCCTCTCAGTGTTGTGGCCTCTCCCGTTGCGGAGCACAGGCTCCGGATGCGCAGGCTCAGCAGCCATGGCTCACGAGCCCAGCCGCTCTGCGACATGTGGGATCTTCCCAGACCGGGGCACGAACCCGTGTCCCCTGCATCGGCAGGCGGACTCTCAACCACTGCGCCACCAGGGAAGCCCTGTGTTCTGAATTTTTTCAGCTTGGTTCATGTACGGGTATATATTTCTTAGTAGATGTTAATTTTTAGATAGCTCAGATCTCTTTGAAAGCAAGGACTGTTTCTCGTTCCGCCTTGTACTATCAAAATCGAACACAGAGCTTTCACACTTAGTAGGCTCTCAGGATGTTTGAGGAATGAATAAAAAGTTGGAATCAGTGAGATGCAGATTAGTAGATTATATTTGTCTCATCTGTTCTCAACATACTGCTTTATTTGAAAGTAGATTAAAATATAGATAATAATTCAGTAAGTATAAGGGTAACGAATAACAATAAAACAAAAATCCATGTACCCGTCTAGTGTAAGAAAAGGAATGTTGTAATTAACTTCGAAGCCTCTTGAGTCTCCAAACTCTTTCTCCTTCACTGTGTACCCCACCTCCAGGGGTGGTGACTACTGTCCTAAACTTTGAGGGTATCATCATGGTTGCTTTTATCTTAGAAATAAGTGTGCCTGTTGTCTTTATTAAAACATGGCTCTATCTTTGTGGAGAGGATACGATTAATTTCTGTTTAAAGCAACAGTAATCCTTATCGATAGGCTAAAAGTCCGTAAGGGGTGACATGTAAAGGCTCATCCGCTCAAAATATATTCAAATCTTAATAAGAGTTTTCCTAGCCTTCCCTCACAGGAGTAAATAACATGGGAATTTCAGGTTCCTTAGTGGGGTGAGTGAAGGAGAGATTTTTGGCGGGGGCTGTTCCTAGTGTCCCTGTGTATTCCCACTGGACCGCACATGCTGCTGTTGTTAATAAGACTCTTCAGTGGCTGGTGACGTGTTGCCTCTGAGAAGTGAGGACCTGCGGTGCGGAGGAGAAATGTGGTCACGATTCCTGTTATTTAAATGTCTGCTCCTTGCGGCTTCATTGATTGTGACAGCAGCTTTACCACCTTGTAGATTTAAAAGGCATGAGCCATGTTAAATGCCAGGCTTGATAAATCAAAGCTGTTTTCCCACAGAAGAAGATGAAAGAAGTGATTTATAGTTTATTCACAGTGAAGAGTTTGTGTGAGATCACGAGAGAAAAAGTCCTCTCTTATAAGAACCTGATTGACTACTCTGGGGACTCTCCAGAAGAAGGAAGATTTGCTCTTGTTTTTCTTTCCTACAGGGCTGGATTTCCTACTTTTTCATGGCTCTTTTTTTCTCTGAAGAGGCCAAGTTTTTTTCTTTGCTCATCAAGGGGTTGGGGGCGGAACAAAGGTAATCTTTTGAATACCCTCCAAAGGGGGTCTGTCAGTTTTGTTTGCCATTGACTGAATATAATTCAATTTTGCAATCCCTGGATATTGGAAATGGGGTGTCGGTGTTCTGGTTATTATATTGACAGCATTTATACATTTGTTTTCTTCACGTTTTTTTCATGTAGCTCATGTAGTACATTCGTGAGTATCTAATGTGTGCTGGATGCTGGAAGCAAGCAGGCTATAGAACAGATACAGTCTCTGCCTTTAAGAAGTTTATAGTCTGTCATGGGAGGCAGACCATTAATCCCAATTCAGTAAGTGCCCTGAAGGAAAAGTGTACTTCATTTTGCCAAGTGTTAAGGAGATGAACCTTCTTTCCATCTGCTTCACATTTCCTTGTAGAGGGACATCAGTTAAAGTAGTGCTCCTGGCTTCTCTGAGCTGGGCTTGTCTAGCTTAGCCTTTCGCTTCCCTCTGCTTTGGGGATGAGCCTGTCTGCTCTGAGCCTCTGCCTCTGAGTGGGAGGGGGGGTAATTTGGGGCCTTCCAGGTTTCCAGCACTGCTGTGACACTGCTCATGTCTGTCCAAGTCTGCAGTTCAGATTAGGAGAACCACTGCCGCCTCGTACCTCTGCCACATTCCTGACACAGCCTTTATTAGTGTTATGCTGATACTTGATCCCCATCTGCTTGACTCCATTGTCTCTAAATTAATTCAGAATTTGGGTGGGAGAGAAGATGCTGTTATTGGTTCCTTCAAACCTCAACTCTAAGCATCAAACTTGATGCATATACTAGGGTGCATATACTGATGAAGTCTAATTTCTGGACCAGGGGTTTTCAAATTCTGCTTCTCAGAGGAAGAAGGTTGGAGTGAACTGGCAGGGCTGAATCCTTCCTCTATGCACAATGCCTTCAGTGAGAGCAGATTTGCTTGGGTCTGTTTTATATATTAGGCTTCCACACAAAAATTCTGAGGTTAAAAGGAGTTTACAGACTAGTGCCTTAGACTTAGAGCTTTCAAACACTTTAGATCACGATCCACACTGTGTATAATTACATTTTGTATCATACATATGCATACGTATTAAATATATGTGTATACAGACCTTACCATCTGCTTTCCATTCCATTCTAATCCAATCCATTCAATTTCTTTCAGTTTTATGCCATTAGAAAGAAAAGTTTGGTTAAAACTCACTAAATTGATTCCGCCACGCATATGACATGCAATTTGGAAAATTCTGCATCAGACTGTGTTCGTTTTGCCAGAAGGCTGTACTCTGATCTCTTGTCTACCAAGGATCTGACCTTCTCCTGATGACATCTTTTTGCTTTATGTGCCTCATTCCTTTTGAAGCTTAATATATTATTTGTTACCCGAGTGCATATAAATTAGGGTTAAACTTATTATGAAATTATTGTCCCTTCTGAGAAAGTATTTTTTTCACCATTGTTATTATTGCTGAGACTTTCACTAATACCAAAATGATGTATTACATTCCAAATCTGGCAAACATTACTAAATATTTCTCCGGAGGCTCATTTTAAACCATATTATTATGACTGGCCTTTTTGGTTTTGTTTTGATAATGGGGTAATTTTCTATCAAATCTCAGTAGTAAACAAAGCTGACAAAAATTCTCAAGTTCATAGAATCTATGCTCACCTGGAGTGTTTCTTTTACATAAAAATATTCATAGGACTCCGATTTTAGACTGAATTATTTATGTGAACTTATTCATCACCACCGCCCCATTCTTGACAGTATGACTTCCAGAAAATGGCAACGTGAGGGGTATGAAGAGAGCAGTATCATTTTTGTGCTTGAGCTGAAGCCCAGACATTTCGGGTTTGGCTGGAGCATGAGAAAGGGCAGCTCAGTGACCCTGGGCACAGGAAGGGTGAGGCGTCCACAGGGATGTGAAGTGCTCTGGAAGGAAAGTAAGAGGGCATCAGAGCAAACAGGGCCTCCCTGATGTAACATCACACCAGCCTGTCCCCTAGCCCGTGAAGCTGACTTCAAAGCAGTAAACACTGAGAAGTCAACCCATTACTTAACTTTTGTCTCCATGATTGGACATCTAGTTAAGAGAGCTTCTGATGAGGGGCAGATTGTTCATCCCCAGATGGAGGAGGAAGAATGCGCTTGCCCAGCAAAGCTTGGCCTCTCCCTGGTTGCCCGGTTAAGAGCCCTCTTTCCTGCCTGCCTCCAGTCACTGCTTGTTTGCTTGCAGTGGGCGGTAGAAATAGGCAAACACGGGTGCTGTCTGCATCGGCAGCAAGGCCTCTCCTCCAGAGGCAGGCTCTCCCTGGATGGCACTGGCTGGTAACAAGAATGAAGATCGAATCAAGTGAATCCTGGCTCTCTGCCCACCACTGACTGGTTTATTCAGCTTCCCCATTGTTGATGATAAAACACAATTGAGCTTTCAGTTTCTTCCTTCTGCTTCCCAAACCAGCCTTTTCTGCAGGCTCTCTGACTTGCCACTTTTGTGGTGTCATGGAAAGAACACTTGCCTAGATCAGCACACCTGGCTTCTTCTCCAGATTTTGTCTCTAATGTACTGTGCACATCACTTAACCTCCCCGTGCCTTCTTTCAAATGGAGATCTAATCCCTAATAATGGCCAAGCTTTGTGGTTCTTATCTCAGGGATTTATCAGGGTGGAAAGCAGAAAATGCTTAAGTGAAATTCAGGGCTCTGTCTTAAAATTCTAAACAGTTGAAGAGTGTCCTGGAGGGGGTAAGGGGTGAAGAGAGGCAGTTAGGCTGCAAGGAGAGATTTCTGGAAACTGGGAGGGAGGGAGGGTAAGAGAGAGAGAGAGAGAGAGAGAGAGGGAGAGAGAGGGATCAATCCTGCCTTCAGAATTTGTGTTCTGCTCAGGAGGTGATAAGGCCTCAGGAGGGAGGTGTGACAAAGCAGTGCAGGCACCCTTAGAAGGCTTGGGTTCTACGACTCGTGTTTCCAACTCACGTAGATTTCCAGCCTCAGCAAAGAAGCAGCAGAGCCTGGGACAACGGGTGACTCGGCTATAGGCAGTGTGGACTCTGACAACCTACGGTATTCCCCACCTTGGAGAGGGGTAAGACCCCAGGGCTTTCTACCTTTACAGGAGGGAGCCCCAAGAAGGCCTAGGGCTTAACTTCTTCAAAGTCCAATAGGAATGGGACTTGGAGTCAGAATTAAACTGACTTTTAAAAGCATAAAAATAGCTAATGCGTAATTTTTTTACACACCCAAGTGAAGGGACTGTGGCTCACGCTCTGTTCTGTGTCCCTGTATTTACTGAGTGAAATCTCTCGGAAAACCCTGTCCTTTCATTCTGTACACGTGGAGCTTCTCTGCCAGGCACCTTCAGAGGCCACCGGAGCTCCAGGCCAGGCCAGGCTGGCCTCGGTGCAGTGTGGGCAAAGCCTGGGGTGAGAAGCAGAATGAGCAATTCGAGGCTTGGAGTCCTTCCCGTGGTGGGGTGAGCGGCACGGGCAGGCCCAGGCAGGGCTCTGAAAGCCCATCACTGAGGAATCACCCCCCCGGAGCTAGCGTCAGGGTAGCACTCAGCAGTGCTTCATTAGCCGGGGCTCCTGGCACACGAGCTGAAGCCATTAGGGGCTGATAGGTTCTCAGGGCTTCCTCAACCCCAAGTTTATTTCTACTTTCCTGCCTAGGGCCAATAGACTTCCCTCCTCTAACATAGAGACAGGAACCCAGAAGGCTTCTAGGCCAACACTTCTCTCCTGCTGAAAGTGTGGAGACTTTGCGTTGGCTCCTAGACCCCGTTCTCCTTCCGCACTTCACAGTTCCCAGGCAGTCACAGAAAGAGGAACGTGCCTGAAAAGAACCACCAGCTGGGCCCACAGAGTTCAGCAGGGGGCATCCACAGCTAATGGAGAAGGTTTGAAGCCTGCCCCCGTGGTTCTGGAAACTCAGCTGTGGCACGCTTGCCAGAAGAGCCCTTCAAGTCATCTTATTCTTAGTGCCTCTCAGGGCAGCCTTTACGAAGGCAAGTTCTCCTTGCCTGCAACTTACTGAGGTCAGCCAAGGAGAGCAGCTATGGGAGAAATAGGAAGAAGAAGAAGACATGTATTCTTAGTGCATTTTCTCCTGACTTTCTGTTGCCCCTCTTTTCCTGCCTCCTTCCTCAGTCTCCCCAGAAGCCTCCCAGCACCCCAACATTAGCCAGGTCACTTCTGTGCCTGCACTGTCTGGATCCCTGGAGACATTCATGGTTCCCTGAGCCGCCTTTCCTCATAGCCCCTTGTCTGGGATCTCACTCTCTCTTCTTCACCAAAATGGACATATCTGTCCTTCAGGGAAGGAAGTTAATCGGATAAATGAACTCACAATGAAGTACAAAGGAGGATGGTTTAAAATGACATGTTATACAGAGTATGGAGCATTGTTTCAAATTGTGAGTTAAAAAACACATTTCATGAAATTTACCATCTTAACCTTTTTTTTTTTTTTTTTTTTTTTTTTTTGGTGGTACGCGGGCCTCTTACTGTTGTGGACTCTCCCGCTGCGGAGCACAGGCTGCAGACGCTCAGGCTCAGCGGCCATGGCTCACGGGCCCAGCCGCTCGCGGCATGTGGGATCTTCCCAGACCGGGGCACGAACCCGTGTCTCCTGCATCAGCAGGCGGACTCTCAACCACTGCGCCACCAGGGAAGCCCTTAACCATTTTTTAAGTACACAGTTTTGTACTGTTAAGTATGTTCACATTATTGTGAGGCAGATCTCCAGAACTTTTTTATCTTGCAGAATTGAAACTCTGTGTCCATTAAACAACTCCCCATTTCCTTCTTCTTCCAACCCCTAATAACCACCATTCTACTTTCTATATCTATGAATCTGACTAGATACTTTGTGTAAATAGAATCATAATGTATTTGTCCTTATGTGACTGGCTTAGGGTTCATCTATGTTGTAGCGTATGTCAGGATTTCCTTCCTTTTTAAGGCTGCATACTATTCCATTGTATGTACATACCACATTTTGTTTATTCATCCTTTGACGAGTATTTGGGTTGCTTCCACATTTTGGCTATTGTGAATAGTGCTACTATAAATATGGATGTGTGAATATCTCTTTGAGGCCCTGCTTTCAGTTCTTTTGAATGTGTATCCAGAAATAGGATTGCTTGATCGCATGGTAGTTCTGTTTTGAATTTTTTGAGGAACTGCAATATTGTTTTTGACAGCAGTTGCACCATCTTACTAATTCTACCAATAGTGCACAAGGGTTCCAACTTCTCTGCATCCCCACCAACACTAGTTATTTTCTGTGGGTTTTTTTGTTGTTGTTATTGTTGTTGTTAGTAGCCATCCTAATGAGTGTGGGAGTATGGTTGAATTTTAACAGAATATTTTAATGCTTCAGCCTAAAGGAATAATGATGGTGTTGATTTCAGACTCTGGCACAGGCACTGGGGAGTTATTAGATGTTTTGGTTAGGAGATTCTTACAGCATCCTTTAAATCACATGACATACACTTCAGCAGTCATTATATCACCTGAGTGACAGGTAGCTCACCTTCCCTGAAATCTAGATAAGAATACCTCTTTTTTATTAGTAAATCTTATTTTTTTACTTCTATAAAATAGATCAGGCATACCAAAAGGACAGAGTAACATTCTGAGATAGTGACAAAATGTTTATCTTTTCTATGAAAATTTTCAAAATAAGATTGCCATTAAATGCAGTCCCTCAAAAATATATTCCTGACTATACGGCCCAGGATTAGAAAAGAAGAACTCCCCTACATTCTAGAATTATCAGTGAAAAGCCATGGTGAGTATTTGATATATTTTAAAAATTCTTCCATCATGCGAATACATTTATCTTTATAAAACAGGTCAAGGATAATCTTGACACATCAAAAACTCAAGTGCAAACTATATCCTCAACTGTTTTGAAACTCAGAATATGAGCTTTTGAATGGGTTCTAAACTTGCAAACTATAACTTCCCACCCTTACTAGTACATTTGATAAAAGTGATACTAGGGCTTCCCTGGTGGCACAGTGGTTGAGAGTCTGCCTGCCGATGCAGGGTACACGGGCTCGTGCCCCAGTCCGGGAGGATCCCACATGCCGCGGAGCGGCTGGGCCCGTGAGCCATGGCCGCTGAGCCTGCGCGTCCAGAGCCTGTGCTCCGCAACGGGAGAGGCCACAACAGTGAGAGGCCCGCGTACCGCAAAAAAAAAAAAGTGATACTAAATTTTCTTCTTTCATTTATGTATTTGATCAATTTTATTGACTTCCCATATGTGCCAGAACCTGTGATAGGTGCTCAGAGGTCAGTGATTTGGCCATGACATCTGCCCTTATACTGCTCACTAGTGTGTTTCTCCATCCATCAGAACAGCAGACTTCCTCTTAGTGAAGCAATATATTGAACTGAATTACAGAATTATTTCTCATCCTTAACATGGAGATAATAGGAACTACCTTACAGCATTATTGTGAAATTTAGGCGTGATAATATATGTAAAGTGTTAGAAGTTTAGTTCATGGCACATAATAGGAGCTCAATAAACTTGAGCTAAAAAATAAATAAATTAAAAAAAATCATAGAACGCTCTAGTTGTAGGAGACCTTACAGTTTGTTTAACAATCCAAACTCCTCAGTTTAAGGTTGGAGAATATGACTCTCAGTGAGGTTAAGTAGCCTACTCAAGGTTGCAACTTGATTGTTAGCAGGAGAAACAATGGGACCCAAGATCTCTTGATTTCTACCTCATTGAAATTTTTACTATTAATAGCTGTCAGAGAAGTTGTGGGTGGGAGAAGAACAGTGTAATAGTTCCAAGCATGGGGCAGATACTCAATAAATGCATCACTATTCAACAAAGTCACGACCTCAAGGAAAAACTCTAACAGTGTAAGAGCTTCCAAAAGTCTGATGACATGCAATTGGATGTTTTACTCTAGTTGAGCGTAGTCTGATTCCTTAAAGATATCACGTTGGCTGGTGGTTTATGTATGAGGTGATTCGCTTGGGTTGAGACCATGGAAAACAGGCGCCATGCAAACAAGCCCACCATTGTTTACTGATCAGGTGCGGTCTCCTACCTGCTTACCAGGCGTTGGCCACAAAACATGTTCACTTTGGCAGTAGTTTCCAGGATTACCAAAGGCATTCTCTTGGTTATGGAGATTTGAAAATCTGAGAAAAAAATCTTCCTTATTTTCAACTCAATCTATTTCATCTCCGAAAATATTGAAGAGGTATGATCAAGTGGCAAGTTCTCAGTACATTCCTGCAGACAGCATCCAGGGAGAGCCTGAGCTAGACCGTGTGAGCACATAAACATTTAGAGTCCTATGAACCACACAACGTTTTAATCCACTATTTAGGGAACAAAGCAGCAGTAACCTGCAGAGGGTCCAGCGAGGAAAGTAACTGTCCTTTCTGAAAGGAAATGAAGTTGTTTGTGCTTGCCTCTCCTCACACCTTCAAGATCATGAAAGGCTTTTTTTCTGGAGATCAGCCACAGTTACTGCCTGAAAAGACGCACACCTCCTTCAAGGCTTCAGTCACAGACTTGAAGGGAAGCATGAAGTCATCAGCTAAGCAGCCTGTGGGCTTTAGATGAGCAATTATCCAACTTAGGAAGAGGAAAGAGAAGAAGGAACAAGAAAAGGAATCAGGGTCAATATCAATTACATTTGGGTGAAGATCCATTTGATTAATGATAATTTTAATCCTTGAATTTCAGGGACAAGCCTCTTAACTTTTCTTCTGTAACTATAAGTGTAGTTATGCTTTGCCTGTTTTGTGCAGTGACAGTTTAGTATAGGGCAGTGATTCCTAGTGAGTAGTGGTGGTAGGGGGTGTGATTTGACCTCCTCTCCACCACGGGACTTTAGCAGTGTCTGGGGACATTTTTGATTTTTACAACCCCGCGGGTGGTGTGGCGGGGGTGGTGCTATTGGCATCTAGTAGGTAGAGACCAGAGAGGCTGCTAAACATCTTATGATGCACAGGATAGCCCCCACAATAAAGAATTATCCTCTTTAAAGTGCCCATTGTGCCAGGATTGAGAAACTCTGGTATAGGAGCTAAAACTTCATTTATGGAGCCAGATGGGCTGAGTTTCACTTGACCTTGTACAAGTGACTGAACCTCTGTCTCTCAATTCCCCATCTGTAAAATGAAATAATAGTAGTATTTTCCTTATAAGATTTTTATGTGGATTAAATGAGTGTATGTATATGGTTCTCAGAACAGTGCCCAGTATATAGTCAACACCATGTAAATATTAGTTGTTACTCTTATGCAAAACAGCACAGGGTAGATATCAGAACCATCAGAACAATAATCTCTGCACAAGTATGTTTTTATTTTTTTAAGTAAATTTATTTATTTATTTTTGGCTGTTTTGGGTCTTCGTTGTTGTGCACAGGCTTTCTCTAGTTGTGGCAAGCGGGGGCTACTCTTCGTTGTAGTGTGCGGGCTTCTCATTGTTGTGGCTTCTCTTGTTGCAGAGCATGGGCTCTAGGCGTGCAGGCTTCAGTAGCTGTGGCATGTGGGCTCAGTAGTTGTGGCTCACAGGCTCTAGAGCTCAGACTCAGTAGTTGTGGCATACAGGCTTAGTTGCTCTGCGGCATGTGGGATCTTCCCAGGCCAGGGCTCGAACCTGTGCCCCTTGCATTGACAGGCAGATTCTTAACCACTGTGTCACCAGGGAAGCCCAGCACAAGTATGTTTTTGAAGGGAACTTCATTAGAAATCACTTTATAAGGTAATGATCAGTACAGACTGACTCATTTGATGTGACCTATGAGATATTGGAATCTGAGTGGTAATGAACTGTGTGACACTGTCATTACTCTGCTAGTTTCCTACAGCCACTTGAGTGCTGTGGTGTTGAAATGGAAAAGATGTCCAGGGTGGTGTTTGAGTTTAGTTAGTAATCATGTTTTCAAGATTCTTAAAAGATCAAAGATGTGAGATGGGGGAAAAGAAGAGACTAAAGGACATAGAACTGAAAATTAACCACTCACTTGACAGTGCTGTTGGTGTTCGTAAGTGGCGGCACTTGACCTTTAAGATAACAGAGATAAAACTGTAAAAGGCCAGAGTCTGATGAAAGACCTTGAAAACTAAAGGTGGTGATATTTGTGGACAGAGCCAACGCATTAACATTATGATTTATTCTCCCAATAATTGTAGAGATGAAGACGCCAAAAAGGGAACAGTTAAGTACATATGACAAATTATAGGTGTTCAGCAGGGGAAGGAGGCTTGAATTGGCTGAACTGGACTGTCTGAATACTATGCCCAGAATTATATTTAATCTAGTGGTTTTGATTTGCATGAGAGTCTGAAAATATCTCTACTAAGCTCGCTTAAATAGTCCTTGACCTTGAGGCTCTTGTTTTATGCTCTAGATAACTTCAGCAGCCAGGGGACCCACTCTGACTTTTCCCCATTCTAGATTCTATCTCTCAGAATGAAAGTTTTAATTAAGAAGATATTTAAGGTTAGGGGCTATAGGAAATTTCACAAAGCCTCAGGAGACCAACTTTAAAGTCAACAGTTTCAGGCCATTCTGTGATAACTGCCCATCTACTTTAAGTATTTGTGAACCTAGAAGAAGACATTTACAGTAATACTGAGATCCTCCAGGCCTCCATAAAATGTGCCTTTATGGTATATACTCACTTGTAAGCTCAAAGGGCTGAAATTCACCTGGTTCTGGTATATTCTTTTACCAGTAAAATGGAAGAGATCACAGACAACAAGGGTAATAACTACCCTTTTTAAATACCTAGTATAAGCATGATCAGGTACTGTGCAAGGTATTTTAGCTATTAAAAACATATTTAAAAAACTCTGCCCATTTTTCAGAAAGTAAAGCCAAGGTTCAAAGTCAGGTAATTGGCTCAAGATCATAGAGCTGGTAAATTATGGTGCCAGGAGTTAGATGCAGGTCTGTCTCTCCCTAAGGCCTTTTCTGCTTTATCTCGTTATCCCTTGAGTAATTAGCATAGAAAATCCAGCTCTCAGGCACTACCAGCATCCTAGGAGTCTCTGAAAGATGAGGGATTTGAGGTGGGTCATGTCTGGGGCTGGGGATCTGTTCATTTGGAATTAACCAAAAACTTATGTCCTCTTCTGATATTTTAAAATGTGGGGATCCCAAATTTTGAGCAGTTATCACTACTGCCTTGTCACTTAATGGAATGCAGGTATCATCAGAAGGACATAAGAAATATCTCTTAGTCACAGAAAAACAGGGTGCCTACACGTATCCTGTAGATCCTACCTCCGAGATATATTCAGAGCCTGTTTCTTCCCATCTCCTATACTACCACCCGTGTTTAAGTCTGCATCATACTACAACTCGCTAACTGGTTTTCCTGTTCCTACTCTCAGGCCCCTACAGGACACTCTTCATAGTCGCTGGTGTGATCCTTTAAAAAGGTAAATCTGATTATGTCACTCTTTGCTCAACATCCTCCAATGGCCCCATAATATATTCAGAATAAAATCCAAACAAGTTTGCATTATCTACAAGTTCCAGCGTTCACTCTTCCTACCTTCCAAGCTCTTCTCTGCCCCAGGCTCTTTGTACTTGCCATACTTTGTAACGCTTAAAGTAGTCTTCCCATAGCTCTTTGTCTGGCAGCCTTTCTCTCGTCATCCAGGTGCCAGTCCAAATGCCAATACCGTGGAGATGACTTTGCTCCTGACCAACCTAAATAAAAGTATCACGTCCCAACCCCCATCCTCCTGTCAGGCATACAACTCTCCTTCATGACAATTTTTTCTTTTTTTGGTTTTCTTGAGAGCAATTATCACCAACTCATATTTCCTCCTTTATATAATGTCCATCCTCTTAGAAGTTAAAAGATTTTGTCCTCATCGCTGCTGTATCCCCTGAGTCTAGAAACAGTACGTGGGTCACAGTAAGCACTTAATAAATATTCATTAATATTGAAAAGAATGCTGGGTTGGGGGTCATGAGACCTGTATTTAATCCTGGCTTCACTACTGGTTTACGGAGTATGTTGGACAAGTCACCCTTCTTGGGTCTCAGTTTGTTTCTTCCTCTACGGATTGGATCAAATGACCTCTATGACCCCAGTCTAATTCTAAAACACTGATTCTGATAACACCCCGACTCACTCTGCAAGCTGTGGAATGAGTTCCCTGACTCTTCTCTTTGTAGACCCCAAAGGGTTTGTTGTAGTATTAATAAATGAGAAATGCTGCAAGCCTGGGTCATCTTTAGTGGCAAGGAGAATTTGTTCAGTGATGTTGATAATGAGCTTTTTGGTGCTGAAAGTGAGTTTTATACATAGAAAAAGCTAATTTGATTTTACTTTGGTCATAGAAATTAGTATTCAATTTAATAAAGTTGTAAATAAAAAAATCTAGTTCTGATAACCTCTAATTCAATTCGAAAATCTTAATCTAGTGAATTTTAGCAACTGCTTTGATGGGGTCTCTGAATAATATTATATTTGGTCCCATTAATATTTAGTCATTTAACACTTTTAAACATTTTAAATTACCTTTTATAGATTTGAACGCTTCTAAAAGACATTAGCTGTCTGTCAAAGCTCTCTATATACTTAAGTACTTCTTATAAATCTAAGAAGTACATTTCTAAATATTGCAAACTTGAGTCATCTTAAAAGTTCTAATACTGTACATAAACTTAACAAGGTTTCAACTTAAATTCACAAGTTTAAATCAGTTTCTCATATGTGTATTTTAAACTGCAATAAACAGGCTGAACTGTTATTCTAATATGATAAATTTTATAAAACATTACAAGAACAAATCCAGTTATGCACAACTTTCTTCACACAATAATATTCTTTTGTTTTGATGCACAATTTTATGCTTAATTTTAAATCTTCTTGAGATTAAAATATACTGATCAGCAGCAAAGAAATGATTACATCATGCCCCTCCTTCCCCATTTTGAGATATAAGTGTGTTTGTGTGGGTGTTAGTTTAAGCTGAATTGCGGGGATAATCAGGAGCACTGATCAAGAATTCACATTCCAAGTGCTGTCAGTTCACATGTGGTCAGAAAGATCTATTTCCACAGGCAGCTTCTGTAAAAGCTTCAGCTATCTTTCTCTCTGATTGAGACCAGACATTTTGTCTAATTCACATAATAGAGAGATTTGAAACAGTGGCTTGTTAGCATAGTAGTTGATAGAAATATACTCTCGTATGCGGAATTAGATCTATTAAAGATATGTGGTTTGGCTAGCCCTTAACCTTTACCTCTCAATGTACCTGCATGTGTGGTAGAATTTGGTTTGAGTCTTACTGTCTTAATAGCATAGTGGTGAGGTTGTGTGTGAGTAGCTACTGTTATTTACCAAGAAGAACCTAATGGTTGTTCCTAACTAATTTGGCTTAGCCCCTTGGAAACATCTTTCCATGTAATTTTGCTATTAATTTATGGTGGCATAATAAGAAGTGATTCTTTTTGGCAACCTTGATGGAACCCTATTATAGTTGTTATGTCACTGAATTCATAACTGCAGGGGAGGTGGTGGTTTCATAGGTCAGGATCTTTAATTTTCTACTCAGGGGAATCTACAATCTCCACATTGTTTGATTAGATGTTGTAATTCTTGAGCTTTTAACTATGTGAAGGTTTTTCCCACTGAAGTTTAAAGACCATTGAACTTGATGGAATCCTGTGTTTTATACCTTATATTCATAAAATCACATCACATGACTCTATGCTTTTTAAAATAATACTGGATTAAATTTTAACATTCTCTCTCTCTCTCTCTCTCTCTCTCTCTCTCTCTCTCTCTCTGGTAACTGTTCAAGTCAACTCCCAAAAGTCATTTTGCTGAAGTAGGAGAAGTGAACTGTGTGGCAAATCTTTAAAAAGCTAGCTCTGGAAATACCTTTTATACCAACTAATTGGTGGATCAGTGGTTTTTATTTTCCAGGGAAATGTTTCAGAAGTGTAGGTTCCCTCATAGGGCGCATGGCACGTGCCCAAATGTCAACTAGAGTAGCTATCTCCATTTGAAAACAAAGGGAAGCATGTGGAGAAAAGGGGTAAGGAGAAGGATGTTGAGTGGGAAAATAGGGGAGAAAATTGCTTCCACTAGTATTTTTCTACTATCAGGATTCTAGTCAAGATGTACTTAGCCAGGAATGGGGGGAGGAGAGCAGTCGGAGGGAAGCCATTTCAAATTTTTACTATTAGGGAGTCCTTTAAAAGAGAGTTTCTGTGTAGACACACGTTTTGATAGATTTTTCTCTACTAAGCAAATTTATTACATAATAACTTATTTTCCCACTTTTATTAATGAAAGACCTGTGTCTGATAGTTAGAAATTCTGAGCAGCATGTGCTAAGTTGACTTGATCCTTTCGGCTAAAGCAGAGAAAATTGGGATGCTACTCAGGGATATTTTAATTAGTCTTATCACAAATGAGTTTTCTCAAAATCACCTAGTGTTTGAAAACAAATACAGATTTCCAGGCCTTACACCCAACACTTTGAAATATAATCTCTTGGGTTGGGACCTAGGAATCCTCATTTTCAAATAGTATTCTTATTGAAATAAGCATTCTGTCATTCTTCAGATCTCATTGTTCCTTGAACCATGCTTTGAGAGGCTTTGCACTTGAAATTTTGAAATATTGAACAGAGCTTCCAGACCTCTGAATTCACAGATCTGGTAACTTCAGGCTGGGAACCTCTGGAAGGGTGGATAATTGCAAACTCAATTCAGCTGTTCAGCCTTAGGCACTACTTCAAGAAGCTGTGACTAAGTTGACCTTTTGTCATATCTCTTTTCCTCCCTGTTTATTTAAGTTACCATCTTAACTGGCTCTAAAAGTCAAAGGTACTTTTGTTCTCTGCATGAATGGTTTGATTCACATCACACCAATATAGCTTCAAAGGAAGAAAAGTCTCTTACCTTTGGACAATCTCTCCCTCCCCCTCCAAATGCCACAACCCAGCTAAAGGATTTTTAAAGGTTTTTTGTTTTAAATAAAGTCAGATTCTTCAGATTACTGCTCTTTTCTTTCTCCTTGGAAGAAACAAGGCCAAAAGAAATAATACCCACTTAGAGCATTTTTAACAAAGGTGATTTCTTCCACATAATATTGTACTTAAGGCAGTGATTCACAAACTGGGAGCTGAAAACGCACAGCTTACTGGGGCCACCTCCAGAGTGTCTGATTCAGGAGGCATGGGAGGGGGCCTGGGAAATTGTATTTTGATTCAACAATTAGCCGGTCTCTGAATTAACATTTTAATGAATGAACCCCAATGGCTCACTTGCCCAAGGTTGAATTACCAAGAAGTGACAAATTTTGACTAGGGTGCCTGTGTTCTTTCTACTGTCTCCTGCTGATGGAAATAAAAAGGACAGGAAAGAAACAAAGGCAGTCTGAGCTACTTGCTGTTTGTTGGACCTCATTCCTTCATTCATCTCTCTCCCTCTACCCCTCCATTCACTCCACGTTTCAGCAGCACTGAATGGCTTATGGCACCTGACCATGCATGCTTGTTTTTGTCTTCCTGCTTTTGTACATGTTCTTTCCGCCTGGAATTCTTGTACTCAACTCTCTTCTCCCTGCTGAACTTCAAGACTCCATTCAAATATCACCTTCTTATGAAGCCTCTCTAACACCTCAGGCTGAATGAATCCCTCCCTTCTTTATAGCCAATAGGATTTTTGTACATACTTAGAAACCAGTGTATGTTCTATTGCCTGTAATTTATTTAAAATACTTCCTCACAGGCAGTGTGATATGTATATGAGTAATTTAGTGATGAACTCTACATCCTAGGGCCAGTTCGGTGTATTATCCTAATCAGCGACCAGCTCAGGAAGTGGCAACAGGCAGATTCGAGCAACAGATCCTTTCATTTTTAGAGCCTGCTCATTTAGGCAGCTTGGAGCAAAAAATTACAAGTACTAGTTTTCAGTGAAGCCACCACTTCAGGTGAAATAAATTTGTAAATATATTAAATATAATGCTGATATATAGGCTATCGTTACTCAGTAAGGGCTCATATGAGCAGAAAGCCAAACTGAGACAGTGGATGTTTGCAGCAGAGTAAGGGTTTAATTGCAGGACACCAAGCAGGAGAATGGGCAGCTCATGCTCAAAAGACCCAAACTCCCCCATGGCTTTCAGGCAAGAGTTTTTAAAGACAGTGTTAGGAGAGAGAGTCATAGGATGTGTGATCAGCTCATAGACCTTTTTTCTGATTGGTTGGTGGTGAGGTAACAGGGTGATGTTTCAGGAATATCAACCGTCTGGTTCCAACCAGTCTGGGGTCTACGTGCTTCTGGTCAGCATGTAGCCTCCACCCTCCTCTCGAGTGGGGGGGTCTTAGTTCCTGCAGAACAACTCAAAGATATGCATCAGATGGTTATCTATATCCCTTCAGGAGGAACTAGGAGCCCTGTCACTTGTCCTGATCATTAAGTGCTTGGGCCTGCTCTTTGGAACTGGGGAAAGGCCTAGGAGACTAAAGCCTTTTTTCCTGCAAATAAGAAACGGGGAACGTGGAGGGGCTTTTGAACCTGGGAAGGCCCCACAGGGTCCTGCCTGGCTTCCGTCCTCCCTTTTCTTTGATATTCCTCATCCTGAGGGGAACAGGGGTGGGACAAGAAAGGGAATAAAATTTTGGATAGAGAAGTTAATCATAAATTCAGCAGGGGAACTCAGTTTAGGCAGACTCGGTCACACTTTATGGATTTTTTTATACCTCCCCCCCACACCCCCGGCCAGACCACTCCCCCCACTATGCAGTTGATTTATCATCCCTTTTTGTACAATCTGAACAAAGGCAGCGTTAAGAATAGCTGCTGGGAATACATGATACACTCATTTGCAAACAGTGATGTTCATTTTTCAACCCTGTCAAGAAAATTCATTTAAAGAAACGATAAGCCTAAAGAGTTTCTACATTAGCCATTTGTCATTAGAAGCATTCCACACAATGAATAGGCATTACAGGTTGTTAAGCATCTCCAGGAACATTGCTCATTGAAATCTGTTGGAAAGATGATTGAATGTTATTTAAGTAGAACTTACATGCAATAAATAGTACATTTGCCGACTGCTGAGAAAATTGATGAAAAGGATAATATTCCATTTTGGACTCTAAAGAAAAGGCAATCAATTAGTAGGACCAGTCTGAATAATGTGAAAGAAATGGTGCCTAGAAACTCTCCTGCTGAAAGATTGGACCTCTGGCTGAAATAACTGCTTTTGCATTAAAAAGATGTATAGCTTGGCATAAACACAACGCAAAAGGATATTATGAACAGAATCCACTTCCCTCCCCAGAGCTTGATTTCTCTTGAGTCCACTTTCTTTGCTCTGCCTCCCTTTTATTATGGGCTGCATTTCAACTTCCTTCTGAGCTCATAACTGCACTCTGGCCAACATTTAAGGTGTCCTCCCCAGCAAAGATTTTAAGTGATTTAAAGAGGGATCACTAACAGGAAGGTCAGAGGGTTATTATTGACTTTTGGGACTAGCCCGCCAATGCCACAGTGCGGGGTTGTGGGTAGGACTGTGCATTTTGCTGGTAATGGGGATGAGTAAGCTTTGATGATGGTTTCTTTGAATCAGAAAAATCAGAAGTCGACAATTTTTTTTTTCTGTAAATGTCCAAAGAGTAATTATTTTAGTATCTGTGGGCCATATGGTTTCTGTCATGACTCAACTCTGCCATAAATAGCCCGAAAGCAGCCATTGACAATACAGAAATGAAAGAGCATGGTTGTGTTCCAATAAAACTGTGTTTACAAAAATGGGCATCTGGTCCCTGCTCTACATCAAGGGACTAAAATCACGACTGAACAAGTCCCACACAGCACAGTCTTCGATCATGCATACATATTAACAAAAAAATAACTAAACTCTTATCTCGTGGATGATGATTTCTAATTTCATATTACTTGTATATTATCTTTGCATCATAGATTGAACTTGAAGCTCCCTCATTTTTCCTTTCGTGCCTTCCCCTCTAGCCTTCTGTGTCTGTCAATACTTCCTAACCTTTAATATTGGATCAGATTAGATGGGTCCCCCTAGGAAATGGAGGCTTTGGAATGTGCCTGTGAACTGTTGTATAATTGCTGTGGCAAAGCCAAGAAGAAATTTCTAACTAGCTTAATGGATATCAGGTATTGGTACCTTTCAAATATTTTGGTTTTCTCCCCTTTCTCTAAGCCCCAGGATTTTTATACAGGTGAAATCAGAAGTCTTAGAAAGGAAGCCAATTAAACAACAAAACAATAAAACACCCTCAAACACATTGAACCTGAGGGATGTCAGGTAGGAAAATGACATCCACTGATTCTATGCATAGCAGTTCCCTTAACTGACTTCGATGGGCAGATGTCCTCCCCGCGTTACTGACTCTCTCCATGGTGTAAAAGAGTACACCTGATCCTCATGCCGCATGAATACTCCCTCTACGTTCTAGTGTATTACAATCATCTAGCAAGGTTTTAAACATTCTGTTTCCAAGCCCCCACTCCAGACCACTTAAAGCAAAATCATCAAGGATGGGACTCAGGTAATCCTAACGTGCCGCTGAGGCGGGGGACCTCAGTTTCTAGCTACTCAAAGTTTGGTCCATTGCCAACAGCAGCAGGACCTGGGAACTTAGAATTTACAGATTCTGCCCCACCCCAGACCTACTAAAGCAGAATCTGCATTTTAACAGGATGTCTAGGTGATCCTTATGCGCACTGAAGTCAAGAAGCCCTGCTCTGGCAGGTCCATGCTCTTTTATCACCACCTGCTAAATAGCGTGCATACTAAGGGTCAGTTGTGTTTGTTCTAAATCTGCCTATCCAGCTGTAATTATGTAAACATTATATGACTGATGAATTACAATTTCAAAAAGAGAGTTGATTTCCGGAAAACGTAATGAATATTTTGAAAGATAATAAAGCTGAGTATAAAATTGGCTTTCAAATGAGGTTTGAGATAAACTGTAAACATTGGCGGGGGGGATTTATAAAATTCTAGATTGATTGTGCAGTCATCTTGCTTCACAATTGTCTTTAAATTGTTGTGCCACTTTAAAAAAAAAAAACTGGGCTTCCCTGGTGACGCAGTGGTTGAGAGTCCGCCTGCCGATGCAGGGGACACGGGTTCGTGCCCCGGTCTGGGAAGATCCCACATGCCGCGGAGCGGCTAGGCCCGTTAGCCATGGCCGCTGAGCCTGCGCGTCCGGAGCCTGTGCTCTGCAACGGGAGAGGCCACAACAGTGAGAGGCCCGCGTACCGCAAAACAAAACAAAACAAACAAAAAAACTAAAAGAGTACATTCTGGACCCTGGGTTTTGGATGTGGTTCATGCAAGAAGGATTACTTGAAACTCCAATCATCGGCAGGTCCAGTGAAAAGAAATCAAAGAAAAGACCCTCCACATAGGTGAGCATAGGTGAATAAATATTTTAAGTTAAAATAGAAAAGATGCAAAATACGTATTTTTTAAATGATGTCCCATCTTAATTGATGTTTTGATTAATTCATTAATTACTGCTCTTCTGGATCACATTGGATAAGAAGGCTTCTATTGTTAACACTCAACTAACTGATGAATCATCCAGCTTGTCTACTTCCTCTTCATGGTCCAACAGGTTTTGCTCCATCAGAGTGGTTTCTGGACTTTTGGATTTCACTGACAAGGAAAACTTCAGAAGTATTTTGGAGAACTCACATAGAGTTGCCTACTACTTATTAGACCAATTATGGAGGGGAAAAAAAAAGGCCCTATCATGTATTATCCATGATTTCAGAAAAGAAAGGCCATAAAAAAGTTAAAAGAACACAATCTTAGGATGAAAGAAATCCTCAAATGGCATAAAATTAGCTTTAGGGAAATAAATTGATTTTTAATAATTTATCTCATTTTACTACGAAGTGGCGAAAACCACTATAGTTCTGCTGACAGTCCTTTGGGAACCACTCTTTTATATGCCGCTAGGCAATGATAGAAGCATGGGATTACTGAAGTTTACTCTCCACCAGAGTTCTGCCCTGATGGCACCTCCTGACACAGTTAAGTGTGTTTTGCTTTGTGTCGTGGGTACTAACCTCACTCTGTTGAGTATTAGTTTTCTGTTTGTCTTCATCCCTGGATTGTGAACTGGACCATCCTCATTATGTATTTCTTATACATAATACAGTACTTGATGAACTGTGGTGAGGCAATGCATTTTTGTCGTTTGAATGAATGTAGTTGGTCTGCTTCATATATATGTCAAAGGGAAAATGGAACTCATTGCAAGAAATACGCTATTCTGCCCCTCTAGAATTCTGGTTGAATATTTTTGCTGAACTGTCAATAATGTGGTAATATAGGTCAGTAATTAAGCACTGTAGAATTGGCCATAGTTGGTTGCATTTTTTGATTACTTCTCTTTTATGAACCCATTTATTGTAGTATATTTTATTAATATTGATTTTTCAGACTGAGAGAGTTTTAGGATAATAAAAACATATTTACTGTTATTATTACATTGTATTTTCATTATGTAGTAACTTTTGTAGCAAGGCTCTGTTGCTTTTTTTATTAATACAACAAAAAGAGATTTTATTATATTGGTACCAGTCATTCCAGGAGACTAAAAATTGAAAGTGTACCATAAGATTTTCCTTTTGCAGAACTAATGAAGGAAATAAGAGTTGTAAGAAAATGAAAGTGCTCTTTTCTTTTGAAAATAAGATATTAAAGGAATAATTAATATCTCAAGTTGATTCTTGGAGAATCAATTCCCCCCGTATTTGAAATTATGTAGTTATCATTTGTCTTTTCATTAAATCTTTTGTATTTTCATTATCTTTTTTTTTCATTTTGTCTTTTCATTAATGTCTTTTTCATGATCTTTTGTCTTTTCATATGTCAGTAACCGAGTGACAGTAATGCCCTTATACTGATGTTCCACTTATAAATTTGAATTTTAGACACCATGTATATGGGATTTTATTTAAGAAATAGGAGAACATACTTAGGACTGGTACTCCTACTACCCTTCTATTCATCTTCCTGTGGTCCAATAAGAATGGAATTTGGATCACTTATTAACATTTTTATCTTATTGGTAATACTGTTAACCTATTAGCTGACAGGCTGTCCTTCATACATGAAAATTACTCTTCCGGTTTGTTGTGAACCAAATGTAAGAGCTAAGATGTTTTTCTTCTGCTGATATGCTATCTTCCCATATTCTCTGACTGGGTTTCCTTTGTGACCCTTTGAGTAAGAGTGGCCACCAAGTAAGTGATGCAGCTGTGGCTGAAGCAGAAGCAGCCAACTGGTCCTCGTCGGGATGCAACCCAGGCTTGGCCTGTTTAGCACTATGATTTGAGTCTCTGGCTGATGCCTTAGTTAGATCACTAGTATGGCTTCATGCTTTGAACAATAGGGACTTTCCCACATGAAGACACCTGGTAATGAACTTCTTGGTATTTGAATATTCTCCTTTTTATTTGAAATACTTGGTTTTAATTCAGAGTTACCTTTATTTAGATTAGAAAAACAATTCTGAAAATGCAAGGCCAGACTTTTTGTTCTCTTCCTTTTAAGACCTTTACAGATCATGTCTTCCAGGCAGGAAACCAGGATCCTTCACACATAGAATATGAGGGACGAATGGGAACATTCTTTCTGTTGTCATCAAAGCATTCATTATGGAAATATGATCTGGCGAACCAAGCTGCCATGATGTAGGGGATCAGCTGAGTCAGGACCTGGCTGTTGTGCAACATTAGTGAAGACAGAGATATCCACCACGTAAACCAATCTGTCTGGTCCATGCCATCGAGGAGGGGCTGATGGGATGAGGATAGGAATCCTGGACCAAGAGTGTTTGATGCATGAGGGACATTTGGAGTTACAGCTGCTTAAAAAAAAAAAAAAAAGATTCTGCATATTGAAGTCTTATAATGATCTAATTCAAGCTTATTGCAGATTTATTCCCCCTGAAGGGAAACAGTATTTTATTTTTTGGTTTCATTTCATTTTTTTTTTGATAACTGGGAGTCTACTGGATTGAGGATTCCGCATATGAGGGAAGAGTTACATCACCTACTTGAATTATTCATTTATTCAGCACCCAAGCACAGTGCTAGGCATTGCGCTTAATGCTCAAGAGATGAAATAAAAGGCAGAAGAGATACCTGCTCCCGTGGAGCTAACTATTACTCTGCTCTGGTTTGAGTGTGCAGGGCTATGATAGACAACAAACAGATACACAAATAAGTAAAAGATGATTTCTGTAATTACAGGCTGTGATTATTCCTGAGGAGGAAATAGAAACCAATGGCGGGATTAGAGCTCTGTGTTGACATGAGTGCAAATCTTTCCCAGCACTGAACACCCCAGGGAAAGATCAGGCTCTGGGGTCCCCAGTGCTGCCTCTAAGACACTGGAAAAGCAGCATCACCTTGGTCATCCAGTTGCTACAGTTCAGAGAGATGTCCAGAAGGCAAGCTGAACTTTCAAAATGTTCTTCCTTTGTCATCCGCTTAAAGAAGCAAATTTAACTTTTCTAAGCCATTCACTCTCTCGAAGCTTTTTCCAATAACTCTTTCAAATGGCCCAAGGGTAAAGTTTCTGTCAGCATTCTTACTACAGCCATAACAGTGCTCGACTGTCACCTTAATGACTTTATGTACTACAAAGTTTAATGGGAAATGTGCCACTTCGATGAAAGCAAAGAAACCTGAAAATGGGATATAGAAAATTACACTGTTACTATGGTGATGGCATCTCTTTGGCAGTTGAAGAAAATTGTTTAATAAAGTTATAAAACCCTAGTAAATATTAGACAGCTTTATGGAAATGTAATAACTGATGTCATATATCAAAAAGCACTAAAACTCATTTTGTGTTTATGGCACACAGCAAAGTTATAATGCAGGTGAGGACTAAACGACCTATCAATGTTCAACACATATTTAAACATGGGATAAGTCAGGCAGAGTCTCTGTGGTTTTTCTGTGCAATATGTTCCAGTTAAATGCAATTGTGAGGAGAAATAGCTGCCTTCTTCTAAGGCTGTGTATGTTTGGGGGCCTTTTCTGAGCCAGAAGGTAGAACAAAAATCATATCCATTTGCTTGCAGATAGTCAGGGAAGATATCTAGAGAAATGAGCCATCCTGTGTCCTTGGATATGAATTTAACAAGGTAAACACTGATAACATTGTTAGCCTGGTACCAGTACTGCTCAGCCTTATTCAAGACATAATCGCATTTTGTGTTGCATGCACGTCCTCTAGTTTGTGAGGAAACCACTGATTTTATTTACAGTACATAGCTATTGTTTTGTATTTTTCTATACACCACTGTCAGAAGCTGAGCCTGGAGGTGTTTTGAATAATGCATCCTGGGACATAAAAGCTTTTCAAATTGGAGGGAGCATTTTATCCTATAAAGAAACAGGTTTCTCCCCAGCAGCTGGTCTAGATTACCTGCAGAAGGAAAGGGAGAGGGTCTTCCTAGGACACAAAGAGGAGGCATTTCCAGCTAAGAAACTGAAGGTGCATGTGCATATTTTTTTCCTATGGAATTCAACCAATTGCTCCGGGATAATTGGAGGAGATACATTGCGTATTCATAAATGGCCGAATAACCAAGTGAAACAGTCCGTCAAGTATCACATTCTCAAAATGCAAAACCACAGAACTGACTGATGCTTTTCATTGAGTCAGCCAATGAGCTAAAGTAAAGCCATCCATCTAGGAACTCTGTGTAGTCAAACCTTGGGCATGAGTTTTGTTTTTCATGATTTGTCCTCCTAGGTTTGGTACAAGTATCTCGCAAGTGGCTCTGAAGGGTTCCACGCCCTGTTTCTTTGGTTCCTGAGCTTGAGGAGTTCTCAATTACTCTGGCTTCAATTTCTCAAGCTGGTTCTCACACACTCTCTGCTTTCTCCTCTTTCCAGCTCTCCAGGGATATTGCTCAGAGCATATTCCTAGCCTCCTTTTAGGACTCTCTTGGATTCTGTACTTGCTTAAAGGGATCAATTGCACAGAAGAATTGAGAGCAGCGTTCTTGAAGAGCATTCTTAGGCAAAGTTGTTGGTTTGGCAGGGAAGGAATAAAGACAAAGGACTATAATAAAATTAAGTGTAAAATGTTCTGCGTAAGTGTTTTACATTCTATTAGAATGTAAAATTTGAAGTGAGAGGTGGTGGTACGTGAGGTTGCACAAATAGAGTGAGAATGGGAGTGCTGGTGGAGCAAGCCTTACGTGCTAGGCATGAAGTGTTTTACGTGGATCATCCCATTTCATCTTTTTAAAAAACTTCTTAAAATTGAAATGTCGGCTTCCCTGGTGGCACAGTGGTTGAGAGTCCACCTGCCGATGCAGGGGACACAGGTTCGTGCCCCGGTCCTGGAAGATCCCATATGCCATGGAGTGGCTGGGCCCGTGAGCCATGGCCGCTGAGCCTGCGCGTCCGGAGCCTGTGCTCCGCAACGCGAGAGGCCACAACAGTGAGAGGCCCGCGTACTGCAAAAAAAAAAAAAAAAGAAATGTAATTGACATATAGCATTGTATTGGTTTTAGGTATGTAGCATAATGATTTGATATATGTATGTATTGCAAAATGATTATCACAATAAGTTAACATCAATTACCACACATAGTTACAATTTTTTTCTTGTGGTGAGAACTTTTAAGATCTCTCTTAGCAACTTTTCAAATATACAATACTGTACTGTTAGCCATAGTCACCGGGCTGTGTTTTACACCCCCAGGACTTATTTACCTTATAAAACTGGAAGTTTGTACCTTTTGACCACCTTTATCCCATTTAATTTTTATGTTTTAAGGTGGGTATCATTATTACCTGTATTTTTAGGAGACAAATGACATAAAGCAAATAAGTAACTTGCTCAAGGTCATATAACAACTAAGTGGTAAGACTAAGATTCAAACTCAAGTCTCTTTGAATCCAAGTCCTGTGCTTGTAACTATTATATCATATTAAGGTAAATCGGGTCCAGGTGTAGCTCTGTCTAGCAATCTCTTCTAATGGAAACAAAGCATGCTATAATTAGCACCTATCATTAGAACCGAAACTTAGGGACTTCCCTGGCAGTCCAGAGGTTAGGACTCCGCACTTTCACTGCCCAGGGCCCGGGGTTCGATCCTTGGTCAGGGTACTAAGATCCCACAAACTGCGGGGCGTGGCCAAATAAATAAAATAAATCACTGTTGAGGGAAAAAAAAAGAACTGAAACTTAGAACGTCTTTGTATCCCTAAGTCCGAGGAAGGCCGTGCAATGCACAGCGGGGTTCTCCTTGGGGATACTTTAGGAGAGCTGATGCAGGGGCCACAACAGGGATGTCAGAAAATTGATGGTCAGCCCAGCTCAACACCAAGTTCAGAAAGTGAAAATGAACAGTGAGTCTGGGAAATAAAACTATGTATCAGAGGCTGGAATGTAGGTGTAAATCAAGACAGAGCTAATGCTAATGAAAAAAGGTTGATTCAGACTGAATATTGCAAAGTCAGAATTCTGGCTTATATATAGCTTAGTCTACTCCTGTTGGGTCAGGATCAGTAGTTTGAAGAACCTTGACTAAATGGAAGAGAGAGACAGAGAGAGAGAGAGAGGAAGGAAGGAAGGAAAGAAGGAAGGAAGGAAGGGGGGAAGGAAATTACATGTGATATATTCTCAGTATAAAAAATTTAAAATATTCAGGGAAATTTTTAAAAAGAGAGAAAAAGAAAATTTACTATCGCTCCCACCTTCTAAAGAAAATCACAGTTAACATTTTAGTATATTTCCCTCTAGTCTTTTTCTCCTTTATGTGAAAGATTTATATACTTTTATGCAGATGTGCCAAAAATATATATAGTTTAGTGTCCAGCTTATTGCTTTGAATATAATATAAGCATATTCTATATTATCAAAATTCTTTATAAACATTGTTTTATTTTCTATCTGATGATCTATCACTTGTATACAGTTATTTATTTTTTCCTTTTATTAGACTTAAGAAGATTAGCGTTTAAAAATTTTTAGTTGTCATTCTCTGACATTTATTGCTTTTTCCTCTCTAGTTTAGGGCTCTTTCCTCATAGATACCCCCAAGGTGTAATCCGTGGGTTAAAGGTTAAAGACCTCTTTTGATCCTTGACACATATTGCTAAATTGTTTTCACTTCCTGCAGCAGTGTTTGAGGTACACTTTTCACCACATTATCCTCAGCATTGAGTACTGTCATAAAAATAAAAGACAAAAATAAAAATTGGGCAGAAAATGGCACTGTATTGTTTGAAAAATTGCATGTCTTTGATTCCCATAAGCCAGATATTTTCTTGTAAGATGATTAGTCATTCGCATATCCTCTTTTTGTGGTTTTTCTATGCACATCCTTTGTCCATTCATCTTTTGAGATCCTTTCCCTTTCTTATTGTGAAACATGTATTGTACATATGGAAGAGCATGTAAAACATATGAACAGTTTAAAGAATAATTGTACAGTGAGCTCCCATGCAACCATGGCTCAAGTTAAAAATGGCGTGTAGGGCTTCCCTGGTGGCGCAGTGGTTGAGAGTCCGCCTGCCGATGCAGGGGACACAGGTTTGTGCCCCGGTCCGGGAAGATCCCACATGCCGCGGAGCGGCTGGGCCCGTGAGCCATGGCCGCTGAGCCTGCGCATCCGGAGCCTGTGTTCCGCAACGCGAGAGGCCACAACAGTGAGAGGCCCGCGTACCGCAAAAAAAAAAAAAAAAAAAAAATGGCGTGTAAAACATTGCCCCCAAGGCCCATATGTCCCCCTTGACCATCACATTCTTCTCCACTGTGTCCTACGCACCCCCACCCTTGGTAAACACGATCCTGACTTTTGATTAACCATCCTCTTGCTTTTCTTAATATTTTTATTACCTATGTGGACATTCATGAACAATTGATTGCAGTTGTGCCTGCTTTTGAACTTTACGTAAATGGAATCCTGCTCTAAACTCTTGTGACTGGCTTGCTTTTTTCAGCATTTTGTTTGTAGAATTCATTCATGTTGCTGTGTGGGGCTGTTGTGGATCACAGCATTACTTCCATTCATTTCAGTAATTTCAAATACAATAGAAAGTTTTGTTTCTATCACATTTGAGGCAAATATGTTTATTCAGTTTTTAAAAAGTCTTTGTAATTTTGGCTATATTTCAACATCAGACACTTCAGACAGGTTTACCTAGTAAAATCCATTGATGTTTTCCTTTATGATGCCTTTCATCCCTTTGAGACTTCTTAGATGGTCCTTCCCCTCCATGGTATTGATAAATATTTGGTTTTATTTTAGCTCTTTCACACTTTGACTTCTTTTTCTTTTCTTTTTAATAAAAACAAAACAAAACTTTAATGCTTTAATCCACATGTATTTATTTTGGTTTATGGTCTGATAAGACATCTAGATTGATTTTTCCTCCAAATAGGTAACTGATTATTGAATAATCCTTTCCAACACCAATTTGTGCTGCTTTCTTTGTGTAGCAGGGATGAGGCAGAGTTGGATTTATGGGTAAAAAAGCAAGTGTCTCCAGATACAGTGTTGGTCAGAGGGGGAGTGATTTAGCATCCAAGGGAATTAAGGAGGGCTTCTCAGAAGAGGTGGTAATTGGGGCTTCTCTTATAGGGCCAGTAGGAGCCTATAAAAAGAATGCAGGAGGGGAAGGAAGGTGGGTGAACAGAGGAAACTGACAGTGCAAGGGAGTTTGTGGTTATAAGCTTGAGCAACTCTAGAATCAGACGAATCCAACTGTTCAACTGATGAGCTCTGTGATCTGCTGCAACTTACTTAAACTTTCTGTGCCTTAGTTTATTCACCTATAAAATGGGGATACGTAGGTTCTTTATCATAAGATTATTATAAGCAATTATAATGCAATATGTGTAAAGTACTTAACATAGTACTCAGTATATCCTGAACACACAATAAACATTTGCTGCTAATATTATTTAGATATTAGCCACCACTCTATCCCTGCTGCTTGCTACTATGTTTGAGGACACATGTCAGACAATCAGTATGTATTTGCTGATTGAATGGATGAAGAGTAGAAGCTTGAAACATCATGTTATCTTCAGGAATATGGAAGTAGTTTGGTGTGTCTTGAATAAAATTTGTGAGGAAGTAAGTGGCACGGGGACCACATAATATAGGAAGGGCTTAGAATAATCGTTCTGGGGGTCTTGCTTTTTATCTTGTGGACAATATGGAGACACTAGATGGTTTTAAGTAAAAGAGTGATGGGGGCATAACTAAGAGAAAACAATGACCTTAGGGTAATAGAGACTCAGTGGAGACTTTCAAGACACTAAACCCACATCCTCTGCCTTTATAAAACTCTAGGAAGAAGAGGTTTTAACTTTATCTTTTCTTAGAAATAGTCAAAGATGGAGACATTATGTCCTTAAATAAACGACTCCAGCCTTCAGTAGACCTTATCAGCTAAGGTCTTATGTAGTCTGTTCTTTATTTCTAAGAAAATTCCCTGTGTGTCTGAGGCCAAGTTTGCTAGCTGCCCCCTAATATCTGTTTCTCCTCTTCTTCTGTAACAGAGACCACAGTTTTTCAGCGAGGCATTTGGCTATCTGGAATTAGGACTGGCTTCCCTTTTGGCCTGCTGTGATCATGTGACTGGCCAATGGAATGTTAGCTGAAGTGTTCCCTGCGATTTCTAGGATCTATTCTTAAAGGGAAGGGACGTGCCTTCTTCTTTGCTCCAGCTTTTTTTGCTGCTGTATAAACTGTAGACATGATGACTGGAGCTTAAGCAGCTATGTTGGAAACTGAAGTGTAGGCCAGACACTGCTTGCTAGCTATGGCTTGTCTTCCTCCAGACTGTTCACGTGAGAAGTACGCTTCTGTCTTTGTGATTTTGTCATTGCTGCCATTTGCAGCTGCAACTAATTTACACAAAAACTGATTCACACCTATGTGCTCTGAATCATTAGACAAGAAATGCAGCGTTTCCCTCTCTGTATTTATATTGAAAAAAATCCTTCTCCAGTAGTAGGCCAGAATTATTAAATTTCTCCTCTACCTGTAGTGTTAAATTCTACAAATCACTTTTTTTTTTTTGCGATACGCGGGCCTCTCACTGCTGCGGCCTCTCCTGCTGCAGAGCACAGGCTCCGGACACGCAGGCTCAGCGGCCATGGCTCACGGGCCCAGCCGCTCCGCGGCATGTGGGATCTTCCCGGACCGGGACACGAACCCGTGTCCCCTGCATCGGCAGGCGGACTCTCAACCACTGTGCCACCAGGGAAGCCCTACAAATCACTTTTTTAAGGCTTTTCACACAGGTCGCTTATTTTCTGATTTGCAGTGTTTTCCTCTGACTTCCTAAAATGTTTCAATGTTCCTGCCCTGGGTTAATGGGAGGATGGGATTAATGCTGTGGAGAGTGGAGAATTGGTTGGTACTGTTCTTAATGTAGATTAATTTTATTTCTTAATTCCAGAATGGTGTTGGCATCTTTCAGTTATTTCTCAAGTGAGCATTATAATTGTTAAGAAAATACGATTAGGTTTTCCCATGGCTAATTTTTTCATTTCTGACTTGTGTGCATTCCAAGTCAGTAAATCACGTCCTGGTCTGGAGAATCACCCCAAACTTCGTTCCTTGTGTACACAAGAAACAGAGCATAATCATAATAATATTGTGGGGAGGGCTGGGGAAGACCGCAAAGGCTGGACAGGAAACAGTGATAGTTCTGATCATTAGCTCTGGGTGTCTAACTCAATAAAGTGATTTTTAAAAAAGTATGTGTAAGTTGATGCTTTATTGTTCTGAGCAACAGATAATTATGCTTTCATTTCAGTAGGAATTGTGGTCCAGAGATGGGTTTGGGAAATAAATATCAAATGGCAAATGAATAGTAGCTCAGAGAAGTAACCATTCATTGCTTCTCAGGGAATGTGAGAGGAATCACAGGATCTATTTAAATGGACTGTCTTGGAGGATGAAAAGGAATGTTGTGCTTTGCTTGCTGATTTTCTGCTCTTTTTTTGGGGGGGGGGGATTAAGTTGTTTATTTGGTTTATATGCCCACTGGACAGGATTTTTTTTTAAGCATCAGAGTAAATACTGGGTTATTTTTTAAGCATCAGAGTAAATACTGGTTCACATCAATAGATAAGTGAAAAGGGATGGAAAAGTCAGAGTGGTGTAACAGTAAGAACATAGACTTTGGAATGAGGAACACCTGATCCAAAGCCCACTTCTGTGACTTATGAGCCACTTGATCTCGAGTAATCTATTTGACGTCTCTGAATCTTAGTTTCCTCATCTATAAAATGGAAAAAGTGGTGTCTTCTCCCCAGTGTTGTTCTGGATAATTTGTCTTTACTTCAGGGTTACTAAGATTACTAAAGACTACGAGTAGCCCACAAAACAACGGCCATATAGTACCTACTGATCCTGTGGTGCCTGGAGCACAGTAAACACTCTCCAACTGTTGAGTAAAGGAGTGGAAAATATGTGTACACATCTGTGTACATTCTGTTTACTTTCCTGAAGGCTTCGGTTCCCACAAAACAGATGTAGTGGGCTGAATGGCTGTGCTGGAAAGGGAGGAGACCAAGGGACTGGGTATGAGACAGGATGTGTGTGTGTGTATGGAAAAATCCCAAGCTCATCAAAGACTTCTTGTTTGCTTTGGTATCTCACTCACATAAGGAAATGTAAACAGAGGGCTCTGTTTGGGTTATGACTTTTAAAAGCTATCCGCCTATTTCAGGTATCAGGTGGTTTATAGTTTTGACATTGGCTCTCTCCCAGGGAGATATAGAGCCTCTCAGGTGCAACACCATAGTGTTTAGATTTTTACTCATGATTCTGAGCCAGGACAAACAAACCAGGGGAGTTAAATGGTGCGGGAGATTGTATACGGGATGGCTTCATTCATGGAAAGAGAAGGCAGGGCGCTCCCTCTCTCCCGTCGATGGATTGATGTTCCCCCCATATTTCACCCTTACATGAGAATTTGTATGAATTGCTTCAGAAGGTTACTTTACATAAACCCTGCGTTAAGGTGATTGCACATCTGCTAAATCCAGCATCTGCAAAACACAAGCTCTAGGTCATTGGGATATTCAAAGCATACAGATTTCACTTAGGTACAGATTGATTGGAATTTATAGCGTTGCTTCAGCTGCATACCAACAAGTGTTATTAGGCAGCTTGATTATATGTGTAACCATTTTCCAGTCCTCTGTCTTCCGTCCTGGGCTCTGTTTAACAAAGTGAGATAAGGTAAGGTATAGGAAAGAAAATTTTATTTAAAGGTAAAGTGCTAGGCACATGTCAGAGTAATAATGTACTGATTTACTTAGCTGCCTATAGTAACCTACAACTTGGTGCCAGAGGCAAAAGCCACCTGGCAGAAAGGTCTTTAGAGTCAAAACTTTTTTCCCCCCTTTTTAAACTTTATCTTGACAGTCCAGCTCACTAAGAGCACGTGCCTCGTCTGTTTTGATACTTGATTCCTTCAGGTTTGGTGCAGGTTTCTGTACCAAATTGCACTCTCTCACCTCTGATTTTATAGAATTTCTATTTTCACTGCATCTATAGCCTGGCTCAGAGTCAGAGTTCTGAAGTGTGAGACTACCATCCTATCTGCGCTGTGGATGAGTGTGTCTAAGAAAGGAAATAACATTCACTCTATTTTCATGGCTTTCCATGAATCATTGGTTACAGTTCATTTGTTGTTTTAGTCACTGAAGAAAACGTTGAATAAATCTATGTGTTCCGCTGTGGGCTTTCGTGGCTCAGGGAAAGGAGGTTATTTCTTAATTTATTATTTCTCATAATTAAAATGCAAAAATTTTAAAGATAAAACAGATGAAAAGGTGAAGTTTTAATGAATCTCTTGGAGCAGAGACCCTAGATGTTTGATTGAATTATTGAGTTATGATTCGATATCCATGAATGATATTCAACCATCATTCAAAAGGATTGAATTTTGACTCAAACCTAAGTGTATTGCAAATTAGTCGGGATCCACCCGACACAGCTCCAGCTTGGGTAGGCTTCTGAGAACACTAATCTAGGTTCAGAATTTGTGGTCCATTTTTAATCGATCCATGTGTGGGTCCCATACAAGAGTTGTAATATAAACTGGATTAGCAGTTTCTCTAAAACACTGAGGCACAGGTAGCCCTGCTTTGGGGATCCTTTCGAATGGAGTGATGCAAAGAGGAAAGACGTGCTCTTCTCAGATCTCTGGAGACCACGACTGTCGCACACGAGGGTGTCAGTGTGCTGGTGGCAGCTCCAGAAGGTGACGGCAGATCCTACAGAGCAGCAGCCACACCCCATGGGGAAGGAGACTTGTGGACCACCCTTCTTCTTCTTCTTCTTCTTCTTCTTTTTTTAATATTCATTCATTCATTCATTTATTCATTCATTTATGCTGCACCGGGTCTTAGTTGTGGCATGCGGGATCTTTTAGTTGCAGCACGCGGATTTCTTCTTAGTTGCGGCATGCAGACTCTTAGTTGTGGCATGCGGTCCCTTAGTTGCGGCATGCCAACTCTTTAGTTGCGGCATGCATGCAGGATCTAGTTCCCCGACCAGGGATTGAACCCGGGCCCCCTGCATTGGAGTGCAGAGTCTTACTCACTGGACCACCAGGGAAGTCCCCCCACCCTTCTTGATGGGGGTGGTGATGGGGGTCAAGGAGACTTTCTGAGGTCATTGTGTGGGCAAGAACCAGTGAAAATTGTGTCTTTATCATTACTGTGACCATAGATTGGTGGAATGCTGGGAAATTTAGGTTATATATAAAACTCGAAATTAGAAGGGGAAGAAAAAAGAAGATAAATAATGAAAGAATAAAGAATGGAACTATCTTCTGTCCAAATCTTTCTTTCTTGCTCTAATCAAATGTTTTCAACTGCCCTTGAAACACGGCCATCTGAATAGTTCATAGGCGTCTAAGTTTACCATGTCACAAACCAGATTCATTGTTGCTCCTCTTTTCCCCCAGACATCCCCAAGTTGGTTTTGTTCTTTAGTTCTGTAAATGGTATCTTTATTCTTCAAGCCATCCAGATTTGAAAGCGAGTACATTTTGACTTTTCCCTTTCTTTTATTCCTAACATCCAGTCAGTTGATGAATCTCATAGATATTACCTCTGAACTCTTATTTACATGAATCTGTTCTCCCCTATTACAATGGCACTGCTTGAGATGAAGCCTTCATTTTCACTTGCATGTCCATTGTAAATAGTTTCCTATTTTGTCTCTGACTTCTGTTCTTCGACCCTTGTCCTGTCACTCTCCTGCTTGACAACCTTCAGGAAGGTGTCATTCAATGAATTAAACACAGACTCCTTTCATCCAAAGCCCACAAAAATAGGTTTCAATCTGCCTTTCTGAGTATATCTCCAGTCACTGCTACTGACAACCTCTGCTCCAGTCATGCCACGAATATGCCCTAAGCTCTTCTCTCTTAGAGTTACTTTTCAAAATTTTATTTATCCTTTCCAGATCCACTTCCAATACCATCTCATTCATGAAATCTCTTCCAATCCCCTTATCCCAACCAGATATGAGCCTTCTGACTCCTAGTTTATCTTGAGATTATAGAGCCTGTATCTGTACTAGGATTATTGCTATTTGTATACTTGTCTTTGCGAATATGTTGTACACCTGTGATGTTCCTGGCATTATGCTAGGCATCCTGTTTACATTATCTCATTTAAATGTTCAGGCTTCACATCAGTTCTATGAACTACATAGAAACTCCCTCTTACAATTAAGGAAATTGAGTTTGAATAACTTGCTCAAGGACAAGCGCTAGATTCAATCCAGACTCAATTTTACACCAAAGCACATGTTTTCTCTATTAGACCATGCTGCCTTTGTATGATCAAGGGCTCTCTTTTACTTATATGTGTGCCTCCTGTAGTCCCTAAAACAATGGTAATGATGCGTATGTTGTGGACATAGAAGGATGTAGGTTGGGAGCTGCTGGCAATTATTTTGTACCATGTGAAGACTGAGGTTGAAGCCGAGAACGTCACTGAACTGAGATCACGTTTTGGTGACATTACTGGAATATCTGCATCAACTCAGTTCTATCTTTGAACTATTTAGGACTATGAGCTGGTCCAGTTGAGTATGACTTAGATTTTCTGTTTAGTAACTGAAAATTACTAAAATGACATAGCAGGAGAATATTGTTGGCCTTGATTTCAGCAAGGTATTTGACAACATTTATTAAAATAGGCTCATGGGCAAGAGGGTGAATTAGAGTGAGTATATAGTGCTCAAATTATCTTTATGAAGATACATAAGACTGGAAATAATTCTGTAAGTTTTATAGTTAGGAGAAAATATAAATGAGCAAATATGAACTCTTACAGATCTTCAAGATAATGCTCATATGTTGGAGATGCAGATTCTAGATAAGTGGAAAGCACTGCCTCTAGCATGACTGTGGATGGTGCAAAGGAAAAAAGTGGGAGCATCTAGGTCAGTGTTGTACATCAGAGAATAGGTGACAGTGTCTATCTGAGACCAGAGAGGCAAAGGTAAGGGCAGGCAGCCAAGGTCAATAAATACCCAGAGACAGCACTAGCATTAAATCCACACAGATGGGGGCTTCCCTGGTGGCGCAGTGGTTGGGGGTCCGCCTGCCGATGCAGGGGACGCGGGTTCGTGCCCCGGTCCGGGAGGATCCCACATGCTGCGGAGCAGCTGGGCCCGTGAGCCATGGCCGCTGAGCCTGCACGTCCGGAGCCTGTGCTCCGTAACGGGAGAGGCCACGAGAGTGAGAGGCCTGCATACCGCAAAAAAAAAAAAAAAAAAAAAACCCCACACAGATGTAGGTTCAAATCCTACCCTTGTCAATGAGTAACTGTGTGACCTGAGGAAAATTTCCTTCATCTCAGATCTTCTGTTTCTCCACATTGAGAATGGAGATGATGGTACCTACCAACTGGACTGTTTTGAGGAATAAGTGGGAGAACTTCTGTGAAAGCGTTAGGCACAGAGTAGACGTTCAATGCCTATGATTTGTTTTAAAGTGTATTATTTATTTACTAGGAATTGGGTAATAATTTACTGGGAACAGGATGGGAAGGCCAAGGACCTGCAAGGCAGGGGAGTGGAAATAGTCATGAGGAGAAATGAGTGATTCTGGACAACATGGTCTTTCTCATTCAGGGATGATTTATCCCCTACAACATCTTAAATACTCTGCTTCACACCTGATAGGAGGAAGAAACCAAGACCATACAATCAAACTTACCAAAGATAAATGTAAAGTTCCACATTAAAAATTTATTCACATAACTATAGGACACAGTAAACATGCTGGTTTAGTTCAGGATCAATTTCATTACAGTCCACAGAGTGATACAGCTTCTAAACCTTGGCATCCTTAGGAGACTTTAATAGAAACAGAGGGTGCACTGCATAGGAATGACAAAGTAGCATAAAATTTGACCAAGAGCAGTTGGGCTCTAAACAATTTGATCGGAAGTACCTTGGTTGACATAATGATGTGGTTGAAATTGGTATTTCCTAATCATGGATTTTTGGAACATTGGTCATTTTGGTGCTTAATTTTCAGCCAATTAATCTTACTCTGCCTTGATTTTTTTTTTTTTTTGATGTAGACCATTTTTAAAGTCTTTATTGAATTTGTTACAGTATTGCTTCTGGGTTTTTTTTGTTTGTTTGTTTTGTTTTTTATGTTTTTTGTTTTTTTTGGCCATGAAGCATGTGGGATCTTTGCTCCCCGACCAGGGATTGAATACTCACCCCCTGCATTGGAAGGCAAAGTCTTAACCACTGGACCACCAGGGAATTCCCTCTGCCTTGATTTTTAAAAGTTTGGAACAATCTCAATGTTAGTATTTGAATTCTTTACAGTTTTTAAGTACTTATTTTTTTTCTTATTGTAAAAAATGGAAACATTATAGAAAAGTTAGAAAATATAGAGAAGCAAAAGCAGAACAACAACAAACTCCATAATATTGCCATCTGTAGGTAACCACTGTTATTACCGTGACTTACCTCATTCCAGGTCCTTTCCTCTGAGATATATCATCTTACCAAGGAAGGGGAGCTACAAAGTAGTGAGCTCTCCATTACCAGAAGTTTTGAAGCAGAGGTATGAAAATCTGTCAGAGCTATGTGTTGTAGAAAGAGTTATTGTATGGAGGAAGACTGAATTTTACAATGTCTAATTTTTTTTCTACTTTAGGATTCTAAGAAAGAAATATAGTAAATGTCATTAGAATGCACACTTGTGTATTGCTCATTTTATATTGCATTTGTAGGATTCAGCTGAAAAAGAACTTCTGGAAATTCCAGCTCTGATTTATAAGCCATTCTGTTGTTTTCTAAAGTATTGGCTGCAATGCCGATATTTGATTTCTGTGCTTGAGTAAACCCACCCACATGCCAGACTGAACCCCAGTGTGTTTGACATTTTCCCTTTTGAACAGCATCCGGCATAATGTAGCTTTACTGGAAAAAATCTACACAGTATGACTCAACCAGTCATGCAAGTCTTTTTCTTTTTCTGTGGAATTCATTATTTTTTTTCTCAAAATGAAAATTGACCACATTATTTAAGGATAAACAAATCTGAAAGTGTTTCCAGTAACATCTTGTTATGCACTGGCTGCTGACGATTAACTAAAAATTCTTGGTTAAGATCTTGCTTCCTACCTAAATGTTTGAATAAACACACTTTTATTGAAACAGAATTCAACTTTTCAAATACCCTAACTGGAAACAGAAACTGAAGCCCCATTTCCCAAGAGGAGAAATGCTTTCCCATGCTTTCCTTTTCCTTAAGATGTCCCTAATTATCCAACATAGTGCCAGCCACACAGTTTACATTTAACACTCTCTAAATCAAACTATGTAAGGTAGAATCACTGCTTACAAATAGTCATGTAAGCTACGTGGCCTAACAAGATCTGGATTCTTCTTCCTTCATTTTCTGATAAATTCCAGGGAAACTTCCCAAATGAGTCCATGTATTCTTTTTTTTTTTTTTCTGCGGTATGCGGGCCTCTCACTGCCGTGGCCTCCCCCGTCGCGGAGCACAGGCTTCGGACGCTCAGGCCCAGCGGCCATGGCTCACGGGCCCAGCCGCTCCGCGGCACGCGGGATCCTCCCGGACCAGGGCACGAACCCGTGTCCCCTGCATCGGCAGGTGGATTCCCAACCACTGCGCCACCAGGGAAGCCCGAGTTCATGTATTCTTAATCCTCATCATTGGAAATCTGCTATTTTTCAGGAGTTGTATTTTCGATGTGTTTTTAGAATTTTCAGTGGAGTTCCACTAGATGAACTTTCACGTTTTAGAAGCTTTTTAGGTGGGTAGCTTTGGCAACTAGGCAAGCACTTCAGCAATCTATTGACTGTTATCGTAATGTTAACTATATAAAAGGAAGGGCTGACAGGACTATAAAGCTTGAAATAGAAACTGAGAAAATGGAAGTGGAGAAAGAAGAAAGCTAGAGTAAATAATAGAAAAAGAAGAAAGAGTAAATAGTAGCAGCAGTAGCTGAAGGTATTGAGTGTTCACTTGTATGTGTTGGATTCTAGGTAAGGCGGTTTATATTCACTGCCTTTTATAGCAACCCTACAAATAAGCCTTATCATCTCCATTTTACAGATGAATAAACTGAGGCTCAGAAGAGTGAAGGGTCTTATAACCGTTGGCAGAGCTGAGATTTATGGTTTGTTCCGCAATAAAGCTTACTTGCTTCCTGCTACCCCGTATTGTCTCAGATGTGGTGTAAATATAACTGGGAAAAGACAAAGAATCAAAGAGGTGAAAAATATTAAATAGAAATAAAATGTACTTCTTATTTATTTGAATGGATTTATTTGAACTTGTGTATGAAATTTGTGATAGCAAAAAAAGGAATTGGGTTGAACAGGCAAAATGGAGCTGGGGTAGGACTGAAAAAACACTTCCTGCCTTAGTGAATGACAAAGTGCTAGGGCCAAACATGGCAATGACCGCCGATTCTCTCCCTCTAATTCCTGTAGCTGATCAGCTCTGGAATATGCTTGTCTTGGATGGGGTCTTCAACACTGCCTGTACATATGGTGACATTGTGAGAATAACAGAATGGTACCTTTGATAACAAAATGTCTGGCTGATGCATAAGAAAGGGCTCCGTTCCTCCCCCCGGGCTGGCCCACAATACTTGGCCCGCAGACTACAGTCTGATTTTCAGCAACTTCTCACCTTTTGGAAAAGTGTATTGTGCAGGGTATATCCTGCACAGCCATATGTGGTGGCCTTGGCCTTGTTCTTTTCCACCTTCATTATCTTCCCCGTGGTTCAAGTCACCATCATTTCTTCCCTGCAGCGCTCTCTTAACTGTGATCACGCTGACTCCACCAACAACACTACCATACGTCCCCTTTGTCTTCCTTATGGAGTCCGGACTTTCTGGAATAGCAAACACATTGCTCTTTACCTGACTCCGTGGCCTTTCTCCTTTCTTCTTTTACCCCTTCCCTTGTGCCTTTTACTCTCCTGCAGTTGAAATGGATCACACTGCCTCATCTTTGATATCTTTGTGCCTTGAATACCGTTTTTACTCCTAACCTTGGGCCCTTTATCTGGCAGGTTTCTTCTAGTTCTTCAGAGCTCAGCTCAGACATTGTCTCTGGGAAGCCTTTCTGACCCCATGATTCTGAGCTAAGTGTCCCTCCGGGCTCACATGGTTCCTTTACTCACTCTGGACTATAGCACTTAAGAGGCTGTGTTGCGATTGTCTACCTCTGCATCTGTCTTTTCCACAAGGCAGTCAACTTCTCCAGGACAGGAGCAATATTTTATTCACTCTCGTAGCCCAGGGATCTACTCTAGTACTTGACTCAGCTGTCAGCTGGTAGCATAATTTGCTATTGGGGACGTGCAAAATCATTTGTTTAGCTGTTGCAGAAAACGAGAATATAAGGATGGGGTCAGAAGAATGAAAAGGCAACCACTCTGGCTTTAAGCTGTTCAGTGCTTCTGTGACAACTTCTCTGGAAGGTTCCTGATCCATGAACTTCCCCTTTTTTCTCATTCTGGAATGGAATTGGAATTCGAACTATTTTCTTACACCTGCTTCTTTAACGGTGTAAAGTGACTCTGAAGGAATGTACCAATTAAGCAAAGAGCAAGCCACTAGAAATAGCTCTGACAGTGTTATTCCAAAAGGGTCTGCATTTGGAAGATGAATGAAATCTGAACTGATGTTTTCAATCTCTCATAGGGCCATAAAATCAGAGAATGTGGCTAGGGGAAGGCCTGCAGGTGGGGTGTTGTTGATATTTAAAAACACCGAATTTTGGAATTTTCAAACATTCCTTTTAGTGGAAGAATTACTGCCCATGGCAGAGTACTGGGTCCCTTCGGTGATTTGTTTAGCTCTCCAGAGCCAGAAGATGCCTTTTGTTTTGGCCTTAGGAATAAGGACCTAAGTGGAAACAGTCCACTTAAATCCCTCATGATTCCCTCTTCATATCAGAACCCCCAGGATAATCCTTCATATCAGAACCCCCAGGATAAAGCTCTCATCTTGTTTAAAACCTACTCTCTATCCTTCTAAGGGAAGAAATCAGCAAGCCATGAAACTGAACAAAAGTAACAGAATCTTCCTCCATTCTTCAAAGACTATACCAACAACGTGACACGTGGGATGATAAAAGGGCATTTGCACCTGTTATGGGTACCCAGGAGAGAAAGCATTTATTCAGGCCTTTCTTTTTTCCTTCATATCTCATAACTTGCAGTTCTTTTTCTTTTTTACCATGTGTGTTTTCTTCCTAGAACAAGGCTCAACAAACTTTTTCTGTAAAGGGCCAAATAGTAAATATTTTAGGATTCGTTGGCTATAACAGTCTCTGTTGTAGCTACTCAACTCTGCCATCCTAGTGCAAAAGCAGCCAAAGACAGTATGTAAATGAATGGGCACAGTGTGTTCCAATAAAATTGTATTTATGGACCTTGAAATTTGAATTTCATATCATTTTTCTGTGTTGTGAAATATTCTTCTTTTAATTTTTTCATTTAGAAAAGTAAAAACCATCCTTACTTCACAAACCATACAAAAACAGGTGGTAAGCCAGATGAGGCCTGTGGGCTGTAATCTGTTGGTCCCTGTAATAGAGTGTCAACTGGGATGACAGGATCAGATTTGCATTTTCAGCCAGTGAGCCTGGAATTCAAATGTGCATATGAATCATCTGGGGATTCTGTTAAAATGCAGATTCTGTTGTGAGATTCTGTGTATCTAACCAGCTCCCAGGTGATACTTCGGCAGCAAGGTTGGATCTGTGAATCACACCTCGAGTATCAAGGCTTTCAAAGATCCCAGGTTGGATCCATCCATGGAAGAGAGCCCGGATTGGAGAGCGAGGGTGAGGATGGAGGGGAGAGTTGTACCATCAGTTAGGAGTCTTTGGGGAGGTTGGCTCAGCAGGCCTTGGTTGCTGGGAGGAAGTGAGAACTGGGAGAGAGGGAGAAGTTGAAGATGACAACAAGGTTTTGTTGGTTAGTGGTGCCTTAAGCAGAGATCCCAGTGATCCGTACAAAACTGGGTACAGAGTAGTGCTAAAGAAGTTTTTGTCGAATAAATAGAAAGACAGGGAGAAGAGCAGATGGGGTTGGAAAGGGATGGGAGAAGGGAAGATAATGACCTCAATCTGGGTATTTGAGTTTGGTTTTGCAGAAACCCAGAGAAGGTAGCAAAAGCAGGTAATGTTTTGAAGGCAGAATGTTGTGTGACACCTGCTGGCCTGGGAATGGGTTGCTCTCCATCAGCTGAGAGCTAGACCTGGACCAGTAGCACGCCTGGCCAGGAACAGCGTCAACGGCACTGAACATGTATTTTCCTTAATCGCCAAAAAGGGGCTGGAAGCATTTGTCACCTTGCAAGTGTTCTCACGTAAATGGTTAACTTTATTCTTATTTTACGATAGGACTTTTATTACAAAAGCCATTGAGGAATCAGAATTTGCTTGCAGACATTTTAAAGCTCTGGCCTAAAATTCCACTTAGTGTGAAAATTATACCATAAGGCCTGTTGTCTCAGGTTTTACCCTCCCTCATGGCTAATTTAGTTTGTTCTTCTGCTGAAGACACCAAGTGTCTTTCATACATCAAAGGAATTGGTTCCTTACATGAGAGCATGTAGTGCTTTCTCTGCTGAACAGGTTTTCTTTCCTGGCTTCTTTTTAAAAACCCACTTTTACCTTTGTAAACTCTGATGAAAATGGATCTATCTGAATTTTCTGGTGATCTGTTTTGTCATTGGCCAAAAAACCCTAACATACCCAGTAATATTTAATCAACAACCTCCTAAGACTGTCTCTAGTCTCTCCCTCTCTTAATCCATTTTACACACTGTTGCCCAATTAATATTTGTGAATATTAATATTTGTGAAGCATATCCTCTATCTTATTACCTCCTTCAATCAACTTAAATTACTCTCTATGGTCTACAAGTGATGTCCAGACTTTTCAGTCTGCTTTTCAATATCATGTGGTTTCCACCATCTGATTTCCATATACGATTCTGAAAGATTGCCTATTACTCACTTTCACCCACCCTACCCGATGACCAAATCAAACTCACTGCTTCCTCCCAGGTCCTGCCTTTTCTTGCCTTTGGGCTATTGAATACGAAGTTCCACCCACCCCTGCTCTCACCACACATCTCTGAACCCTGTGGTCCTTTGAGGTCTAGGTTAGACTTTCCCTTCTCCATGAAGCTTTTCTGATTTCTAAGTTGGAAGTAATACTCTTTTTATTTTTTTAATTTCCAAAGCTCTTTATTTGTGCATCAAGGTGTAGCAGAAAGGATATGGATCTCTAGAATATAAGATCAACCCAGTCTGAGTCCATTTTTATTCATTCATTCATTCAGGGCCTTGGCAAGTGCCTAGAACACAGCAGGTGCTGAATAAATATTTATTGAATGAATAAATGAATGAATGAGTGAATAAATATAGGTGTGTGTTTACTTAAATTCAGTGGTATCATCACATGCGAATGCCTAGGACAACTTAGGTATTCAATATGTTAGCTTCCTTTCCCTTTATTCTCTTTTTTTAATGGAAGTTATACATTTCAAATATATCTGTTTCTATAGTGCCTGGAACCTAGTGGGAGAGGGAAGAGAAGTAAACTTACTGAGCATCTACTGTCTGTCAGGGACTGTACTGGGTGCCTTATATTCACTTTCATTTTAATTCTCCACAAGAATTCTATAAGGTATGTGTTACTCTTTCCATTTTTTAGGTGGAGAAACTAAAGCTCAGCGAATCTTTTCTAAGGTCACAGATATAATAAGTGGGCAGAGCTGAATTTTAAAGCCAAGTCTGTCTGACTCCAGAACTAATGCCCTTAGCATCCACTTATACCAGTGTGTGTTATTAGCTAGTAAATTATAAAGCAGGATGCAAAGCTATGTTTACCTGACTTGAAAAATCCATTCTTGCCACTGTATCATGATGCCTCTCACTATACCATTAGATAGCAAGTGCTTGATGAATGAATTTTAAATTAATTAATTAATTTAAAAATAAATCAATGAATTACTAATGGAAAAAAACTGATGAATTATAGAACTAATGTACTAAGAATAAGTCACTTTCCTACTAGAGAGCTTGGGATCATGCCACTTGGCACAGAAAAACCAACTGCTTTTGCTCAAAGAACAAGATTAGCTGCACAATGGAAATAAGCCCCAATTGACAAACAGCCTCGTGCTGCCATGGTGGGATCGAGAAGTTCTGCCACCATCACTGAAACCTACACTCTTAATTACAATGCCTGCCATGCCGTTTTAGAGTCTCTATTCTATGACTGCAGGCCTGAAAAAGCAGCAGCTAAAACCTTGTTGTTTCCAGCTGTCATCCATAGCAGATCCCAGACCATGTGTAATGCCAGTTCCAGTGGAAAGTTTGAAGTCAGAAGCCTCTCTGAGCCCCTGCTTCAGGCTATTCAAATCGCGAAATTAACCAAGTTAGCGATAGAGGAACTTTCAGATGAGAAATTTTTAAGTTATTCACAAGCCGTCAATGTGAGTTGTCACACTATGAAAGATAAATAACGAAGTGAGTCTGCTGTCAAAAGGATCTTCTGAAATCTCTCTTTTTTAAAATATTTATTTGTTTATTTTTGGCTGCGTTGGGTCTTTGTTGCTGCACGTGGGCTTTCTCTAGTTGCGGCAAGCAGGGGCTACTCTTCGTTGCGGTGCACGATCTTCTCATTGCAGTGGCTTCTTTTGTTGTGGAGCACGGGCTCTAGGCACGTGGGCTTCAGTAGTTGTGGCACATGGGCTCAGTAGTTGTGACTTGCGGGCTGTAGAGCACAGGCTCAGTAGTTGTGGCGCACGGGCTTAGTTGCTCCGCCACATGTGGCATCTTCCCGGACCAGGGTTTGAACCCGTGTCCCCTGCATTGGCAGGCGGATCTTCTGAAATCTTGGAGGCTGTATCCTACTCAATCTGTGATCTTGGAAAGTTGCTTAACCTAAGGCTCAACTGTCAAATAGGGGCAACAGTGAGTGCCTTATCAGTTGGTTTTAAAGATTAAGTAAAAAGGAAAAAAATAAAGGCATATGTAGCATTTAGCACTATGCTCAGTAAGGGTTTTAGTTAGTAATATTAATTTGTAATTAATTAGCAACATTATTTTACATTGACCACCCTACTTTCAGCACATGTGGGAATTTCTCCCATAGTGACACTGACTGAAAGCTTAACCAAATAACTTGAAATTAATTGGGCTTTTGAAAAGACTCCGATGTATATTTTATTTGCAGGAACTAGTATCCTGAGAGCCTCCCTCAGGTGTGTGCAGCCATTCTCAGATACTTGAGCGAGACCTCAGAATCTCTTTCAGGTACTTGTAGCATATTGTCTATGAGTTACGATTGACTTTGATCTGATTTATATAGGAATAAGTTCTGATTTTCATCATTAATATGATAATACTAAAAGCTACCTTTAATCAGACCCTGGGAAGTGTTTGATATGTACTAGCTAAGTTAATTCTTACAACATATCTGCAGGGTAAGGATTATCCTCCTCACTTGCAGATGTACCACTTGGATTTAAATGAGTTTATGTAATTTGTTGCCCCACGTCGTGGACAGCAAGTGGCTGAGCTGTGATTTAAGCCTAGATGTGCCTGAGTCCAAAGCGTGTGTCCTTTCCATCGAACTACAGAGCCGTGGCGCTCTCAAGCACATGGTCACTGTGCCACATACTTGTCTCTGATGGATATTGAGTGGCGTACCAGTGTAAACCCCTCTGCTAGGGGCTGGCGGTACAAGAATGAACAAAACATGGTTCCTTAAGGATTTAAGAGTTCAGAAGAAAAGACAAATGAATACGTGGGACTTACAATGTGAAGAGGGTCTGACTGATGTGTAATTGGGAGGGTCTGGATTAGGTAAGACATTGGAGGAGGTGTTGCCTTAGGTGAATTCTGAAGAATGAGTAGGCATGAGTCAAGTAATGGGTGGGGCAGAGGTGGGAGAGAAAGATGTCCTAGGGAAAAGGCACAGCATATGGCAAGATCTGCAAGGAGAGAGATAGAGGCATATTTGGGGACCTGTAAGCAATTCAGTATGTTTGGGGCATGTAGAGAGGAGAGAGTGGAGAACATGCAGCTTTGGGGTGAAGGTAAGGAAGTTGGGCTTTATCATAGTGGATATTTATATTGATTAAGGATGGGACTGAGTTTAGAGAGGGACAAGGGAGCTAGAGAGAAGTAGAAGTCATGGACCAGGGACGCCAGGCTGGATGGAAAAGCAGAGGAGTCTGGAGGAGGCCGATAATTTGAAACTGGTTCAGAAGAGACTGGCACATACCTTGCCAGACTTCTCATTGTCCCATGTGTCACATCCTGACCTGCAGTGGATATGAAACTGTAGGATCAAAAATTGGACATTGGGGACTTCCTGGTGGTGCAGTGGTTAAGAATCTGCCTGCCAGTTCAGGGGACACGGCTTCTATCCCTGGTCCAGGAAGATCACACATGCTGCAGAGCAGCTAAGCCCGTGTGCCACAATTACTGAGCCTGCTCTCTAGAGCCCGCGAGTTACAACTACTGAGCCTACGTGCCACAACTACTGAAGCCCGTGCACCTAGAGCCTGTGTTCCGCAACAAGAGGAGCCACCGCAGTGAGAAGCCTGCGCGCCTCAACGAAGAGTAGCCCCCTATTGCCGCAACTAGAGAAAGCCTGTGCGCAGCAACGAAGACCCAACGCAACCAAAAATAAATAAATAAATTTATTTTAAAAATTGGACATCGTTCACTGGCTTATTATATTTCTCTCTCCATCCAGTCTGAACCAAGGACTTACAAGAACAGTTTCTGAACCCTGTTTATTCAGAATCTTCTCCACCCATTTTTCTCAAGAGTTAGTCATTGCCAGAAACTGTGGAGTTGTGCTTACTTCAGCAGCACGTACACTAAAATTTAAACCGTGGAGCTGAGCCAGCATGAATCCTGACAGTATGAGTGAGGTTGGAACACCTGAGTCACGTAAGGTCCAGGGGGCAGGTAGGCAACCAGGATATCTCTGTGTTAGCCAGGGCATCTTGACAAGACAAGAGCTGAATGAAGAATCATTTTTCCTTCAGAGGCATATGGTATTTATATGGGGAGGACAATGCCCGGGGATTCACTAGAACTTTAGGGAGAGCTCTGAAGTTTTGGTTACAGATAAAGGGGAATTACTTGGTGCTGCCATGTCTTCTAGGGCAGCAAGGGACAGCTTCACAAAAGGTTGTCTTTTGCCAATAAAAGCAAAATACAACACAACGAAGGACCCGCAAACCATAAGCTAAAGGGAATGATGTGAGTCCAACTTGTGTTTTTACTCCTCATAACTCATTGTTAATATTGTGTTCCTGTTGAGCTCCTGTACTTACCGGATGTAGTAGTATGGAGCCTGGTTGACTTAGTTATGCCTGTTGCGTTTGTATAGGTAGCACTTATATCGTGCGCATCGCAGCTCTGATGACTTTCTATGTAACTCATTCTTTTATAATCCTATGAGCTATAATCCAACTTGTGTTTTTACTCCTCATAACTCATTGTTAATATTGTGTTCCTGTTGAGCTCCTGTACTTACCGGATGTAGTAGTATGGAGCCTGGTTGACTTAGTTATGCCTGTTGCGTTTGTATAGGTAGCACTTATATCGTGCGCATCGCAGCTCTGATGACTTTCTATGTAACTCATTCTTTTATAATCCTATGAGCTAGGTACTGTTATCATCACCTCCAGTTGGCTGATGAAGAAACTGATGCAGAATAATATGCCTATTTAGTAGAGTTGAATTTTGAACCCAGGAAGTCTGGCTCCAGAGTCTATGCTTGAAACCTGGAGTTCCTAAGTTTTAATGTGAAGAAGGAATACTAGGGAAGTGGGTTAAAATGCAGAATCCCGGGCTGCACTCTTGGAGATTCTGATTTAATATGTACAGAGGGGCCTGGGTATTTGCATATTTAACAAGCGCTCAATATGCTTATGATGGGAGTGCTCCTCAGACCATACTTAGAGAAACACCGCTCTAAATCAAACATTACCCTGTCTCTTGCTGCTGTTGTTGAGACTCTGCGTGTCCCCTGATGTTTCCTACTATCCCAATATACTTTTAAATGCAAAGAAGAAAATAATGTGAAAATAATGGCATTTTGAGGATTATCTATGTATCTATCCATCTATAATTTATCTATATATCTTACAGCATTGGTTCTGTCTACATATATAAATCAGTTTGAATGAAACTAGTTTCAAATCAAGTTTTAAAAATTCTGTATGATACCAAGTACCTTTTTGGACTAAATTTTTAGCCGTTTGTTTCTATGCCCCATAGTCCCTTTCAGAAATAAATTTGTGATGGCTCCAGGAGGAAAAAATCCTCTGTACTTTTTTACCGGATGCTTTTGTGATCAAAAGGTGCCATTCTTTTATAGTTCCAGTGTTGCAATCAGAACTAATGTTTGCTGTGTGTTAGTCATTTTATTATGACCTTTTAATGCGTGGAGCTGGGTTTTGAGAATGTGATCTGACCTATGGCATCTTTCCATTAATTCAAGAATGTCTCGTGTTTCGTCTGAGTTTTACTCTACTTCTGTTAACTCTCTGTCATAAGTTTTACACAATTGTGATAAAAGACGTGGTGTCAGAGTAGAGTGAATATTGAAGTCAGTGCAAAACTGATCAGTTGAAAGACACTATTTGGAATCTCATTTTTCTACCTGACATAAGTAAGGTATTATCTGTTTTTCAGTCTTACCTTTATCTAAATGTGGGTACTTAGAAGGCACATGTTTTTATTTTTTTATATTCTTTTAAAAAACTTTATATTGGAATATAGTTGACTTACAATGTTGTGTTAGTTTCAGGTGTACAGCAAAGTGATTTAGTTATACATGTACATGTATCTATTCTTTTTCAGATTCTTTTCCCATATAGGTTATTTCAGAATATTGAATAGAGTTCCCTGTGCTATATAGTAGGTCCTTATTATCTATTTTTTTTATATCTTTATTGGAGTATAATTGCTTTACAATGATGTGTTAGTTTCTGCTTTATAACAAAGTAAATCAGTTATACATATACATATGTTGATTATCTATTTTATATATAGTAGTGTGTCTATGTTAATCCCAACCTCCTAATTTATCCATCCCAGAAGGCACATGTTTCTAGGTTAACACTAAAATTCACATCCACTTGACAAAAAAAAAAAAAAAAATCAGAAAATCATCACTAAGCCCTCTAAATTGCTAAAGGTCCTGGACAGTCTTGTCCTCTCCCTCAAGGTTGATGCCCTTTGACCTATAATGGAGGGCAGCTTTCCTGGAACAACTCCTGCCCACCTCTTTAATTGAGTAAGAGAAATGATGTGAGAGACAAGAGGTTTGGCTTGGAAAAAAATGGGAGAAGGGCATGAGATTAGCTAGAGATTAGAGCAAAGGCACATTAACAAGGGCAGGAGAGGCTCAGACTGCTCAGTGCACCAAAGGAAGCTGCAGTTAGAGAGTGAGAAGAAGAGGGAGGAGCTTTAAATGAATGAAATGTGAATTCCTTTCCATATTCTCCTTTTATTCTCCAGTGGACTCACAATCCCATGGACTAACAATCTCTCCTCAGAAGCAGCTTTTTCTCTGACTGTCTTTCTCTATGTGACCCTGTTCCAGAAAGTTGTGCACCTCTGGGTCTAAACATTGTAGAAGGACCAGTCAGTTTCTCCCATTTTCCTCCTGAAGCTTTGTTCTGTCTAGGTAGCCAGGGTAGACCTAACCTAACTCATAAACTTTCCTGTAAGGACACAATTATTTTTTGTTTGTTTCTCCTCCTCATATTGAGGGTGTGTGGTAGAAGTAAATAATTTTCAAAAAGAAATAATGGACTTGTGCTTCTGGTCAAGATAGAGAAACTGGGACCAAGTTTACCCTTCACCCTGAAACAATGAGGAAAAAAAAAAACAGGAAAAATATATGAAACAAAGGTTATTAAGACATTGGAGCTGAGGCAAATTAAGGAAAGTGATACCTGCAAGGTGGGGATCAAACAAGGTAAGCTCTAAAATTGCCCCAGCTTACTGCTCTGAATGAGTTGTCAGGTTGCTGTGTAGGGAGGGGTAACCCAGGTTGGTCCAGTGGACCCCGTGAGTTGGGGAGATGGAACTGACAGGCTGGAGAGACAAAGGCAGAGTTTGCAGGGCAGAGTTCTGGAGAGGAGAAACTGCAAAGGAAAGAAGCTCAGAGGCCTACAGAGCTTTAAGTTTTAAGCAGAATGTTGATGAGCACATGTGTGTGAGAAAACTACTCTTGGCTGTGGAAAGAACTTCCAAAAAGATTAGGAAGAAATTTCCAGGAGCTCACATAGGACTGGGAATAGTACTGTTCCCATCAGCCAGATTGGAAAACAGAATTCACGGCACACTGGATAGAGTACTCAGAAAGATTTTGCCTCAGTAGTGGGGAATAATTAACCCAAGACTAAATGTGCTGCTCTAGTCTTGCCCAATAAATCTCAAAAATATGACTTGAAAGTATCAAATTGTTTTCAAGTAATGTAACTGTGTCTCAGAACAAAACTCAAAGATATTTATAAGAATGCAAAAATATCCAGCACACACCACAGGAAAATTCAAAATGTGTGGCATCTATTAAGAAGTTACCAGGCATGCAAAGAAGTGGGAGGATATGACCCATATTGAGGACAGCAAAATAGAATTGGCCTAGATATTAGAATTAGCAGACAAGGACATTAAAACAGTTATTATAATTATATTTCATAGTCTAAGAGCTAGAGGAAAGACTATTTCATAGTCCAAGAGCTAGAGGAAAGCTGGAAGATAAAAGAAGGCCCAAACTGAACTTGCATAGATGAAAACTGTGTCTCAGATGAAAAACACACGGTAGTGGGATTAGCAGTAGATTAGATACTGCAAAAGAAAAGACTAGTGAACTGGAAGACATTGCAATAGAAAGTGTCCAAAATGAAAGATAAAGACAAAAAGGAATAAAAAGTAAATAAACAAAGCATCAGTGAACCATCATTTACCTATTAGAACAGCTAAAATTTAAAAAAATTGAGTATGCTGAATGTTGGCAATTTCTTAAAGAACTGTATGATCCAGTGATTCCACTCCCAGGTATTTGCCCAAGGGAAATGAAGCCTTGTGTTCATACAAAGACTTGTTCATAAATGTTCATAGAAGGTTTATCTGTAATAGCCCAAACTGGAAACAACCCAAATGTCCATCAACAAATGAATGGATAATAAATTGATCCATTTTATGGTATATCCTAAAATAAACACTACTTATTAATAAAAAGGAAAGAAGCTAGAGAAAAATATAGTGCATACTGTATGAGCCCATTTATTTAAAATTCTAGAAAATGCAAAGTAATCTCTAGTGACAGTAAGCAGATCAGTGATTGCCTGAGTCCAGGACAAAGGGCGGCAGGTAAGTGTGATAGTGAAGGATTAAAGAGGGGCATAGGAAACTTTTGAGGGTAATGGATATACTCATTTTCTTGGTTGTATTGATGGGTTTTGGGTGTATACGTATGTCAAAATTTAACAAATTGTACACTTCAAATATGTGTCATTTATTGCAGGTCAGTTATACATATAATAAAGCTATTTTAAAAAATCACTTTTTCCAAACTATGAACCATATACCTTATAGGAGACTCTAGAATCACTTAAAAATAAGATAAAATGGGAAATTATTTGTTCTTAAATAATTGGTAAGAGAGGCCTTTCCTTCCAATCAAAACCCATTCTCTGGATTCTGGACCTTGGAGAGCTGAGAAGAGGCCAGAGGCGTGGCCTCTAGGCTGTGCTAGCTTAAGCTGCCCACTGGGTCAGTACCCAGGAGAAAATCTCAGGGCCATCTTAAAGGGTATAGTCAGAGTGTACAGAACTGAGCAGATGTGCCAAGAGTGGGGAGATGACAGAATAGAGAAGAAATGGAGAGGGTTGTGGTCCCAAGAAGAGCATCAGTCTGGAAGCCACATGGGCAGGGCTAGAATATAGTCTGAAGGTCCGTGAGAGGAAACCAAGGGGATGAACAGGATTAAACAGAGGTGAAAAGAGGCAAATGCAGGCACAGGCCAAAGTGGGAGCTTCTGGTGAGTCACCCCTTTGGACTTCCTCTGGTCAATGTTTAATGAGTTTTGCAGGTGTGAGGCAAAGCTTAGAAGCAAAAGAAATGCACTCATTCAACCGTTGTAAGACATTACATAATTAATAGAAATCATTTTTTTGCATAGGTTATGGCAACATACAGGCTGAAACTCTTGATTAATGCACTAGGAAAGAAAAGGAATCTAAAATTTGTTTATTTAAATGTCAGTGGAAGAAGGTGCTCAGAAAGTGTGTTTTCAGGACTACCACAGGGTTCCATTAAGGAATTTCCATTGGTCTGGGCTATGAAATAGAAGAATTTTTAGTCTGTATATACCAGCTGGCACTCGGCAAAGGCGCGCAGTTAGGTGTGATAGTTTATTAGTAATGCTTTATATTTGTGTAGTATTTTAGAATTCATAAAATTCTTTCACATATGTTTTATCTTGCTCATGTAGGGATTCCATTTTTTATTAGAATGATTAATTACTCCACTGATAAAGATTAGTTATTAATATATACCAAATAATTTAAGAAGTAAATTTCAGGGTGGGCAAAATAACAAGAAAGATTCATTGTGGGCCATTAGCTAGGTTTAGAAATCATCAAATTAGAAATTATTGAACCTGCATTGTCCAATATAGCAACCACTGACCATGTGTTTTTTTTAATTTAAAATGATTAAAATTAAATAAAATTAAAAATTCATTCCTCAGTCATAGTACCCACATTTCATGTGCTGCTCAATATGGCTAGTGGCTACCATCTTGGATAGCACATTTCCTTCTTTGCAGGAAGTTCTACTGGACAGTACTGATCTAGACAAATTCCCTCCTGTTTTCAGTGGCTGAAAACACATTTATTGTCTTGAGTTTAATTTTAGGGTTGAGGAATTTGAGGCCCAGAGAGGTTAAATGATTTACACAAAGTCACACAAGAAAAGCCTGAAAATGAACCCACATCTCCTAACTTCTGTGCAAGTGATCATTTCAGTACCCAAATTTTAACTTGTATTGTTACCAAATAGGGTCCTGTTGCTCGCTACTTACAAAATCAAAACTCAGAAATGTTGATAGACTGGAAAGTCACCTTTAATCAGAATGCCAGCAATCTGGGGAGATGGTGGACTCAGCGTCCCCCAAAAACCACCTCCCAAGATTCCACTCGGCCATGAAAGTTTTGAAGGGAAGAAGGGAAGTAATCTCAGTTAATCATTGAGATGGAGGGTCAGAGTCGTTGCCATCCCCCACCGCTTGCAGGCTGGTATGATCTTCCGCTAGATGTTATCTTGTTCACACAGTTTGGTCGCACAATTTGTTCAGGAGATTACTGAAGGGGAAGCTAGGGAAGAGACCTAGTCATCTCTTACTTACCTATTCTTCATTTCTACTTCTTTGATTCTTTCATTTCTTCTTCTTGTCAGAAAGAACCGACAAGTTAGGCAAGGTATTGTGTGATTAAAAGATTTGAAAAGTGTGCTTGGACCGGAGATGAGTAGAGCGTGGGGCTGCCTGGTTTAAAAATTAGTTACGTGAGCTTCCCTGGTGGCGCAGTGGTTGAGAGTCCGCCTGCCCATGCAGGGGATGCGGGTTCATGCCCCGGTCCGGGAAGATCCCACATGCCGCGGAGCGGCTGGGCCCGTGAGTCATGGCCGCTGAGCCTGCGCGTCCGGAGCCTGTGCTCCGCAACGGGAGAGGCCCACAACAGTGAGAGGCCCGCGTAACGCAAAAAAAAAAAAAAGTTTGTTACGATACAGCTTTGCTACAGTGACAAGCAAAGGGGCTTCATGCTGAGGGCGGTTTCCTGCAAAGAGCTACTTACAGTATGTCTGCTCATAAATAAGAGAGGGTTGGATATATTCAAACTGGCAAGTAATCAAGCAATCATTTAAATTTTTTTTTGTATTCTACACTTATATTTGAAGTTAGGCAGAGCTAAAGTCCAGAAATTTTACTTCAAACAGAACAATGATGTCACACTATGAAGACATGATCTGGAGGAGCTTGGGAGCGTTCCAGTTTCTCTGCTCTGTCCCTTTATACAAGCTCTGGTCAATCTTCTGTACTCCATGCTGGGACCAGACAGTTTGTTCTTAGGTTAACAGCAAAATAGGCAGAGCTGCCCCCTCTCAAGACACCCTTGGAGCGCCAGGTGGTAAAGGGCCTGGATTTTCAAAGGTTGCTCAGCAGGGCTTTGAAAATTAAAGAGAGCCCAGATGCGATGTGGGGAAAGCATGCTATTACATTTGAGAAGGTACAGCCTTTCACCTGGATGAATTCTTGAAACAGCAAAGCGAGTCATTAACCAGTAGGCTGTCGATGAAGTTGAGACCCAGATTTTCCTGGGATCAGCTGCAATGCCAATAATTTAACCACCCGAAGAAACTATGGGTGGACCCTTGGTAAACCCTTGGACCCATTTTTATTATAGTCTTAGAAACCCTTTTTTTTGGAGGGGGGGTACTTCCCTGGTGGTCCAGTGGTTAAGAATCCGTCTTGCAATGCAAGGGGTGCCAGTTCGATCCCTGGTCAGGGAACTAAGATCCCACATGCCGCGGGGCAACTAAGTCAACATGCCGCAACTACTGAGCATGTGAGCCACAACTAGAGAGCCCGCATGCTGCAACTATAGAGCCCACATGCTCTGGAGCCCACGCACCACAACTAGAGAGAAGACCGCGCACTGCAACGAAGAGCCCGCACGCCGCAATGAAAGATCCTGCGTGCCGCAACTGAGACCTGTTGCAGCCAAAAAATAAATAAATATATTTTTTTAAAAAAACAACAAATGTTTTTTTATTTTTTTCCTGAAAATAGGTAGAGAAAGGAGTAGATGCATATTGAAGAGTTCCTGATGAAATTTAAGGGCACTTTAAAAAACAACAACCCATTATGCAGGGTCGTTTGGGAAGGTCAATGCTCTATAGCCCCTTTATTGGTCTCAGGGAAAAGTGATCACTTCCACATTTGAATTTTGGTAAAAGTTGTTTTTCCTGGACCACTGTTAAATTTCATCCAGCTTTTGGCAGGAATTGCCTTCCTGGACCCTGCTGGAGTGCTGGCTGACATGTTACATCTTCCACGGAGCAACAACTGTTCTATCAAATTCTGGGAGAGCAGCCTATTTTTGTTACCAGACGCTAGAGGATGCGTGACATGTCATTAACTTTCAAAACTGGCTCTACACATGAGTATTGTCAACAGATGGTGACTCTGATTCTCCCTCTCTCCTCTCCCTGTCTTCTTCCCTCATCTCCATGATATCTTCTGG